>NC_064881.1:22578419-23231752 GCF_929443795.1 Astur gentilis | reverse complement strand
CGCCTTCTTGCCATATGACTGATTGTGTGACTGCTGCATATATATGTAAAAACGTATATTCTTTTCAACCTAATTTCCCCATTGTGTCTCCAGTTTCAGTCTATAAAGTCTAGGCAAAACTGTGCCCCCTTCACAAAATCCTTTCTACTTACCTCAGTTAGGGTGGATTCAGCTCCCAATAAAAATGTTACAAACAGAAAGCTCCTTCTAACATCTTTGTTTTATTTTTGCACGTAAGTTACAGTTATAATTTTATACAATAAAAAAACACAAGCTACAGAGAGGGACATCTAATTATGCCCTTCATTGCAAGGCTAAGCTGAGTTCAATGAGAAGAGACAAACCTGTTACTGGCAGACCCTTGATCCTTCCTCTTCCATTTCAAAAAAAAACAACCCACCTTCTCCTGGTACGGCCTCCCTCCTACCACCCTCTCCTGGGACCACAGCTTTCCCTGTCCCTGCAAACCAGGCTTGACAGCTGGCAGGGCTGAGATATTACTGAAGAAGGCTGGGACCTGAAGGCCAGGAGAAGAGCCCTGAGATGACAGGGAACAGGGCAGACTCGCTCAGAAATTCAATAGGAAAGATGCTCCTTCTCCAAAGGATGAGCCGGTGCTTCCTTCTCTGGTGGGAAACAGGAGGCAAAGCAGAGCTGCCCAGCCCAGCCTGGCCCCATCCCTCTGCAGAGGGCAGCTCCCCACTCGGGAGCAGCTGCTTTCTCACAGGGCTGACACCAGGCAAGGCCAGGTGAAGCCGTATTCTCTTTCCTCTCCTTCTCACTGGTTTTAGGTCATATTCTTTTAGCTATATGAAACACGCTGACCCTGGTTGGCAAGAAAGTCTCATCTTCATTCTTCTTCAAAGAGAACACTGAAGGAACAGTCTGGATGGTCTGAAATAGGCAACGATATTTCTGAATGCTATAAGGAGTGTCAAAAAATACCAAAGCCCACACAATATTTAAGCAGTTTGTAGCATGAATATTCTTAATTAAACCTTTTTATTTTAAAAGGAACATAGAATCGTAGAACATGATGGAAAATTTCTTCCTTACCTTGTTCACACAAGCTGAATTCCTGTCAAACAGCTACAATAAACACCCCGGTAGCTCAGGAGAAAAAGAGTCACTGAAAGGAGCCATAGAAAGGAGCTAGAAGAGCACCTAAACTGTAACTCTCATCCTGGCCTACACAAATCTTCCACAAAGCAACACATCTCCCAGAAAAATCAAACTTTCACTCTCCTTGGCTATAAAGAGCATCTGCTCTTCATGTCCTCCAGAGTATCAGTTCCCCTCCAGATTCATTCTCTGTCATTCCTTGACTTCCACATCCACAGTTACAAATTTCTATCCATCACCAACACCATACTGTCTTCACTATCACCTTCCTTCTGAAGATGAGAACTATTTGAGATTTTAAAAGAGCAACAAGTGATTTCATTTTGTTTTCCTTCATGTGAGTTTTGTACTCACTTAATAGGCACTGAACAAAGGATCTGCAGAGATGGGAATGACAAAATGTATTTAGATTTTTTGCTTTAAGCTCTTGCACATGCAGCATTGTGTCTCTGGAATTAAATGGGACCGCAGTTGTTTCTTATGCTGCTCTGCATTCAAATAAATTCACTAGCAATAATGCAACATGCAGTACCTCATTTTCCAGTATACTTAGATCACAACATGACCTTGAACAGCTTTCCACTGCCACCTTCACAGACTACACTGCAGAAACACAAATGATTTGCATATGTTATTGAGTTAAAAGAGAAACCTCAAGTTCTTGCTACCTCACCTCCTTCATATGCCCTACTCTCCTCAACACACTGGCATATCTTAGAAGATGCAGCACAGCTTGCTTTTCTCTTTTTAAAATCTCAAACAATGGTGACTTTATTGATGCCCCCCTGTGCTCTGCCCTGGTGATTACATTCCCCTCAAAAATATATTTCACTTGATATATTTTTGGAGGTTCTAACATCAAGAGCAAGAAACTGGATCTTGCTATGCAGAACTGAAAAGCCCTGCGCTAAAACACCTTTTGCAGCTGTAAGTATCAACACCCACTCATCACATTGCCTTTTTCAACGTTCTCTTTAGTAAGGTGCATTAGTCAGGCTCCTGAAATAAGCACCTTCAGGGCTTATTTTCAGTTCTTGTGGTCCTCCTTTGAACTCAAGCCAGCCTGTGCCTTCCCAAAACGTTAACAACCCTGGTAATAAATATATCTGATAAGAGTTCACAGAACATTAACATCAGCGAGCCAACAAATGACTACCAAGTGTTGGAGAGCATTACATGTAAGGGATATATAACAGACCGTGGAGGCCCTTTAAGACCTCCAAAGGGCAGCTGCCCTCCTGGGGAGTGTGGATGGGCACAGCTGACATGAATTGACTCTACAGGGCTGGATGCCCAGCTCACAGACTTCAAAGGCTTCCAGTTTGGGAGAGGACTAGGTTGTTTGCCTTGCTGATTCAAGTTTCTTATGATTGACTTGAAAAAAGAAAGAAATGGACTCTGTTGGTTTATTTTTATTGGGTAGTGGTGTTCTGATTTCCTAGGCTTTCGGAGAGAAATAATGTTTTGTATGCATTACTACTGAAATAATAGTGGTAGCAGTTATCTTAGTAGGCTGGTGTATTGGGTCTGGCGGAGATGGAGTTAATTCTCCCCATAGCAGCCCTCATAGCACTGTGCTCTGCATCAGTAGCTAGAAAGGTGTTGATAACACACCAGTGTTTTGGCTACTGCTGAGCAGTGCTCCCACAGCATCAAGGCTGTCTCTCCAACATTTTCTCCCCCCCTCAATGGCAGGCTGGGGCTGGGCAAGCTCTTGGGAGGGGACATAACAGGACCTAAACTAACCAAACAGATATTCCATACCATATGACATCAGCTCAGATATAAAAGCTAAGTAAAGGGAGACGGCAGGGGGGCATTTTTGTCTTCCAGAGCAACCACTACGCGTACTGAAGCCCTGCTTCCCAGGAAATGGCCAGACATCGCCTGCTGATGGGAAGTAGAGAATAACATCATCTGTTTTTCTTTGCTTTCACGTGCGACCTTTGCTATCACTTTATTAAACTGTCCTTATCTTGACCCATGAGCTTTTTGTTATAATTTCTCCCCCCTGTCCAGCTGAGGAGGGGGAGTGATAGAGCAGCTTTGGTGGGCACCTGGCATCCAGCCAGGGTCAACCCCACCACAGCTGGTAAGAGGTATGATGCGTGGTCAGCCTGCTAGTTCACAACATGAACAAGAAGCTGTGGATGGGTTGTGGGGCTGGACCTAGAATATGTAGAGCATTGGTGAAATATGTGTGCAAATGTACTCTTTGTCTGATGTGGTGATGTGTCTGACACTCACAGAGGGGAGATGGATACACTAGGGGGTAACTTCTGATGTTGCTCCCATGAGATGTGGGTTCTGGGGTTCTCTGTTTGGCCTTACCTGTGTTAGCAGCACAAAGGAGAAGGGCTCTCCCAGGCTATGCTGGGAGCTCAGATTTTCTGGGGTGTCAGAACTTCATAGGCAGCCTCCAGCTGCCTGGACCCCAGAGTTGCAGTGTGCAGAAAAATCCCTTTGTGGCCTGCTTTCCTAGGGTGAGCTGGACTCCAGTTCCCTGAGTGTGGTGTCTCCCATCATAAGGGGAGACAAGTGAACCACTAGATACTGAGGTCTGTCTCAGGTTTTGATGTTTTCTCTTCTGATCTTAAGGTTTGATCTTGAGTCTGTGTGGTTCATGTTTCATCAGGAATCAGGTTTCGGCAGTATATGTAAGGGCTTTTGGTTTTTATAGCTTAAAGACTCAAGGCTGTGCTCAGTCTGTTCAGGTGCTGTTTTCTCTCTGGTGCCCACAGCCTATATATTTCATCTAGATTGACTTCAGAACACTTCAGATACACAAAGGCTATCCACCATCTTCTTGCTATCCACCATCTTCTTGTATCTTAACCACCCAGCAAACTACATGACAAGCTCTGGTGGGAAGGGAATTGTGCACTGAGTCTAGTTACATCTGCAAAGGGGATGTAGACAAGCAGGGTGTAACTATCCAAAGTGGAAGATGGCCAGGGCATAGGGCCGTGACTCCTCCCTGTTACTCCAGGTTACTTCTGGGGGAAGGGGAGAGTGTGCTGGCAACTGCAATCCCACAATTCAGAAAGGAGACTCTGCAGTGTGTATTGTTCACCTGCTGACTTCAAACACTGTGTCAGAGCACAGATATGAAGGCTATGGGGGGAAGGATGCACATGGACTTCAGAGGAAACACTTGGTTACCGTAGCTTGTCATCCAGGCAGACGGGAAGAATTATTGAATTCTCATTGTAGGGGTCATAACTGCAGGTGTCTCCGGGAAATTCAGTGCAGCTGTCTTAAGGCGTAGACAAAGACAGTAAAATTAGGAAAGCGGTACCTCTGACTGAGGTACAGTCAGCAGTGAGGCTATCTGAACAGGAACTGATATTCCTAATGATTTGTGACAGAAGATGAAAATACAGTTTTTATATTGTGAAAGCTGCAGTACTGAGGACTTCTGCTTCAATTTCACGGTAACACTTCCCTGCCATTTGGTCTATTTCAGACTAAACTGGCTTCTTGGAAGGTCTGAATGGCATCCATCAACCTCAGCCCTTCTTCTGAGAGTTCAGTTTTATTCTGAGCTGACACAGAACTTGCGGCTGTGCTGATTTCCTTCTTTCACAGCAGAACTGTTCTTCTGCTTCTGTTGCAGATAGCAGGAACTCAGTTACTGGAGGGGAAGATCAACATCAGGGGAGAATCAAGTTGGAAGTGATATTTCTGTCTAGGAAAACTATGGTAGAGGTTAATCCAGTTTATAGTAGTCATTTGAACACTTTCCTTTCTTTCCTGCCCAAAGAAGAATTGAGTCTGGGTATCCTTAGTCTGTATTAAGGTCCATAAAAAAGACGACGACTGTAAATTATATTAAGTTTTACAGTTGCTTTAAAACTTGCACCAAAACTCTTTTTATAGGAAAATGCAACTATAAAGAAGTTAATAATTTTTTTTCCCTAGAAAATCAAAGTTTTTGATCTGTGACTCAATCATCTTAATTCAAACATTGCTTGCCGGAACACACTGGAAACAAACTGGATCAGTTTGGTAGTAACTTGTTTGTGCCTAAGCCCCACAAAGACACTTCTGGGAGAGGTAATCTGAGGTATTTAATCCTTTCTCCTCTGTGGGATGGTTGTTCAAGATGTTTTTTCCCTTAATGCATTCTGTTCTCTGGCTGGAATGGAACATTGTACTAAAAGAGAACTGTGACTGTTGAATGGGATATAGATCCTGAGGCCTATAAAGCAGAGGCACTAAAACTACCTGTGAGTATACATTGCCATGTGAAACAAAGAGAGAAATGAACTATTTTGAATTGGAAAATGTCAAAATGAAACTTTCCACATGAGAACATTTCTAAATATTTCATTGGGGTGGTGGTCATATTTTTCAGTCTTTATCCTGAACTTGAGATGAAAACATAGTGTTGAAATATTAGAACTTAAGTGTTTTGATTTCTTACTTGTTCAGCAAAACACCTGCAACTCTCACTGAGGTCAGCTCAAGTCAAAGTTTCTAAAAAGATTGAGAACTACAACAGCAAGAAAGCTCTACCCCAATGCTGGATTGTGCAGCCAAGCAGTAGGGTGGAAGATGTCTTTTCTCCTATAACATGCCCTGCTAGGAAGCATCCTTCCCTGTTACAGATCCAGGATTGCATGTATGCTTTCTTTGAACACTGACAGAGTGTGTAAAGGGGCAACCTACTGCAGTCTATTCATGCTTGCCTTGTCTTACAGTGCATTCACAGATGAGCAAGCCAGGTGCTGTCCTCACTTCCCCAACCTCCTGTGCAGACTGAGGGCTTGTCACCTGGGAGTTGGAACACATGTGTGGGACTAAAGGGTGTTCTCCACTGAGAAAACAGGGTGCTGCGGCTAGCGCAAAGGGCTGGCAGGTTGTGTTCATCACTGCAGGGCTGCTGCTAACTGGCACTGCCCAGACTGCAACAAGTGCAGATCAAAACTCTTCCTTTGTAAGAAATCTCCCAGCAGTGGAAAGGCTGTGTCTTGAACCAGACAGGAAACATGGCTTGCTTAAACCAGCGTGGTTCCAGCACAATGAAGGCCAGCATGCGTGTAAACCATCTCTGAGGATATTATAATCTTTCCCTGGCAGGTTATAGCAGGCAGAGAATTCTGCCTTGTAAACTGAGCAAATTATTCTTTCCGAGGACAGGCCACCAGATGTTTTATGTCACCTGGTTTCTGATTTAAAAACAGACTTTTAAAAATCTGACAAAGGTGTCTGGCAACTTCTTTGATCTGTCCCAGTTAAAACACAATTCAGTTTTATGAATTAAATTTACATGGAAGGCAAATTATGCTGTTAGAGGGCAAGTGACGGTCCAGATTAACAGGACTTGGGTTAGATGTCCAGGGTACCTGTCTTGTTTGTTGAGGTAATCACAATTATTACTCTGAGAACACCTATTCCATTACTTGTGCCATCCATATGAGTATAATTCACATCTTTGTGCAATGCTCTGTTTGCTCTAGAGAGGTAAGACAGAAGGCACCCTTTTGTTGATCCTAGTTTTTGAAAGGCCAGTGCTTGTTGGCCTGCTGTAAAGATAAATTCTGAGCCCTTCTCTTGCACTTAATTGTATGTCAATAGCTGGATCCTAGTTTTGGCACAAGCTGAGGTAGGAAATTGAAGAATGGGCTTGTAAGGACAGCAGCCACAGGAAAAGAACAGAAGAAAGATAAGATAGTCTGTGCTCATCATAGAGCTGTGCTTAGCTGCAGTGGAGATGTTTTATCTTAAGCTGGCAATGATTTCTGCTTCTTTGATCTACCAATGTACAGTTGGGGGAACTGTAACAAGAAAGGCTTCAAAACTGAAGGAATTTTAACATAGTATTTTCTAAAGTACCTTAAAGTTATCTGAGAGACATGATCAGACAGTCCCTGGCATGGGAGGGAAAAGGACTATAAAGTTGTGGATAGCTAATGAGCATCTTATGCAGAGAAAAAGGGAGGGACAGGAGGAACTTCTCAATGGATTAAAAAAAAAAAAAAAAAAAAGAAAAAGAAAAAAGGAAGGAAGCCAGTGAAATGTTTGGCTTAGATGGCAACATAAATGAGTGGGGTGGAGACAAAGACTTTTGAGGTCCAAGACCTCAGAGTTCTTCCTGATAAACTCTGTAAGGCACTGCTACAAAACACAGCACCATAATATAGACACACAAGCACTTTGCTGAAAGTGTCTTAAAATGTCCTTCTGTCTTTTCCTTTCTTCAAACTTTCTGTATTTGTCATGGTTTAACCCCAGCCAGCAGCTCAGCCCCACACAGCTGCTGGCTCACTCCCCGGTGGTGGGATGGGGGAGAGAATCAGAAGGGTAAAATTGAGAAAACTCGTGGGCTGAGATAAAGACAGTTTAACAGGTAAAGCAGAAGCTGCGCACACAAGCAAAGCAAAACAAGGAATTCATTCACCACTTCCCATCGGCAGGCAGGTGTTCAGCCATCTCCAGGAAAGCAGGACTCCATCACCCGTAACAGTCGCTTGGAAAGACAAAGGCTGTAACTCCAAATGTCCCCCTCTTTTCTTCTTCTCCCCCCAGCTGTATATGCTGAGCATGACGTCATATGGTCTGGTATATCCCTGTGGTCCGTTGGGGTCAGCTGTCCCAGCTGTGTCCCCTCCCAACTCCTTGTGCCCCCCCAGCCTCCTCGCTGGTGGGGTGGGGTGAGGAGCAGAAAAGGCCTTGGCTCTGTGTAAGGGCTGCTCAGCGGTAATGAAAACACCCCTGTGTTACCAACACTGTTTCCAGCACAAATCCAAAACACAGCCCCATACCAGCTACTGTGAAGAAAATTAACTCTACCCCAGCCAAAGCCAGCACAGTACTCCTTCAACTGTCTTCTATACCTATTGGCTACACTGCTGTGCACTGTAGTTCATCCCTCTACCACATTCATGCCTTCTTTTCCTGCCACTCTCCCTACACATCATAAGAGATCACAGAAACAGTTTGACAAGGTCAGCCCACCAGTCTTTTAAAAGTGGGATGGGAGAGGTTAGTAGTGTCTAAAATGTGGGCTGTTCCAAGGGGCTGGTGGCTTGGGCACCTAATGTAAAGGAGTGCTGTTTCTGTAAAGGACACAAGGTATCAACTCATGCCTGAAAGGCAAGTAGCAAGCAAATAAAAAAAGATAAACAAAGGACAAGTTCTACCACTTTGTTTCATTCAATTCAGTGCTTAATACACCAATTTCACCACACAAAACACAAGCTGTGGCAAGTACCCCAGGAACTGAGAAAAAGAAGAAACAGGGATATTTTCTTTTAGAAGTGGTTTTCATGTGAAATTCCAAAGATGAAATGTATTTTTAGCTACTTATTAGCTTTAAAAATATGCTATACAAAAATCCACTTGAATTTTCTGTAAGATTTCATTTAAGTTCACATAGAGATTTTTTCTACTGTTCTCATATTTGATTACTGGAATTGTTTGGGGAAATGTAACCATTTTTCTACATTCCACAGTTCTGAGGAAAGGCTGAAATAAAAAGGGTAATAAACAGTTACGTGGCTGTAGACTTGTGTAGGTCAGAGGCTTTTGACACTCACAACGCCAAGCAGAGAAAGACTTCCACTTGACAGTGATGCAAAAGCAGTGACAGCTCATTTCAAAAGCAAGGCAGATTTCTTTGGGTGAAGCCAGGATGCCCTTCCTGTAAGATAAAGAGTAGGATCAACAAGCATTTCAAAAGAGGCTTGATCTCCTCCACACTGATAAGGAAAACCTAGAACCTTTGAAAGCCAATTTACAAAAGCACAATGGCTGGAGTTGCTCAAGGACACCACTCTCACTGAAACAGTGCACACCTATGGCCACTTCATGGGAGCCGGAAGCACACACTGGCATCACTTTTGGTGAAAAAATGACTACTCAAAGTCACTTAGCTCTTCTCTTTGTGCCCTCACTGTAAGTCTGTACTTCTAATTACTGCATTTAAGCACCCTGGTACCACTGCAAATTGAATACCTAAATCCTAGAGGCACCTTTGGAAATTTCAAACTCAAAAAACAAAGGAGTATATGAATTCAGTGCATTATCCACACAAGTCTGGATTAGCACATCCTGATTCCGCACACATCCACATTTGTGCTGGGAATAGCTCTACTTCTCTATCATATGTACGCATATAACCTTTTCCTTAACATCTGTGTCTTTCCTACCTTAAAAAGACCTGTCTTAAGTATGTAGCAGGTGAGCTTGTTACTTGATTTTAAAGGCTGATCAGCTGTATAGCCCACCTGATCTTCCACAGACAGCTGTTTCAGGTTATAAGGCTACTGCTCTGATGAAGCTTCAAGTCAGCAAGACACTTACTCTAGTGAAAGTCTCTGTGACTTAAACTCCCCAGGTATTCATACAGTCTAACAGGAGGAGAGAGGAGCAAAACCTCAGGGATTTTAAAGCAGAGCTGCTTTAGAAGTGAGGACTTGCACTCTCAGTCTTGTTTTTAAGAAAGGCAGTTTTAAGGTGCATATGGGTTGCCTTGTTCTGTTTCCAGGCTTAACTGGACTTCACTGTTTTCAGATGTGGCAATCAGACTAATTAGAAATGCTTTGAGTTAACTGCATAGAAGCCTTCTTGCCTGAACAAACATCATCCAACCCTAAATGTGGTCTTAACGCTGCGAAACTGTCAGTAATTGCTTTCTATCTTAACTGATGCGACAGTTCAGCATCAAGTACTGCCTGGATTTTCCCTGATTCTCTACTCAGGCTACTAGGTAAAAGAGCAGTACTAGGCGAGGCCTCTACTTTCTTCTCATCTTTTTTTCCATTCCCTATTTTTGCTCTTATTATCACAAAGCCGTATCCTCTAGCAGTGAAGGAACACACTCATTCCTATAAAATGACTGCGGTAAGTGGAAACTTTGCAAGTAACCTAAATAGGTGACCACAGACATTATTTAGGAAGAACCCAGGGTGTGTGGGGAGGGGAAGGGAAGCTGGAATTTATTTTGTTGTTTTACAGCTGCTGTATCCCTAAGCTCAGTGGCTGAATAGCTGAAGCAGCATGCTGAAGGAGACAGGTTCCTGACACCTCCCTTCTCCTTCAAATTGCCGTTGGTCTCTCACAGACAAACACTGGCAGGCTTAGCAGTAACGTCTGAGGCGTGAACACACCCAGCTGACATGACACTCACTGCCAGAGGTTGCAGACTTCCAGTAGGAGAAGAAAATACAAATTTTATCCAGCTTCTTTCTTCTTTTACCTTGTAGCTCATATTTCACATCCTAGAGGAAACGCACATTTTTCTGATGAAAAGAAGACTACTCAGATATATCTGGTGCAGCTGAAATCTGCATTTTGTTACTTAAGTCACTGTCCACTCTATAAAGAAACCAGGCAAGCAGGTCCATGCCCCCTACATGTTCCACTGGCTTGAGACCCTCCTAATGGATTCTCCTGAGGACCAGGACCATTACACAGGAAAGGTGTAGGACAGCTAAGTACTTAATGAAGCTGAGATTTGTGGCAGCACTTCATACTAGTTACCTGATTATCAAACCCTGAAACATCAACATTGTGAATCTATGGCCCTGAAACTTAATAAAAAGATTTGTGTTGTATCCCAAGGTCTCCTATTGCTTGCCCTGGCTGCTTCACCTCACCATTTGCTCCTCAGCCTTACACTTGAAAATGGGGAATTGCCTCCTTTATAAATCATTTCAGTTATGTCTGTATTAGTAACCTGAACAGGTTCAGTGCCTGTCCTCTGACTCTAAGGGCCAGTGACACTGCCAAGCTTGTGTCCATGTGGCAGCATTATCCTTCTGTGCTAAAACAAGTCTCCATGCTGCCTACTGGGAATGGTTTCTGGCGTGTGCCTGGGCATTGCCTGAGCAGTACTGGCAGCATAGACCAAAGCTGTCCCAAGAAGCATGCTATCAGCAGGAATAGTCACTCATCAGTCACCACTTGTGCCCTGTTTAGCTCATTATTTTTGTATCATAGTTATTCCAAAAAAAAGGGAAGTGCTGTTCATATTTTCTTATTAAAAAGAACAAAGTTATGAAAATTATTTCTTTGAATACAGGCAAATGTGCAACAGTAAAGCAGAGTATGGAGCGCTGTGGGGACGCAATGAACAAGTCCTTCTAAAAACATGCAACAGCTCAATCTGCATTTTAGGAGTTTTTAGACCATGATTTTAGGAACAACTAAAAAAACCCCAAAGTAACCACGCCTGGCAGCGTAACTCTTATTTACTGGGAACTGTAAAATAAACTCTGGAGGCAATGTTATGTTCTTAAAGAGTCACTGTCAAATTAAAAACAATAGAAAACACACTTGCATTTCAAACCTATTTGTCTCCTGGTGTTGTATGTCACACAAACTGCAAAACAGATGCTATTAGCAATATTTTTTTCTTTTCCCTGGTGTGCTGGCAATCTTCAGGGCTATTTTGGTGGATCTTCTGCACAGCAACAGGAAGGAGAAAACATTTTTGAAAGTGTGATTGTAAAACCACAAAATACTGGCTTGGGAACTTGGCCACTTGTCCCTGAAGCTGCCCTTATTTCAAACCAAAAGTAACCCAACAAACATGCACTAAACTCTCTAGATTCCCCACCCTTACCAGTCACCATTTCCCCAGCTATAGACAACCTTAAAACAGTCTTTAAAAAAACTGTCACTGCTGCATGGACTGTGCTACTTAGTAAATAAGGAGGTTATTCCCTTCTCTATATCCAGAATTATTAAACCTATTTCCTTATATCTTTTTTTCTATAAGACAAACACAACAAACGAAACTTCTGCCCTTCTAACTTCTGGCTTTGCTAGCGCCTGCTGCTCCCCAGTCTGCTGAAGCTTATTGATCTCTGGTGGAGCAAGCCATCCTCTCGCAGGGCCCAGCTGACCTGTTCTCTCTCTGCTCTCCGGCAAGTCTCCCCCAGCAAATCGATAATTTATCCCAGAGCCAGCCTTTCCCTGGGGAATGCAGGTGGCCCCTCTCCACCCGAACAGCTCTCAGCTCACATGCTGCTTTCAGGGGAAGGAAATAAATGAAGCAGCCCCTGTCCGGCTCAAGAGCTACCCTGGGCTGGGCTGCCCCAGCAGCAGGCAGGACTTGGAAGGCCCCTACCAGCTCCTTGCTGCTCCTCGGGCACCAGGATACTGCTCACAGTGTGCAGCACCCTCCCAGGTGCCACAGGCAGGTTGAAATGGAGAAAGCCATTCTGACCAGATCTAAAAGGGAAGAGAGGTATTTTTGGATTAACAGAATGTCTCAAAGGAATTTAGTATTTTAGTCAAATTCTAGGTTAAGAGCTGTGCCCTTTGCTTAGCCCCTTGCACAATTGTGCAGTCTTTAACTACCTGTGATGCTCTAGGGTGGGTTTTTTCCTGTGGGATTCTGGCATCATTTGGTGAGCAGAACAGCCAGTGACCACTTGGTCAATAATTTGATTTCTCCTCTGTTCTGCCTGTGCTTTTGTGTCCTTATACACCAAATGTTGCCCCTACTCTGCTCTGCACAGAGAATTATTCATCAGTGTTGCTCAGGGGCTCGATGGCAGAGTTATTCACCAACATCAATGTAGATGTTGTTACATGCCTTTCGGAGGTGAGGGGCAAGTTTTCACACCATCATTACTACTCGAGTGATGAGGGACTCAGGCTGTAGTTATAGGAAAGTTTCCTACCATGGCAAAAGCAGTTGAAGACGTTCCCTCTCTCTTGGCCCCCATCTCCAGCTGCCCAGTCCCACTCTCGCAGCACAGTTCACTGTCTCCATAGTAGCACTGATGCAACCATTTATGAGATTGGCCTGTAAATCATCTGCGCTGCAGGCCCACAAACAGTTGCATTAGTACATTTGGGGAGCTGGTAGCTGCCATGCAGAAGCAGGGAACAGCATATGGGCAGATGTGATGTGGAGACACAGAATCTAGCTTTGGTATCGCAGAAACTGTTCATTTAACTAAACCTTAAGGCTGTTAAATAATACGAACAAGGGACACAGTACTTTGGATTCTCAGTCTGATACACCTCCAATTTCTGTTTTGTTTGCTTTTTCAGAGTGTTTAGCATTTTTTTGCACTCTCTTTATTGGGACTAGAAGTCTGGTGATCTCAGCTGTAGCTGTGACAGCACAGGTTGGACATCCAAGCAATGGAGTGCATACCTGCAGTGACCAGCACTGTCAGCAGCTCTGTCGTGCAGGCAAAGAAAGACTGCAGTTCAGCTAAGTTGTGTTTAACTACCTTGCACCTGAGACCATCCTGTCTCCTTCGGACCTCCCACATATCGTTCACTATACATGGTTCAGTTTCTGCAAACTGAAACAGGAGCCAGCCAGATAACATCCCCCTTCAGTGTCCAGCTACAATTCATCCCCAGAGCACCATCCACCTCATGCACTGAGGAAGAAAGGCATCCTGTGCAAAAAACCACACAATCATGCCATTGAAACCTGCAATGTGATGAATATATGCAGAAGGAGGATAAATTAAGAATGAGTCCTGCAGCATAATTTTCAGGTTGTATTAAAGGCAATGAGAGGACACTCATCCCATCATCAGAATTCATGTATGTTACCTCATGATCATTAGCAGGCTTGATGAACACTGTAACTCCACAATATGCCCTTCTGCCGTCTGAGCTGGAGGAGTAACCTCTGCCAGTGGCAAACTGCCATCTTTCATACAGATGAGCAGTGTAGGGACTTGATGGTTTCTCGCTGTTATTTGTTGACAGCAGAGGAATAGGAAATCGTGGGTGCAGTTCCATGTTTCCAGCCGAGCTGGTCTGTCAGCAGGGGACATCCTATTCCCCCCAACTCTGCAGTAGTGACTAGCCTCTCCACCATTCTGTTTCCTTGCCCTGGTTTGGGGCAGGATTAGCAGAGGGCAGCACAAGGGATGAGGAGAGACCAAGCAAGGCAGAGGTGGAGGGCCGTGCAGCAGCACTCCAGCAGCAGTTGGCCTTGAGGCCACCTCAGCTGTGTGGTCAGTTGGCACCCTGAGGGGTGATGGGCCCTCCTCCACGTTTCGGAGGGGAATGGCAGCTGATGAAGAGTAGCCTTGCTGCCTTTGCTCTTCCCAGGCAAACCTTAGATTCCTCCCCTTCAACCCACTGTGTTGCTTTCTCTGCCTTGCTCAGGAACCCTGTTTTACACTCCAGCTTCTGTCTGCCTCCCCATCCACCCCAGATCCCTTCCCGCAGGCAGCACACCCCATGCTCCGGTCCTTCCAGCTGCTGAGGGAGGAGATTGCAGCACCATCTGCCCACAGCAGATCCCGCCCGACCTCTCTTTCCCGACCGCCACAGCTGCCCTTTCCAGCCCCCGCTATTCCACCGCCTCCTCCAGCCCTGTCAGCTCCCGCCCGCCTTCCCGCCCCGCCAGCCTCCCCTCAGCGCTGCCTCCCCTCAGCGCCTCGTCCCCCGCCTCAAGTACAATTCCTCCCCTTTCAGCCAGGAAAAACTCCCCACCAGCTCGGCCCGTCGCCGCTTTCCTAGGTTATTAAAAATAAATAAATACACAAGTGGTGCGCTGACTAAATTTGGACTCCCCCCCACAACCCAGCACTGCGTGCCACGAAGGAAACCCCATGACGCTGCGTTTTGGGCCGACTTCTCTCGGGTTTCTTTCAGTCCCTCAGCGGCACGGGACGGGACGGGACGGGACGCGACGCGGGGACCCACCGCCCCCACTCGCCCCCCCCGCGGCCTGCTGAGGCGAGTCGCGTTTCCATGGCGGCAAGCGGCGGTTCAGTCGGCGCGGCACCCTATTTCCCGCTGCTGGGAGGGAGAGGGCGGGAACGGCGGCGGGGCGGCCCGGCCCTGTCATCCCCCCGGCGGTCTCCGAGGAGCCAGGAGGGAAAACGTGAGGGAAAGGGAGAGCTGATACGGGCAAATCTTTTTCATCCCAGAGGATCCTCTGTTACCCCACACGCAAGCTCTGGGGATGGCCTGTGAGAAGGCGCAGCCCTGAGGGCTGCCTCAGTGCCCCAGTTTCCAAGCCAGCAGTTTTCCCCATCCCAGGGTAGGCTGGCAATGACAGCTTGCTTTTTCCAAGGGGAGTCTGGTCTTCCCCAGGAGATTCTCACGTCCCTGTGGAAAACACGCTGATGCCTTCCCAGGACCTGCTGTGGAGTCGAGCACCAGAAATGGAAAGTATTGGTCAACATGCAAGCCTGTGGGGCATCAGGGAGAGGGGCTGTTGCCTGTGTCTTAGCCCCTTCTGGGAATGCTGGTTTCCAGGACAGCTCTTTTCCAAGTGCAGACTAATATTGCACTCTAAACCATTCAAGTTTTTACTAAAACGTGTATTTAATGGAAAACTTGGTGATTAGGATCTCTCTGAAGATTCCACTGCTGACCAGTGGGGGGAAGATGTTGTAGTCAAGTTGGTCTGAAGCAAAAATCGTTATTCAAGGATATCTCTTATTTTTTTATACATAAGCAACACTTTGGTCACAGGTGAGACCACAAACTCCAGCAGCAGTAGTAACTCAACTCTGCTTATTTTGCTCGCAACTTTGGTACTGAAATCTTCCATGAAAATAGAGAACAAAATGTTCTTACAAACACCAGGGTTGTTGAAATTATATATGACGTCACTTAAAAAAATCAAGACCATTAAATATAGGCATCAACAGTGTATTGCTAGTGTGTGTGTAACTGCATACATTATGTCATTTCTTATTTCAAGAAACTTAAAGAAATCCACCGCTTCCAAAATTCTTCACTCCTCCAACCTGGCACCCAGTTTCAAGTGAGTAGTGCAGAAGAGTAACATATCCTACACGTTCCCTGCAAACTTTGTTTGAAAATCAACTTCAGGAATCTGGGGATGGGCAATGCTCTGCCACAGCCGAACTATATACACATATTGCCTTGTGCTGGAGCTCACTTGGCTATGTAATTGTACAAACTTGTTTGATATTTTGCCTATTATGTCGATGCTAAGAACTCTCACCCAAATTAAATAGTTTTGGAAAGTTGCTTTCCAAGCACGTGTGAAGATTAGAACCCCCTTAAGATTCCATTTATGGGCTATTATTATCATTATTATTATTATTATTATTATTTACGTAATACCATTCTGTGCTAAGTACTTGTGACTCCATGTGCTTAAGGAGCTTACTGGATGGATTCCAAAGCAAGGATGTTGCAAAGCAGGAGAGGAAAGAAAAAGCCTGCTGCTTCTTAGAGGAAGGCAGCATGTTATGTAGGGCTCATGGAAGAACTTGTTGTATTTAAGCATATAGAAGGCAGAAAGCATAAGAAGAGTTGGTAGGTGGGTTTCAGGTGTGTGCAAAGTCAAGTCAGTGGGAACAAGAAGCTAAATTCACTATGGGCATTTAAAAGGTGCCAACAGTTCCTTTGAAGCACCTTAGCTTTTAACTGCTCTGATACCTAATAACATCCACAGATTTAAAGCAAGAGACCTGTTCCATCCTGAAATAGGTAGCACCAGCAAACTGAACAGGGATCTCTCTGAAATAGCTGTAGGAAACACTAAGGAGAGAGCCACAAGTTAACCCCAAGGGACTTAGGCTCAGATTCTTAAAGGTAATTAGGTGCCTTTAAATACAAGTTAGACATCTAAATCTTTGAGGCTCAGGATCTTACTTAACTAACTCTGGACTGGAGGAAGTCTCCTTAACTGATTCACAGCCATGAACTCTTTCCTGGATTTGGATCCTGTTTGTCTATCAGAAACTGAACAGGGCATAGTTTTATTATCATGACAATTAGGCTGGCGTGGTGGGGACTCTTAACAGTCTCCAGGAAACAAGGGATAGAAATGTGGGGTGGATAGGAAATGCTACAATCATTGGTCTCTTGTGGGGAAAAAAACAACTTGCTTTTGGTCAGCACTGAGGTTTTCCTAATATGAGAAAGCCAGTGAAAGTAAGGAGAGAAAGGCCTAATTTATTTATCATGCACTCATTTCACAGCTATATTCCTATATTCCAGGAATATAGGAAATTTGGTTTTATTCATCTCAGGCATAAAGAGCCTTGAAATTGCAGTCAGAATAATTTATACTACATGCAGGGGTCCTATAGTATTTTAAATTAATTCCTTGAAGTATTTGTATGCATTCCTTGTTTTGGGCCTCTGGCACATACTGCATTCCACACACAAGTCTTGAGGGGTTCAAAAGGATTCATAGCATATGTTTGCTGAGAGTTACATTATTAGAAATATAGTCATATATTTGTTTCTGCATAACGTTCAGCTTCTAATACATGACCTTCTCTCTTTTTCTCTCGCTGTCTCTCTCTTCTGTCCCTGCTGCCTACTGTCATAAAACTACAGTTTTTCTCTTTAGGAATCTTGACATTCATTGCTTTGACATTATCTGAGGTATAATACTCAACAGTTACGAACCCTATCCTGCTGTAATGTTATGAGGTAAATAAAGAAGAGCTAAATTTAAAAGCATCAAAGCTCATTTTTGTACAGTGTGAGAAATTCATAGTAATAGAAATGTTTCTGTGATTTAAGATCCAGTGGAAATAACTTTCTTTCAAGTTTCCTGAAGCATTTACAGCCCCGATACTACAGTTTTACAACACTAAATAACATACCTGCTAGAAATAAAACGTAAAAATGTTTCTTTTCAGTTGCTGATGGAATGAGATTCTGGAAAATTGATTTCATTTTTTGTATTTCCATTTTTAATAACTTGGAATAGAGCGAACAGAACAAGCTACCTGCTGAACAATGATGCATTGAACTAATTCACTCCCTTTTCCACAAAAAAAGATGTCAAGAGGGGGTCTGAAGTACACTCCTCTTTCTTGCTGAGCTTCCTGTGGAACATCTCTGCCCACAGGACTGCGGCCCTTTGCAGCGCCTTTCCTAGTCTCCACAGAGCTATACAGCTCACATCCTCCTGCCCTTTCTCCCAACTTCTTTCTGTCTTAAAAGCCATTGCACCCTTCTACACCTGGCCAGACTAGAGCTGTGTATTTGTTCTCGTATTATGCACAAGGGAATGGCGTAAGAGCCCTAACAGTTTCTAAGGATCATATCAGGGCCAGGTTATTGCAGCTGAAGAATCATGAAGGATCACAACCGTAGTAGGAGAATTGTCATATCTTGAGAGCTGTGTAGGACAGCCATAAATACTCCCACACAGTAGCTGCTGTACAGGAAGTGTTTGCTGTGGTGACTCTTATGTGCTATAGGGGCTGCTGGAAAAAATTAAAGGAATTCAAGGGCTGCTAAAACAGACTCAGCTCTTGATGCATGTGGATCCCCTAGAATCCAAGCAGAAAAAGAGCTGCCAAGGTACGTTAAGTCACTTCTGCATCCCTTCCCCCATCCGTGCCTTTGAGAGGTGATACAGCTCAGCACTTGGTATCTCATTATCCAAGTTAGCAGATGTGGTATAAATCTAAAGGGTTTTCATAGCAGGAAGTGGTAGGTGGAGACAGACATCCTAAGGGCTGGAGCAAGGCTAAGACACATCTGCCAGGGAAACATGGGTGGGTGGGTGGGAGGAGGAGGCAAGAACATGCCTGGCAAGAGAAAGCTGTCCCAGGGTTGAAGACAGATGAGAGACAGAGTGATAGAGTGTAACTGAGCAGCAGTGGCTGGGGTGGGATTTGTCCAGTGCTCAATTTAAGGCCAGATGTGGAGCACAACTCCCTCCATTGCGTCATAGAGAAGTGAAACGGGAGATGTGTGAATCTATTCTCTTACGCCTCTCCACATTTCCCCCCTCTCCAAGTAGAAGAGGAAACTTTATGGAATGAAGGCATTATTTCCTTAAAGCCAAAACAACCTTTTCACTCCTCCCAGTATTCTTTTCACAGTGTTTATTGATTGTGCTGTTGTTACCAGCAAAAAGTCTGAGAGTCTGAGGAACTCCAGTCTCTGCTGGAGCAGAAAAATGTTCTGAATTGAGACCGAGCCCTCAGCTTAGAGATGGAAAGTGAGCGTCAGATGATATGCATGGAAATTCCAGCTATGTTGCCTCCTTTATAGGGTCTAGAACTGTATTTGTTCTTGAAGCCAGCTCTGAGGGAGCATCACTAGGAGGCCTGCTGGCACCTTCCAAGGACTGAGTTGGCTGGAGCAGCTAGCAGCCACTGCTGCCCACAGGGGTACAGGGAAGATATTTAGGGTGTCAGCTGGTCAGAGGCCATGCCCCCTCTAAATCTGATTGCTTACCAACTCCTTGGAGGGAAAAAAATTACTAATAGTTAGGTCCTGATTTTATTGGGAGATCTTGCAACAGTAATTGAGAGGTCTGCCTGTGGGCTAAAACAGCGCTTAGGAAGTTGCAAGTAAGAACATGATACAAAGCACTAGTACAGAAGAAAAATCCAAATTCCAGACAGGAACTGTAGATTTGCACATAACTGACATTGTCAGTTCTGTCCAGGAGCTCACAAGAAGGTGTTGCAAGTAACAGAGGTAGAGGTGGCTTTGCTGGAACTGGAAGGCAAGGGCATGTCAGCTAAGGGCTCAAAGGCATTTTTTTAAATCCATGCAAGCATAGCAATCTTTGACCTTGATTCTAAGAGGTTCCTAAAGCCTGTTACTCAGCAAAAGGCTAATAGAGCAAAAGCAGATTAGACAGTTGTTAAGGCTTTTTTTTTTTTTTTCTTTCCTAAACGAGTTATAAACATCTGGGTTTGGTCCCTTTGTTCTGGGAGCAGTAACAAATATTTGTCATATGAACATATTCCCTACAGACTTCAGAAAGATAGTTTGTATTTAAAAAAAAACGCTTTTCATTCTGTCTTTGCAGACAGACAGACTCTCCCAAATCAGCTGGAGCAGAGAATACAAAGAAGCCAGAGAAACAAGTCTGACTACTGGAACTTGAGACATCTTTTCTATATCCTTTTGCAAAAACAAAACTGAAAGCATAGGAACTTCAAAATGCTGAAGTGAATGTGTTCATCTAGGAAAGTATACTTAAGCCTTTTTTAGGGGAAAAATGATTCATTTGACTTACAGTAGGGAAAGAGGATGATTTCCTTTGTTCAAGAATCCATGGAGAATTCCTTATTTGGAAACTGTGTGGAGTTCCCCATATTTGGGAGAATCTGCTGTTTCCTAAGGGTGTGTTCCTAACTGTGAGAACAGCCTAGATTTTAAAGGCAGAGGACTTTCTTCCCACTAAGAATGCAGTCTACCAAGCTGCTTGAGCTGCTTTTCTGTCCAGCTGAACATTTGTCTTTCATTTGAATATATAATTTTGTTATCTGTTTGGAAAATACGGATTGAATTACCGTCTTGTTATTATGTCCTCTTTGGATCCTAAACTTAAAGGCAGATAGTAGTTTTAGCCATTTACCTGAAACAACAGGTGGTTTGATTAGGAAAACATAGAACATGGCAATAGATGAGAAATTATGCAGCTGGAATGAATTAAGTGTCTCCATGTAAAAGTCTGTATTTACCATGGCTCCAAGAATGTTTTGCATTCATTCACTAAAGCGACAGCATAGGATTTTGTAGAATGGGGGTTTTATGCATGGCAGCAAACTAGAAAATGTCAAAGTGACTGGGAAAATTCCTTAGGATTTATGTTTTGAGTTAATGCTTAACCAGACTTTGCAAAAGCCAACCAATCTGATAGAGTGGTGAGATAGGAGTCAGGTCAGACACAAAATCCCTATTATAACATCGGTAATAACATTATAGCACAATAACTAGTAGCTTTGTTTTCAAGGTAGGCTGTAAAATATGCTCTGGGTTGAAATACAGTGTATGTAATTTGATTTTCCTTCAAAACTTGTTTCTGGAGGGCTAATATTCCCAGCTGCTCTGGGTCAAAAAAAAAAAAAAAAAAATCGAGACAAGCTATAGAAAAGATGTCAGAATTCCATGTGGAAGGAAAAAAAATTAAGTTTACATTTTTCATGGTCTCATTAACCTGTAGATACTTCTGACTTCTCCATTTCTGCAGTATCAGAGTACAGCTGCATCTCACTGCTCACCGAGAAGTTCTTGGGATCAGATATGAAACAACTGTTCGACTTTGCCTGAATTGCATTGAATAATTGCATGTTACTGTTCTGAGCATTATATTTTCTCCTTGTGTGGCTGTGGCATTCCTTGGAGGGGGTCTACATGCCCAAGAGCCGGGGTGGAACCTGGGCAGATGCTATCGTTTGCAAGGGCAGAGGGAAGTCACGCAGGTAAGTAGACTAGTGCGGGATTTCTCTTGCTAATACAACAGTTATGGTCAGATGTCCTCTCCAGACCTAAAGAGCTTATGGGACAAAAGAAGAGAAGTTACAGGTCTTCATCATGTTGTGGTACCATTTTACCTGCAAAAAGGAAGCTGTAGGCCTTATTTCCACATTCTACATGTGGTCAGTAGCTGCATCTAAGAAAGACACAGTATGGAGGTTGCGCATGGGCTGCACATTCTGCATCCGGGCAAGTTTCTCCTTGCAAAATGAAGAGTCATTCCTGAAACAGCTGGGGGCTGTGCAGTACTGTTGTCCCCCCCGAGGACTGAAGGGGAAATTAGTCATCTACGGTGGAGGAGTAGGAAGGAAGAGATGATAAACAAAAGAAAAAAAAGTCACATGCATATTTTTTTCTTTATTTCTAAACCTGAACTTTCTCCTGATGGAAGTAATACAGCAGCCAAGGATTTTGAAGGGAGGAGAGACATAAAATCATTATTGTAGGTAACCTTAGCTCTTGCCTCCCTTGTTTTCAGTGGAGTATTGCAACTTCTTTTTTTTCCTGTCTGCACATCAGATCAAGTAAACCAGAGAGTGTCTGTACTGCTGCAGAGAAACGTGAGAAGTAAGCTACAGCCTCACGTTACCTGGAGCCCTGTGCTACAGGCCCACCCCATCATCTGGCAGCCAGGCAAAGTAGGGCTGTACCCACCCCTGCTAGGGGCACTGTTTTGCCATTATAACTCTGTAGGTAAAATATAAATATGTTTCCTAGATTCCTCCTTATGATAGCATGAAAATCTCTTGAAACTTTGCAGTATCTAACTGATACTTAAGTAGTCTGCTGCTTACACTAGGCAAGTCTCTTCATTATTAGTTCTTCCAATGTTTCATGCTTTCTCCCAGATTTGGCCCTTTAAGTCACTTTTTGTATTTTTGTTGGTTTTTAATGACAGCTATTATTTTCCTTCCGAAGAAATCACATGCATGACTTCAGTGCAAAAATCTCACCATGTAAATCAGTCTCATGTTTTTTTATGAATTTGTAGTTTTGGCAGTATTGGTGATTTTCAAAGAGATCAGAGACTCTCAAGTCTTTAATATACAACTGTTAATTAGATACTGCTGCAATTAAATCTAAATAAAGATTTGCTGTCTAAGCAATTTAGCTCTGTTAAGACTGTCCAGCCGTCAAATAAACCTGCTTTGTCATTTTACCCAAAGACCCCATTATCACAAAGATTCAATAAAATCTCTAGGACCATTGTTTCAGATTTACGCCTAAAAAAAGGAATCTAAACTTGCACTATTCATTGAGTTCTGATCAAATCAACTTGAGCCTGAGCAGACAGTACTTCTCACGAACTAAGGGCTATATTGGATTTGCGTGGCAAGGTTTTGGTAGTGGGGGCTACAGCGGTGACTTCTGTGAGAAGCTGCTGGAAGCTTCCCATGTGTCTGACAGAGCCAATGCCAGCCGGCTCTAAGATGGACCTGCTGCCGGCCAAGGCTGAGCCCATCAGTGACAGTGGTAGGCAGAACAGATTTAAGAAGGGAAAAGAAGTTGTAGCAGGCACAGAAACAGCAGCCGGAGAGAGGAGTGAGAACAAGTGAGAGAAACAACCCTGCAGACCCCCAGGTCAGTGAAGAAGGAGGGGGAGGAGATGCTCCAGGCACCGGAGCAGAGATTCCCCTGCAGCCTGTGGTGAAGACCATGGTGGGGCAGGCTGTCCCCCTGCAGCCCATGAAAGTCCATGGTGGAACAGATATCCACCTGCAGCCTGGGGAGGACCCCATGCCAGAGCAGGTGGGTGCCCAAAGGAGACTGTGACCCCGTGGAAAGCCTACGCTGGAGCAGGTTTTCTGGCAGGATTTGTGACCCCGTGGGGGACCCATGCTGGAGCAGTGTGCTCCTGAAGGACTGCACCCTGTGCAAGGGACCCCACGTTGGAGCAGGGGAAGAGTGTGAGCAGTCCTGCCCCTGAGGAGGATGAAGCGGCAGAGACAACGTGTGATGAACTGACCCCAAACCCCATTCCCCATCCCCCTGCGCCACTGGGGGGAAGGAGGTAGAGAAAACTGGGAGTAAAGTTAAACCCAGGAAGAAGGGAGGGTTGGGGGTAAGGTGTTTTTAAGGTTTGGTTTTATTTCTCATTACCCTACTGATTTGATTGGTAATAAATTAAACTAATTTCCCTGAGTTGAGTCTGTTTTGCCTGTGATGGTAACTGGTGAGTGATCTCTCCCTGTCCTTATCTTGACCCACAAGCTTTTTGTTATATTTTCTCTCCCCTGTCCAGCTGAGGAGGGGAGTGGTAGAACTGCTTTGGTAGGCAGCTGGCATCCAGCCAGGGTCAACCCACTGCATTGTTTTCCAAATTTAACAGCACTTCAGACAGAAGTAATTTTTTAGACAGTTGTAATCTGAAGTGAGAAATGTGAGATGACGATTAAGGCTGGCTGAACTGTAAGAACAAACCTACTGTCATAATGCTCCTCAAGCACTCCAGAAATAGCCCCCATTCAGTATTTTCAGAGCACATATTTGTGTGTGCTCTATTAGGTCTACTCATTTGGTCAAAGTTAGTTACTTATTTGTCAATTGGGCCAGTAATTCTGGCATCTTCTTAACAGTTTCCTTGGTGTTCGTATGATCATCACCTTTAGCCTAACATAGCATCTTGAGATTGAAATGTTACAAGCCAGTGCTAACCCAGAGAACAAATACAAAGAAATAATATGACATTTCCTGACAAGTTTTGGCAAAGTTGGCTTTAACAGTTGCTGTAAGTATGAAAGCATTTAGGAGATGAGCACATTTACTTGTTAGCAGCTGTCATTGTTTTATCCTTAGTCTTGCACCGTGGGTGGTTTTTTTCCCCCATAAAACCATAAACTCCATTGCTGGAGTTATGTAGGAATTCTACCTTTTATTTTCTTTGCCATTGATAATTCTAATGGTTGCAAAGAAAAAAGAAGAAATTGTATTCCATAAAACATTGACATTTAAAAAGAAAAAGCAGTGCTTAAGGTTTTCATAGCTTCTGGTTTAGAGGCCTGACTTACTGTGACTGCTCAGCACTGCATGTGGCTACACAAGCACTATGATGGCAGAGAGGCCACGGAAGGAAGTTTACTAGTAAATTTAACAACATTTTGCAGTGTT
Source organism: Astur gentilis (assembly GCF_929443795.1). Lineage (NCBI taxonomy): Eukaryota > Metazoa > Chordata > Aves > Accipitriformes > Accipitridae > Astur > Astur gentilis. The sequence goes on along the minus strand of NC_064881.1, from coordinate 23,207,359 downwards.
TATATTTCTCTATATGTATTTTTCATAGTAGCTGTTGCTAGTTCTTAGATTAAAATAAAGTGGTTGGATAAACACATTCCCAGAATTTCAGCAGGTTGGTTTGGCACTTCAAGTTACTTCTCTGAGAAGCACTCACCTGTGACAGATTACTATGGCTACTAATTTATGTCTTAACCTGTTTTACATTAGCTTGTCCTTTCCTGACTCCAATAACGATTTGTTTATTTAGTTTGTGGCAGATGTGCCAAGCTTGAGGATTAAAAAATAAATTAAGAAATTCTCCCCCTCACACCCCCCGGTCAGGTGTCCCCACACTGTGGTTATTTATTTTGGGCAACATTGTTAGGTTCTTTTATTTGCTTTCTGGTTTCTGAGCTTGAGGGTGGACCTGACTCACATTTTCCAAGCACTATGCAAGCTGTAGGGCTTATTTTATTTTTGCTTTAGAAAAGTTCTGTTCTATTGCAATCACTCTATTCCTACAACTCAAACCTTGAGAAGGAAAATCTACTATAAAATGAGCTGCAACAGAACCCACAGAAGCTGGCACCTCCCTAATTGTGCATTACTTAAACAAGATGGAGATTTCAGGCGTGGTATGCGGTGGTCTGTTGCAAGATGAAAACAGTAGGTACCGTATTAATTGTTGTATCCAAATATTATATTCTGGCCAGAAGTAAGAAAATTGCAGCTAGTGTGTGATTCCAATTACCACGTGATCTTCGCAAAAAACAAGCCCATACTGGTCTATGACCAAGCCAACAATTCCTGAACAGTAATTTATCATGAGAGCAGGCCATCAAGGTTACCAGCATCCAACCAAAAACCACCACTCATGCAGAACAAGCCTTGCAGAAGATGAAGGTAGTTTTCTAATTCTGAATACTTACAGCTCTCACTTGTATTAAATCTCTGAAGTGTGACCCCACAGCTCACTGAGGTGTGGCCTTTTTCCCCTCCAGATGTAGGGTCTCTGGTGGCTGCCGCCTGCTACCCTGCACCCTCCTCCCCAACCAGTTTGACAAGGCTGTACAATCACCTCCAGTTCCTCCAGCCTGACTGGCCTCATTTATTCAGGAACTCTTATAGTTACTGCTCTTACAGTTCTGGCTACAAAACTATTATTCTGTAAAGAATTTGAGAGCAAAAACTTTCATCCAAATGTACACAGTGAATTTCCACCAGATGAAATAGCCTAGTAGAATTCGTTCCCTCCCTTTTGTTGAGGTGCAAATGGGAAAAATATATTGCAATCTATCTCATTCAGGAAAATTGCTGGAGGAGAAAGATATTTTCCCTCAGCCTGATCCCAACTGCGTTTATTTTCTATTTTAAATACGATCTCGTGCGCTCATAGCAGTTTCAGTGCTCAGAGTGCTCTGCCATGGTCCCAAATAGAGCTTTGCATCTCCCAACTCCATTTTGTGATACTGACAGTATCAGATATTGGCCCAATCTTTATTTGGTGTCAGACACTGAGGGCCTAAAAAAAAGGTGGAGCTCAAAACCAAGTGAAAGGAGGGAAGCCTACATTATATTTGCCACCTGCACAACTGAGGCAGAAAAAAATTACAGAAAGCTCTGTGCCATGCAACTCTTAGACAACAGCTCCACTAGACGTGTTTTAAGGCACCCAGTATAGATGAAACTTTTGCAGGCACAGAACCCAAAGCATTAAACCATTACAAATCCATTAGAAGAGAAAATTTGGAGATGTAACTGTCATTGCTAAATCAGTTATTGTTTTCCATTTGCTACATTGATCTAATTCCATATAATTTCAGGTATTGTTTGTCCTCCTCCAGTATAAAGCCACATTGAAAAAAAAAACCTGTATGGACTGGTCTGCACTTAATGTGCTTATGCCGTAGAGCCATGGCATTAGGCATACGAGCCCATGTGCTTCTTGGCATTTAAAGCAGGACTGTCATTTCCCATGCTTGAGGAAAGTAAATCTTGTCTGTGTCAGCATGCAGAAACATAAAAACCAGAAGTAAAATGCTGAGCGTTGACTACAAAAATACTTGTAACTAGCCCAGATTTGGCCAACCTTCTTGAGCCTCCCAGCCACAGTACTGAAATCTTCATACAAATCAATAGCCACAAGCAACGTACCATATTTAACTTTGCAATCAAGACAGAAAAAGTGCTAGAAATGGCTCGTGGGCAGGAAGAAATGGTGCCCAGGAGTCCTGTAAATTCATTGCAGGAGGAGCCAGGCTGGCAGTGTAGCCGGGTCTCAGTGCGATTCTGCCGCGTTAGCTAAAACCAGCGTGGCTGATTCACTCCTTCCTGCAGGGTGTCAATAGCCTTGATGCTACAGCACGTGTTGGCCCATATGCAGGAAATGTTTCAACTACCTCTGGGTTGAGTGGATTAAAACCAATAAAACGTGTTACCAAAGACATTTTCTTCTGCTAGTTCTCTTCTTTTTCAGGGTAAAGCTTCAGCTTCTTATCTGTCCATATCTTTCCTAAAGAACATGAACTAGGGCACATTAACCCCAAGTGGTCAGGTAGAGCTGTTCTGTTAAAGAGGAGCTGCCAGTTTTGACATCGTATCTCACATTTGTGAGCATTTTGAGACAGAGCATTTAGAAAATCCATGGAGATTCAGATATCCTCCAGGAAAACTGCAGTCAGTTAAATTGTTTAGAGGTAAAAAAAAAACTTTTAGCACATTGCGATTCTGAGGTACTGAAAATATATGAGGCGTCTGAATAAATAGTGAAAGTAGAGGGTTTTGCAGATGAGTGAAGAATGAGAAAGGAGAAATTATTAATATTCTAAAATACAGCAACACTGCACATTAAGTAACTTAAATATCTGTAAATGTAATAAGAACTAGATACAAGAACAACAGGGTTTTTATTTCCTTAGAAACAGAAGCAATAAATCTAGATCTCTGTGATAATGCAAGGTGGAAAGCAGAAAAAGCTGCTGCATGCAAATCTGCCTCCTGCCTTGTAGTCTCCTCTTTCTAGTGCTGAAAGGCCTTACCCGCGCAGACACATACACACAGACATGTACGGTGACATGTGTACAGTGACTGCATGTTTAAGAAGCTACCATCTCGTTAGCTGAGTCGTGATACCTGTGCCTGCCTCTAAGCCATTGAAATAAGATCGAGCGAGACTAGGCATCACTGGATGTAACTTAGCATCCCCTGATTAACCTTCTTAAAAATCCTGTGATATTTGTGAATAAATCGTATTAACCTCTGCCTGGTGATTGGACTGAGCAAGTCTCCTTGCAATGCATTTTGCCTACTGCATGGGTAATGACAGCAGTGAATATTGGAAGCAACGACTTCTACACGTGCGCGTTCACCAAAGAATCCAGAGTATGAACCACAGTTACTGAGGTCTGTATGTGCAACACGGTTTTAGTTAGCACAGGCATGCCTACTGGTGCTGCTGAACGCTCCTTTCTTTGAAAGTTAAGCATATACTCCAGTGGGGAATTAAGGCACCTGCAAACTGGTTCTGTAGTATCTTAAGAGGGCACAGTAGAAGAGGTTCCTTTACCCTCGTGTCTGCAAAACATTGTCCACCTCTCCCCAGAACAGGCAGAGCAGAACAAACTATAGATTCCTGCCTGAGCTGCTCCCGTTCCCAGCTCTTTACATCAGCTTAACCTATTGAGAAGGGTGAGTTGATGCTACTGCGGAGGAGGAGGCGGCTGCAGCACAGCCATGAATCTCTTGTAGCCTGATGTTCTCTTTGCTTGCTTGGGCAACACAAGCTCTCTGCTGACCTTAGCTATGTCCACCACCACCTTCGTGTGATTCAAGAGAACTCATCTGCCATCTCAAAGTCCCTTAGCATAGGTTGGGCAGTTTGTGTCAGAGCTAGGATTAGAGCTGGGAGGCTCTGGATTGCTAACCTGACCTTGCTTATGCCTGGACTGGGTCTATTGTGCTGAACTGCATTGTGGCTCTAGATGGGGAAGCTCAAAAGATTACCGGTCGTTTCACTGCGACACAGGTAAGGACTTAGGTCTCCAGAAGCACTTTTTAAGCCCTTGCTGTAAGAGTTTGGTATTTTTTCTGTAGAACATACTACTAGTGCCAATGTCAATGTACATCACAAACCTCAAGTTTTTCCCTTCCAGCAGTTATAGCACATCTACTCTACAGTTGGAAAACAGAAGCTGATAAGCCAGCGATTCCAGTTATGGCTACCTAAAAGCTGAAGTGTCAAGATATCAGCGTTCAGGCTAATTTCTGACTTCTCTTGCCTATAATACCACTGCTTTCTAAATGTGTTCACATCTCATTTTGACAAAAGACAATTACCTTTTATAAAGTTTAAGCCTTTAAGCCTTCTTCAAAAGCAGATTTTTAGCTCATCTGCAGAATACATGTCCTTTGGGATGGGGACAAGACCATTAGCAGACAATAGTGGTGCACACAAGTGGCAGACTGTTTTAAACTCACTGTTGTACTGTCTAATTTAGAAAATAAATTATGAAATTCAAACTGAAGCTCTGATGGAGTTTGTGGTGGAACTAATATGACCAGCGCTTTTTAAAAAATTTTACATAGGAAGCTCCAATAAATACATGTGCTTTCATGTGCATGGTTAACACATGCACTAGGAAAGTTGAGCCCTTCATCCAGATTGGGAGACCGCTGCAGCCCTTTATTACTGTTGATACATCTTTATAACAACACAGTTAGGAAAAGAAGACACCAGCATTTCAGATACCAATATTTCAGTTTATATTGCCTTTTATGGTACTGTAGCTAAAACTTAGAAAAGTGCGCTAGCGAGTTTCAAGCTTTGCTCCAATAATCAAAGCATTGTGAAATGCCGCGAGAGAAAGCCCTTGCTTTTCTTTTACAAGCACTTGGCAGGTCATAAATAAAGTATGAGAAAAACAAAGGAAGTAAAATTGTGCCAGCCCCCAAAGCACCTTAAGGTTCATTTAATTGTCAGAAGGATTTTCCAAGTGAAGGGAAATTGCTTGTGTAAAGTAAGATGCAAAGCAATTGATATTGGCAGCATTCAGTTCGCCTGTGTATCCTATCTATTTTGTTTTATTCTACTGTATCACAATTTTTTATAATGTTAGCAGCTGCATACTGGATAAGTTCAATTTAGTTTAGTTATGAACATATCCTTAGAAATTCTACAATTTTTACCGTTGTGGGGAGTCAAATGCATTATTATCAAAGATGTATTGGATAGCTAAGCACTTCTACAAAAAAACCCAAAACAAACCCAAAACAAAACAAAACCATGTTGCATAAAATACCTTGAGTTTGAAGTTAGGGTAACCTACATTTTTGTGAAAGGGCCTTACTGTTGCAGTATGAACTGTTCAACAACAGTGTTCCCCCGCCAAAAAAAAACAACTCAAAACTGACAAACTTTAACATCAGCCAATTCTGCATCTGCGATATATCTATTGGTTTTAATCCATTTTAGTTTTAGATAAATTCCTCTATGTAGTTTATTCAACATTAGGAGAAAATACCCAAGGCAAAAGATGCTTGTAGCAGCCTATTGTCTGTTGTATATACCTTGCAGGGCCTGATTCTGCAAAAATATTAGTCAAATGAAACTAAAAGTGTGCAAAGAATCCTCCATTATTAGTCCCTGGAAAAAACACAGTGTGTGTTTAGCAAGTTAGTTTGCATAAAGACCCTGGATCCTCTGGACAGATAATTGGACATTCACATATACAGAACCAAAATCCATACTCAGGCTACAGGTACAAAATCTCGTTGACTTCCAAGTGCAACAGAGAGTTAAACTCAATACCCTAGAATTAAATCTGTTCTGTAGGCTTGTATTCTGATTTTTTTTTTCTTACTGTGAATCTGCTGGTGTGCCTTCATTCATCATCAGCTCCTCCCTGTCTGTCATGAGATATCTGTGTATTGTGTACAATACTTATTTGGATCTACAAGATCCAAAAGAAAGACCATGTAATAGTTCAGGCCTCAATACCTACTAACATCTGTTTTCCCTGTGAAGTCCTAGGATTTGTTTTCTGGCAATGGGACAGAAATGAAACTCAGGAGGAAATCCAAATCCCAGAAACCAACAGTTTCAGTTCTCAGTCTAGAGATCCTGTATAAAAAAACCAGACATTTTTGCACGGTCTTGGCTAAGTCAGCAGGACTACCTTCTGGTGGGCCTTGAATGCCTTCCTGCCTTTAAAAGACGGAAGCTGTAATAACAACTTCAGCTTGAAAAGGAATGAAGAGCAAAAAATTATATATGTTTTTATAGTTGTAATTCGGTATTCTAGGACTGTGCTGCTACAAGCGCAATTTCTAGAAGAAATGCATGAGACTGTGCATGCGTAAGCTTCTCTATTCAGCATTTTATGAGCAGGTATGACAGACTTTACAAGAAATTAATGGCTAAATATAATTTTACAGCTACATGTACTTTTACAGTTTCCTGAAAGTTAAAGTTTGTACGGACTTGCTTTAATTACCTAATTATAAACCGATTCATAATGCCAACCAGCTATCAGCTGACATTATCTGTGTACGTCAGCACCAGTTTGCTTTGCTGAGCTTTTGCTTAACTCATGACTCCCTTTAATTATTATGCTCTTATGAATCTATCAAAGGTGAATAATACAGCTTCACCCACAATAGATATTCTGATATTTTCTGCACATTACGGTGTTAAGAATCTAGTCATAAGCAGCAGCCACTTCTAAAGAAATCCCAATCTAAAGAATTGGATTCCAATCTGAGGATTTCCTTGGCAGGCGCAGCACTGCATGACTTTCTGTGGTGCTCTTTGCCATGGCTGACTCATACACACATGAAAGTTGCTATACCACAGTGTTTTGTGAAATGACCAATAAAGGATAGATAAGTCTTACTTTTTGGCCCACGTAACTAACAAAAACCTGGAGTCCTCTGGGCTGAGGAAGACAACTGTCAATTGGCTCTTCCATGCATCTCTGCATACTTAACAAATACTGTTTCCCTCAAGAGAGAACAGGAGGGAGCATCACTGTACATACCAGCATTTAGCTGGCAACAAACCTTTTGCAGGCCTTTCTCAAGGTTGCACACCTGACATTGCTGAGAGTCTTGGCTAGGGCTCTCCTTTAGCTTTCAGCTCCTCTGCTTTTTTGCCTCATGAACTTTCAGAAAGCAACAGATGCATCAAGTGAAATTGTTTTCTAACCAAACACAAGGAGAGCTTTAGCTCCAGATCAAGACACCTAATTTTCAGTTGTCTACCTGTCTAAATAGGCACAATGGGGGTCTCTAGGGTGATTGTTTACCCTAACCCAGGCTCTCGGTAGCTTGTCTGCTAAGTGGCTTTTTAGTCTACATCTGAGCTGAGCTTCCAACGCAGCCAGTGTAGTGACTAGCTCTCCACTGACTCTAATGGACACGTACCTCACGTGTAGATGCCTGCGTTGGTTTCTTGGCATCAAACCAAACTCCATCCTATGGAATCAGTTCAGTACTTCAGTTCTTCAAAACATCCATATGGGACTAACAGATACTATGCAGGATCTGTAAGTCACCCACATGCTTTCTGACCAGCAGCTGAAGGCCAAGCGAGATACCCTAAACCATTTGAAATTGGGCAGCTGGATTGAGCCCTAGCTCCCTTCATGAGAAAGGGGTTTCTTTTATAATCATTAGAAAGCATAAGCACCTCCTGGGTTAAGTTCATCTTGTTCTAAAGCAGATATGTGAAATGGATGAGGTGAACATAGACAGTCAAGGTGAGATGCAATCTAGTGCCGACATAAATCTTGCATATGCCTTTGGGTGGAAAAGCATGCCTGTGTTAAGGGTAGAGATTGCCTGTGTTTCATATACGTCATTGTAAATTAAGACTAGCAGCTACATTCCCCTATTCTAATGAAATTTGACTATTTCAGTCTTCCTAGAACATGCAATGAGGTTCTTTTCCTTTAATTAAAAATGTTGCCTGCATGCTTTCTCTTTGTTCATTTTACTTCAGTTTACTGTTTGTTAAGAAGCCAGGCCTCTTTCCACAAGGAAGCTTTGATGCCTCTCCTGGCGGCACAACTTGGAGAAACACACGGAATTTTTATTCTTCGTTTCCATCTTAGCGGCAGCAGTCAGAAATAAATAATGTCCAGCTAAAACTTGGAAAGAATGACAACCATGATAAGATTTAGGGAGAGAAAAATCAAACTATGTGAAAGTGTCTGCAAAGCCTGACAAGGATTTAAACCACATTCTGCAGACAGCACTTACCTGGGCCTGTCACAAAGGCATTTTATTTATCAGAGGATCATTTTTATTAATATGAATGCACATATTAAGATAATTAGGTACAGGGAGATGAAACTATTTTGAAACAGTCTAGCACAAGATGAAAGTTCAAAATCACGCTGGGCACTGTAAGGGAAAGGCCTGCCATACTGGCTCAGACTGAAGATACGGATCTTCCCTAGCGTCACGCACCCCAACAGCGACGACCAAAGGCAGCTGCATAGATACGAGCGCAAGAGCAACACGGTATACACCGTACTTCCCTGAAAGCAACAGCAGCTCAGGGACTGCAGAGTACAGGACAACACTGAATAGGAGGACCACAATAGTGTGATTCAACAACATAGGTAGCTTTAAAATCAATAGCAGCATTTGGTGGGGAAGTAGACAAAAGATAAATGGACTTTTTTTGTAATTTCACCAAGGTCATTTATTCAAAAGGGTGGAGGACAAAGAACTGAGTCTTGCTGCTACTTCATTTCAACACATGGGTCCGTGCAGATTCCTGCAAATCAAATCTAACGTGCCTACTCACTTCTTGACAAGGATCTAAAACAAATGGGTTCTGAGGAGATGCTTGAAAGGGAATAGAGTGGGATTTCAGGAAGATATTTATCTCTGAAAAAGAAATAATTGTTCAATTAAAATTCACTCTTAAAAGTGACTTAAAAAGAAGGCTCTCTAACATTATTTGACACATTCTAATTTAACTGAAAACACTGTGTGTTTTTCTTCCCCTCCCTCTCATTTTCCAAAGCGGTATTCAATACAGCAATTTAATAAAAATTAAATTTGAGAATTCTTTGTGCCAATCTTAATAGTACAGATTAAAATCTATGCAACAGCTATCTGGATGACTATTTCACACAAATGCAAATGACAGGAAAGCTGTTATTAATGGAAGATGTTACACAGCTGAAGGTGGTTGATATTTCCACTCAAGACATTTCACAAAGAGAGTATCAGCAAGAACCACACAAAACTAGTGACTATCAAAGAAAGAAAAAAAAAAAAAGAACACAGCACCCATCTTTTAAAAAAATGAAGTAATATAATCTCTTTACCATCTTTCCTGAATTAATTTTCATGGATTTTTATGAATTGGAAATAGGATCCTTAATCTGAGGTATACCAGCCAGCCTACTTAGAAAGCATTTGGAGAGCAAAGGTTTTCACTGCATCCTTTGACTGATTCCCATAACTATGTTTTTGCCTAGAATTTTTTTTTTTTTTTTTGTATCGTATTAAAGCCTTTGCAAACTCTCAAGACTGTCAAGCAATCTCCAAAACTCTGGATTACTTGAGGTGGTAAATATTTCAACAGGAGTTCAGCATTCAAGTCTATGCACTAAATTTCTTCTGAACAATATCTTTGCATACTCAGTGATCAGTATCACTGGATCAGGTCCCTAGATACTTACATAAATTAAGACTTGGATTTTTGAAGACACTTAAGATAAAACCTACACTCAAGTGCTTTGAAGAATCCAGGCCTATAAACTGAAGCCAAAACTTCAGGAAACATTTGATTAAGCTTCTTCAAATCAAAGAACCAGCATTTTAAGAAGTTGAAATGAATGATCCAGAATTAAATATTTGCTTTGGATTTGTCAATTGTCAGGAGTAACTGATAAGAGTAGTAAATCTGTATAAGATTGTACACGACCAGATAAAGTAGAAGTGGCATATAATTAAGGGATGAGTGGACAAGGCATATCTAATTAATATAATTTGGACAGAGCTGTTGCAAAATCTCATGGGAATATTAAAAACCACTTAGGTTTAAGTGTAACAATTCCATTATGAAGGGAAACAGGTAAAGATCAAGGTGGTTGTTTTCAGAACATCTCTTTGTACGTGCTTCTCCTGGCTATCAGTGCCTCACAGTGACGGCCACCTCTCACTGGTTTACATGGGAATCACAGATTAAGTTCTACAGGTTCAGAAAGATGACGACAGCTAAAATGCTTTTCTGTGCAGGCACAAAACCCCACCTCTGTCACATCCAGAGACGCATAAACTACACCAAGCCACCGAGGCTTAACTGGGCATGCCTTGCTGAAGCAGGCTGGGGTGCAGGGGCTAAGACACAGGTTCTGGGTTCCTAAAAAAACCCCAGACCTCTTTTCCCTGAACTAAAAACCTGTCGGCAGCAGGACCCTCACCAACTGCGCCAGTCAAATACGGGACTGAAATTCATCTCCTGGATTCACAGCAGGTCCATTGCCAAGAAACAAAAATACTGGTTGCCCTGTTTAATCTGAGTTCAACCTTAGTCCAGCATCTTTTGGAGGGCAAAGACTTGTGACCCTGGTGCGTAAGAGACACTCTTCCACAATTAATTCAACATCTGTTTGCCACATTCAGTCAAAACTAACAGATGGGCCACATCAGCTGGGGGAGATACCTCATCAGTACCCTGACTGAAGCACTTTGTATCACAAACAGCTGTTAAAAAGAGACAGCTGTAGGCAGAGGTTATTTTTAAGTTACACCCACTGATACTGTGCAGGTAGGAACAAACTCAGACTTCATCGGTTTTGAATCCTGAGCCCTGAAGGTGTCCCTTTCCCCCTCCTCTTTCCTCCTCCCACCCAAACCCACTCCACTGGCCTGACAAAAGATACCAACTTGCTTCCTACAGCTGTAGGTGTTCCACCCTCTGTAAGGTCAGTATGATTGCTGCCTGCTTTGCATTATCTCAGTACAATCGGCATGATCTCTGGGAGGTGCCTAATTTGTTGCCACACGTTTGAAGAATGTTTATAAAACCTGGTTGATGAAGTTTCCCACTTTGCATGATCAAAGTTTGATTAATGATTTTTGTGAACCCTAGAATAATTAAAAGGCTGGTTTCCAAGCTAACCCTTGTTTTGAGCACGCACAATTACATTTTAAGCAACTGGGCACAAGAAAAATCAAGTATAGCTTATTTTCTCATATTACCAGTCATCTGTATTTTTCACTCTCAACATGCTTCATAAACATTAATAATTGCATGTCAAAATGTAACTTTTACAAATGTGATGAAGATTTAATCAGAGTGAAGATTACAATCAGTGTTATTGAGAGCACTTAATGTGATAGAAAGATGGACAGTAGAAGGTTTCTGACCAAGTTTTGCAGTATATAAATACAATCCCTTGTGTTAGGTGACGATTTATCAAAATACCTTAAGTAGTTTGATACCCTTTCTAGGACCCAACCTTGCAGCTCCCTGAATAGGAAGGAAAATGGCTTGGCTTGAGAAATGGTACTTTTTCCAAGGGAAAGGATATAAAAGCCAATGGTTACTTAGCTTTTCTTCAAGAGATTTAAAAAAAAAAAAAAAAAAAAAAAAAAAAAAAAGATTCTAGGCAGGGTCAATCAAATGTAGGGGCCTAAAAAGCCACTGAGTTTAGTCAACTTTAGCTCTGTGCCCTCGACTTAACGATTGCTTCTGTCCACTGTCCCCAAACTGGTCTGTGATAATCAGCAAAGCAGGCACTTGAGTCACACCAGACAGCTCCTTGTGTGTGCACATCTCACCTGGACACTGCTTGCACTGCTGGCAGACGGAAAAAACAAAGCTGTGCTCTCTACCAAAATTATGAATAGCAGGGCATAAGAAAGTATCATGATTTGGTCCCATGTTCTGTCAGCACAATTTCAAGAAGTACTGAACATACAGCAATGGAAAATGGTTAAGTATTTCCACTGTGGTGATAGCCATTACCTAGACAGCTTTGCCTTCTTCAGCAAGATGCTCAGCTAACAGACTTCATAAGCAAATAATTTTATCCCTAATGTTTTTCAGAGCACTATTGGGAGTCCCTGTGAGAGCAGAAGCACCACAACACCCCTGGAACGACAGCCTTTCCTGCACCTGGAAGGCTCTAGGACAGTGGTTGTCAGTTTTTCCCCTCCACTACGTTAGAAAAAGGTTGCAATAATCACATCCACAACTTACGGAGAACTAATCCTGCTGTCAGCACTGTCACTTTTCCCCCCACTTTAGTTCTTGTCACTGCTTCCAGTAAAGACACTATACTGCACCAGAAGAACAGTTTTAAAAAGGAACTTAAAGATTTTGAAATGTCAAGAAGTTGTGTTGGTTTCAGCTTCATCAAAAAAATTAAGTAACAGCAGGATACTGAAGCAATACAAAGAAAATAAATAAGACCGTGCAAGACTGCAAGTACTGCTTCATCAGCAGGAATACTCCTCTAGCTCCCAGGCTGTGCAACATCACACTGCTAAAGAACTTAGGTAGGAAAAACTGCCAGTAATTATCACGGTTTGCAAATCACTTTTTTCAGCAATTACTTTGGAAGTTAAATTCTGTGTCATCATTTTCATCTTTGGTAGAGTTGATGCAAGCAAAAGCAGCACAGCTCTAGGGTAACACTGATTTGGGGCCATTTGGCTAAGTTCTGTGACTCCACAAAAGCAGATCTGTAAACAGTTGTCCAGACTATACAGATTTCAAGCACATTTTCCTTTGAATCAGCTCTAACTTGGTCCCATGGACAGTGAGGTATTCATGGTTGAAGCGTATCAGGAGCACTCCTGAAGTGTGTCTTCAAGTTTAGTTTCATCAAAAAGAAATTCAATGAAGTGTTCAGAACCCTCTGCAATATAAACTGAAGCTGGGTAAGTGGGGGATGATTGAGAGTTCTGCTTCAAAAGTGACTTTCTGATCTAACCTAACTCACTGACTTGGATGCATTTACTTCCATTTTTGACTGACTGTACTGGAAAGTGACGCCTTTTCTTTATCCAAACATGGACTTAAGTTGAAATGTCTGCACCTTGACTCTGCAAGAGATACAGGGTAGTTCACATCTTTCGGTCTCTCATCAGCCCAGAAACAGCACGTAGCAATGCAAAGATGAGCGTTGTGTGCAGTGTGAACTCCTAAGAAGAGGTGGATGGAGGATCTTCATTGTTTTTCCCAGCACCAGTCTCAGAGGGTCACCTTTTTTTCAGTGACAAAAAAGACACCTGGAAAACTAAATCACCTTTGCTTCGTCATCCCTTTGGGTTTGGGTTTTATTAATGTGCAGATACGGCCCAAGATATTTAAGAATACTAGTGAAAATGCCCAACCCTACGGTGGGTTTTTTGATAGGGTGGTTGTGTTTTTTTTAAACTGAGCAGAGGAATAAATTGCACTTCCCTTCTGCAAGGTGAAAAAATTGGATCCACATGTGAAAGTTTTAAAGTTTAATAAGAGTGTGATTCATGCAGTATTTCAGAACAATACATTATTCAAGTTTATAATTAAGTTTATATATTTAGCAAGGGAGCCAAAAATCCTCAGAAAACAGCTCAAAACTTCACACTGATGAAAAATGTCTACAGAACAAAATGGCAAAAGATTGTGGACACCAAACAAAAGAAACCTGTCTTTTACAGTCTCAAGTACTGCAAGCCAGAAGGCAACTCGACAAGAGTCCTCTTTTAAAGGAAGTTCATTCAGCCTAAGTGGCGGGTGGAATAAAGGGGTGGGAGAGGAGGAATAGAAAAAGTGATTGTAATTGTTTTATAGTTTGCTGGAAAACAAAATGATCAGTTGTAAGTATGTGAGAAACTGGGCATGGATAAGTTTCTCAGAAAATAATTTTTATTATTCTGAAAAAGAGATGTCCGAGCACAATAAATTCTAAACAAGCTAGACCTGATTAACAGCAGACTTGTCCTTTTTATAGCATCCATTCCAATTCCCTCATTATTTCTTTTAAATCGTAATGATCTGACAAGGCCGATTTGTACGTTACTTAGATTTAACAGCAGTAGTAGCCAACTGATAAAGCTTAAGAGTAAAGTAGCTTATTAGCACTGGCACCTTAGCTAGAAAACATCACAAAAAGGACTTAATCAGAAATTGAAGCTCCACCCCTTGCTTTTTAGCTGATAACAGCAGAAGCTACAGGATACCAATGAATCAATCGCATCAGTCACCAACTCTGCTAAAACTGACAAGAAGGAATAGTAGTACAAACTTCACAAAAATCAGTCAATATTGACCTCATCATCCCTATCACCTCCATATCGTGTGATGGCTATTAAAAGGTAACAGAGACCTCAATATCAAACTTGAAAAGCTGAGCAAACACCACCTCTCATGACAGAGTTTACTAAATATCTGAAGCCTCAACAACTGCCATACTCTTCCCCACACTATTTAAAGAAGGGTGCATATTAAATAACAGCAAGCTCAGAAGAATAACCCTCTCCCTGGAGAGAAATTGGTACACCTGATATACTTGAATTTTGACCCTCAGAGATGATGCTAAGGAGAAAACCACGCACTAAAAAGGAAAAACATCGCTTCTTGGCAGAGAGCAAACAAGAAGGACATGATCAAGCTTTCAGAAAAGCTTTCCATGCCACAAGGCTGGCTGGCAATGTTTGTGCCCTGGTAGCTCGAGCTTTAGCGATACCTTGATTTCTTCCACTTTATTTGCCGAATAAATCTGCTGCACTTCTTTAATACAACTGCATTCTGTACCATGTTTTATTCATAATTACAGTTGTGCCTGAAGGCACACACTTTGGCACAGAACCACCAGAGATTGCTTTAGAGGCAAAGTTGATATTACATTAATATTAAATACATTAATAAGATATTGCCTTGGCCATCCTGAACATAGATGATGCCAAACATTCAGGAACAACCTTTATTTTAAGCACCTGAAAAACACTGCAAAGCATTTTTTAAAATTTTTTTTAAAGAAGTTATATAGAGTGTAAAAAATACCGACTTTCAAACTATGCACTTACCAAATACGCTAAATATGGTATGAGTTTGACGTTTGATTTGGTACAGGAAAAGCAGCTGAGGGAGGTAAGGAGCAGCTGCATTTCAAAGTGGAATTCTGAGCTAGCCTCCCTACAGGAACAAAGGAAGGCAACCTGAGCTCAAACTAGTTTATCTGAAGTAACAACTGCACACAAAACACAAAGCCTGCATTAAATACTGACTACACACAGGGTGTCAAATAGTGGATTCTCAAATGCTCATGTGGAAGCAGCTTTAAAAAAAATAAAATTGAATGTTAAGTTGGGAACTTAAGTCAGTTTTTGAAACAATCTGACCTTCATATGGCAACAACAGGTTGCAGACTTAACGCTACAACATACTAACAAAGCTCCTATACACTGTTAAAAGGGATGCGGTGTAAGCTCAGACTTGAAATATCTAAGTGCCCTAGCACAAAAGTTCAAATTCCAACAGGGCTGACTCAGTCCTTCCGCCTTCCAAAGTACATAAATCTAATTCCATGCAGTTTTACTGTGAAAGGAATTCTTAAAAGCAGGGGTCCTTCTCCCTGCTGTGCCAAACCTGAGGATTCCCTCTCCTAAGATATTTTCAGTTGTTGCCTGCCATTCTTCACGAGAGAACTGACTGGCAGTCAGGGGTCAGCAATCAGGTGGTTACTTGCTGATATTAAACAAGTTGCTTTGAGAGCCCGCTATCAAGTTACAGAAATACAAATGACTTGCAGTAATTTAGTTAGTGCAATATCGTTCCAAACACTGGTTACATAAAACCCTGAACTACATTTTAAGATACTTCACCTAAGGTGTTTTAAAACGAGTGGCATCATATCCAAAATTAAAAGCTATTGGTTTTTTGCTTACAAATAATTTAAGCATTCTAGCATGCTAGCAATCTTCAGGATACACCAAATTTGCAAGCAACTTACAGTCAGAGTTGTTTGGCCGATATCCATGATGCATTCACTTTAAATATTTACTGTAACTGTTCTACCTTCAGTAGGTATGGGGAAAGCCAATCATCTTCATTAACATTGGTAAAAGCAAGGCAGCATCACGAACCCCACCCCCCCAGCCCAGCAGAAGATACTTATGTTAAATAATGTCATGATTCTTTTTCCATTGTTTAATTCTTAACTATTATGACAGCATTGAGAAAAATCAAGGGTGTTTTGCAACTATCAGCTCACGCTGAGCAGACCCAGGTCTCCCTAACTCCACTGGGGTTCTTCCTACAGAACTCCTTTCCAGAGTTTTTATGTCTCCAGCAAGGAAGGAAGTCTGTGGATCTAGAGGGACAATCACTTCAGAGCAGGCTAACAGAAGTAGAGAAAAGATAATTACAAACTCAGTTGAAGCATTCCAGCCTGTGAAGAGAACAAAAGAGTATCTGGTGCAAGCTAAACAGGTAAAAGTGTTTCTTAGAGAACAGTTGTTTGAGATTTTAGCCTGTGATGATAAAGAAATGAGTCATCATCCATCACAATGAATATACTCTAAAGTTAAATCATTTGATGTGGTAACTTAAAACCACATTCAGTTTTAGATTCTTTTCTAAACCTACATCAAAGAGGAGGAACTTCCAATAATTCTCATTAAACACTACAGATTTACACAGGTACTTCAATACTTAGGCTCTTGAATAGCACTTTTCTCACTACTTCAGGAGAGCTTTATGAAGTATCTAGCAAAAAGGAAAAAGATATAACTGGGGAGAGACATATATGGGACAAAACCTCCCTGAGATTCCCCAGCAGGACACGGCACAAGTGGACAACAAAAGGGCTTTTAAAAAGCCCTGTCAAACGCTGTAATGGAACTACACCACTTCGATAGCTACCGTTATTAAAGCAGTGCAAATAGTAACAACTGCAGTTAAGACCTGTGCAGCACTATGAGATCATATTTTTATTAATGTAAATGGTGTATACCACCAAATTACCACACCAGTTCAGACTGACTAGTGGTGTCTTTACACTACTATTCAGGTTTCAAAACTAAAATGCTTCAAAGGAAAGTACAAGAAATTCCAAGGGAAAAGTCTGCTTCCAGAATATGTATATATGTGCCTTTTTTGCAGATTAACATTTTTTTCCATGTGAGTGTACAGTGGGCACCATGCCCCTTTCCACATCTTCCAGACAATAAAAACCATTATTCAAGGAGGAATCCAGGGCAGAATACCTTTCAAGAGAAAGTTATTGACAACTTCTTTGTGAGAACAGTATTCATATCTTGCTGTTTCCAGAAAGTGAGTAGATCCTCTAAAGTTGTAAATTATGTTAGAGGTATGACAGTAAAGATGACTGAGATTACAACTCCAATAGTTTTGAAAAAATATAATTAAACAGGGCAATAGTAATTTTTGCAAACTTAGCAAGAGTAATGTTACATATCCCATGCAGTTTATAAAACATCTTGGCACATCAAGTCTCAGTAAGGTTTAAAAGCAAGCATCTTCCTAAATTCCAATTACTCAGAGGTTAAAGATAAACCTTCCCACTCCCCCCCCTTTTCCAATTACCTCAATTTTTGAGAAAGACAACAAAAATGCATCAATATATTAATATTATATCCTATGACCTCAGCAGTCTGATTTTTCAAGTGGATGCAGCAAATAATTTGCAGAAAGATAGTATGACAACGTTCAAAGAGCACATGCAGGTCACTCACCAAATCAGCATTCCTCAAGAAAAATACTTAAAGTATCTTTCAATTAAAGCAGCGCTTCAGAAACGTACTTCCTACTTTTCAGCCATGAAAAACACAAGAAAAATATTCCCAGGTAGGATTTATTTTGTGACACTTCTTCACTGATAACATTTTGCAGTCTACACCCAGAAGGCAGAACTTAAGGACTGTTTGAACAAGATGTTGCCTAGGGAGACAGTATCATGGAAGAATGCAGCACACTGACTGATAAAAGCAACCCTTCAAAGCTAAAGGCATTTTAAGAGTTAATAGGAGTGAGATGCAGTTACCATTTCCTATCAAGTTGACAGTCTGGCATTCAGTATCAATACAATCTTTGAATGAATTGAACAAGTACTGTGCCTCTGCTCTATGAATTTGGGAAAAAAAAATGCACTGAAGTGGTATATTCACTTAATGTGCTCAAAAAACCCCTCTTCATTTGATTTGAAAACAATGTGGGCTCTTTCTCAGCATAAGTCTGGTATCTCTTAAGAGTTAATCTTGTAAGC
Source organism: Astur gentilis (assembly GCF_929443795.1). Classification (NCBI taxonomy): domain Eukaryota; kingdom Metazoa; phylum Chordata; class Aves; order Accipitriformes; family Accipitridae; genus Astur; species Astur gentilis. The sequence continues at coordinate 23,189,159 of NC_064881.1, read as the reverse complement.
ATTTTCAAGTTAAAGGGCTAGAAAGAGGTTGAGAGCTTAAAAGTTTCATGTTAGGTCTATCCTTTAAAGGTCAGCATTTCAAGAGTTAAGATTTCTACAGCAATATCAACTCAACCATGCTGCAAAGATAAGCATCTTTTCCTGTCCTTGATGAAAGCAGCTCGACTTCAGGTCCATGAAGAATGCTGCTAGACTATTTCATTCAGCATTAGCTTTTTTCATGACCCTCCTACAAACTCTGCAGTTCAGCTACAACTGCTTCCTGTCCCAATGTTAACTCTTATCTAATTACATTGAATTTGCTGAATTTTAAGAAACTTATTTCTTTTCCTGCTGCTCCTTTCTAGCTACAAAGTTAACACTATTCGGTGGAATCTGAAGCTCTTTTCCTAACATACTCAGACAAAACAGAATAGTTTAGATAAATTTAACAAGAAAACATCACGTTACTATATAGCACTTAATTAACAAGCTGAAAATATATTCAAGTCTTGAAATAATTCTCTGAGAAACACCATTCAGATGATTTTAAAAGTAATGCAGAAGTTCATTCAACGGCTTACAAGCTATTTTCCAGGCTCTCCCAAAACCAGAACTACTGTCCCCCACAAGACAATTTGCTTATGTGCTTTACCTACGTATCAGAAAGCTGTGCAGAGATAGTCAGCAGGAAAAAGCCTTAGTCTTCACAAAGGCCTAGTATCCAAGTCAAGACGTACAAGCAGACTTGCCTATCCAGGATACAAAACCTAAAATTTTCTGTATGAGGCAAACAGAAAATTTGAAGTTTCCTAATCCTTGAAAGAGCTGACAAAGGGCTGATCATTTTTTAACTGAAGGAACCCACTTGTGCTTAACCTACCAAAAATAACTCTCATTTAGGAAGATAACAGAAGGATCAGCTCAAACACACATCCAGCATTATTCAGTCAAGAAGCTTTTGAGAAACCCAGGTGAAAGCACTTTTTACAAACATCTCAGGTTGGTGGGGCTGAAGAGAGGGAACAAAACATCAAGGCAAAGGTTTTGGGCGCACACAGTACAACTGCATTTCTGAGGGGATCCAAGCCTTCTTCTGGTATGCACTAGACTGTGTCTAAAGTATCCCTTAAGTAATCTGCTCAACATTGTGCTGAAGTTTGTCTAAAATCCAGTTTTAGGTACACACACATTGTCTGGGCTGCTGGTTTTTAGAAACTAGTTATCTTAAAGTGATCTGCCTTCTTATGAGCAAAGTTTAATATACAACCTTAAATTAAATTCTATTTTCTTTAAGTTCTATTCTGTGTCAGAAGCAGAAGTTAAGTCCTTTGCAGCAAATGACTGTATGTTAACACTTATCCATCCAAAGAAATCTCTCCATCTACTTGTGGAGGGTGAGGATGCAGGGCACAGATAAAAATAGATAGAATGAAATAGTTATTTTTTAAATTTATTTGCAGCATGGTAACTTAGAGACTGGTGCACATAGTATTAGAAGTCTTGAAATTATGTTTACATATCAGTATGTTAGTGAGAAATTACTTATGTCTGTATTCTGAAGTGGCTAATTCAAATCAATTCAGGTAAGCAAAACATTATATATAGCTTATTTTAAACATTTGCTTCAGATTGCAACAATGTTACATACAAAGTACTTAAGCCAATTTTATTTTCCAGTTTAAAGTCATAGGATCCTTCTAGTATATTTTTACCTTTTTTCACATAAAGTATTTTAAAAAGCCATAGTGAATTATATGTGGGATCTTCAACATCTCAAAGGGTTCAGCTCAGCAACGTCCCTGCCCCTGGATTTCAAACCTGTATTTTCTTTATTACAAAAGACTTATTTTATTACAGGTTTGTTAAAATAAACTATATGAAAACCAACTTATTTCTTTTTATCCATTGTGTTAATATTTAGCCTTTACCATATTGTTTAGTGAAACACAGTAGTGTGCTATTAAAACATAAAAGGAGCAAACATTTATCAAATAAAAAATGGATAACAATTACATAGTGAAGAGGGATGCTAACAGAAGGGTATATGGTAAAATATCTACAGCAAACTACTCAGTGGTACTACCTCTGCAGAGCCTGAACCACATTCTTGAGACACCAAATAAATTCGGAACTGGGCTCCTTGCATAGCTTCTTCATCAGAAGGTTGTCACCAAATTGTGCTAGAGAGAAATACAGTGAATTGTCCGAAACAGTCAAGCAGCAAAAAAGAGGAACTGTAACAACTCAAATCCAAAAGCCTTTTTCTTATCACATTGCATTCAACATTTTTCTTCTTTCTCACTTTCTTTTGGCACAACAAGTTTTTCAGGCTGGTGGTGGTGTAAATTATCTTGCTTTCATTTCTCTTATTAGTTTCCAAGGCCATTTAAATACAACAAAGTACAAATGAACAGCCAATAAGGTACAGTTCTTGCAAAGTGAATTCTGGATCTGTATGGAGTCAGCAGACTACAGCAATATTTTAGATTAGGTGGGAGACTTGTGTTACTGAGTGGCAAGAACAGGAAAAGTCAAGTGAAACAAAACTTTAAGCAAGCAAACCACAGAGATTGGCCTCATTAAAGAAAATCCTATTAAAAGTCTTACCAACTTAAAGCTAGGCATAGGCAGCATCTTCTGCTAACAGCATTACTGCTGTGACCCACAACTGGAAGCCTACCACATGCCAGTGTACTGGTCCCAATAATTCTTATTCTTTTTAGTAGAAAGGGGCATGTAGTAGTACCTGAAAACTCTGCATTTGCAGAAGTATATGCGTCTCAGCAAGTAACAGTGTATACTGTGAGGACCAGTAATTTCAACTCTTACTTCTTAGGGTGCATCATTGCGTTGACAACCAAGTATCATTTCTGGCTTTCAAAACTGGTTTCACTTCAGAAAATGATTTCACTAGAAGATCTGTTAGCAAACTGAACTATGAAAGTTTTCTACACAATTGAAAAAAAAAAAAAAAAAGCCCTTTTTCCTGCAAGATGCATCTGACATTACAATTGAAAAATGCTTGCTATTGCATTGTAGTAACATTGGCATAAGACAAACACATTTTACATTGTCCATCTTCCTTGCATCACACCTACTTTAACAAGGACTTCTAATCAAAGTGAATTTACCCACTGATTTGATTTTACCCTGCATCATGGTTCCCTGCCCTGCTCTGTATGTTTATTTCTAAAAGATAACTGCCACTGCTTGAAGAGACCAGGAAACAAACAAACCCCCACAGAATGGGAGGAAACATATAAAATTCTTTTTATAACACTACTCTTGTGTATCATTGCCCCAAATAAGCAAGTCTCAGACATTTGGTTTGGGAACTATTTCATCAGAAGACAAAATGAAACACTGGGTATCTTTTAATTTGGTAAGGAAGACAGTTTAGTCTGTTTTCTTTTAAAAAGGAATCACATCCCCCCCCCTCCCCCCCCCCCAAAACCCCCCAAATCAGACAAACTAAAATTCACTGCCATGTTACTACAGCATAGCTCCAGCATTTCTTAAGGGAAGATGATTTCTAGGGCAAACAGAAATCTCTTCCTATTTTTTGTAATAGTAAAGAAACTGGAGCTGTCCCTTTTATGGTAACTCTTAGGAAATTTACTTTTATTAATTTAGAACTCCCCAATCAAATAATGTATTTAAAATAACTTCTGAATAAACAGCTCAGAAAATCCAGACTGCAGATAGCTTCCAAACAAATTCTTTTGGTTCCCCAATACAAGAACAGTGGATCTCCATTAAACTATTTCACACCATTTGCTAAAGAGCTATTACCACATTTCAATAGTCGTCCCTCTCCCTCCAGTCCTACCAAGGGCAATTACATGCAACTATAAAAGCAAGCAGTTAAGTAATATCAAGGAATCGATGATTGTCACAATGCAACAGAATATTAAGGTCAGTGAATAATAACTGATTATTTATAAATAACACTAATTTCTATTAAAGCCTGCTTTTCCAAATATAACCAGAACAAAAGCACAACAATTCTGTAGTGTACCAAGTGTATATTTCAATTTACTGTATGCAGTCTAACAACAAATTTGGTCATAATTTACCAGATATACATAAATGATTTAAGTAGTAAAAGAAGATTCAGTTCCAAGAGAATAAGTTCATGTCTAGAGGAAAAAAAACCAAAATCAAAACCAAAACAAAACAACAACAAAAAAAAAGAAAATACATTAAGAATGTAGAGCCAGGTCCAGTTTCTAAGCATTAAGTGAGCAGTATCCTAATAAAGCAGATTTAGGTGAATTTCAGATATATATATATATATATATTTATATATATAGACAGATCTACCAATTGTAAACTATGGTTTTAAAGGGGATAAATGGGATGGAAAAAATCTTTATGCTATACTTACATATTCACAAAGCAGAACATTACTTAAACGTTTAAAATATTTTTTCATTCATATCATCTTTGCCCAACTAATTTCTACTTTGGACCCCACCAGAATTACACATTACTCATTTCAGTCTAGAACAATGAGAATAAGATGTATTGTTCAGTGTAAAAAAAGGCACCCCACCCTCCCCACCCTCCCCCACAAAACTAATCATCTGTCAGGTTTACAACGTTGTGGAAACTACCAATGAAACAAGTGGATGATAAAAAAAGCATTTTAATTCCCATATTAACTGTAATTCAAACTTATCTCAGCTTCAGTCAACAAAAACAATGTCTTAACATTATGTTACTGTTCTACTGATGTAAAGGACAACAGTAAAGCTCGTCTCTTTAAATACATACCAACTTTGATCAGATGGAGCACCATTAAGATTCTGTCTGTCAAAGCATTAAGTTCAAAGTTATCCACACAACTAGCATAATTTAGTTACCTGATATAAAATAGGAAAAAATATACTCATTTTAAAATTAAACAAAGCTGAAAAATATGGTGACCCTCAACTGGTTTTTATACAGTACTGTCACACTGGCCTAGCTATGTGTCATGATAAATGCTCTGCATATTTACTCGTGACATAATAGTACATTAGATTTATTGTTCCAATGATTGCCTGAATTCGTTTGCCTTTAGGCTAGACAACACAAAGGAGTTCAAGATGAAGGTGTAATGCCCTCCCCTCCCTATGAAAGAGGCCTGAAGTCATTGGTACAATATTACAAGCTTAGGAAAAAAACCCACATGGCTACAAAAATTCAAGTTTCAACACCTCCAAGAAAATTTGAAATAAAGAGTGTAGGGAGCATATCATCCTGAAGAGGAGACAACTCAAAGAGCATTATTTTGCTTTGGACTTTTTGTTTTTCTTTAAAAAAAAAAAAAATTCCAGCAAATTAAGTCAACAAGTTAAATGTAGTTGGTTTATATTAAACACTAGCAACAACCCATTAAGTACAAAAGAATAAAAAATAGTTTGTGTTCATTTTAATGACGAACGATGGGCACAATAGCCTAGTGTCCAATTCACATCACATAAACTAGCCAAAAAACGGACAAGTAAGAAATTATCAACGAAAAAAGTTGTTTAATATGACACTTTCTCCATTCCTTGTATTTTTATTGTGTGGGACTGAGGTATACACCAGGGAAATCAAAAGTTTGAGGGGGGGGCGGGAGGGCCTTAGAGGAGGGAGGAAACATTATTACATCAGATACCTTTTAGCATGACTATCTCTTCTGACTAAGTGGCAGAAGAGTTACCCATGCTCTCATCATTCTATTATTTTCATTATTGGTCATTCCTTCTGCAAGATCATTTTGGAACTGATGAATCAATAACAGCCTTCTTGAAAATTCAAAACTGTGAAGAGACACTAAATTAATGCCATTATTAACTTCTCCAGTGCTTATCACCTATACCACCTGCCAGCATAGAGCCAAAAGTTTTAAAACCAAATTTCAGTACAGTGTTGGCATTATAGTTGATGCATATTTAAATTATTGGCTTTCACCTATCAGAGTATGGGAGAGGTAAGGTTTGTATGGCAAAGACATGCTTGTGGAAACAAGAGCCAATAGCCCAAATTAGCTTAACTGGTTCACTGACAAAGTACGAGTGGATTTGGGAAACTTGTCTTTGTATTTCCATAAGAAGTTGCAATTTTCTTCATTCATGTTAACAGATACATGAATGTGTAACATAAGTACAGTTACTACTATGTCTGAATAGGACCCAAGTAGCTATATCCTATAAATAATAAAAAATACATTTTTCTTTTGATAACTGACTGTAGATGTGAGGACTCTGTATAATTCAACCAAATGGTTGTATTCTGTACAGTCCTGTGCAAATATCATAAAAAAATTAATAATCCTTTTTTGCTATAAGGCTTTGACCCTACATTTTTCACAGCAACATAACTACCACCCAGCCTGTACCATATTTTGCAAGCCTTCAGTCCAAAAATTCAAAGTCAATCCACATAGTGTCCATTTGCGGCACCCTGAAGTCATATGCTCTGTCAGTCATCTAAAGGCATACAAACTTCCCCAGATTCATCCCATCGAGACTGGTCATTCTGTTCTTCTACATCATCACCAAGCTCCTCATCACCTTCTCCCACTTCATTTTCCTCATATTCTTCATCCCTAGGGAAATCTGTGTCCTGCACCTGGTCTGCTCCCTCTTGCCCTCCAGGTTGAGATTTATCTGCACAGTCTACACAAACTCCGTAACGTCGTGATCCATGTCTTATTCCAACGCTGGCTGCTAGCATGAAAATCTTCTTACACACCATACATTTATACTTTTTATCCTTTTTATGCACCTATGGAAGAGAAACATTAACAGCTGAAAATGTGTGTATCAGGTTGCATTTGCAATAGTACTAGAGAACTACTACTAATAATAATTACTAATAGAAAAATTCATTTTTTGACCTCTTCTGAAGGATGCCCCAACACCGTTCAGAGAAAGAGAAGTACTACTAGAGGTCCATTCTGACTACAAGCTATTGCCCACAACCAAACTAGCTGCTTACTGTTCAGCAGATAGCTGAATAGCTGCCTGTTCCGTAAACAGGTGAGTGTTAATTTTATGACAATTCACTGTACAGAACAAGACTCTGAAAGGCACTGGGAACAGTATAAGCACTTCTGTTGTACACAGGATCTTAACTCATTTAGAAAATCACCTTTACAATATTAAGTCCTAGAAACATTAAGAACAAGCTGGAGTTGTAAATTCAAAGAGCAAGATCCTTCTTCCACGACACCTCCCTCCCAACACAACCAAACCCATCATCATCTTTCCAGGTTCCTTTGAAGAATTTTTTGTCTTCTATGTAAGAGTGAGCTTGCATGTAAAATTAGGAGGCTGCTGTTGACTAACTTGACTAAACATAAATTTTAATTTTTAATTTGGGGGTATGTTATTTGTACAAGTAACTGAATTCAGCAACCATGTATAATGGTTATCATCTTGGAAAAAATTAAGTTGAAGGCTTCCTTCTTCTATTGGGGGTCCCCATAACAGATTACAACTATGTGCTTAAATATCTCATTTGAGGTCACATTGAAAAAGTTGCCATTTTAGATAAAACAGAAATTACCACCCAGATGAGGGAAAAAAACCAAACCCAAACAAGGTCAAGATACAAATAGTTACCTTAGTCCCACTGTATAATCTGTACAGCTGATACTACATGTTTTCCTCAGCCTCTAGACTTGTTATGATAGTGTTTCACACAAAGCAGAATGTTTGAGGTTTCTGTTGAATGGTGGTGAGGGGGGAAGGTGTTCTGATTCCATCAGGGAGAGCACACTTCAGTTAAAAGTTAAAACACTGGGCTGGGCTGAGCTCACTCTATAGCTATTTTCAACCTGTCTAACTTCATCTCCTTTCCTGAAGGAAAAAAAATCTTCAGCTACAAGACCTCATCAGATACTGCAGGACAGAAACTTAAAGTCCCACTCTACTCTACCTGGTAGACTGACTACCACCCACAGTTGCTATCTTCTCTGGTGAGCCACAAAGGAAGAAGTAAAGTAGCTGCTGGGATGTCTTACACAGTATCACCACCAATAAGGTGATAATGACCTAACCTCCTCTGCCCAGCCACAGAGCTGCCCCGTACCATCACCACCTCCATCACTGCAGTCACCTACAGACACTACAGAACAAAATGTCCTTCAGACTCAGTAGCATCATAGGTACTCCCGTCCCTTCAGGCATCTAAGCCTTCACCAGGTGGTATGGGAAGAGGAAGAAAGGCAGCAGTAGCAGAGTGGAAAGATGTGTATCCAAGATGAGAGAAGTCCAGTGGAACATAAGAAAGATGCTGGTTCTAAAACGTAGGAGCTACTAACATATGTCTTTCCTACCTGTAGAGCAATTTAAGGAATACTTAAAATTACTATAGCGGTCTTAAATTTATATCTTCTAGAATTATATCCTGATATGACTCAGGTTATTATTTACTTTTAATAATATTACTGGCTAACAGAAAGTCCATTTCATGATAGCACAAGCTAGAAAGGAAAGTTAGGAAGCCTTACACCAAAAGCTCTTTTCTGCATCTGCATTAAAACTTGGAAGCTCACAACCACTTTTTCTACTCACTGAGGAACAAAAAGCCAACTGCAAGGAGCGTATGGAGACTTATGGAACACCTTCATGAGGGAGCAAGGTGGTCCATTGATTCTCAAAGGACTGAGGAAAGCTACCAAAATGGAGAAGTACAATATACCCTGATCCATGTAATAACCTATTTTGAGTATCTGCAAAACATGTTGCAAAATGAGTTTTTTTAAAATTGCAGTTTGGAGAAATGTTATTACTTTCTCACCACCAACATGATCTTGCTTTTATTACTCCCTGAAAACACACTTTGGATTTTATACAGTAAATATTATAACGAAGTCTTAATTTCCTTACAGACTAGATAAAGTACCTGCAAAATACCCAAGACAGATAATACTTTCTCTGTTCCTCAGATAAACAGTACTCAAGTCAAATCCTGAGTAATGCAACATGCACAGGACAGGGTAAGCTCACCTGCTGATTATGGTTTCGGTAAAATGCAAGTCAGAAGGACATTTACTTTCTGCATCTCAAGTATTTTTGTATTCCTTCCTAAATCTTAAAGCAGATAGGATACTATAGCTTTGTCTAGTTGGGAAATAAGTATTTCAGAACTACCCCAAGATATTGTGTAATTGCTGATTAACAGGGTGTCCTCACAGAAAATGGTGATGCAGCATTATAGAACAAGAAGATGTGCTATTCTACTGCAGTAACACGAAGCCAAAATTCCCTTTCATTATCTACAGAATACTTACATATACTGCATCTCTTTATCACATCACTTTGAAAATCATCTTGAAATTATCTCATCAGAATTCCAGCGACTGTCTTAACTGATACTGCATTTTCCATTAAGAATATAAGAGGTATAGTTATCACAAAGATATGTTTATCTTCATACATTTTAGATTAAGATAAAACAAGTTACATTATGGCAAATCAGAGAACAGTGTTCCTCTCAACTACCAAAACGTGTGAAACAACTATAAAAACCCACTTGTACATGCGCATACACACACACACACTTGAGGTTACCTACCAAGGAATGTCTCTTTACATGCTCTCTTCGAGTAAACAGCTTCCCACAGATGTCACAACTGAAAGATCTCACGCCTGTGTGAATGAGCAAGTGTCTCTTTAGTGTTCTTCTGTATTTGGCTACATAATTACAGTGTGGACACTTCAACTTGTTCATGATTAAAGCAGAGGAATCGCCTACAAGATAATAAGTCATCAGGAGAAAAGATGATGAAACACAAAAAACTATTTCAATATGTTCTGCCTGGTGCACAAAAATAAACAGGTGCCAAAACAATAAAGCACCCACATGACTTTTCATCAGCCAAATCAGGACAATGCCTGCCTGCAGAAACCACAAATACTGGTAGGTTCTGCATGTATGATCTTGCTAGAAAAATACCTACTTGTAACCAGAGAATTTTTACTACAGAAGTACAGATCAATTCTTTGAAAAGAAGTCTTATTTCATGAGTCAGAGGAAGTTAGCTCCAAATTAGCAGTATTCCATTTTCTAGAGGTCACCTATACCAGAACACACTTTATTCTGGATTAGAAACACTCTAGCTCTGCGGCATTTAGACAGTTACAATCTTCTCCCCCAATATTCCATTTAGAATTATGTGCAGGAAGTGCCTGCCAAGACCTGACTCTACAAGTAAGTAAAAAAAAAAAAAGTATAATTAAGCAAGAATTAATATTGACAAAAGGAATAGAACAAGAGGTAGCATAATTCTGAAATAGCTAAAAAGGGAAGTTATTGGTTCAGATTTTAGCTATTCTCTACCCAAAGTCTATTTTGGTATAACAGTAGAAAAAAATAGAGAGCAGAAAAAAAACTTCTGGAAGCAGCAATATCCCACTTCCTTATGAAACAAGAGAGCTATTTACATATCCTTGGACCAAGGATAACTAACATAGCTTGCTCAAAGGATATGTGTAAAACAGGTTTACTACAGCTGCCTATTACTGTGTGAAATAGAAAAGCATAGGATGCTGTGACAGGTACAAAGAAGTCCACACAGGAATACAAGTATTATTTTGAAAATAGGGTACCAAGTCAACTTACTACAAGTGACATAATTCATGAACATGATCATAACTACCTAGAAGCATCCAAAAAGCACTGGCTAAGGCTACTTGATTATAGACATAAGTTTCTAATGCTCATGCTGGCAGGAAGAAAACAAAAGTAATTGTGTGCTATGTGCATGGGATTGCATGCCTATACCTAAAATGCCTCCTCCCAGCTTCAAAATCCATCATAACATGGAAGTTAAATTTTGCCTGTATTCAAAAGTTTGCCTTGGTATATCGGAGCACTCATGCAAGCTGCATGTCAGCATAATGTCACATATGGCTTACATGAAGAAAAATAAGTTCAAAAAACGTTTTAAATTGCAGTCTTACACACATCAAGAGGGGTATGACAGAAAGGCAGACATCAGGGCTGTAAGATATATGGGAATTTAACTGTTTAAGAACAGGCAGACCTCCTAAGACCAGAGTTCTAATCCCTTGCCTGCTAATGAATTTCACCTTATGATGACCCAATTCCTTCCACCGTAAAAAACAAAATATTTACAGTAAACCATAAACCACATCCCAGTAATAGCTCAAAGCTACAGAGAGAAGAGGTGGGCATTACTATTACCCAGTCCTTAAGATCCTCTTTTTACTGAAGACTTTACGTATTTTAAGAATCTAGCAACAATTGTTTTAGATGTGGTGGGGTTTTTGGTATGTTTTCAGACAGAAAAATAATTATGGATAATCGCTTGCTTTAACTATTAAGAAAGGCACATAAGCTGTGAAAGGGTAGGTTATACAACATAGGTTTGACTGAAGAGGGCTTTAGCTGTGGCTCCATTGAATTCAAAACCTTTTATTTTTAATAGCAAGAAGTATGCTCTGATGTCTGCTCTGATGTCTACTCTGATACTCTGACAATTATATTTAACTTCATAACTTCATCATCCAAGCGTTCAATTTCGAAGCCCATTTATCTGTAATTAGCTTACTGGGGGGGGAGCCATCAGATCATTAAAGACCTCAGGTATCTTCATATTCAGGCACAATACAAGAGCTGATATAAATCATGTTCTGTTTTTACTTTTCCATACATTTGAATTCCTTTTTCTCCCTCCAAGGAAGTACTCCTATTTACATTATCCAGAAAGGCAAATGATATGGCAGGAGATTATGTAAACACTTAATCTTGTAAAGCTCTAAACAAATTAATCAAATATTACCAGCAGTGACACAGAATATAAAGAACACCTATCGGAGTCAAAAAAACAACCTTCTCTCCATCAGATATACTTGCCATTTTCCCAAGCTTCTTTTGGCCAAGATTCTGGCAGCAGTCCATACTTGAAGTCACTTGAAGTACCCGGCAGCAGTCCATACTTGAAGTCACTTGAAGTACCCGGCAGCAGTCCATACTTGAAGTCACTTGAAGTACCCGGCAGCAGTCCATACTTGAAGTCACTTGAAGTACCTATTACAGACACAGTCTTACTTTAGCTTCCTGGGTTCTAGTAGGTCATGCTGTTTAGCAAAATATATATCCTTTCTAAACTGCGATTGAGAAGTTTCAAACCTTAAAATAGTAATTATCTTTTTTCACATAATCTTCAATACTGAAATGAAGAAATAACTGCATTCCTAATTTCACTGAAATTAGACCTTTCAACTACTCTCCACAGCACCATTTCTTCTGCACATCCTGAGAAAAATTCAAAGCCTTTTTCATACTACAAGAACTTTTATCGTAAGGATATTTATTCCCTCACTATCATCATGACAGGGATAAAAAGTTTTCCACTGGAATCTCTTTACAACTGCTTTGTGCAGTGACTTCATCTGGTCTACCACAGGCAGTCTAGCTGGTACAAAAGTAAACATTTTCTACTGGAGGTTTGATTTTTTTTACTGCCTTAAAATATCTCAGTGGTATATAAAGTGCTTTAAATACCTTTATTTACATAAAGTATCCTACAGCTATGTCTAAATCCTTTTTTGAATAATCATCTCCATTACTCTATAACCACATCAATTCAAGACACCATAATTACTTGGAACATACCATCTTAAAAGACTAGTTTGCATATTTACATTTGGTCTTAAGACAAGCTCTTCATGGAGTTTTCATGGTCTTTGTAGCTTTTTTTCCTCTTTAAAAGAACAAAATCTTTCAGAAGTGAATAGTGCCTTAAGACAACTCTTGCTTGTTGAATTCTGTACTTTTGTAACAAGAATTGCACGAGTGAATATGGAATCACTATTACACAGCACAAAGAACTATAAATAGTACACAAGAAAGTTGCACTAGGCATTTGACAAAATCATATTTGTGGGGCAAAGACTCTTCTGGCAAGAGTGCAAATCAACCTTCCCCCCAAACCCCAAGACAGAAGTTTGTTGGAAAACATGAACTTATAAACCATTACTTTCCTCACAGGCACACAGTTGTTAAATAAACAAACTGCAGTGGAAACTGGCAGATTTCCTTTTATTTGTCTGGATGGTGCTCAGGTCCTCTCATTGGATTCCCAATGTCACTGTTGTGAAGGGCTTCAGAGGAAATAGATACATTTTTACTCTCAAGCCTGAGACTTTACATTTTAATAGTCCAAAAAGACTTTTTCCTTTGTCCCTATACTGCTCATTCTCAGGATTTTTCTGGGAAAGGAAGCTGTCTTAGTGTAAATTAGAATTTCATGCAGCTAGTGGTAAGCCGCATACTAAAACACTCACAACTTAGTTTTACTGGGGGAAAAAAAAGTACCAATTACAAATCCTCACAGCATTAGACATATACAGTAGTTTCATTTACTGCTCAGGCACTGTTACGGTTGGCAGCAGTGGTTTCATCTGAAACATAGGACAACAGTTCAAAAGGAAATCAATTACCAAATAGGAAGCTTATAACTCTATCCTAACTGTTAGACAATGGCAAATGATAAGCAAAGCTGGATCCCAACTGCCAAACTAGGTATTCCACTGGAGCTTTTAAAAAGCAGAGCTTTTAAAAAGCAGAGCTTGAGTGGATGAAGGAAGAGAAATCCCAGTATTTTAGCTCATCCACCTAGCTATTTTGGTATACAAAGAAAGAAGGGGAAGGGAAGGGAATAAATCTCCCTCTCCTTTAAGCAACAAAGTAGAGAGGAAAATATTTTTATATTGTTTTAATTACTGACTCCAATCGCTGTTGTTATGTCCAAAAGAGGCAAGAACTCCTTACACTAACTTGGAGCTATGGACTCCAGCAATGGCATCTCACAACAGCTCAAGGAATAGAACACAGATACCCTATAGACATGCCAACTACACATTCCTTTGAGGTGAGCAGTAAAGCTTCCTTCTGTAATATACAAGAAAGGATTAGTGAGGAGGAAGCAGTTCTGGGCAAGAGCAAAGATGACTTGACCTCAAGGCTAAAAGCCTCCAAATTAAAGCAGGCTTCAGGCTCTAGCAGAGGATAAAAAATAAAACAACTTCCATAATCTGTTTAAAATATTAGACCTTTTCTTTATAGGCTTTTCCCCTCTAATAGAGCTGTCCTGTCTCTACTTGACCAGTGGAAGATCAGTGATCAAAATATTTAATCACATTTCCCCCCCCTTATGGGAAGAATATCTGTAAGATAACAGACCAAGCCTTTTCTGCTCACAGATGTAATGTATATGCTGTGTACAGGCAATATTGCATAGCTTCCTTCAAAATAAGCATACATCAAAGACTGACCATAAGCAAGAGTTGTACCAAGCTGAACACATTTATAACATGGTCACTTTGACAGTTTTTCAGGATCTAAGAGAACACAAATTGAATTTCATTGGAAACATTTATGCTCACAGCTGGTATTGAAGTTAGGAACTCAAATCCCTGCACAGGTCTATATCTTGGCATAAGACTTGGCATAGAGCCAAATAGACTTAAAAGGTGTAGTCTACTGGGGATAATAGCTATTAAATTCTTCTACCTCCAGTTTGAAGAGAAAACCTGTTATAACATGAAAGAACACCAGCACAGATACCACAAGAGATAAGAAGCTGCTACGGACACTTCAGTCTCTGCACAGTACAGGACTAAGCAGATCATAATTAAACCTAATGCTTATTCTTAGAATAATTCGTTGACCTAGAAAACCTGCTTTCTAGATTAAGCACATATATAATGTGTTCAAAACAAAACAACAAAAAAAGGCATTTTTAATGTCTAATGGCTAATCCAAACAGGAAAACCATGAATTATATATAGACTGGGAACTGGAAGTGTAATACCTAGCCTCTACTAGTTTCCCCAGGTGGACATATAGCCTACAGTCAGATAAGCTTCTTACTGTAGCTGGGCCAAGTATAAGATATTATTACAGACCCCTGTGGATCATAACATCTTTTCCCATTCCTCCTCCCACCCAGGCTACTGCCCCCTGAAGCCTACTTGCAAAACTACAGGTACAGTCATCATCTAACTTGTTCCTGTCAACTTAATTACAGATGATTTTGATAGACTGAAAGCAACTACATATGCAGTTGTACTGGTAGACTGGGGGTGGGTACAAAGTGGGAAATACAGACAGCAGTGAAAAAGGTGGATTTGGGGTTTTTTTGGTTTGGTGGTTTTTTGGGGTTTTTTTTGTGGTTTTTTTTAAAGAAAGAGAGTAATTAGAAGCAATAATATTCTGTAACTCTAAACCAGGTCATAAGACTGCAGCTTTCCTCTGATCTAAGGGTAACTTTTTACAGTTTAGTTGATTCCTAAAAGAGGTGTAAGTTAATAATTCAAATGTCAATTAATCTCCAACATCTACCCATTCTTCTACCCCGCATGCAGAAGGTTTCTATCAGTAACCTGATCTTAGCAAACCCAAAATAATAAAAATAAAACAGAATACAAGCAAGTTGATTAACTGTCAGCACTAAAATTCTCATGATGTCAATCTGAGAAGAGATAAAGACAATCCAAAATACAATGAAGTGGTTGTGTAGGCTTTTACACAACTAACAAAAACTTTATGGAAGGATTTTGTGTTCTACTGTGTGTGTTCTCAGGAAAAAAGATAACTAGAAGTCAGACACACTGATTTTCAGTTTTGAAGGCAAAAGGTAGGGGAGTATCACCAGAAAAAAAATGCATCTGAGCAGAAGCATCCTTAGTTTGACAAGCTTTGCTCTTTTTCTGTAACCAGAAATATGCTGATTTTTGGGAAGAAAAAGAGATGTTACTGAGTAGGGGATGATCAAGGAAATTAATGAGAAGATCAACAACAGAAGCCATTGAGCAGGTAATTATAGAAAGGGATATGGATGCAGAGCGTGCTGAGGGAGAAAATGCAAAACTTCGCATTAGATACAGTTGTCTAATGAACTCAACTTCTGTTTTCTTTATACATATTAACACTAAAAACAGTGCCAAAAGAAGAGAAAAAGGAATACTATTGTTCCCCACCCGATTTTCTGACATTGACTGCTCATTCAGATCAACTAAAAAAGACAGAAAGTAGACAGGATAGGCAATTAGGCCGTAACTTTCAAGGATTGTAAAGAAAGCAGCAGTAACCTACTGATACAATCTGGATTGATATTAGAGAGGTAGATTTGTTGCTTATGTTAGGTAACATGACAGAAAAACCAGCACTATCAAGACTGACATACTGAGAAGGAGGGGGAAAGAAAATATATTGTACTCCATTTGTTCCCAGAGTATTACTCACATCTTTAACCTTGCTTCTGAGAAGGGTCAAAGCACATTACTTCAACTGCCTCTCGCAACAGAAGGCTCAGACAAACCCAAGACATTTTGCCAATGCAATCTTACTCATACTCGATGTACTGCTCCCAATTGCTCTTAATTTTTACTGTTTCTCATTCATGAGAAAAAAAAAAAAGGGTTTATTGCCTTGACTATGGTGGCAGATCTATTACCAACTAACCCTGCCAGACGACTATCAATTGACGCCAAATCTATCACCCACTTGCTTTTTCAACTTACTTATGGTATACTCCCTGAAAAACTCCTCCCTGAGAAGGGGTGACATTCACATTGGAAAGCTATTTTGCTGATCTCTCTTCACAAAGGTTAAATCAGTGCAACATAAGATAGTGAGAGCTTTTCTCATCCAGATCATTTATTTCTGGGGAGTTATTGTTCTCAGGGTCTATCACAGACTCAAAAACTTCGGTCTTAAGGGGCTGCTGAAGGTCACCTAGTTCAACCTCCTGCTCACAGCAGGGCTAACTTCAAAGCTAGACTGTATGTTGCTTTGGACCTTGCCAAGTTTTAAATATCTACAAGGATGGGAGATTCCATAAACCCTCCAAGCAATCTGTTCCGCTATATGATGGCAGGTAGATCCCTCAGCCTTCTCCATACTCAATAAATTCAGTTCCTCAGCCTCTCCTTGAACAACATGTTCTCCGTCCCCCTAACCACCTTACAGTGCCCCTCCACTGCACTCCCTCCAGCTTGCCGACATCTTTCTCTTCATCTCATCTAAACTAGGCACCACCAACTAGTGGTTCAGCTGGCTGTCCACAAGGATCTCTGGTTCTTTTCCATGGAGTTACTACTCAGCCGCTCAGTGCTAAGTTTGTACTGATGCACAGGGCTGTTGCTTCCCGATGCAAGACTTGAAATTTGTCTTTGCACAGCATCTTAGAGGTTCCTCTTGGCCAATTCCTACGGACTGTTGAGGTCCATCTGAACAATAGCCCAGCCTTGCCTTTCAGTATATCAACCACTCCCACCAATTTGATGTAATCTGCAAACTTGATGAGAGTGTCTTCTGTCCTACTATCCTGATCACTGATGAAGGTGTTAAACAGTATGAGACTCAGTAAGCTATTTTCAGGAAAATAGCTCTTCTTGCCTTCACTGTCAAGAAAATATCTTCATCCATAAACTTCTGGACTATGTTGTGAGCTCAAGGGCCAGATCATGAACACTGCAAACAGGTCAGTTTAAGGATGTACCTCAAGAGCTTTCTCAAGTAAAGTATTCAAGAGATAACGCAAAGACTTTCTAATATAAACATTTCACATCCCCTTTTCATGAAGTCTTACATTTAAAGTGTTAATCTAAGCATGACTTTCAAGGAGATATACACCTAAAAGGCTGCACTGAACTCCTAATGACTGACTGGCATTTAGGATTAAGATCCTTCAATACAGTAAAACACACCCACCATTCTAGATGCTCTGGTAACCAAATTAAACGTCATGGCATTACGTTCTGCTCCTATTTTCTTGCTAACTCTTTGAAAAAGTGACTACAGAACAAATCCAGTTTCTCCCTAATGAAGGGGTAAAAAAGCATCCAATTAAAAAAGAAAAAAGGAAGATTAAGTTTATTCCCATCTTAACCCTAATATAAGGGTTGTCCACACAGTAAAGCCATTAGTTTCTTTCTGCATCGGCATTAGAGAACTGCTATTGCTACTATTTTATCAGCTATGCATTGTAGCTTGTAAATGTATTTTCTTAGAAGAAGAATTAAATGTCAGCTTGAGGGACAAAAAATAGAAGAATCACCGTGCATTATTATCAAAGACCACCGATATCATTGTAGTTGAGATGAATACACCAAGAACTGATATGGGTCTTCATTTGTATTGATTCTTATGTAAAGACATAAGCACAGATACCATTGCTGCACAGACGCTCTTTTGGCCCAAACAACTTTTTATGCTGTAACAGTTGAAAGGAAATGCTAAGGAGATCTTCACTTCATGTTAGCTTCTCTAATCACAGGTAGTCTTAGAAGCAGTAGCGTAATTGAACAAAACCCTTGTGTTGAACTGGCATCTCAGTATCATTTATTCCAGACTTAATTTGCCAAAGCCTAACTTTGTCCCGGAGTACAAAGGGATTTTGTCTTTACACTGGGCTTTGAAGAAAATTAAGGTACAAGACAGAGGTGCAAATCTGTAAAAATACCAAAACATAAAGGAAAACAACCAACCCTTCCAACAACAAAAAGCAACCCAAAACCCCCAAAAACACCAAGATCCAAAACCAGATACTTCCTTGGGAACTCTGCGTAATAACATCTGGGAGTACATGACAAACTAAGCTTGCCAGATGGGTGTCATGCTCTCCCTACAAAGTAACACGCAACATTACACCCTAAAGAAAGGGGATCAACTCAAGTCACAAGCAAGCAAATGTGTAAAAGATTGGAACTTTTACACAGTTCATACTTCTCATGCACACAGCCTGACCATGAAAGACAACTGCTGCTTAAACAAAGGGGTGGGTTTTTTCCCCCGTCTTAAAGATTATATCCCCTCAACCCCTCCTGCCACCCCACCCTGAGAATACCAGAAGTGACTAAAGTTCTGCAATTGTGGCTACATTTTTACAGTAAAAATGGCCACTCTGATCTTGCTAACTCCCCTCTCCATTGTTTCCAGTATGGCAGGATGAAGCTTGTAACTAACCACACCAATGAAGTCTAGTGGTTAAAGTGAAATTGTCTGCTAAAGCTGTACTCCCACAAACACATATGTACTGCAAGTACTACAGTGTGCCTTAGGGTAAACGCATAGTATAAGCTTGCTATGCTACGATATTCTACGTTTTGTATAAACTTTCTATACTATGAACACATTTCTGGTTGGATATATTTACTGATACCTGTCAAACTGGTACAAGTAAGAAATACTGCCTGCCTCTCTCCTCCACTCCAAAAAATGACTCCAAGTTCTGTACACAAGAATTCCAGAACATACACAGAGAATAACTGGTTGGGCAGCAAGCAAAACAACTCGGCAAGGAAAGAGAACCTGAAAAGGAGAAGCTGAAGGAATCATCTTTTAGTCAAATTACATGCCACTTAAAACCTATTCTACGAGGATGATCTATCCCTTCCATGTAAATTTAAAGAAAAAAACAAAAACCCAAACCCAACAACAACAAAAAACAAAAACAAAAAAACCCAATCAAACCCACAAGACCCCCCAAAATCACACAACACACTAAGACTGCTAAGCCCAGAGTAACGGAACAGCAATTTATCAACTCATACTTCTATAAACTCTTACATGACAAAGTCACTCTAGCATAAGAGTGCTTTCACAGGGAATTATGGTGGTGTAACTGAATTAAATAGGCCTACCAACACAGAAAACCTACAGCTTAAATAAGAAACCTAAGATCATTTTTCTGTACCATATAAGTCAGTGAAGGCATAAAGGATATTTTAAGAACTCCTTTAGCAGTCTTTTAGCTTCATAAATATCATACAGGAATGGACAGGCATGTGAAGACAAGCATGTAGGAGATAAGAGGGCTGTGGATAAAATCAAAACTTTTCTTTTTCCAGATAGTAATTACCCTGGAAAATGCTTTTTAAAGGAAGTTGTACTGTAATCTTCTTGATAGTATAAAAAAACTCCACACTACTCTGAAAATTAGCTACAATCCAAAAGGATCTGAAACAACTGGAGTAAAACCACTTTCACTACTCAGCGTGTAATAAAACTGATTAGATTTGACTTTACTGAGCTACATCTTCGAGATGCAGGAAGGAAGCTAGCTGAAGAAATAGCACAGCTAACTTCTGTGGCTGGAGTTACACCCCCAAATGAATCAAGAAGAAATACACCCCCTAGTTTTCTTTATTTATGGAGCTGCTGCCATTATCATCACTATTTCATAAATGAGGTAGCAGAAAAATCAGATCAGCAGTCCAGATTGATAATTTTTTTAAAGTGAATGTATTGCCTGCACTTCACTTGAACTGAGGCAAAAAAAAAATAATCTTTTCAGGCAGAAAAGATCTGTAGACACCACATAACATTCTTCCCCAGTCCATCCACCTTGCTTGCTTTTTTTTTTTTTTGGTGACACCACCCCCCCCAAACCAACACAACCGTAATACACAGAACATTGCTTAAAGTTGCAAGGCCAGTGGTTAACCATACTATGAGAATGTGAGGATCTACTTGTCTTTGGGATCATCCCTGGGAGAGGTAAATTTAATGAATGGTGAAGAGGTTGACCCCCGGGTGTTGTACTCTTTAGATGATTCCTAAAAACCTACAGGGCCTTCAATAGCAGATTACATAGGGAACAGGGCAAATAAAGAGGTTACAGGTCCATTAAGCACTTTAAATCTTTCAATCAGTGTATCAGCTGGAGATCTGACTGAGAGTCATAGTACCACAGAAGAGTAGGAAAAAAGCCCCCCCCCCCCTTTTTTTTTTTTTTTTTTAAACTCAGTCAAGTGGGTTTATCCCTACAAGAAATATATACATGTCCAGCTAAGTCCATCAATCCGGATTTCTTCAAATACAAAAGTTACCTGTCTTTATTGTAAAGTCCTGACCGAGTTGTGTTATGCTGCTCCCTCACGTCATGACAAAAACTGTGACCAGCACTACATTTTTTGTAAGCAGGTTTAGCTGCTGCTTGTATCCTCCTGAAAAGTAGCTGTTTCTACAGCAAGCTGAATTAAATTCCTTAAGAACCCCTACAAAATCATTCAGGAACCCTCTTGTTCAACAGAAAGGCTGTTTTCATCCTGCCCTTGTTATCCTTTCCCTTGTCCCCACCCCAATATATAACACAGCATTATCTAGCCTAAAAGTCATAGTAACAATCTGGTGGTAGATTCACAAAGCTATTGGGATATTACATACAAGTTTCCTTAAGAATCAACATGGTCAGCTCTGGAAAGCATAAGCAATACTTAACAGCTGAGATCTGAAGCCTGAGGATAGGACACTTGTACTCCAAAAAACAAGCCCAAATGAAAAGCAAAATCAAGAAGTGATAAAAACTTACAAAAAACTATGAACAGACATTAAAAATATGATGCATTAGAATCACTGAGCTTTTATGAACTGGAAACTGAATAAGAGATGCTGACTGACTGCATTGTTATTTTCACCATGGTAAATAGTTAATTGGAGGATGCACCACAGCTGTAAACAGTAAAGAGATTTTTTAGCAGATTACCAACTAGAAGAGAAAATAGTGAGATAAGCAGTAACATTCAGTGTGAAGAAACACAACTATTTTAATTGAGCTAAAACTGGAGGAGGCTTGAAAGCTTCAGTAACAGTAGGTAAATGAAGTAAGACAGTACATGCAGTTTAAAATCTGTCTCAACTTCATGAAGTTTTTTGAAGCTCAAAGTGCTACTTTTACAGGGAAGGTGTTAAATATAAACTCACTGGCAATGGAGGGTGAGAGGAAGGAGAAGCTGACATATCCCTATGGATACCTGTAGGAAAACTTACGTTTGGCAAGGACAGTTTAACAAGTTTGCTTTACTGGGGCAAGAGGGGTAGCAGGTAGTTCAGAAAGCTTTTATTGTTGATTATCTAATACTTACCTAGCAGTACCCATTTACTACAGAATTCAAGGTAGTGGCTTTTGGGGTAAACTTTTGTAGTGAAAGGAGCATTCTTAAAACAGGCTTCCTTTCTACCATATCTATGGTATTTCTTTCCCCTCACAAAAACACTAGACAACCTGAAATCATGATCAAGGACACAGCAACTCCCTTTGCATGTAACTGGACATCTCATAACCACAGCTGGTGCTGGTTATTGCCATCACCACCCGACAAAGCATAATAGAAGTTCATTCTTTCCCTTTTAGCAACCAAAGGGACAGCACACTCCTTAGCTTTCATCAGAAGAATTTACTATTCCTCCTTTTTCTTCTCCTCACAGCATTCTTATATCTACTGCAGAAGACATTTTCTTAGCATTTTGAACTCCCAGTGCCTATTGTTTTGGTAGTTTTTCATCTCCACAAGAAATTTAATCCACAACTGAAAAGTTACCGTATAACCTGCAGGTTACTCTACAACTCATTCTTGTCATTCTTCCAATTCTCCACTCCTCCCTCTTCCACCTTTTCTTGGACATAAAGGGAGCAATTGAAAGAAGAATGTTTAAGAGTGGAATCTACCTGAAGAGCAAAGAAAAAGCCAGCCAGCAGTAGAGGAGAAAGAACACCAAATGCTGAAGCACAGACTATACCAAGCCTTACTTCCAACATCTCTTCTTGTTTCAAACAACATGCATGCACATAAAAACTCTGTAAAAGTAAAGGCCTCATTATAAGAATAGTAGATATGGATTCCAAAATGGTTCTAACACTGTCAGAAAATGTAATTATTTAATTCAGACCACTTATGTTGTGCTCTGAAAATACCAAGGAGATCACTAGTTGACACTATTTTACAGTTCAATAAAATAAACTCCCTCCTGCACTCACAGAACTTTGAATGGTTTTGGACAGACACCACAGCACAAATTCAGTGTGCCCCTAGCCTCTAATACAGCTCTTTTCATCAAGATGTTGCATGGTTGTATTTTGTAATTTAATTCTTTAGTACAATAAGTTACAGGAAACCTTGGCGCTTCTGCCCCAAAAAACTGAGTAAGGTCTAAACTTGCTTAATCATTACTGCACTGCCCATATCCATTACTTTTTCAAGAAAGCTCCACACCACATATTCAAGTTCTGCAGAATGCAAGTAAGTATTTATTTCTGTGGCTGAGGACATCATTGATTAGACATATTACCTGTGGTATTTCCAACAGTAAAAGAGATTGTATATCTACCCCCTATAAATCAGAAATAGAAATCAAGTGCTAAATTGTGTCAGAAATTTGATGTTTGTGCAATTAATAGACAGGTCCTCAGCTCCTGCTCCAGACCCTCTGCTGCCCTTTTTGATGCCGCTGCAACCAAGTATGTATTATTAGCAAGCAGCGTAGCCCAGCACAGGCAGATTTGTTGCGTGGGTGCTGAGGACTCAACATCCCCACCATACACATCTAAAGGTGCTTTACTGAAGGCTAGATCTAACCTGGTGCTGTGGACCCAAGGCCTGTTAGCAGTTGGCATGCAAGAGGCATGTTTCTGAAACACAGCTTCTATTTTCATTTCAGCCAGAAGAAACCCTGTGCAGTCTAAGAAAGCTTAGACAATAAGAGAAGATCAGGAAATTAACTTTACAAGTGCACACTCCCAAGCTGAACTGCAAAGCTAAAGCAGACCTACCCACTGAATTCAGAGATGAAGACCAGAGATAAGCAAGCCCCCTGAAGCATTTACAGAATGAACATTGGCTCCTCAGCATGGCCACTTCTCCAGAGCTGCTCCTGTTGTGCCACACTGCTTGCTAAGTATATGGACCTATCTTTTAGTGGCTGCTCCTGCTCACGTGCCAGATGTACACATCCACAGCTCCAGTCTGCATCACTCTACACTGTCGCATGTCATCATGATGCTCATGCATATATACTGGTACAGTACAGTACAGTGCAGAGTCACCACAAGCCCTCTGCTGGACCGCTATTCATTCACCTGTTGCCTTCTCGCACCTCAGCAGCTGCCAGCCACACAGAGAGGCATCTACAGCACTGCAGGTAGAGGCATTTCAGGGCCCCAAGAGAAATGGCCTGTCCCTGCCACTACTGAAAGGATTTCTTTCAGCCTTGTTTTTAAACAAGTCTGGGTGTACAGGAAGAAACTAAGGCTATCCTTCCGTCCACCAAAATAAATATAGGTTCCTAGACTCTCCTAGAACTCAGGCTGCTTTCAAATCTCTGTTTTGTCACTGGAATACAAAAATATCTGGAAATATTCTATACCCACAGGTGTGGGTGCTGATTTTATTTATTTATTTTTTTTTTTAATTTCCATCTTAATTCTATTCCTTGAACCTGGTAAGCAGAGGATAGCCACAGTCCCTTGACACTTGAAGGCAGCATTCATTTTAAAATGCTTTAGAAACAGACACATCTAAAACACTTTGTTCCACCTATGCCTCAAATTCACCTTTAATTTCACTCCTAAATTGGGGTAAGTTTTCAAAACTGCTAATTCATCTAAAAGTGATATAGGTAAGTGACAGTCCTGCAAATATATACTTCAACTATTGATACAGTATAATAATTATTAAAAAAATAAAACTCTGAACTTAGTTACATTGCCCCAAATCCCAATTACACTGTGAACAGTCTGCCTGGAATTCTTTGTGTGACCATATTTGTTTAGCAAACAGATATTCAATCTTATTCTAGCATTTACATTAACCATAGATCCTTAAGGAAAAAAATCGTATGAATTCAGTCACTCTCATGATTTGTTTAAAGAATATTTCAACAAAAAGATATTCCTCCTACTGTATGTCATTGTGGCATCTCTTTCCAATCTGTTTCACAAGCCTGGTTTAAGAGTTTCTATTATACTAGCCAGGATTACTCCGTTTTGTATCTTCCCTGATACCCCTACAACAAACAGCAGCGGAAAGTTGACTTCTGTTTCTGGGTGACACTCAAGTGAGGGAGATTACCAGAAAAATCTTTTGCTAGTGTAGGAAAGGAAATTATAAAGGCCCTTTATCTCTGTGCTACCAGCTAACATCATTAGCCACCAGTTATCATTCCTTGATTTTGTGCTTAATAGTGGCTACAGTTTAAATGTAAATGTAAGAATTTTAGCTTCTACCAGCTGGTAAGGATCCCCAACTCAAGCGTCAAATGCAAACAGCATGTTACATTCTGCACGGCACAGCACTCTCATTCCTTTCTCTAGCCAAAGATACACTGCTGTGCCCCAGGTGGAGAATCAGATTCCCGATTTAGTAAACTGACTGGTGTGCTGACTTTACTAAAAGATCCTATCCAACATACCTTTATAAAAGTTGCATTGTCATGTACTTTATTCAATAATTTAGTTTTGAAATGACATGATTGACATTAAGCAATATTTACCTGCTTCTTCTTTAATAAATGACAAATCTTCTTCTGGATATGGGACTGATGGTTGCAACACTGAGCAATCTTCTGAGTTCTCTTCAGTATTAGGTGGTATATTATAAATAAATCTCTTTGCAGTTTGGTTTTTCCTTCTTGCTTTTCCAGGTTCTTGAACTGATTGTCCCTGTGCACCCATGTCATTCCATACGAAAACTTTTCCCTCACCTTGAGATTCATTTTCAGCCATTTCAGGTGAGCTGTCCTGGACCCAACTGCAGTCATTCATTTGGTAGCTTTCCATTTGGCCCTCATCAATAGAGTAACCATCGTTCTCAGTTTTTATGCTACTTGCTAAGTTGGTAAGGTTTCGTGTTGCCCAGAAGCTGGCAACTTTCTGATCCCTTGGAGACAAACCATCCCTACTAACAGATCTTCTGTTGTAATCCACAACAACGGTCTCTGGAGCTTCCGATTTTATACTTATGTTTAAGGCATCTTTAATGAAGTTGCGGCAGGACTGGACAACCTCCGTCATCTGAAGGTAGCTGGCCACCGACATCACTTCAATGGCATTTTGGCTCGTAAGCACGAGGTTACCAGAATATAAGAAGTCCAAGATGACAGAAAAACCTTGAACAGCAACAACGTCTAAATAGGTAACAGTGGTTTGGTTACGGCTTTCTTTGTTTGTAAAGCAATAGAGAGTCTTAAAGAAGCGGCTGCCTGCAACCAGGATGTTCTTGTGAGCTCTGAAGACCCTCCCGCTCACCACAATGTTAACGTCACAAAGAATGCCTTTCTTCCTCTGCTCATTGAGCTCTTGCAGGAGCTGATAGCAGTAAGAGTTCTCATTTGGCCTGCTGTTAAAATCACAGTATCCTTCATTATTCAGTTCTGATGGTAACTCTGACTCCTGCAATTAAAAAAACCACAACTATAATTAGCTCTTAATGAATGCTCTCCTTAGGCCTCCAACACTACAATAAGGATATGAAAACAAACTTAAGAAGATAATGTTATTAAAAAGATTATTTTTTTATGTTCTTGGTCATAAAGGCAGACAGCAATATATAATTAAAAAATATTCTGAAAACTAAGAATCACAATCTCATTCTGCACCCTCCATCCCCAAATTTGAAACAAAAACAGAACTCACAGAATTGCCTTGAGGGCAAAGGAAGTGAAATTTTGGCCAAATGTAAGGAAAGATTTAGTTGACCATGAAGGTTTTTCTTAACCCACGTACACTAGAGATTCAGGAGTCTCTTTCCAAAGATTTAAGTAGATGGTTCCCAATACCCCCCCCTTCTTCCCTAGAAATCTCCACTTAAAACAGATGAGTGGAACCCTGATAACTGATTCAGCATTTTCTCATGCTGAGAGATGAATGCATAAAAGATTAGGTCTGTATCTTCCCATCCATCTTGTACGCTTTAAAGAAAACATAATACTGAAGTAGTTATAATAGCAGATATATTTCTCACACAGTTCTACAAGTTTGGCATTTATTCTTTGTTTTCTAATTTTGGCAGGCTTAGGATTAAATAGGTGTACCGCATGACCAGTGGACAGAATATTGCAGGTGACCAAACAAAACTTAAGTTTCCATTACATTATTTAACTAAGACTTTCTTGAATCAAGCTTCACTGAAACTTTCCAGTAGCAACACCTCTAACTGGTCCGTACTTATTATGCAGACAATACATACTTATTTGTCTCTCTACAACCTAAGATGTGACCTCAAACGCAACTTGAAAATTTTGCTAGAAGTAGTATCAGACAATCCAACACCAAGAAATTAGTTGTTATTAAAGATTAGTTCAGACAGTGAGTAGCTGATAAGTAACAAGAGATCTGAACTGGATTTTAGAGCATTTAGAAAACTTCTAACTGATGTTTAGACAATGATGATTCAGAGCTGCTACAAAGTAGCTACAAAACTAGAAATGAGAAAGCAGAAAACAACACAGACTGGCATATTTGAGACCATACTTATATTGATTGACAGGTGCTACCATCAGGAGGAGTGATGATGACAGAGTGTTTTATACCCGATCTCTAACAATCTCTCTTTTTCCCTAGCAAATAAGGACAGTTCAAAAGAGGCTGGCTCCAATATGGTTTAAGATGAGAGAAGATCAGATTTTGCAAATTATGGCATTATTTTCTCCTCTCATTTTCTAAAACAACTCAAATATTTAGGGGCTAGAGGTATCATTAAAGCTTGACTGCCTCAACATTACAGGTCAAAATCAGCATTAACAAAGTAATGGTAATGCTGTCATGAGCCCATAATCTATACCAGGGCTAAAATACATGTTGCAGAAGAGAACTACCCTTAATTTGGGACTATGGTAGAAGCCAACTATATAAAAAAAAAGTCACTTTCCACCACACAGGAATTAGTGCATTAATCAGTACTCGCCTCAAGTTATAATCCCAGTGTGGATCACTGGGATGACAACCGAGACTGTAAATACATCCTCTAAAATGGTATTTACATCTATAAGCAGCAAATAATTGCCCAGCATGACCATAGAAACTTTACTATTTCAGCATTTCCTGCAGAGAAATTTCAGTTTGCTGTCACATTCAAGTTGCTTCTAAATCTCTACACTTCTCTGAAAAACACTTCAGTGAAAAGAAGAGGTAGAAATAAATGCAATTAGGCTTTTATGTGAAAACGAGCAACAGATCTTTTTCCAACCTTGGCTTAATTTTTTCGGCATATTCTCTGACATACCCAAATACTCCCTCAGATCAGAGCTCTGAAAGCATGTCCCAAACGTGTGACAGCTAAGCCTATCATTCTCTAAGTTCTCAGCAGATTTTGGATCTGGACTAGGTTCCTGTCACTCCAGCAACAGAGCACTGTGTAGTTTCAAAACACCAATTACACTGACTTTGGATCAGATTAAGACAAAAATTATCATACCCTAAAGTGTTGTCACTCTAGTCAAAGTCAATCATTAGTGACTTGCACCTCACAGAGTAAATATTAGGTAGATGCTACGATGGCTGACAATTTAATTCTTTTAAGAACACATTAAATGCAACACAAAATTTAAAAATAATCTGTAGCGGCTCTTTTCTTTTTACAGATCTCTGATTAAAGAATGAAGATAAGAGTACATTTTAACTGAGCATGTGTATGTAATCCAAGCAAGCCGATAAAAAAAGAAATTGAGATTTACAATGTATTTTTTTGTTTTCCCAAGAAAAGAACAAGCCTGCATGGTAAAAAAGGAGCTGCAGATCACAAATGTGCTACAGAGACACAAGACTGAAGTCTTCATTATGAGAGGACCAGAAGGCTGAGTGAAAATAAGAGATATTATGCAACTAATGTCCAAGCTATAGGGGCATGTGTTGGGGGAAACAGATCAGTGTTACAGCTTTACAGAAATGGGTGCATAAAGATTTTTAAAACTAACTGTAATATTGGAAACAATTGATTAACTGCTGGTACGGAAGTAGCTAACCCTAATGCCACACCTTAAATGAAATGAAAGTCCCAACATCTGAACAGTTATCAATCCTATGTACACCAAGTGTGACAAGTAGAGTTAACATTCACTATGAGAAAAATAAATAAATAAATAAACAACAAAAAACCCAACAACAAAAAAACCCAAACCACCACACACCAAACACAAACAAAAAAAACACACCTTGGAGGAATATCCCTTGGAGAGTTTTAAACATCTTCACTTTGTACAGAAAAAGTACAATACAGTTCAATAGGAGGTAAGATGCAGAAAACAATTACAGAAAATTTAAAAAAAGTGTACTTTCAAGCTTGTCATGTTGTGCTCATGGCACATCACCATAAGGGTACTGTTTTTCTAATGAGAACCCCAAACTAATGATATTTGCTTAGACGTCAACTATATTTTCAGAATACAGCCCAAATATTCCCATCACCTAAGTTATCTCAACACAAAACCACCTTATCATTTAAGAAAAACTGCTAAGAAATCTAGAATAAAAATCAGGACTATTCCAGTTTTATTTGTGGAATCTACAGTATTGTAAGTCTGAAAAGCTTCTCTCTGTAGGCGAGATTAAGAAGCGGTCTAACAGAACAGAGACTGCTCAAGGAAACTAATATTGTGCTCAGTTTCAGTTAGCTTGACTCATCTGAATACACCCAAAGATGAATGACTATTTCAGATATATATAATTCACTAATTAAACTTGCTTAAAAGCTATAGGAGCAAAAACAGATGATCAAAACCTGCTACTAGAAACTTTCTTTTCTTTCTCCTCCTGTGCCATCAGCATACTCTGTCTCCTGGGAGCAAGAATGGGGGAGGGGGAGGTGAGAGGAGAAGGGGGAAGGGAAGGGAAGGG
This sequence comes from Astur gentilis, assembly GCF_929443795.1. Lineage (NCBI taxonomy): Eukaryota > Metazoa > Chordata > Aves > Accipitriformes > Accipitridae > Astur > Astur gentilis. Next base: position 23,159,557 of record NC_064881.1, on the reverse strand, counting down.
AGGGGGGAAAAAAAAAAAAGAAAAAAGAAATAAACAAAACCAAAACCAATCTAACCATAGATTCCACCTCAGCTGTATGTATATGAAAAGTAGTTATGCCACAGTTTTGTAATCCCTTCCCCACTACCACACTTTACAGCAGTTCCCTATGCTCCGAAATTAATTCTTATCCTGAAAAATGGATCCTCTAACAAAAGTGAGCTACCAGGAACTTCTTAAGCACCTGCAGCTACGGAGGAAAATTATCTCAAATTATAATCCTATAATATAGTCCTCACTCAGCAATTTAAAACTGTTCCATTAAGTGCCTAACATCCAACTGAGTAGTTCAAGGTCTGGTAAAAACGCTACATAAAAATACAGTAAATGATAGTCCTTACTCTGAAGGCCTGACTCCCTCCTAAACATTTTTGCTCTGCTAAGAGTAATTCAAGAAGTTAACTTAGAACACTATATAATGTAACTCTTAGATCTGAAGCACGACTTCTATTCATCACTGCTCACATAAAGCAAACAATTAGAGTTCACATGGAAAAAATAACACATCAAAGGCCTTCCTCCTTTTGGAGAGCTTCTGCTTTAAACCAACATGCCTGTTAGGCTAGAGAAAGCTTTTCTGGCAGTATTTCCAAAGCTCAGCTTCAAATTATGTCCACAGAGAAAATGTTTTAAGAAGCTGCTTTGAGGGAAGGAACCTCAGCAGCCAATAAATCTGCATCTTATGGATCTAAATTAATCACTGAATTAAAGTCTTTTGCAGTGATTTCCCAGGAAGTGCCTATTTCTTAAGATTTTTGCAACACAACAGTCCATTTATTAAAAAAACAAAGGTAGTTTCAAGCTGGTTATATCTTTCCTTAAGCTTTAATATGGACATGTTATTTTAAAAACTAGAAAAGAGAGTCAAGATTTTTGTCTTAGAAAGAAGCACCGACTGACAGCTCAATACCCTTGAATCACAGCAGCTGCAATCACTTGTGATTATTTTGGCATTCCAAATTAAATGTATCCCAAAAATAAACTGAAATCATCACTCATTTCTTCATGAGTGTAATATCCAACAGACCTATAGAAATTTCCACTGCTTTACTGTCTTAACACCTACAATTTCCTTTTCGCACTTGAACAGTGGCACTATGCCATATGTTTATTAGCAGCTGCTAAACATGCCCTGCAGTTGAAGCTTGTCAAGTCAAGAATACATGTGTGTTGTCTCTAAGACAAAGGCTGAAAGATCTCTCCCAAGTTTCATTAAATCTAAACAGCTTTGCTGCCTCATTATGTATGTTGGAAGTACGGTCAGGATACAAATTACCTACTTTTGTTCCAAGTATCTGGTATCATGGCATTAAGGAAAAAATGGGGCAATTGTTTTGGTATTAATTTAACCATATGTATCAAGAGAAATTCAAGTGCTATTAAAAGAGTGTGAAAGGATATGGAAATTAAACATAAAAGTGGAAAGAAAACAGAGATTCTTAATCAGATTTTTGATAAAGCAAGTGTAACCTGAAAGCGCACCACAAAGAAAACTACATTGACTCTTGAAAACCTGCAATTCCTTCCCTTGTGAGAAGTTTTTAACTGAAATGTAATTGCACAGGAATGCATCCAGCACTTTTCCACTTGAAAACACCCACCTCTCTACAGCTACCTTACAGAAGCTTACTTTGTCCAAACCTTATCTTTAATACAGTACAAAAGAACCACTGACGCATCTCATACTGCTTCATTTATTATTACAGTTACTACAAATACTTTTTCTTAAACTGTCAGTGGTATAAAAGCAGAGGCTCATTTTTATAAAGATTCCCATGATGATGAGAGGTTAATCTTCAAATAAATACTTACATTAACTTTTAGGCTACTGTGACATGCAAGCCAATATTCCGTCCCCCCTTCCACCCTCCCAGTATTTAATAGTCTTACAACAGACTGGGGATAGGAAGACAGAAAGAAAAAAATAGTAAGTTTAGTAAGAACAACTGCTTGGAATATGTTTTATTTACACATAGCTTAACGGGAGGGAGAGAAACTTCCAAGTGTGGCATGAATTAGCAACATCTAGTGACACAGGAGGCTACGCAGTGACAGGACGTACCTTTACAGGGTAACACTCACAACTCAAAGTTAGAAACCAAGCAACAAGACAGTAAAGAATATACTGCAATAACATTAAACAAAAAGAACATTTTCAAAGATATAAAGAAATTAAGAATGAAAGTTTCAAAATTAGAAACAAGTTATTTAAAGTACGTTTGGTTAAAATACTGCAGAGTGAATAGCAAACCCCAGATTGAGGGAAACTGATAAGATGACCTACTGCCACGAAACATCTGTAACAACAGCTGCCTTAAAAACACGCTTACTGAAAAGGTATTATTATTCATCTTGAAGGTGGACGTTGCATTTGCAAATCCAAAAATAATATTTTGGATATTTATGCACCCTAAGTTTTTCCTTGCAGTCCTGCAGTAGTTTCACATAAAACTTGCATAACTTTTCCAACTAGCTCTAAGAAAACCTATGTTCACCTAATATTTTATCTGTCATCCTGATATCCTACCCAAACATTTGAATAGCAGCTCTTGTCCAAGGTACCCCGAGCTCCTTAAAGCGCTCAAGCAATAAGCTCAATTTAACTACTGTGCTACAATTCAGACTCCAGATACACCTGTACAAGCAAGGTGGGTGTTTTAATTATAACTGAGCTCTACATAGTGAAAAACAGAGCAACTGGGGATTAATTCTGGCTAACAGCTCAAGTTCAGCCTAACAGTGCAAGTACTAGCCTAACCTGAAGCACGTTAGCTTGTACTCACTGGCAAGTTTAACGCCAGCTAGGCGATCTGAGTGAACTTTTGCAGCGCAGACATCCTTAGGAGGAAAGGCTGCAGAAGGCTGGTGATTCAACACGAGTATTCTTTAGAGGCTTTTCATCCACGTATGTTCTAGAGTTAGCCCTGCCTTATTTGTAAGAACAGCCAAGAAACGCAGTAATTTTAAGTTCAGCGCGGAACATGAAGAGCCTCACTGGTCCTAAAGCGTTAGAGGAGAGCTGGCATATTAACACGCCTTTCAGGAAACCACATGTTTATCTCAAACACACACCAAGCAATTGCAGACTTCTTGCTCAGTAACTCAATCTAAAGCAACACAATCGGGAGAAAAAAAAGATTTAAACACGAAGGTCTCGACTACACGCAGTTATCCGATTAGCGCATGGGGACCATACCGTTAAGAACAGCAGAGTAATTCTAATTTCACGGCGGCAAGTACCAGTTTCACACGCAGTCGTTAGCCGGACACTACCCTCCCTTCTCCGGTACCGCAGGAGGAAGTTGCAACGAGTGTTTTTAAATCAGTGCCGCAACACTGGTATTCGTACGCAACTTCTTCCCACGTCGCCGGTTTATCTTCACGAGATGAAGAGATAACCCGACGAAAACGGCGCTCGCTACCTCCGAGCAGGTAGCGCTGACCAGGCACGACCACGGGCAACGGCAGTTCGTGCAAGCGCTCCCGGGCTGCGCAACGGCGGGGCTGACAGCGCTCTGCCTGCCCGGACCCAGCGGGAGCGCCAGCCCCGATCGGAAAGCGGACTCGGCTCCCGCTCCGGGGACGGCGTGCGAGAGCTGCACGCCGCGCCACAACAAACACAGGAAGCCATTTAAACAACTTGTCACACGTGGGCATAAAAAAAAAAGACAACAAGAAAAAACAAGCCCCCGCCCGTGCGGAAGGGGAGGCCGGCCGCTGCCCCGCGCAGCTCCGCCGGACCCTGCCGGGGACGCCCCCCCCGCCGCCCCCCCCCCTACCTGCTCGGCGCTGACGGGCTCGTTGAGGCGATGCTCGGCGGAGAGGTGGTGCCGCAGGAGCAGGGCCCGCTTGTAGTTGCGGGTGCCCTTGCAGAGCTCGTCGTGCCCCCCGGGCAGGGCCCCGCCGGCCATGATCAGCTCGGGAGGGGCGGCGGCGGCCGCCGCGGCGGTGCACCAGGCGCAGGACATGAGGCCGGTCTCCTGGCAGTAGTAGAGCCATGGGAACTCCTTGAGCCAGGAGCCCTGGAAGGAGATGTGCAGCTTCTGCAGCAGCGACTTGGGCCTGGCTAGCGGGAAATGCTTGATGCTCTCCCCCTCCCCCGCGCCCACGCTGCTGCCCTCCGCCTCGTCCCCTCCGTCGCCCCCAGACCGCCTGCTGCTGCTGCAGCTGCCGCCCTCGGCGCCGCTGCCGTCGCCCAGGCTGCCCCCTTCGCCGTCCTCCTCGTCGTCGCTGCTGTCACTCAGGGAGCCCCCGTCCTGGACCAGCTCCTTCCCCTCCAGCAGGCCCTCCGGCTCCAGGCCCTCCGCGCCCTCCAGCTCCATCTCCTCGTCCGCCCCCCGCCCGTTGAAGTGCTTCCGCGGCCAGGCCGGGGCCTCGCAGCCATTGTTCGCGGCGGAGGGGGCGGCGAGGAGCCCCCCGCCGCCCCGGAAGGCCAGCGTCCGGCGGTTTCTCTCGGCGAACGTGGGGCCGGCGGCGGGGGGCGAGACCGCCTCCTGAGGCAGCAGCAGCTCCTTCTCCTCGGCGCCGGCCTCCAGCTCCTCGGCCTCCAGCCCCTCCAGCTCCACTTCCTCGTCCGCCCCGCGCCCGTTCAGCGGCTCGGGGTCCTGCCGCTCCCAGGCCTCGGCCGCGCCGCCGGCCCCGCCGCCGGCCGTCGCCGCCGCCGCCGCTGCCGCCGCCGTGGCGGTGACCAGGCCGCCGCCCCGGAACGCCAGCGTCCGCCGGTTCATCTCCGCGAACATGGCGCGCGCGCGCGCGCCCCCCGCCCGCCGCCGCCGCCTCCTCCTCCTCGCGACCCTGGCCCGCCGCTCCCCGCCCGGCCGAGGGCTCTGCCCGCGGGAAGGAGGCGCCGGCCGCCGCGCGGGAAGGGCGGGGGTGGCGGCCGAGAGAAACGAAGTCCGGCCGCTCCCCCCCCCCCCCGGCTCCGGCCTAGATCGCCGCCGCAGGCTCCCCACAATGGATCCCGCTCGGCGGCGCTTCCGTCCCAACAGGCCCCGGATCAGGTCGAATGGCAAATGAACAACGGACTGCTCCCACAATGCACCGGGAGAGCCACCGCAGGGGAGGGGGAGCGCGAGCGGGGGGCGGGCAGGCGGGGGGCCGGCGGGGCGGGCGCGACAGCTGGGGCGCGTCACGCGCCCCTGCGCCTCCCGCCCGCCCCGCCGCGCCGCGCCGCGCGCCCCGCCCCGCCCCGCCCGCCGCAGGGCGGGGGGGGGGGGGGGCGCGCGCGACCCCCTCCCTCCCTCCCTCCCTTCCTCCCTTCCTCCCTTCCTTCCTCCCTTCCTCGCTCTCTCTCCCCGAGGGGCCGCAGCCCCCTCCCTTCCGCCCCCCCTGCCCACGCGCGGGGGTGTGTGTGGGGGGGGTGGGCCCGCGGGTGCCGAGGGGGGAGCGGAGGTAGCGGCGCGGCCGAGCCTCCCGCCGGCGGGAGGTCTGCGCTGCCCGGCGATCGGCGGGGCCGGGCGCGTCGGTACCGTTAGGCGCGGCGCGGCGCAGGCGCGGGCTGCCGGGCGGCGCGTGCGGCGTGTGCGCTGCCCGCACGTGCCGGCTTGGGCGGGTCCCTCCGCGGGGCGAAGGCTCGAGGCGCGGTGCGGTAACGCCGCGGGGGGTGGGGGGTGAGAGGGCGGGCGCGCGGCGGCTGAGCGCCGGGGTAAGGCGGCGGATACGGGGGGGGTCGTCACCGCGCAGCTGCACCGCCGCTCGCTGGCGTCTCCCCCACACCCGGCACCCCGGGGGAACGGAAAGAGGAAAAGCAAAAAAACCCGTGCGTCGGGATAAAGAACAGTCTGATAAGGGAAGGGGTGGGAGAAGAAAGAAGGAGAACGGGAGGAGCGATGGCAAGGCGGTGGCTCTCCACCCCCCACGGGGAGACACGTGCCCAGCCGGTTCCTGAGGAAAAGATGGGTGATTTCCCCGACCCCCCTCCTCTCCGCTCTGCTGCCGAGGGCAGGGACGGTCCCTCTCAGCGGTTCGGGTCATCGGCCCGGCGGTGTCACCTCCCGGCCTCCTTGGCAGCCCCAGTCTGTTCGCTGGGGGGGGGGGGCAGAGTGAGAAACAAAAGGCCTGAGTGCTGCACAAACGCTGACCAGTCGTCACAAACCAAAACCGCAGCCCCATACGGCCTGCGATGAAGAACATTAACTCCATCCCATGCAGACCCAGTGCAACAGGTGACAAACCGTGTCGGAGACGGAGGGCTGGGGAGTCTTCGCTGTCGTGTAATGCAGATACGTACATTCACTAGTAAAAAAGGATCACCCCTCTGCGTCTTGGCCCGGGATTATGCAGGGGTCTGGGAGAGCTGACTTGGACTTAAACCTTGCAAAAGACTTTGCAAGAATACTGTAAATGCTGTACATACTGCCGTAAACCAGAATGCTTTCCTCCTGCCAGAGAGCTACTTGGAAAAAGGAGACCTTTGGTAGAAAACTAATTTTTATTCTGGAAAGATTAAGAAAATCTTTCTAAAATGCTGGGGGGGGCGAGGAGGGGAGAGTCGGTCATGGAGAAACAGAGAAACTGTGAAAGGCAGTATCAGGTTTCCAGGAGAGGAGCAGAGATGGTCTAAATTTAGGCAAGGGAGCAGAGGAGTGGTAGGAGATAGAATTGTGAGATTTGCTGTGCCTCACTGGGGCACAGGGTGGAGATAGCGACTCAGATCTGGGCCCGTCAAAGCAAAGGGTTCCCGTGATACAGCATCCATAAAATACAAAACAGACCTGTATTTCATAAAGTTTTAGGCTTTGTGTTGTATAGATGTTTATGCATTCCTGTGGCGCTTGATCCTTGCCTCTTAGCATTTGTCAGCTGACTAGTGCCTCAGCACTTACCGGCATTAGAATTTCTTACCCATTTTATCTTGGTTTTAAAGAAATGTTTGGTGTTGTGGATTCCTTCTCACTATATGTGATTGCACTGAGTGTATACAGAAAGTTTACATTAAGAATCCCTGCTAGGATTCGCATTTACGGAGCAGACTACTTGTGATCTTGGGAAACAAAAGCTGCACCCAGGACTGGTATGTTTAAAGCCTATCCAGCGGACGTCCAGGAATGAGCTGGGATAAGATACGTAGGAGGAACTACAGGGTCTCTCTTTTGGAGTGCAAGTAAGTGCTATTTGATTGCAGCAGGTAATCTAGAGTGCTAACAAATCAATACAGAATCATAAAATAATTTAGATTGGAGGAAGCCTCCGGAGTTCACTCAGTTCAAAGCAGGGACAACCTCGAAGTTACAGCAGGTTGCTCAGAGACAACGTCTCAGGCTCTACTGGACTGTTTGCTGAGAAGACCTTTGGTAACAGCTCCTCCCAAATCGTCTCATCGCACTTTTGCTTTCTCAGCTTGCTACAAGGGATTCCACTGCTGTGCAGTGCAGCGCACGCAAGAAAGGGAGCTTGACTGAATCATTGTGGCTAATTTAATTGGTCTGTAATGGCTCTGTCACACCTGAATTGAGGTTGTATTGGTCTATTCGATAATTCCATTTTAGTGAGTGTCTTCATGGACGCAGGTCTTGCCAGGTGATCTTAACTTTTACATAACACTTTTTTGTCACCGAGTAATTTGCAAAAATTTTCAAACCACTTGCTCTTCACTGCAGAAATTCTAGTTTTCAGACTGCTTTGTTGCAAATGACGTTCTATGTTATATTCGTCATGGGACTAAGTACTTCAAAAAGCATCCTGAGATGCTGCAGCAAAAATGCATTTATTTTGTAGAAACAGTAATTTGCTGTTTCTTTATCAACTGGTTTTCAGTTCCTCTGTCAAACCCACATGCTACTAAGGTTCATAATTAAAAAATAATCATTGTTGTACACCTCATGGTATTTTTTTAACGTACCTTTCTCACCCATAGTCTCTTGAGAGTCAGTAGTGTTTACTGCTGAAGTTCATACCTTTGAAGAACAGCTAGAATCTCTTTCCTTTTCCATTCTTTGATGGGACAGTATAGGAAAGAAATCTTTAGTGGTTAACTGTCCTAGTCCGGTAGATAGCAAATGTTGTTTTATTCAGTCTGAAATCTAATTCTCCAGATACAACATGCAGCTTCCTTATGTCTCTGATAGTCCTTTGGTTCTTTCTGCTTCTTTCTCCTGCGTTACAGAAAGACATAAAAATCTCCCACTCTTCACTGGGAAAGAATCATAAACTAATTGGGCTTCCTGCAAATGAAAAGCTAGTGCCTCACACGAGAGAGCGGAATTAGTAATCGATACATCATGATATTTATGCTGCTGCAGTGTGGCATTTTGCTCTAAATTGAGAATAATCCGAATCTAAACCATGCAGTTGCCAGTCACTGGTAGTACTTTGTGCAGGGGACACATCCTAGGAAGGCATCACTTGTCACTTTTTTTTGTTTTCCAGGATCTAAAGGTCTGATATTTAAAAATAACTAAATGGGCAGAATGCTGTGAAAGGGGGTGGACGTTGCATAAAGTCCTGTTTATCACTCTAGCTGTATGTGTATCTGGGGAGAATGGTTTATAAAAATCTTTCGTGTCTGAATATCATCACTAATCAATTCCATATTTAATACTACTTAAAGCCCTTTCTACCAAAACATTTAAACGTGTGTTGGTATATTCTGCTGAATTAGGGCTTCAATGAACAAACTGCAAGCTCCTACACAAAGAACAGGATCTTTTGCTTTTAGATGATAAAACCCCTTGTGCAAGACTCTGAAGATTAAATTCTCATACTTGTATGATGCTTGATGTAGAGTACCCTGTTGGTTAAGGACAGTGTGTTATCATAGGGGTAGTGAGCTCGTTACACACATCCAGTGTCTCCTTTTGTTGCAGCCAAAGAAAGTCGATCAAACTCTTACAGAAATGAGTGAGAGATCATGCCAGGAGAGACATCGTGCAATTCCAGTGTGTACCAATCATAGCATTTTCAGCAAAATACTACTGATACTAAGAGCCCATTATATCTGGAAAGTTTTGTGTCCCAAAATTCCTCCTGTGACCTAAGAAACACTTTCACAATGAGGCTGACTCTTCCAAGATGATAGCTTCTGAAACCAATGGGCTGTTGTCCTATCCCTAGAGCACATCTCTGCAATGGATGTTCATACAGTAAGGAAGAGTCAAGAGTTTTTTTGCAAAGAGAGTTCAAGTTTCAATAACATGGTTTTTGTGTTATTGGAAATCTATATTCCTGGGCATATGGAAGTTTCAGTTCAAATTCTCCTGCATATTGAGGGATTTTGGAAGCTAGAAGTTCACTGATAGAAGAGGAGGCTGTTTTGTCTTTCAAGCAAAAGCATTATTCTGCAGAACAGGCTGATTGGCTGTGGGGATCACACAGGAACAAGCGCACATTTGTCCTGATAAAGCCATGAGTGGGAAAACAGATCACAGCAGAAAATGAATAGTATCAACTGTCACTTTGTAGTATGAACTGTGCTGCTCCACGGAGCAAGTACCAAGAAGAAAATGCAATGATCAAAGCTCATGAGGAAGGACTCAGAAACCTCAGTGCCATCCCTAGTCTGAGGTTATGCTTACGGTGTGTGCTCAGGTGCCACTGAAGCAGACGTACCCAAGTAGATGTTGGTGGCACAGGTGCAGCTGCCTAGGGAGCCCTGAGTGCCTTGGGAAGGCTTGTGTGCTGAGATTTCATTGCTGTCCAGCCTGGCACAGGTTCATGTTGCAATCCTTGGTTCCAGATTACAATTAGAGAAGACTTTTGAAAGTGTAATTCCCAATACTAGAAACTCACACATTTGTAAAGTGTCAGGAGAATGTTTGCACTAAAATCCGTAGCTGTTTCTGTAGCAAACTGAATTCAAATTGAGTCTGTGCAGTTATTCCTCTTGGAATACTTTGTAAGTGATACTTGGAAAGGTAAATCACAACCTTTCTCAGGACAACTACTTAATTTTGCACAACCACACCTTGTGACCTTAGACAGGTTAGGAAGGTACCATGAATTAAAACTTACCATCCATCGTCTGATAACTGTTTCCTTGCACACTCTTAGCACACAGTCAGTATGAGATAATGTGCCTTAACCTAGCCCACGGTGGAAGAATTTTCAGCGTAATTGTATTAAACCTTGTATTTGCTGCAGAGTAATATACACATGTGGATGGGTGTTGTGCATGTAAGATGCTATAGCTTGTGCGTGCTTGTAAAGCTATGGCCAGACAGTGTGCTCCAGATCTAACTGTGCCATTTGAAGATTTTGCCAGTTTGCACCTACACGCTACCCCTTCAATGCTGTAGTTACTACTGTCGTAGCTCTGCTGGTAAAAGGGTTTGTTTAAGAGCGCTTTCATTTGCTTCAGGCAAAGCAAGCAGGTTGGTTTAAACCCTCTTCGTCGACTAATCCATCTGACTTGTTGGAAGCACACAAGGGAGCGCTTACTTAGTTCCTTCTGCCAACAGAGCTGCGGGGGTGGAAGCTCTCAGCAGAGGAGTGGTAAGAAACAACTGAAAGAATGATAATGTCACCGACTGGCACACCTGTCTGCAAGCTGAGTGCCAGCGCATGACTTAGTCCTGCATGCGCTGTGAGTATTACAGCTCTTCCAAACATGTCTGTGCCTTTTCTGTTACACATTCCTGGCTTAATTCTCTTTTATACCAAGTACTTTTGTATCGCTCTGGCAATACAAAACAATTTGGAAGCATCCAGAGGTGTTAAAGCCTTCGTATTTGGCAAAATGATGTGAAAATGTTTAACAGGTGAATATCAACGACTAGTCTTGCAGTTTTCTTGTCCAGAACCTGAGCTATTCCTTTAAAGGGTGCCAGATGCACAGGGAGGCCCAGATGTGGGGTGGCACTGCTGCCCCTCAGCAGAGGGATAGTCCGATTCAGGGCTGTGTTGCACTGGTTTTTACACCGCTGCGGGAAGCTCACATCGCAGATTGGGGTCCAGCCTTCATTCCCAGTTTGCACATTTTCTCATGGTCGCCATGTGCCTGACTCCCGTTACTCTTAAACCTAGAGGCATCCAGTTGCACGCAGGACTCTGAGAAGAGTTTTGTCTGCCTGGACGTGACAGATGTCCTTGTCACCCTCTCTGCAGGTGTGTCCTTCCTGTTGTAGAGCCTTCTCCCTCCTCTGGCTGCAGCATCGCCTTGCCAGAAAGGCCCGTGGGATGTGTAGTGGCTTCCCTCCTTTCACGGATCGCCCCGGCTGTCTTTGTCAAACTGTTGCTGTGTGGCAGATTCATTGCAGAGTATCTTCCGCTTTCTGTTTTCTTCTCCTTTTCAGTATTTTCCTTATCTCTTTAGCTTGTATTTTCTTGTATTATCAGGTTCGGGCTTCTAGACAACCTTACCAAGAGATTGTGCTTTATCCACTGCTGTTGTTGCTATTATGACTACTAACTATATTGCTTCTTTTGGAAAGTTCTGCTTAGTCTGATCCTCTTAATCTAGCTTTGCATGGTTGTTTTTTGTTGTTTCTTTTTTTTTTTTCCCTTTTTTTATTCTACACATGGACAGCACTGCTATTTGTTTTAGTCAGTCACCTGCAGCCTAAATGAAAAATATTTTATTTTTCCAGCAAAGCACTTGAGCATGTGATTACCTCTAGATAAGTGTGTTTTCATGTGCTTGCATGAAGAAAGGACATGGGATTTTGCTAAAGAGATTTTTTTTCTGAAGTAGGACTGGAAGCGCTGATCTGAAGCATGCTACAGGAGGTGGAAATCTGCTCACTCCTTGGGGCCAAGTGCTCAGGCAATGGAGGGAATTTTTTCTGTATCCCTATGGCTACAGCAATGGTCAGTTTAGCCTTAGCAAATACAAGGCATTTCTTCCTCTTAGTTCCAGCCTTCTTTTAAAGTAACATAGCCTGTTTCTACCTAAGATTTGTTAGTCTTTCTTATTCATGTCTTTCTGATCCTTATGTCCGTCTTTGGGTTACGCGTCTACTCTGAATGGAGGACAGCTCTGAAAGCCGCTCAATATCGATTTCTACCTAACAAAATAGTTGCATGAAATACCAAATTCTTGGTATTTCCTGTTGTTTGTTGCTTTGATGGTCCTCCATAGTAGTCCTATATTTTTCAGTCTGCAGCTAGGACAAGCGTGCTTTATCAGGGAATGAACAACCTGTGAAAGATACACTCTTGATCAGGAAGGGAATGAAGCTCCTCTTCTGGGTATTTAAACAACTGCACTTTCCCTGTGACTGATCAGTGCCTGTTCAGTCAGGTTACAGCCTCCTTCTAACGATCTGACTGCTGAGTTCAGGTAATCCAATTTAGCTTTCTCTTTTTAGACTACTTTCCATCTCTTGTTTTTCTAGATGATCTTATAAATTTTTCTTACTTCTACGTCTGCCAGTGGGCCAGTGGTATTCTCTTTGTCTTAAGTTACCAAAGTTCATAGAAAGCATCTATCTACATTAAACCTTCCTCATATTAATTACCAAGCAGTTATTACAGATGTCATGGGCTGCAGAATCTCAACTGAGTGGAGTTAGTCCACATAGTGGTGAACAGGACTGAAACTTGAAAGTTTTGCTTATTAAAATGTCCTTCCTTGTAGGACAACGTTTGTGAATCCCTGTCTTGGGAGGACATAAGGAAACAATACAAACTGATTTATTGTGGCACACTTTGCTAATCCTGCAATTCTATATATTGTAAATATATTTTCTGGAGGGAATTCAAGTGATACCTAAAAACATTTTTTACAGGATATCTTTAATCACTCAGAAAATCAAAATTAAACCAAAATTCCTTAAATTGAGTGAAATCTGTTGGCAAAGATGCTAATGCTAGGTCAGTAAGGAATAGGGTTAGCGTTCACAAACGTTATTACTGATGTACTCCTTACTGGGTGTTGCAGTTTCTGCTGTTGCCAATGCCAGACATGGTCATGCAAATCTTCTCTTCTGGGAGTCTTTGGCAGGCAATGCACAGGCATGGCTGCAGTGCAGCTGCAGTGTAGCTCAGGCAGGGACCAAGGGGAAGAGACTCAGCTTCAAAGCGGGTCCCAAGGGAAGGAGGGGCAGCCCTGGCCGAAGCCTCCCTGCATTGCTTTTGGGAAGAGCTGTCCCCAAGGTCACCAGCTGCACTATCTCTGAGCTGGCCTGGAGCCCAGACAGCCAAACCCCCTGGGAGGATGGGAGTGGGCTGAGGGCCTTGGCACTCCGTTTTGTCCTTACTGAAGTCCCCTGCCCGCTTCACTAGCTATTCCCTGACCTAATGCTCCCTTTTTTCTTTTCCGAAAGCAGGCTAGTGCAAGCAAGAGAAGGCATCCACAGCAACACTGACTACCTTTGCACTGTCCTCGTGCCATCTTTCTCCCTAATGCACATTTCCCCAAACCATCAAAGCCCTCAGCTGTGCCAACATGCTCCTCATCCACACAGAGTGCTGCATGGATTCCCACATCCAGTTTCAGTGACCTTATGCCTATTGCATTCCCCTGTCCAAATTATTATAATAGTAGTAATACCCATGGCCATCTTGGATACCCTGTTTAGGGCCTGGGAAAGTGTTAACTAAACATTGGTGGCTGTTGCCTTCACTATGCCGTGGACCTGGAGCATGTCCTAGAAGCATCAGCACCTCTGGTGCCTGTCTGAAGTATTCTTGCTCAACGTCCTTTATTTTCCTCCTCTTCCTCCTCTTTGTGGTATGGACAGGCTGTTGTCCTAATCTACTGAATCTTAACAGCCTTATGTTGCTGTGGGGAACATTGTTGTTGCCAAATGGGTGCTTCAGAAAGGCATATCTATTTTCACTAGGAAAAAAACCCACGTTTTTATAGCATTGCTAAAATGTGAACTCTTAATGCTTTGTGAAATCCTGATTTAGTCAGGAAAACTTCAGGCTTACCTCAGTGTAACTACTCAGGCTTTTCTGGAAGTTGTAAGTAAACTGGAAAACATTTAATTGGTTTTGTGTGTGAGAGGATGGATGAAGGTATAGTACTGCTGACATTAAATCAAAGTGGCTATTTGACTTTATGTCAGTGTATTCTGTAAGCGTTCCTAGAAATCAGGCATACATCATAATTGAGTTAATTATGTTAAAGTAGTGTAAACAAAAAAAGCCCTGCAGACACAACTATGCACATGGATTTTAAAAATTTAAAAATTACAGTTGGCACCTTTGTAATACTTTGATTTAATCTAGGGAGGCTACGTTTGCAAAACCAGGTGCTAATGCTAAAGCACTTAGCGCCAGTCACCCAACTATATCAATGGATTCATTTCAGCAGTTCAATTGAGTTTTCAAGGACACAACATGGTGGTATCAGCTCTTGGATCAGGAATCTCAGCAAGACAGAAGAGGTGCTCACAGAAATTTTTAAGAAGTTACATGTCCACTGTAGTTTCCTTTGTGCAAATGCACAAACCCACAGTCCATTCAGTCCACAGTTTGGGAGCAATTCTGGGTTTCTTGCTGATACCCAAATAGGAGCTCATGAAGCCAGCAATGTTTAATCATCTCTGGCTGGGAGACTTCTGTGTCAGCAGATCTGTCATGCCCTATTCTCATATTCCTTCCACCTTTTGGTTAGACAGCAGCTACACTCTATTTCTGCAGGAGAATCTTGGCACCAGGGAAATCCATGCGGTCTGGGAAGGTTGTAACAACTCTCCACAACAGCAGTGGTTCTTTTAAGTATGCTTGACAGATATTTTCAGGGGTTTTTTTTGCATTGACTTATGAATACTGATTGAAACTCAGGATCTCAGTCTGTGTCATTAGGGTGCACTATCATCAAGGAACTGCTATCTAGAACAGTGGTCTCCAAAATTTTTGATAGTGTACCCCTATCACTAAAAAAATTTTGAGCATGCACACCCAAAATGTATATATATTTTTAATTTACAAATTATATACATGTACTACTGTCCTAATATATTATGTACATCCACAAAATAGAAATCAAAAAAGTATAAGATAAAGATAAAATAAACACTTTTTACATTTTATTTATTTATTGTTAATGATACAAAATGCATTTTCTTGCTGCACCCCAATGGATTGTCTTGCACATCCCTTGGGTGTGCACACCTCACTTTCAAAACCAGTGATCTAGAAGATGGGCTAAAGCTCAAGGCAAAAAAAACAAGACAAAAATCAAGAAAAAAAAATTTACTCTTTGGCCTTAATGTACTCTGTGCAGGAGGTTAAAGACTTTCAAAGTCTTGTCTAAGACTGTGGAATTAATTCCCTCAGGAGCTAAGACTATCACAAACATCATCACCCAAATGTAAACAAGATTTCTTTAACCTGCCTTTATGACATAAATACATTGCAACATATACATTAAAGAAAAGCACCCAAATTATCAAAGCAAATCATTCTACAAACCTCTGCCCCGGGGCAGAGGAAGGGAGAACAAACGACCTGTTGCTTAATGCACTACTGAAAAGCAATTGGGTATTGCTGCAATGGGGTGAGAACGTGAATAGACTAGCGTGTGATAGAAAACTGTATTTGTTACTGTTTCTACTCAATTAAAATGTGCGCCAGTGTGAATTAAATGTTCATTTCAGGTCAACAGACATTATATATTCATTTTTTAATTGGATACTACTTGTTTAGGATTCTTCTATTTTTTTTCTTCCTTCCGCAGTGGCATCCTGACTGTGGAACTGTGAGAAAATTACTTTAAATCATTGACTCTAGCTGCATCTGGCTGTAAAATAAGCTAATTTCTTGAGCTCACTTCAAGAGGCTTTCTTGGGTCATATTTCAGTAAAGCTGGATTGCTTTGTTGGCACAACTCTAAATACAGATCAACCTTTGAATTACTTTCTTCCAAAATTGGTTCAAAGAAGTATTCTGCAATAGAAATACAGTTAATACACAGGACAGTGAATCCCAACCTACCTGGAGGTACACTACTGTTTCACCTGAAGGGTGAAGTTTATTTCATCCTTGGTGTCTGGCTAACTCTCCTACTCATTACGTCAGTTGGGATGAACCTGGAGTCAAGACTTTCTCTGCCTCTGTGTCCTTTGCACAAGGGAAAGTACTAGAAAAGACAGGCCGCATGCTCCCACCTCATTTATAGGAAGTTATTCACCCAGGATCTAGTTTCCAGATGTGTGTAGGAATGGGAAGAGACTAACTTAATACTTCATTCACCACTTTCCTGATTATGACAAGAAAGCAGTCTAAGTTTTAGAAGTGATTAGGGCTGGCTAGAAACTTGTGTTTTACATTGGAAAATGTACTTTCTGAAAAAAATCAGAATTCTTATAGGCAATTTTTTATGTTACGATATCTCTGTTTGGCTGATTTCCTGAGAAATTACATCTCTCTATGTAGCACAGTGCTTTCCCTCTGACTGCCCTGACTGATATGTTACAGAAGATGTAGTCTGACCAGCTTGCTGTGCCTGTGGGAAAGAATGGGACATCTTTACTTGAAAGAACAAGCTCTTTCAAGCTATGGAGCTATACCACAATGGGAAATTAAAGTTTAGCATTGAGATGACTCGAAGCAAGGATTTTTAGCCTTGTTTCAACATGATTCTCTACCATGATGTTTCCTAATCAAAAGCTTTGGAATTTGTATTCTGTGCTTCTCCAAGTATGTACCCTGAAATAGTACCTTTGAACAGTCAAATGCAGCTATTGATATCTTTGAGTGTGGGAGAGTAACCATTGGTAAAAATACAAACAACTTGGTTGACTAATATAACAATAAATAAAACTGCAGCAGAATTTACATCTATTAATAGATTCAGAGGATCACAGAACGGTTTGGGTTGGAAGGGACCTTAAAGATCATTTAGTTCCAACCCCCCCACCATGGGCAGGGACACCTTCCCCTAGACCAGGTTGCTCAAAGCCCCATCCAACCTGGCCTGGAACACTTCCAGGGATGGGCCAGCCACAACTTCTCTGGACAACCTGTTGCAGTGCCTCACCACCCCCACAGTAAAAAATTGTTTCCTTATATCCAGTCTTAACCTACCCTCTTTCAGTTTAAAAATGTTGCCCCTTGTCCTGTCACTAACAGGCCCTGGTAAAAAGTCTCTCACCACCTTTTTTATTAGGCCCCCTTTAGGTACTGGGAGGCTGCTCTGAGGTGTCCCCTGAGCCTTCTCTTCTCCAGGCTGAACAGCCCCAACTCTCTCAGCCTGTCTTCATAGGGGAGGAGCTCCAGCCCCCTGATCATCTTCATGGCCCTCCTCTGGACTCGCTTTAACAAGTTCATGTCTTGCCTATTGCTGAAGTCGGATTCTTGGTGATGACTAAGTGCTGGTTTCATGTAGGAAATGTTGAAATGTCAGCTTTCTTTGGGATCATAAAACAGGATGAAAATGGATACTGACACTTCCTACTTTCCCGAGGGAAGGGGATTCTGAATTTAGCTTGATGTAAAACAAGATCTTCCTTGACAGGTTTTGCATAAACCTATCATTTGACTTTTCTCAGCTATTAAACGCTTCTTCTAAAGCTGATCTGAGTATGAAGTAGGGCATTCTAGTAGCATTTCCATAACATTTTGTGTAATAGCTCAGTAAGTATACTGGCAACTTGCCTCTTGTCCAGTCTTTCATGAATAATGCATGTTTGTATTGAAGATAACATTTTAAATCTACAACAGCCATAAAAGTCACAAAAAAAAGTTCACGTGGGAAAAACAAAAATGCAGGATTAATTCTGTTAGTATGAACTATTTGAATCTTGAATATATTAAACCTTATTTCTGAACAACTGTTAACTTTGAATCTAAAAGGTTAAAGTAAAAAGTAAGATGTGGTGTGATGGCAAGTAGACTGAAAGATTGTGACTAGAAGTATGACTTTCTAGTATTTCTAGAAGTGTGTCTAAAGAAATTAGTGAATATTATTGAGAGTTTCCATACTGTTCAAATGGCTGTTACAGAAATATGTCTTTTTTTCCGAAATTTTTGGCCAAAACATCCCCACTAGCCTTCTTTGGTTATATTCTAAATTAACAAATGCACTTGATGAATTTTTCTACTCTTTCAAGTGAATTAATTCATTCAAGCTTCTGCAGTGTTTTCAGGACAGAACTACCTACTGTGAACTACAGTAACCCATGACTGCTCCTGAAAATCTAATCAAAATTATATTTGGCATAACTAATCTGTAAATGACACTCAATAGTAGTAGGATTTTACAGAGTACAAATTTTGCTTCAGACTTCTTGAAAAGAATCATTGCTGAATGTTCCTGCAAATCTAGTATAATTTTGGTTTTACCCTCATCTTAAAAAAAAAATAAATCATGTTGTCAAGTTCTATAGGAAATTAAAAACATACAAAGTTTCCTACTTTTGCTCCCTCACCTACCAGCAAAGGTGGTTTCACACTTATTACCAGAAGGCTTTTGGCCAACGTCTGCAACCCAACAAACACAGATGCAGACTCAGTCCTTTGAACGGTGGCTAAATGCAGCTGCTGTCGGAGCTGGAAGCACAGGCACAAGAACGTTCTAGTATTACATGGCCTGGAGTGCATGTTAAACCAGGTAGTGCTGCTAATGGGGAGAAGAGGACTACTGACCCTTTAGCTACTCCCTGCTCCCCTTTCTTTCCAAATACATATATCCCTGGACATTGTTTTTGTTGAAGATGATGTTGATAATAAATAATGTTATTAATATGGACCTACCATCATGTTCAGGAAAAATAAAATTGCAAATTTGGGTGTCCTGTTCCAATGATACATTCAAGGGCATGAAGTATAGGCAAATGTTCATGTTACTGCAAACAAACTAAGATAAAACAGGCAATGCCTCAGCTGCACTTTGATCCCTCTGTGGGTGTTCTTACCCTGTGGTGAACGTGAAGCACCTTCATCACTTAGTGTGTGGACTCACAAAGTTACTGTGATGTTCTTACTCAATATCCCAGTCTGTAATCATAGGATAAAGCACACATAGTGCTGTTTACATCAAGTTTTCAAGTCTGTGTCTTTAAAAAGTGACCATGATGTTCCACCATAGTACCCACAGCTGACTTGCCAACACGGGCTGGTTAGCCACTGAGCTGTGGCCCTTTAGCTTAGCAAGCTGCATCTGAGTTGGGAGGGTGTTCCTCATAGCCTCCTCCAATGTTGGATGATTGGGTTACATGGTTCACCAGTAAGTTCTGGAGATGCTGTTAACTCTTTCAAAGTTTCAGGACAGTGGAGCTGCTCTTCTCTGAGGTTATGACCCTGCACAAAAGTTGGGAATTAGCATGGAAAAAAATCTCACAACGTGCATCAGATGTCTTCAGTCTGTCACACCACCAGCAAACCCACGTGACTGCATCATCAAAACTTGTCTTCAGAGATCACGTATCATTGCTAACATGTCCTCTTCATGTCCTGTATGTCTGGTCTAAATCCTTGCAAGTTACAGGGTAGCTAAATGCAGGAATAGATCAGCTTGCTTTCTGGACCCATGTGGGGCAGCAGGGAGAAGAGAGAGGTGTGGTGAGTCTGCAGAGCATGTCAGCAAACACTGGTGGACTAGGAGCCTTCTGCCCTGGCATCAGCAAGAGTAGACAAGGTCTCTCACAACACCTAATATGCACTAACTCAGTGCGAGTGAGCATGGATGTTTTCTCCAGAAGTCCCAGTAGATACGGTGACTTGCAGCAGACAGTAGCTGTTGTACAGTTCAGTTAGGGTAGATGCTTGTTAGCCTAACCTGGTAAACTCTGCAAAGAGGAGGTTTCCACAGTCACATCTTCTTTAGAGAAGTATGGAAAGGAGTAATTTCATGTAGGAAGGAGGCAGGAGCTCAGCTTTCTTTTTTTCACTGTGGGCTCTTGCAAAATGTCTTCAGCAAAGTTGGCAAATTATGTTTTATCTGTGGCATTCAGCTTCTGGTCTTCACTGGGGGCATGTGGCCTGCAGAGTCACAAACAAAATACCACATCTCTTCAAGAAGAGTTTTGGCCACTGAATCAGACCACGTTTGGTTCAGCTCCTTTTAGGTGATACCACAGACTGGAAAAACTTCCATATGAGATTCTCCATCAACCCCATTGTCCTAGCATTTCCTGCAAATAACCTGGTGACCTCAGATAGGAAGCATTTCCCCTGAGCTGGTTGTGGACTTTATGTGTCTCACCACTGTAATTCTTTGTCTTCAGTCTTCTTGTTTCACATTCTGGCATCTGTGACACTCCTGCATTGACTGGTTTCTGCTTTTCATCTTGCTCACACTTTCAGCTGTTGAATGGAGCTGGAGAAAGTCCAGACTTCTCTCGAGTGCTTAATTCTTCAAATCAAATCTGTCTTAGCAGGTTTGATTTTGGCTTTTATTTTTGGCTAATGAAGATAGTGATACCAGCATTGATAACAGTGATGCATTTTATCTTCACAATTATTTTTTTCTACCTTTCTTCCACTCTTTTCCAAGGTCTTTCTTTTGTTTTAAGTCTCCTGTCGTGCAGATAGATTTTAGAATCATAGAATCATTTAGGTTGGAAAAGACCTTCAAGATCATCAAATCCAACCATCATCCATGCATCCATGCCCACTAAACCATGTTCTGGAGTACCTTGTCTACACACTTTTTGAATACCTCCAGGGATGGTGACTCAACCACTTCCCTGGGCAGCCTGTTCCAAAGCTTGACAACCAAAGCAGGACCTGCCTTTCGTAAACTCATGCTGACTGATCCCTGTCAGTCTCAGGGATCCTCTGCTTGTCCTGGACTTGCCATGTGAGTGCTTTCAAGACAAACTGTTCCATAATCTTCCCCGGTACTAAGGTCAGGCTGACAGGCCTGTTGTTCCTTGGATCCTCCCTCCGACCCTTGTAAATGGGCATCACATTGGCAAACCTCCAGTCCTCTGAGACCTCCCCTGTTGACCAGGATCTCTGATAGATGATGGAGAATGGCTTGGCAAGCACCTCCGCCAGTTCCCTCAGTACTCTTGGATGGATCCCATCTGGTTCCATAGATTTGTGAGTGTCCAGATGGCGTTGTAGGTCACTAATTATTTCCTCCTGGATTAAGAGGGGTATATTCTGCTCTTCATCCTTGCCTTCCAGCTCAGGGGGCAGAGTACCCTGAGGATAACTGGTCTCCCTAGTCTCCCTATTAAAGACCGAGGCAAAGAAGGCATTAAGTACCTCAGCCTTTTCCTCATCTCTGGTGGCAATGTTCCCATCTGTATCCATTAAAGGATAGATATTCTCCTTGGGTTTCTTTTTACTGTTAACATATTTGTAAAAACATTTTTTGTTGTCTCTTATGACAGTGGCCAGATTGAGTTCTAGCTGAGATTTTGCCTTTCTAATTTCCTCTCTGCATGATTTAACAAGATCCCTGTACTCATCCCAAGTTTCCTGCCCTTTCTTCCAGAGATGATAAGCTCTCCTTTTTTTCTTGACTCCTAGCAAAAGCTCCCCATTCAGCCAGGCTGGTTGGTTTCCTTGGTGGTTCGACCTGCGGCACATGGGAGTAGCCTGGTTCTGAGCCATTAAGACTTCCTTCTTAAACAATGTCCATCCCTCCTGGACCCTTTTGCTCTTCAGGACCGTCTCCCAAGGGACTCTCTCAATCAGTGCCTTGAAGAGGCCAAAGTTAGCCCTCCGGAAGTCCATAGCGGTGGTTTTGCTGACCACCTTCCTTGCCTCACTGAGAATTGAGAATTGTATCATTTCACGGTCGCTAAGCCCAAGACGGCCTCTGACCATCACACCTCCCACCAGTCCTTCCCTGTTTGTAAACAGTAGATCTAGCAAGGCTCCTCCCCTGCTTGGCTCACTCACCAGCTGTGTCAAGAAGTTATCTTCCACACACTCCAGGAACTTCCTAGATTGTTTACTCACTGCTGTGTTGTATTTCCAGCAGACGTCTGGAAAGTTAAAGTCCCCCACAAGAACAAAGGCACACGATTCTGAGACTACTGCCAGCCACTTCTAGAATGATTCATCCATTTTTTTACTGAGAAGGTTGTCAAACATTGGAATGGGCTGCCCAGGGAAGTGGTTGAGTCACCATTCCTGGAGATATTCAAACAGAGAGTGGACTGGGAACTTCAGGACCTGGTTTAGTGGGCATGGTTAATGGTTGGACTCGATGATCTTGAAGGTCTTTTCCAACCTAAATGATTCTATGATTCTATCTCTTCAACCTGGTCGGATGGTCTATAACAGACTCCCAGCACAACATCTGGCTTATTGTCTTTCCCTCTCATCCTCACCCATAAGCACTCCACCTTGTCATCACTATCGTGTAGCTCTGTACAGTCAAAACACTCCCTAACTTAGAGAGCCACCCCACCACCTCTCCTTCCTTGTCTATCCCTTCTGAAGAGCTTATAGCCATCCATTGCAGCACTCCAGTCACGGGAGTCGTCCCACCAGGTTTCCGTGATGGTGACTACATCATAGCTATCCTGTTGCACAATGGCTTCCAGCTGCTCCTGTTTATTGCCCATGCTGCGTGCATTGGCATAGATGCACTTGAGCTGGGCTATCAAATCCACCCCTAACATTGGCATGCTGCCCCCAGGCTCATCTCTGGTGCACCTCATTTTATCCCTTGCCCCCTTCAAACCTAGTTTAAAGCCCTCTCTATGAGCCCCGCCATCTCACAAGTGAGGATTCCTTTACCCCTTTGAGATAGCTGGACTCCATCTGTTGCTAACAAGCCCAGTGCCCTGTAAACCTCCCTATGATCAAAACCCCCAAAATTCCACCGATGGCACCAGCCTCTGAGCCACGTATTAATCAGGTCTGTTTTCTTGTTCCTTTCCGTATATTTCCCTGCCACTGAAGGGACTGAGGAAAACACTACCTGTGCTTCTGATCCTTCCACTAATCACCCCAGTGCCCTGATATCCCTTTTGATTGCCTTTGGATTTCTCTCTGCAATCTCATCACTGCCAGCCTGCACAACAAGCAATGGGTAATAATCAGAGGTCCGAACCAGACCAGGGAGTTCCCTGGTAATGTCTTTTACCCAGGCCCCAGGGAGGCAGCAGACTTCCCTGTGGGATGGGTCAGGTCTGCATATTGGGCCCTCTGTCCCCCTCAGAAAGGAGTCACCTACGACAATTACCCTCCTTTTCCTTTTTTCAGAGGATGTCAGAATGCGTGGGGCTGCCTGACTGAGCCTAGGCACCTCCCTAGATAGAGCTTCATCTACACCCTGATCTTCATTGATCTGGTCCTCAAGTTCCAGAGCCCCATACCTGTTGCGTAGGGGCAACTGGGAAGGTGAGGGAGGCTGGGAGCGGATTTTCCTGCCTCCCCGAGCAGGGACTTGTATCCATTCCCCTCCATCTCTTAGGTCCCCTCCTGCCTGGCGGCAAGAGGGCAGGGGAACCTCCACTTCCTGTGGAGCCTCTGTCTGCTGCCTCTGCCTCAGGGATGGTAGGGTGTGGGTCCACCAATTTTGCTGCATTTTTAAGTGTTATTCATCCTTCACTGCCTAATCTCTTGTCCTGTTTATGGCCTATGCCACAGAATTTGTCCTTTGTATTTTACTGGGTTGTCCTGGTCCCATATCCAGTGTTACTGTGTGAATAAAGTAGTCATAAACCACTTACAGTTGCCTGAGAAATTCTTCTAAACCTTCAGCAGGCAGAATCATTCTAATGGTCTCACTAACAGCCTGTCCCTTGCAAGGGATCCTGGCACAAAGACCTTTGTCAGGAAGCGTTGCTGCATCCTCAGCTGCTCGAACAGTTGAGAGCCTCCCCAGACACCCTCTCGTTTTTGTGGCCAGCTCAGTTCAAATGCAAAGATGAACCTGGCCATGTGTCCTGTGGCAGTTTTTCTACTCCATGGACAACAAATGCTTTTACACCTTTCCTTTTTTTGGAGTCTTGCCCTTTACAAAATTTAAACCTTATTTTGTATGTGCATCTGAATATTTTCTGCCTTGTCTTTATCTTCCTCACTGTGGTGGGTTGACCCTGGCTGAATGCCAGGTGCCCACCAAAGCCGTTCTATCACTCCCCTCTCCTCAGCTGGACAGGGGAGAAAAAAAAATATAACAAAGGGCTCATGGGTCGAGATAAGGACAGGAGAGATCACTCACCAATTACCGTCACGGGCAAAACAGACTCAGCTTGGGGAAAATTAACTGATTTATTACCAATCAACCAGAGTAGGGTAATGAGAAAAAACCCCAGATCTTAAAACACCTTCCTTCCACCCCTCCTTTCTTCCCAGGCACAAATTCACTCCCGGATTCTCTATCTACCCCCAACAGCGGCATAGGGGGACAGGGAATGGGCTTTACAGTCAGTTCATCGCACGTTATTTCTGCTGCTTCATCCTCCTCAAGGGCAGGACTCATCACACTCTTCCCCTGGTCCACCATGGGGTCCCTCCCATGGGAGACAGTCCTCCACGAACTTCTCCAACGTGGGTCCTTCCCCTGGGCTGCAGTTCTTCATGAACTGCTCCAGCATGGGTCCCTTCCCACAGGGTGCAGTCCTTCAGGAGCACACTGCTCCAGCGTGGTCCCCCACGGGGTCACAAGTCCTGCCAGAAAACCTGCTCCGTGGGCTCCTCTCTCCACACAGATTCGCAGGTCCTGCCAGGAGCCTGCTCCAGCGTGGGCTTCCCACGGGGTCACAGTCTCCTTCGGGCATCCACCTGCTCTGGCGTGGGGTCCTCCATGGGCTGCAGGTGGATATCTGCTCCACCGTGGACCTCCCTGGACTGCAGGGGGACAGCCTGCCTCACCATGGTCTTCTCCACAGGCTGCAGGGGAATCTCTGCTCCGGCGCCTGGAGCATCTCCTCCCCCTCCTTCTTCACTGACCTGGGGGTCTGCAGGGCTGTTTCTCTTACATATTCTCACTCCTCTCTCCAGCTGCTGTTTCTGTCTCTCCCAGCAACTTTTTTTCCTTCTTAAATCTGTTATCACAGAGGTGCTACCACTATTGCTGATGGGCTCAGCCTTGGCCAGCAGTGGGTCTGTCTTAGAGCTGGCTGGTATGGGCTCTGTCAGACACAGGGGAAGCTTCCAGCAGTTTCTCACAGAAGCCACCCCTGTAACCGCCCCCCCACTACCAAAATCTTGCCACACAAAGCCAATACATTCACACAGTGGGATACTGAGCTCTTCATTCTCCAGGAATCTACCATAGGCTGAACAAGCATTGCCTAATCTTCCTTCCTTCCTTTTCAGGTTAGAGGCTTCAGTTTTCAATCTTTCTTCTGTGCCATTTCCTCTTGGAGATCCCCTTGAGCAAGACTTTTTCAAAACATTTTGCTGAAGATGTGATTGCTTCTTCCTTAGTTCTTCTTTAAGTTTCCCATTTATTCATATCTTTCTCAATCTTTCAGCTGCTACCATCTGTCATGCACTGCTTATGTCCACCTTTTCCTTAGCTGGATAATATCTTTTTTTCATAGATCCCATCTTACATTTCTGACTAGTCCTTCTGAATGGCCCGCACTGGCAAAGTTTTCTCTGTGTGGTTATGTTCCCTCTCTTTTCCTCCCTTCACAGACATTCCTCTGGTATAACTCACTCCAGATTTTCCTTAGGCTATTTTATAAGCTGCTGGCACTTGAGTATTCCTTTCTTTTCTATCATTCATATGAGTTCTACATCTTTTTAGTTACTTTTCACAAAACATCTGGCTTCTGTAAAATCTGCATGCTATAATGTCCTTAGATGATTAGCTGTTGTAGCACCACTATCCACAATACATTTATATTGCACTTGAAGTAAAATGTTTGCATGATTTGCAAAGGCTTTGATTTTTTAAACTTGTAAGAATCAAGCTGTGGTCCACTGTCTACCACTGCCTTTATCAGTATGCTATTTCTGGCAAAGACCTTGACTATGACATCGATTATATGCTCATCAGCTGTGTCATATATTTCTGGATAGAAGAAATCATAACTTAGAGACAGCATGTAACTTTTTTCCACATGCAATCACAGAATGGACGGCCCCTCTGCAAATTGTGTGGTCCAAGCCCCTGCTCAAAGCAGGGTCAGCTAGAGCAGGTTGCCCAGGACCCCTGGGGTACACCCCAGCGACCAGCCTCCAGTTGGGGTGTGTGCCTCCCATCACAGCCCTCTGAGCCCAGGTTGTGACCAAGGGACAAATCTGCATCCATCAGTGCAAATACTTTTTATAGTACATTAATGCACACAACATTGGATTCTGGTCTTTGCACAAACTTTTTCAAGTTATACCTAGTAGTAGCAAAATTTTATCCATTTGCTATTCATCTACTTTTTTGTAAATTTGGGGGGTTTTCCCCTGTAATTTCTTTACTGGTATTTAGTGTTGTTTTCTTTCGTCGTCATGGGCCTATCTGACTATCATGAGTGCTCTGCTAATGACACCGAGGGATCAGGGTCGTTGTGGTGGACACTGGTAGCTGGTACCCCAGGGTGTCCTGACTGGCATGTGAGACATCCACATACACTGATGGATAAAGCATGGGGCCTACAGGACACCCATGCCCTACTGGAGCAGGAGATGGGGTCAGACAGGAATCTCTAGGGCAGTAAATGACTTATGTAGGCAACTGAATTGAGTCCCTATTACTGAACCCATGTTTTTCAACCAACCCTTCCCACTAGCTGAAATGACTACAAACATTTTTTTTGCCCAAGTAACTGGTTTTTTCCCCACTCTGAAATGTATTACTAGTCTCTATTCAGCGCACCTAGATTTTCTTTGCAAAGTCTGGACTGTAACTACAGATATCACAACCTGTCTGAAGTTTTTGCAGAAAATAATTTTAGTCTTGCAAATATAGCAGCTGTGGGGAGCTGGATGCTCCTGATCCGAGCTTGTTTCCAGGCTGCAGGCAAGTCTTTATCCTGCTTCTGGCAAAACATTCTTGCCTTTTGAAGCCTCTCCCTAAGCTTTCACTTTTGCTCTAGCTGTGTATGCTGTGTATCAATCTGTGGTTTGCTAATTTAAACTGCTGTTTGTTTATCTCCTTTGTCCTCCAGAATTTGCTGTTGGCCTTTTGCCAGGGTGCAGAACACACATGCCTATTTTGTGGTGGGAAGAATAAAATCCAAGTTTAAGTCAAGAGCTTTTTCTTTGTCTTGATTCTCTCCTTCCTATTGCTACCGATGACATAGATCTTCTGAAGCCACTGAACCAAGACATAGCTCATTTGTTGTAAATGACCTGAAAGCGTTTGCCTTTTGTGTGTTTACATATATGTACGTTACAGAAGTGTTATATATATTTGAGGGTGTGTCATGTCAGGATCTTCTCTCCCTACATCTGCGTGTGGGGTCTTTCCTTTCTCCTCGCTATCTGCCATCTGAGAGGAGCTGGACCCTTCTGGCCTGGCCTACCCACCTCTCTCTCACACTGGGGAACGGGTGGGAGATGATGGCCAACTCCCAGCCTGACGGAGGAAAGGCACTAAAAGCCCTTGCTAGCCTGGTAAAGCAAAAGCAAACCAGCAAAGCGTGGTAAGCTGCGATGGCCTCTGGTCCCCCACTTCTTTGTATTGGCAGGTGTCAGTCCCAGAACAGAGCCCTGCCTGGGAGCAACAGAAAGGACCATACGGGAAGTTAGAGCAGCTTTTTGCTGTGAAACATCTTTCCTGAGGAAATGGAGCGTTGATAGGCTAACGAGAACAGCTTCAATAGGAATCAGTTAATGTAAGGCTGAAGCTACAGCTGGGCTTTCAACAGAACTGATCTAGAAGCTTTTAGCATATTTGTGTCAGAAGGACTCATGTAGCCAAAAAGGGAAAAAAAGGAAATGCTTGCGTGACCAGCTTTCCCTTCTGTAAATAGAAGAGGTCACCACTCATATAATTAGAACTGAATGCAGGATATATGTTGGCATATGCAAAGCAATATGTCTAAGGGGAATAATACATATTTAGTCTAAATCTCTGCTTATGAGAGAGAGGTTTAGGACACAGACTTCACAAGGTTTTCTTGTCTGGAGTGAATGGTAACAGATCGATAGGGCAGAAGGATTTCTTTACCACCAGTAGCCAAATATTCTTGTGTCCAAAACAGGTGTTGCCCAGTGTTTCTGTAAATAAAGGAAGAGTTTCCTGATCTTTCTCGCTGGAAAAGGCACTACATAAAGCCCTTGAGCCTGATTTTCCCTTCAAGCCCCTGTAACTGCAGAAGGAGGGAGGAGAGGGGCCAAGGATCAGTTACACACACCCCCCCCCATACCTCAGCCTCAGCTGTGACACTCTTTTGAACAGAAATTATGCCCAATTAATTTCTCTTGGTGGCAGCAGCCTTTTTGCTGCTCTGAGCTGTTTTAGTGAGCTATAGTTTGAGGGCCAGCACATCCAACCTCTGGCTGAGCTGCCCTTCTCTTGCCATGAAATACATAATAAACTGCTAAGGAAGAAACACTGGTCTTCTGTGGTGTTGCAGATTTTTAGGTGAAAAGATGTGAGCTGTCCTGGCTGAGATTTTGAGGTAATCTTCCACTACAACTCTCTCCAGCAAATTGTGCAGCTTCATTACCAGGTAGCTGACAAAGTATGGGTGGTTGTTAGCAGGGCTGTACAAATGGTCTGTGTGTTGTAAAGGCAGCATCGTCTATTGCTAGTACCAGGAATCTGAGACCTTTTTCTTATAAAGACACTAGACCAACAATCACCTCAGGAAAAAATGGCAGTGACAACTGTGAAGGCTGAGCAAAGCCATCCCAGGGAGTTCCTCACGGCAGCCAGCTCACCGGGCTGGTGCCGTCCCGGCCAGCGTGGCGGCTTGCCCGCCGTCCCACTGAAGCCACGTGCGGGGAGAGGATCCCAACCCAAGCAGCTGACTTGGTGAAAAGGAGACGCGGGGCTATACATTATTACTTTGCTCATAAGATGACAGTGGAGCCTGGAACATTTCAGTTTCTCTTTAAGTGAACAGGGCATGGGTGTGAGCCACAGACAAAATGGACTTTAGAAGGCAATGATTTTTGGGCACCCGAGGCAGCGCTAGTGGGGATGGTCTGCCTCCGCGCAGCCGTGGGCCGGTGGAGAAGCCTCGCACTCCCCCCAACTCATTTCCCCCCCTCTACGTGAAATAGGGTAGGGGGGCTGGGTGAGGTGACTATAGTGGGAGCCCACGTGTAGACGCTGGAGCAAGGTGGGGCCATTGGAGGTGAGGGGGAGCTCGGGCTCCTGCAGACCAGCGTCCTGGCAGCCACCGTGCAGAAGGCACCAAGGCTGGGTTGTAGCTGAGGGAGAAAGAGGGAAAAATAGTTTGCAACCTAAATTCTTGGCAGCAGCAGAGGCTGAATGAAATGGTATCAGCATTGCTGTGGTGGTGGTCTCTGAGCTGCAGAGAAGCCAGAATCCCTACCGTGTTTGGAGTTAAATTCTTCCTACACAACTGGCTTGCTGTCTTCTGCCTTTAGCCTGTGCTGTGGCTACTTATATAGGGGGGCGTTCAGGGCACTGTTGGAGCCATTTTTGTCACAGACAGATTTGGATTGGTCCCAGCAACCAGAGGCTACAGTCTTTGCTCAAATGTATTTAATGCCAGTCACCCTAAAAGGTTGCTGTCCCAGGGATGTGGTGGCACAGTTGCTTTGCACGCATCCGTGCTCTGGAGCAGCCCCCCTCCTCTTGCATGTCCTGAGGGCTCCTTTCTGAGATACAGAAATTCCAGAGCTACAGACTACCTGGTTTCTTCACAGAAAATAATGCATGGTTTAAAAAGAAACCCACCTTACACCAAATCAGAGACATTTTTACTGAACTTCATGCTAGGGTGGAAGTCTACGAAAGACATAAAAATGTTACAGACAGAATTTTCTTTATTTTGGGAGGTGGCATATAGTACACATTAAAAAAACCCCCAACTATTCAAGACCTATAAGCAGTGGGATTCATGTATATGAGATTTATTTACTATGTTTCAGCTCTCTGAAGCAATGTAATACAGCTGCAGCTAAATCTGCAGTTTTATGTCTTCCTCATGTTGAGAGGTTGAATGCATCATAACAGATTTCTGCCAGGCAGGTTTTGGATGCTAAAGGCAGCATATGAAACCTAGAAGGAGTCTGGAAGGTACAACATGCAACAGGACTGCTTGACTTCAGGCAGCATGGTTATGTGGGCAGGAAAGTTGTTAGAGCTGGTGCTCGCTGTCCTTTGTACAGTCACGGACTCTCTGTTTGCAATAGTCACCATCATTCAGTAATAGTTGAGTAAAATAGATACCGTAGAGATTAAATGGCTGGATTTATTCAGTGTGTGGTCTTCTTCGTTGGTAAAGGTTGTGAAAGCTTCTTGTTGCAAAGTATGTCTGCACGGGAGTAAAACACCAAGATGGGTGACCTAACTGCTCTCCAGGTGAGAAAATTAAACTCTTGACTTGGGAAGCAGGTCAGATTTAGAAACATTAGATCTGTATGGGTTCCTAGAGGAGTGAAAGCGTGAAACAGGTGTCTTTTGTCACAGGAGATTGTAAAGATGCCGAAAATGGCTAGAGAAAGTTCAGCTCCTGTGAGAGTGGATCTGGGGTGTTTCATTACTGGGAGGGTCTGATTCTGCATTTACTCGGCCTGGCTTTATTATTAACTTCAGGAGAATTAATCCTGATCTACTCCCACACACGTAACAGCAGAAGCAAAAATTTTTGCAACTCCTGAGACTAACAAGGTGCTCGTGAAGAGATTAACAGATGTGAATTAATACTGAGGAACTAAGACTTGTTTGTATGATAGCAATGCTTCACATTTCTCATCCTTGCCTCATTACATGGGAAAGTAATTATCATTCCCATTTCACAGGTAAGAAAAGGAAGACAAAGAGATTCAGCAACCTGCCAAAGGTGTTAAAAGAGCTTGAAATAAGAGCTTATTTCCCATGACTTCTGAGTCCTTTGCACATATAGATACTATACTGTCTATCGGGGCATGGCTCTGCTCTTGTTAAAACTGTGGATAACCACCCACTGACCGCCCTAATGCAAGTCTGATGTGAACTCACGATTGTATTTCTGTTGAATTACCCAGAACAATAACGTTAATGCCATCTGGAGGAGTACAGATTACACCTGATCAGAAAAAATAAAAGTGTTTAGGGACAGAACTGCCTCTTCAGACTTCTTTTGAACACACTTGAACTGGCAGAAAGACTTTGCACAACTTCAACACCTTTCATCAGGCGGCTGTGATGCATTTGAGCTGGCAGCAGGAGCCCTCCCAGTGGAATTAGCACCCCACAGAGTCACTGCTGGGTGTGACAGCCCTGGAAGCAAAGGAGCAATCAAATGCTAAGCCTCTCTGATGGTGCTTTCCATCTGTTTCTCCACCAGCGTGCAACATGCAACTTGCCACCATTTCTAGGGAGGCAAAATTGTGTAATAGCCTCTATGTCTGTGTGCCCCTCCCATTAACATCTTTCAGTCTACTGGCAGCTTTGACCACATTTAATACAAGGCTATATGTCTCAATATAAAATTATGTTGCTGCGTATCCAGTATAAATAAGTTACCAGGGAGAGGAGAGAACTGAGTTATACTGAGCACAAGATCCATCCTAGTGACTTCTGATCCTGACGGCTGGGTCACACAGCTGAGCTTGCAGAGAGCTCGTGGTTGGCAACCATGTGTACCATGAACTATGTTAAGATTTTATCTACACAAGGCAGCCAATCAAGAAACAAAAATCCTCAAGATAAAGGACTTCAGTAATTATACTACAAAAGGAACTACAATTGGGGAAGAAGTGAGATAATGAATGTAATGAACAGTGGGTGTTGTGCCCACTTTTTTTTTAATAATATTTGTTTTTTATAATATTATAATTAGTTTTTTACAAACTGTCTGGCTTTCCACAGATCCTAGATTTTAACCTGTAATATCCCCCATGGATTTTGAGATAGGAAGGTGCTTAAAATGTCCAACTGTATGTACTTAATTGCAAGCCAAACTAGCTAACCTATTTACTCAGGAAAATAAGTGCTCAGGAACCTCTTTACTGATGAAAATCACATGTTGTCAACTGAATATGTGTTCCTTCTCCAAGCATAAAGCACTGATTCTTTTTATGTAGAACAAAGGCACTCAGACTGTATTTTGAGGGGAAAAAACCTGAAGGTTGACAGAGATATTTTGGGTTACCTCTTTCACACAGCACGCATGCTCTTATTTTAGGGTTTCTCCAGGAATAACATGGAGAAACCTTCTCTCACTCTTCAGCTCCTAAGTAGAAAGAAGCGGATATACTAACATGAAGGGGACATGGCCCATGGCCCTAGTACCTCATTATTGTATATGTCAGCAGCAACACATATAGCAGAAGTTCCCTGACTTTTGCACAAGGGAAAAAGAGTATCAGGTCACACTTTACACTGACACTCCTTCAGGC
Organism: Astur gentilis; assembly: GCF_929443795.1. Lineage (NCBI taxonomy): Eukaryota > Metazoa > Chordata > Aves > Accipitriformes > Accipitridae > Astur > Astur gentilis. The sequence goes on along the minus strand of NC_064881.1, from coordinate 23,127,310 downwards.
TCAAGCTGGGGCTCTGCAAACTCTCCATGGCTTTAAGAGTATAGCTTTCCATCTTGCTAGTTGGTGTTAGTCTTGAATCTTGGTTCAATATACAATATACAAGGTTCAGAGCTCCAAATGCTGCTGATATTTCAATGGGGAGGGCTACTATGGCTGGGAAAGAAGGAAGGAAGACAGGGAGGAAGGAAGGAAGGAAGAGAGAAAGGAGGGGACCAACAGAGGAGGGACAGGAGGAAGACTGGTTTATTGCTGTTTAGGTTACAAAGGCAAGTGCTTAGAAGAGGAAATTATTTGACTGCTTGTGCCATTGTGATTATTTCCCTTCCGTGCATGCTTAAGATGGTGCTGACATGAATGTCAGAACTGTAATTAAAGTAGCTCACATACTCACTAACAGTACAGCACAAAATGAATTTAAAAAAGAACAAAACTGCAGTTGCACAGATCTAGTATTTCCTAAATTCTCAGTGCCTGAATTTGCCATCCAAACAACATTATTTTTAAATAGCTTGGGTTTTACTGAGTCAATGCAGCTTATAAGGCTCTTGGGATCAGAAAAAGGCAGAGAAGCCTCTCAAGTACAGTGCCAGGAAGCTTCACAGCCAAAGCAGTGACAGCTGGAGGTGGGGATTTGAGGCTGCTTTCAGCTTTTAAAAGATTGATGTGTTTGGAGAACAGGACATCATGTCGGTAGCAGAAGAGAAACGATCTTTTATCCCATGGTAGGTAGGCTGATGCAGAAAGCTGCATCTGAACATCGATTCTGCTTTGCCATAAGCAAAGCGACCCAACTGTCAGGCTATCGTGAGGATCTCTCTGACCAGCTTTCTACCTGGCCCCACAGATTTCGATTGCTGTCTGGCTTCCAAAGGTCAGCCATGAGCATGTTCACCCAGAATGTCCTGCCCAGGTGGATAAAGCTGTCTTCTGAGATGGGAGTTCAGTCTGTGGACCTCACAGATACTTCAAAACACAGCCTCTAACTCCTAAACCTCGAAGGACTACTGTATAAGCTCCAGTTGTGGTCTTTCTGGCACCCATCCTCAAAGGAGGCTCTGTGGCCACGAGGACAAAAGGATGAAGGGGCATAATTTTTCCCCTAGTTCCATATGTTGTTAGTGAAGCAGGTAAACAACACACTCAAGCCGACTGAATTGCTGCTGGGGTGCATATAGTGCCTGTGGTGTGTTGTCAGAGGAGAGGGGAAGGTGTTTGAACTTGATTACTCTCCAGTGATTGTATAGAGCATCTGAGCAATATGTCATATGGATTGGATTGCTTCCCAGGGCCAAGTGCTTAAAATTATGATGAAATGGCATCTGTATTCCACTTCTTGTTTTTTTCCTTCCCACAGAACATTTCTTACAGGATTTGCCAAAAGGAGAAAACAGTTTCCTTTTCTGTATTTAAAAGACATATGGGCTTCAGTGTGAGGAGAAAAAGAAACTTAGTTAAAACAGCATGTTCTTACTCATCATGTCATTCCTGAGATTTGATCCCACAACATGTTTATAGGGACAGTACTGCTGTCCCATCAAGCATTAATGCATCCAAGTAACTTTAAGAAGAAGGGTAGTCCTTGAGCTCAAATGCATGCTGCAGTTAGGGCCAGCATTTTGGAAACCACCAAGTTCTCAAAGAGAAAGAAAACAGATTGTGAGAATAGAAGGGTTTGGGGGCGAGGGGTGTCTTATCAATAGAGAGAAATATCTCATGGGGGGATATAACAAAGAGTTAATAACAAAGACATAATAACATGACATAAGAACATGTCTAATAATCACATAACAACATTTTGACATATTATGTTATAGTAAGACATAAGACATAGTAATAAGACATAATAACAAGTTACAGAGTCAGACTCTTCCGAGTGGTATCCAGTGAAAGGACAAGAGGAAATAGGCACATATTAAAATACAAGAAATTCTGTTTAAATTTAAGAAAGAACTTTTTTTACTGTGAGGGTGATCAAACCCTGGCAGAGGTTGCCCAGAGAAGTTGTAGAGTTGGAGATATTCAAAACGCAGACAGGCATTGTCCTGGGCAACCAGTTCTAGATGACTCTGCTTTGAGCAGGGGGTCGGACTGGAATATCTCTGTGATTCTGTGGCTCTCTGAAGTCTGCTTCCAAAGTATATGAAATGTGGCAGCCTTGACAGCACTGTCTCCAGTAACAGCCAATTCATCATACTGTGAGTCTAGGAGCTACTGGCTGAATGCTGTAAGGCATCAATGCACACTGGAAATCATGCATTAATGATGTGATCTAATGCTTTCATTAAATAACTTATGAAAAATCATGGTAAACAACAGGTCAAAGATCTCTTCTGTCCCTATACTGTAGGATTTGATCACTAGTAAGTGACACAGAAAAATAATATGTCTGTGTGCTGACCAAAACACGCATCATACAACAGAAGTGGAAATCTGGGCCTTTGCCACTGTCCTGGTGTCGTGGTTTAACCAGTGCTTCAGTATTTGTACACACAGCTGTTTCCTGCTTAACCATTCATGAAATACAAGCAGTGAAAACAGAATAAACTGTTTTTAAAAAAAGATGTTGCTATGGAATATTGTGCTTAAAATATTACGTGTGTATTGTCCCAGTGACTTCTTAGGTGCATCTCAGTGTAAGTTCAACAGTGTTTCACCGTCTGTAGTTTGTGAGGCAGAAACATCATTAGTTAAGGGACCTGGAACCTTTGGAGACATTTTTAATGACTTCCTTTAATGAATGTCATTTTAATGGAGCATAAATATATAAAGTCCATTTATCCTCATTTTTCACACTGTGTGTTCTTAGGCTGAAGATCCTCTTTCTTATATTTTTTCAGTGAGGTTTAAATTCCTTTCTGTACCTTGTCTCACCCTTGCATCATTCCTTAGATACCAGAGCATCCTATGAAATCTGATTCTGTTGGTTTCAGTCTTTGACTGGGCATGTACATACTGAATGGACAGGCAGGGCAACTACAAAGGCTGGGATCATGATGGGGAGACAAGAAGAGGCAGAGCATTGCAGGGTTTTGCTGTTCTTTTATCCACTTTTTTTTTTTTCATGAGAAGCACCAATACTTTTTACATTTAAAGCCTCAACTTCTGCATAATCTAGTTACTTGACATTGGAAGTGGCAAAGGGCCCACTTGCTACTCCTAGATAGTTATACAGCAGCATTAATAATAACATACTTGTTTATAATAGAAAACCTTTCTTTGACAGCAAACGTCTTTATGTTGAACTTCATGGTGACTCTGTCCTGAATACATTTACCTCAGTCTTCCCATTACTCTTGGATGTTAATCTATCATAATTGTCAGATATTAACCATAATGTTAAGATAGATTACTGAGACAAAGCCCATTAAAATAATTAGAGTTTGATCTTAGACAAAAGAAAGTCCAGCTGCCAGCATTTGGGGGTGGGAGGCTGTACTCACTGAACACAGTGACACTTAAATTGTCTCATTAACATTTATGGACTATTCGTGTTTATTTTGTGCTGGAAGGACCTATTTATGTTTAGGTATCAGTGCTAATACAGAAGTCCAGTGAAATAAATAGCAATGGCATGGTAGCATTCATATGAAGTCAGAGCCACTGGAGGAGGAGGAGCCTGTGGTTAAGGCACTGGACTGGGATTTGGAAAACCAGAGATCAGTCTCGTACTCCCTCCTCCACCACAGATTTCCTGTGTAAATTCAATATACAGCCCGATCCAGAAAAGCAATCAGATGCCTAACGTGCAACCCAGGTAGAATTTGGCCGCCTAGGCCCAAGTGACAGCAAAACTGCCTTGTCCCGCAGTACCTACCTCTTCTGGGACACCTGTGGTTTTACCTGTAAAGTTTCTTAGGTAGCTTCTTATTTCTCGAGCCTCCCTTGGCTAGTCTGTGCTGGTCATTTTGTTGCTATTTTATGTTTTGGGCTCATGAACCAAGCATCCCTGCCCTTCGAAGGGACCAGGCTGGTAGGTGATTATGCCTAATCCAGACTGACTGCTCGGAGTCAGCAGCAAGGACAGGCATTCACACTAAAACGTATCCTGATATAGGGCTGCTGGTGGTGCCAGTAGTGCTTTCTTTATATGAAATACCTTTGCCTACAATTAATCCTTTTCCCACAGGGTAGCAGACTACAAAGGTGAAGCCCTATGGCACAAGCTTCTGTTTGTGTTACTTGGTCTTGCTTGTTTAAAGCCTTAAGCACCAGATATCCTCACCAGCCTTGTTTCATGAATCCTATCAGTACACCTCACACAGACATCACACAGGCCACTTTCTAACTGGCCCGGTCAGTTTTCCTACTGGCAGAGACAACCGAAGCTACTGGTTTTTTAGGCAGTAAGTCTGACATTTGATGTATCAGAGGTGCTGTATGCAGTAACTCCATGTCTGTGCAGCCATTGCATGCAGATGTGCAGCAATCTTCTCCAGGGGCAGCTGGTTTTTACAAATCCCCCCAAAGCATCCCGGTGACAATCCTGACGGTACATCTGCACTGCAAACTGCTGAAACCTTTTCACCACAGATCCATGTGACGGGACTCCAAGGAATATCCCTGTCAGACAACTTCAGCAGTTACAGAGAGATAGAGCCTGGAGGAGAATGTGCTCTTTCAAATGCATACACATATATTTATTTTCTAATTTGCTAAGGTTTAAGATTATGCAGATATACAGAAGCGGTTTAGCCTGGAGTTAAGGCGGCTATGGAGGGTGTGCAAACATAAAAGGGTGTGTTGTTTTGGCTTCTTTGTTTAGAAAAATTATTAAGGTGGGGTTTTTTTCTGAAAAACGTGCAGCAGGAAGGGTAAAGACTGGCACGTTGCTATACAGAACTTATTTTAAATGGCCATTTGAGAAACTAATGACCTCCCCTGACTACCCTTGTTAAATGCTTGGCCAGGCAACTGAGAGACAGGCGTGAATGGAGAATCTCATGGCTGTCACCCACCACTGCTGCAAAGCCCTGCCAGTTAAACAGCCGTAGGAGCTTAGGAGCCAGAAGATCACTCTGAACTGCCATGAGCACAATAGGAAGGACACACTTTGAAAATATGACTAATGATCTTCAACTGTATTATCAAAATTTGTTTTATTTGTTAACTGCAAATGCCCATGCACATTTAAACTCTTTAGTGTAAGACCCCTGTCTTTGCACATGGCCTGAAGTTTTCCTAAATAACAGGTAATCCAGGAACAGACTGGGCATTATATACCATCATACATAAATGGGTAACCAATTAAATTATAATCCTAAAAGCTTATATTTACTGGCCAAGCTTTCAGGCTTCATCAATAATTTCAGATTCTGTGGGAGAGGTAACTTCTGCATCCTGACTTCAGTGGAGTTGGGAGATTGTGAACTCCACCCACTGGTGACCTACATTTTGGCTGCCTAGTCAACCTCCTCGCAAGAGCTACTTACCACAAGATGCGACTAGCAAATTACTGAGCTTGCATCCAACACTCCTAACCACACACAAAACAGCTCAGTTTGGGAGCATCTTGCCAAAATAAGCACATCCTCACCCACATTGGACTGTCTGTCTGAAGGCAGAGGCAGTTAAATATTTCTCTGGAAGATGTTTTTTCTTGCTGGAAGGTAAAAGGTCCTTGTTTCCATGTTGATGTACTTCCAAACTCTTTCAATCCTCTTCATGTAGAAATCCCTGTTCTGCAATACACATTGAAAAGCTTGGCCTTTGGATCTGTTTTTTGCCTCACCCAGAACTAGGTGGAGTGAAGGCATATTTGAAGAAACAGGACTTGTGGAAAACCAAGTTCAGCAAGTCTGAATTAAAGCAAAACAAAGCCCAGGGTACTCCCCGCTTTGGGCTTTGGCGTACCCTACCCTACTTGCCCCTTGCCTGCACTTGGCTTCACTCCCACCTGAGGGATGTGTCCACCCCTGAGGAGGCAGCAGGCATCAGAGTGAAGATGGCCAAAGCAGTTCACTCGCAGTTCCCCTACACTACCGGCTTGGGGAAGAGTGGCTGGAAAGCTGCCTGGCAGAAAAGGACCTGGGGGGTGTTGGTCGACAGCCAGCTGAATATGAGCCAGCAGTGTGCCCCGGTGGCCAAGAAGGCCAACGGCATCCTGGCCTGCATCAGAAATAGTGTGGCCAGCAGGAGCAGGAATGCGATTGTTCCCCTGTACTGGGCACTGGTGAGGCTGCACCTCGAGTCCTGTGTTCAGTTTGGGGCCCCTCACTACAGGAAAGCCATTGAGTTGCTGGAGTGTGTCCAGAGGAGGGCAACCAAGTTGGTGAGGGGCCTGGAGCACAAGTCTTACAAGGAGTGGCTGAGGGAGCTGGGGCTGTTGAGGGAGCTGGAGAAAAGGAGGCTGAGGGGAGACCTTATAGCTCTCTACAGCTACCTGAAAGGAGGTTGTAGCCAGGTGGGTGTTGGTCTCTTCCCCGAAGTAAACAAGCGATAGGACGAGAGGAAATGGCCTCAAGTTGCACCAGGGGAGGGTTAGGTTGGATATTTGGAAAAATTTCTTCACTGTAAGGGTTGTCAAGCATTGGAACGGGCTGCCCTGGGAAATGGTGGAGTCACCATCCCTGGAGGTATTTAAAAGACATATAGATGTGGTGCTTAGGGACATGGTTTAGTGGTGGACTTGGCAGTGTTAGGTTAACAGTTGGACTTGACAATCTTAAAGGTCTTTTCCAACCTAAATGATTCTATGATTACAGTTGCGTGTTTTCAAACCTTCCTTTCCCTCCGCAAGATAAATGAAGGAAAGGAAAAAGGGAAGTCGTGAGGAAAAAAAAAAGTATAGGGTTCAAAAATAAGAATCACCATTTTAATTTTTTGCCATTAAAAATATTTTTTTCCTGCTTTGAAAGAACCCCAATTGTTTAATTGACCCCAATAAGGAAATGGAATTTCTGTTCTTTATAAAAACCTGATGTGCTGACATTTTCCATCCTGAATTAGAATTAGAACAGCCACAGTGAGGAAACTCAGTGTATTATTCATCAAAGAACTGAGACTATTTTGAGGGAGGGGTTGAAGGAGGCCATAGTTTCATGTTACATTTTCTTTGTGAGCGGTGCAGCCCTGGATGTGTTTTGGTTCGGGGTTGTTTGGAGGTCTTTTAACCCCGTTAAAAGATCGGTTCACTGATCCGGTTTACTGGGCAGCCCTGCACGCAGTCAGTGTTGGCACAACTGCGAGGGCAGCACCGTTAACAGTGCGGGGGTGGGAACAGGCGGCTCTGGACCGGCCTGTCAGCCAGCTTTGTCGGAGAGGAAAATGTAACATCGTCTGGTTTTCACCCATAAGTAAAATGCAGAAATTTCCAGAATTAAGTATGACGGGTGGTTAACAATATTCGGACTGTACAAAAGCAGACGTTGGGAGGAGAGGAAGAGTCTAACTAACCCTGAAGGAAGAGACTCAGGTCTGTTATCTAGGTATATGTCTATTCACTAGTTTGGGTTGCGGCTACGTGTTTTAGCAAATACTCCCACCAGAGTTCAGCTCAAGAAAATCGACCTGTTTGTTCTTTAAGATAACCACTCTCATCAGCTCAGGATAAATGTAATTAACAGACTTGAGTATCCCATGACATTTTGGGAACTCAGGTTTGAATTGTCCTTAAGTCTATAATTGTGCTCTTAGGAGACGCTGGTCTGAAACAATGTTCCTTTATTTGCAATGACTTCACTTCTGTCCAAACTGATCCAAGTCAGGTAGCTGCAATAATTTGTGCTGGTGACTGTTGATATAGTAAGAGACCATGGATTAATATTGAACAGCCACATTTTGAATAGCTAGGAGAACAGGTTTCTTGCATGCATCAGTTAATTAAAGGACAAGTTATAAAGGCAACTGAGCGTGAATTACAGTAAGGCTAAGTTCCTGTTGTCTGAGTCACCCGTAGAAGGAGGAATTCAAAAAGTCCTTGTGTGTTGCAGAACTTACAGTTAGTCAAGGACTGGAGAGCTGCCTGACATGAAATAAGGCAGCTGGGACTTGCCAAGGAGTAGGGACACCCCAGTCACATCTCTTTACCCCGATGTGACCTCAGAGGCTCCATCTAAGCTGGAGCAGCCAGGCATGCTTTCAAATTCCTGCGATGGGCTGCACATCCCGGCCATGTCCTGCTGGGCAAGGCACAAATACACGGGCTAAATGTAAGCTGCGGTGTGCCTCAGCAAGTGCTCAGTCTGGATACCTGAAAAACCAAGACCCATGAATACGCTGTAATGTATTCCAGCCACTGTTCAGCTTCTCAGCTGTAATAGCAGCCAGGAGAGGTAATTCCCAGAGTGCAGCCTCCAGGGACTGCCCATATCTTGTGCTAGCTGATGTTCCTGCTGAACAATAGCATTTCTCAGAGACTCGTGTGTTTTTCTTACAGTACTCCTGCGACTTCAGGGTGGCAGAAATGAGTTCTAGAGAAGCAAGGGACCCGGCTCAAGCAGTTATGTGCAGGTGGTGTAAATGCCACCCGAGTCCCTGAACTTTCAGAGATGGCTTATCAATAGGAAACATCAAGATCAAGAACACAAGGGAATGCAAGTCAGTGGTCATCAGCTGAATGTTCTGTGTTAAAACCTGTTTGTAAAGAGATTTAGAAACACAAACCTACCAACACCTGCCATGATCATGTTCTGAACTTGCCCTCAGAACTAAAAGAAATTACAAAGCATTCTCTACATATGTATTTAAGTTCTGATAGAAATTTAGTTAGAGTTTGCTCCTCTTTTGCTTTCATTTTTAAATGCATATTCTTGTAAAAGAAAAATGACTGACCAATGCTCGCAGAGAAGACAATTCCTAAATGAATAGCTATGTATTCATCTTGCATGTCCCCCTATGAAGTCTAAGGCCTGAAAATAACTGTGAAGAAGTAGATCTAGCCTGACGAGGATATTTGCAAAAAGTGCAATATCACAAATCTACAGTAGAAATCTGATTCTGAGTGTAAAGGCTCAGGTATAAGAATACTGAAATGCCATGTGACCTGTTGGTCAGTCAAAATATTACCTTTCAGATTTGTAATATTATCAAAAATTTCTCATGAATTGATGACTTGTAGAAATACTCAATGAATTATTTAGAATCATGGAATCATAGAATCATTTAGGTTGGAAAAGACCTTCAAGATCATCAAGTCCAACCATCATCCATGCCCACTAAACCATGTTCTGGAGTACCTTGTCTACACACTTTTTGAATACCTCCAGGGATGGTGACTCAACCACTTCCCTGGGCATCCTATTCCAATGTCTGACAACCCTCTCAGTAAAGAAATTTTTCTTAATATCCAACCTAAATCTCCCTTGCTGCAACTTGAGGCCATTTCCTCTCGTCCTATCTCCAGCCACCTGACAGAAGAGACCAACACCCACCTCACTACAACCCCCCCTTCAGGTAGGAATGAATTCATAGGAATGAATTTGTAGAGGAAATGTGCAAATTCCCATATAATTTTTTTTTTTCTCTGAAGTGTTAATTCTGATAGGTTTGCTTTTTATGGAAGACAAGCAAAATGGAATTAGTCCTGGGTGAAGAAAAAAAGGAGGAGAGCAACAAATAGCAATCAAAACCTGAAACATTTCAAAGATATTTTATTCCTCTAAAAGACCTGAAAAGAATAGAGGAAGAGCCATATGAAGTTCCCGTGGCATTTTGGACATTCATATTTTAAAACTAACTAGAAAGTGCAAAGAAGAGGAACTTGAAAATCTAATCTAAGACAATAAAAATTACTATATCATTAGTAATGACTTATTCCCCTCAACTCCACGGTAACAGTATAGTGGACAGTATATACACAAGTATTAAAGAACTAGTGTTTGCAGTTTAGTGAATACTATAGGGATTTTGTGCATGTATATGTGAGTGTGTATTTGTATATGTGTGTTTGCACACAAACATATATATGCACATGTGTTTGCAAAAAAGAGAATACCCACAAGTTGGAGTGGAAAAGCAGAAAAAACCCCACAGTGCAAATAAGGCAGAAGAAAACTGTTTTGAGAAATGATGACTTCTGTTTATATTTTGCTTATTACAGTCAAACCAATCCACCTAGAACTAAAGGAAAGCAGTTACTGGAGGAAAGCTGCTATCTCAAGTAGAAAATGCAACACAAACACCACAGTCTTAGTCATACAGGTTAACAAAACTCATTGCCGTCCCATTTCTGTAAAATTTCTCCTTTACATAATGCCCCAGGTACACAGAAAAACCCGGGCCACCTTCAGAGGTCTGGAGGTCTTGGGAACGGCAAGTGTCTGTGTCCTGGCTCCTAACATCCATAGTATTTACAGTCTCCTGACTCTGGCTGGACAGATGTGCTGGTGTGTGCAGACCAGCTGTACACAGCCAGCTAATGGGACCTCTTTCAGACTAGAGGTTTGAGTCCAAGTCCTAGTGGCCACACACTGAGATGGAGCAGCTAAATGGCTGAATCTGTCTTTTCATCTGGCTTTTAAGCTTAGTCTTGGGAAGGGCTGAATACGACTTCTAGCTTTACAGCAACTTGCATCCAGACCTCCTAGCGGTGTCCATAACCAGTTCTGTATCCAACCTAGTTCATGCTGACCTTCCTCTGTCAAGGGTTTTTAAAACAGTCTGCCAGACACGGCAGCCAATTTGATGTCTGCAGTTTTAATAACAGCTAGACTCTCCCACCGGTGCATAAGCTGCAGAAGGACAAGCTGTTTGTTTCAGACCTCATGTTGTTTTGAAATAGTTTCATGTGGTATGTATGATATCACTGGAGAAATCGACTCCCTCAAGCTTCTTCTAAATATCAGTACTGCGTGTGATTTCTGTAGGTAATGCATCCTTCCTGTGGTCCCTGACCCTTTATGTTACTGTAGTTGCACATTAATCTGAAAATTAAAAATACATGATGCACAGAGATATCCCCTAGCCAGTTAGGTTGTTCCTAATGCGATTTTCCGTCTGTGTATGTATGTACTTTAGTATGTGCCATCTCTTCTGTTTTAATCCTAATATGTTAACCATGTGGATGTGGTGTCAGGCATATGGTATGGTTTACCTTTGGCATCTGCTGGCAGAACACACTTCCTAAGGGTATCTCAGAGGGGGAGTCACAATGGACATATTGTTCCCCTTGGACATTGTGGCGTCTTCCCGCTAAGAGCCATTTTCCCTTTACATCTTTGGCAGGAGGAAAAGCTAAAGCTCAGTGGAGTTGTGGCAATTCATTTTTCACTCAAGGTTTACTTCAAAAAGCAGCAAAAAAAGGTAAATAGAAGACAGTTTAGGAGGGTTTGGATTTTTCTTCTTTTTCTTCATAGTGCTCTTTGATCATGCTATGAGTAAGGTCAGTGTAAAGTAAGGACTGAAATGCAGCACCCCATGCGGTGAGTGTGCAGCTTTCTTTGCACCCAACAAATGATAAAGCCTGTCATGTTGTAAGACCTACTCCACTTTATGACCAGAGAACAGTCCAGCAGCTACATTAAAAATGTCTGTGCCTTAAGGCAAAGCCCAAACACCATCTCTCTCCTCAGTGGACATGGAGCTTTTTCTCTCCAAACAGCCACCCTGAGCCAGGGCCGTTCACAGACCAGGCTGTCCTCACCCAGAACCCAACAAGGAGGACAAGGAAGCTCCCTTGCGCCACATACCCTCTGGCAGCTGCTATTATCTCCCCATCTTCTGTCCCCAAGCCACAGTGCAGCATTCCTCCTTTCCTCCCTGCCCCACGAAGGCAGTGCAGGCGACGCAGCAGCCGGCTCTGAGCTCCTTGGACAAGCTTTTGCTTGGAGCTGTGAAGGCCATGGAAGAGGGCTGGGGCACAGCATCGTTCCTCAGCTGCTCCAGAGGCAGCTGCGTGCACAGCGCCAGCAAAACACCATCATGTTGGGTTTGTGTTCTAAAAAAAAATGAAGAAATGAACAATTTCAATGAAGAAATGAAACAATTAATGAACAAGTTCAGTATGATTGCCCTGGAGGTTACTTCACTGGTTATGCCCCACTTCTGAATACTTTTCCGCTTTATGGAGATGAGGGATGTAAACCTGTCTGGGAGAAGTCTAGCACGCTTAAGCTCATGCCTCCTTCTGCATCAGAACGCTTTGCTTTTTGCAGTTTCTTAACGTTGTGCTTAGGTACGTTGTGTAGTCATAGAACTAGAGACAGCTTTTGTGTTACGGGGTGACCCTGATGACAAACAAGATTTCTCATTTCTTCATTTCTCAACATTTTCTGCTGCTAAAAGCAAAAAATCATCATTATTAAAAATGCTGAGATGAATTAGTGAGAAAGTCAGAAAGCAATGTAGAGGAATGGGCTGGCTACTGGTCACACCATGAGGGTGAAGTATCTTAATCTGTACCTTAAATCCCTCTGTGCAACAGGAAACATTGAACGACAAAGCCATCACTTTTCATATCCCACTTTTTATACTTTTTAGTTCATCAAAAGGTGGTCATACACAGAAATGACTTGGCAAGCATTCTGACCTGATCTAAGATCTTCTCTGCTTGCCTGGTTCTACTGGTTTGTCTCTCCAGGAAGCAAGACCTGGCATCTGCTGACCTGTCAGGAAGCCTTCTGGGCAGCTGAAATTTTCCTATTCCAACCTCAAAATTTAGCTAGTGATATCCAGTCCAGAAGTTTTAAACATGAGATCCCAGCTCAACTGATGGACGTCATAGACCTGTTCTGGGGGCGGATCAGGTTTATTGACTGAAGGAAGCTGTCAGACCCTGGCCAGTTAGGGAGCTGAAAGAGGAATAGCCAAGGGAATGGGTGTTGCAGTGCAGAACTGTGCTTTATCCTTGGCTCTGTCACAGAAGCCTCGTACACTCTGCTAAAATCAGACTTTTCAAAAGTGGCTTCTGGTGGTGTTTCTCTCTTCTAGACTGCCTGCTTGAGAGCTGGCTGCTTCATTTATGAAAATATTGTGGACATCAATGATTACGTCTCAGCTGTCAGCTGTGAAATAAGAAATTCACAGCAATTTGCTTCTTCCCAGAGAGGCACTGTGAAAAATAAATTAATTTGTGGTTGTCATGTACTTGGATAATAAGATAACACTTCTGCAGGACAGCCTGGGAAGAAATTAATAATTCTGCCTCCAGATCAGGGTTTCAGTAGTGTGTAGTAGATAAGGGAAGAGGGACTGAAAACTGAGGATAGACCAAATATGCATGGGCTGTACGTCACCCTCCTGTTCCCAATTAGGCAATGGTTCCAGCAAAACAATACGTTCTTGCGTGGCTAAAGACCAGACTCTAGTGTAAATGCACTCTCTTATTTCTATCCTCTTAGTCCTAGCTACTATTTGTAAATATTTGGCTTTGCAGCTTCTAATGTCCTTTTAACCATTTCTTTTTTAATGGCAGCTAGTATTAAAACTCTCCAGGTAAAACTCTCCAGGTATACACCAAACCAAAATGAACTTCTCATTTCATTAAGGAAATAACAACGCTATCAATACCGTATCCTCAGGAAATAAAATTAAAAAAAGGTAGGAAAATGTACTCTCTCTTCCTGGTAGGTGTTACTTTATCTCTAACTTCTGCAAATGGATTCAATTTCCTTTCACTTAGATATCTGATTGCCTTCTCCCACTCCCAAGAGATTCGTGCACCCAGTACAGAGCAGCGCAGAGAAGGAGGAAGTGAAATAGGGCAGTATAGTTTACAAGCATTTTATAGTTGTAACTCATTAACAAAGAACTTGGTCTCCAGTGAGTGGAACAACTTTAATGTTCATTTTGCCCTTGACGTTTTTCTTAAACTGACACAGGCTTAAGGCGATGCCTGCGGTGAATTTCATTGTAAGCCCATTTCTGATTCTTTTTTTCCTTTTTATGAAGCAGGATGTCTAGTTATCCAGTAAGTGGCAGCAAATGGCTTAAAGATTCATCAACAGTAAATTGTTATCCAGTGAATCTTTGACCAGTGAGTGAACAAAAGTAATGGATTTTTGTACACAACTGCAGTGGGTGAAAGAGAAAGGAGAGCATGCACTCTCCATGCTTGCCAGCCCTCATAAGGAACTTGCTTTGAACTCTCAACCAGTAGAACCACCTCAGTTTACTGGATGCTTTAGCAAAAATGATGCATCTATTCAGTTTGGAAGAGCTCAAGCTGCCTAGGCCAAAAGCTGATCCATTTGGCTTTTTGGTGATGTCTTATCCACATGCCTTGTGTGGATGGTAAGGAAGCATAAAACTGGGGGGGGGGGGGGGGGGGGGGGAAGTCAGCAAATGCTATGTAAATAACCACCTTATCCCTGTTTTGTTAAACACTTAGGAATGTAAGTAAGTAGGAGAAATGAGGTATTCAGAAAAAGAAACAGTCAAAAAATGCATTTCAAGATTACCTGGGGCTTCCTGCTTCTTTTTACTTTCTTTTGTAAATAAAATAAACTGGATTACAAACCAACATTAGTATTTATGAAAGAAAAGGAAATAGAAACAAATATTTGCCCACAAACTGTGGCTAAAATGGCACTTAAGTTTCTAGAGAGGAAATGTGAGAAAGCAGTATCTAAGAAAGAAGCCACATCTGGTAAAAGTTTTATGAAAACCCAAAAACCAGTACGTTGCAACAGCAATTAGAAACATTATTCGAAGCGTTTGTCTTCCACTTGTAGTACAGACTATTTTTTCAAAGTGGAAAGACGTATTAGATTAATCTATTTCTGAGATGAAATAGACAAAATAGACAGAAAAAGACAGTGGGCTGGATAGCAGTGCAGGCCATTAACAAGCCATTCTAAAGTGTGCATGAGGTTACTGGCGAATTTCATGGATAATTCTGGACATTCTCAGGTAAGGTAAGAGTTACTGACTAATAAATGCTGTGCTGGAATAATCTCTTATACTGAAACACTGAGTGCCATTTGCCAATAGTAGAGAATGACCCTTCATGGTTTTCATTTTCTTTCCAGTCAAATACAACTACTTATCTGGATGAGACTTGTAATTGGTTACCTTGCCTGTTTGCGATTTAAAGTAAGGCAGTGAGGCTGACAGGACACTGGGGAGGCTCTATTGTCACCATAGTACAGAAGATACTCAGTCCAGCATTGTCTTTCCATTTAATGGAAAGCATCCAGCTAAGATAGATAAATGGGTGTCCATGAACTACAAGTGACCTGAAGAAACTAAAAGGGGAGTCATGCGTGATTCTATATGAACTGTCTTTTAAAGGCATATATTGAGATTACCCTTGAAATAGTTGACAGCTAATGGGTCCTGCTGAATCCATCATGATCACTTGAAGCTGGTATGATGAGGCAAGGGATTGGAGCCATCTCCTGTAAGGTCACCTTTACTGTATTCAGCCACAATTTAGTTCTCTGTGGGTCTAGATGCTAGTGTCTTCAACTTTGAGCTGTTATTGAAGTCCACCTTGAAATGAGGCCTGGTACAGTCTAGTTTTCCCTTCCCAACCATGATAGTACAGTTTAGGATGACTACATACTTGTGGGGCTTGGATTTCTGCCCTACTGGCAGGAGCAATTCAAGGAGCCAGTAATGATCTTTAAAGCTCTAAATGAGTAATGAGCTGATTGCTATCAAGATTGTCAGAAGGATCTGAGAAGTACCTAGACATTAAAAAAAAAAAACCAACCAAAACTATGCCCAACGGCAAGGCAGGGTTTTTGTTGTTGTTTTGTTTCGTTCTGAATAATTGAATAACTGGAGGCAGAGCTTCTTAAACCAAAGGCTTCATTTTTCCCATGGTAAAGTCCCAGACTGCAGATCTCGGGGTGTTGAGGATATGTGAGAGGTAGTGAAGAAACATGCAACTAGAAGGGACTACCTGTGTCACTAAATCTAACCTCTTCTATCATAGGCAACCCTATCGCGTGCTCACTCCAAAAGTTTTTTCCTCCAAGGGAGGAGATGATGCACTTTCCTTGAGTCTCTGCCTTATTGCTGTGCAAGGGCACAGGCAGCACCATCAGGCCGTACAGCACTGTCCTATGGCAAGTATCCCACTCAGCCCAAAGCAGGGGACTCCTCTGAACTTTCTGTTCTCTGAATCTCATTTCTGAATGGATCCCTTTGCATAACGGAGGTCTCTTTGCCATTTGGGTGTCCTGCTTCCTACTGGGGAATAACACCAGGTAGATTGGGAGGTGAGGAGCAGCACCCTTGGCTGGAGGGGATGGCACTCAGTAGAGGACGCAATGGGGGTAGATGAAGAGAGACAAGAAAGCAGTGGAAGAATAAATGAGAAAACAGGAAAAGGAGTAGAATAAGATAAAGACATAGAAGAAGATAAAGAGATAAAGCCTCATATGGCCAAGCTGTACAAATTACAGTTTACGGGTTTCTTTTGCCTGAAGCTGGAGTTTCCGCTGCCATGCCTGAAGAGTTATGGTAGTTCCTCTCTTTATGTGTTCTAATATGAAATCACACTGCATATGTATGGGTAAAAAGAGTCATATTCAAGATTCCAGAGGATGCTTAAGCAAAGCCTTGCAGTGTGGTGTTCACATACCCCTTTGTCTCTCGGACATACCTTAGTAGATGCATCTTATGATCATGGTTTGCCTTTTCCATGGTCATTTCACAGAATTGTCTCATAGCTGTTCTGTAGTTGACTTCTGTGTATGGATCTGGCTCCATTGTTCCCAGCTTCTCAGCTGTCAGGTCACAGTTTTCTGTTTTAAAGTTTTTCAAGTTTTTGGCAATCAGCTTCCCCCCCGCCCCCAGCTATTGCAATTACTGTCACTACTGAAATGTGCAAAAGAAGGAAATATGGATTTTTACTATGGAAAGAAGTTCCTTATTTTTCAGAAAATGTCTGAAGTGCTGTCATAGTCTCTATTATTGGACTACACTAGAGAGCATGCTATTTTCAGTGTTATGTAGACAGAAAGACCTTAAGAAAGGCAGCTGTGCTGATGCCATAAGATGGACTCTGAGGCTTCTTGCTCAGGCCATATTACTTGGTTTAAATGTCCTGGTTCTTTCGTAACAGCCAGGACACGCTACGCTGTGCTTCCCACATCAGGCAGACTAATGTGTATAATTAACCATATAGAATGATGTACGAGTGTATTGGGTCTGGCTGAGATGGAGTTAATTCTCCCCATAGCAGCCCTCATAGTGTTGTGCTCTGCATTGGTAGCTAGAAAGGTGTTGATAACAAACCAATGTTTTGGCTACTGCTGAGCAGTGCTGGCACAGCACCAAGGCTGTCTCTCCAACATTTTCTCCCCCCCTCAATGGCAGGCTGGGGCTGGGCAAGCTCTTGGGAGGGGACATAACAGGACAGCTGACCTAAACTAACCAAACAGATATTCCATACCATATGACGTCAGCTCAGATATAAAAGCTAAGTAAAGGGAGACGGAAGGGGGGCATTTTTGTCTTCCGGAGCAACCACTACGCGTACTGAAGCCCTGCTTCCCGGGAAGTGGCCAGACATCGCCTGCTGATGGGAAGTAGAGAATAACGTCATTTGTCTTCCTTTGCTTTTGTGTGCAAGCCCTTTGCTTTTGCGTGCACGCCCTTTGCTTTCATTTTATTAAACTGTCCTTATCTTGACCCATGAGACTTTTGTTATATTTTCTCTCCCCTGTCCAGCTGAGGAGGGGAGTGATAGAGCAGCTTTGATGGGCACCTGGCGCCCAGCCAGGGTCAAACCACCACAATGAGGAAAAAAGACATCAGAGTACCTGTAACCCTTTAGCAGGTATAGGTAACACTAATAAATTTAAATCGTGTATGTGTTCAGCTGGGACCATGGTCACACCGCGAGTGAGGCAAAATCCACTGGAGTGAGGCAAACATGATAGAGGTGGCTGATAAATCTGGGCTGCTTTTCCCCTTTTGTATCTATCCCATCAGTATCATTGCCTCAGCCAGTAGACAAGACAATCTATGAAGAGCAGTGAAAACCACTGTACAATTAACAGCCTTTTAATGACTTCTGTTAAATCCTGGTTGTTAGTGCACTTTTGTGCCAATCCTACAAATGTGAGAGGTAAACCTCAGAGCAGCTAGAAGCTTGCCCCAAGGTCTTTGGCTGGGATAAGAGGGCACTCGACCACATGGCCACTAGCCTATGGCCGAGGGTAGTCATGGCTTTGTGGCCTCCCAGCAGTGACACATGCGCTGGGGACCTGGCACACTGCTGAGGAACATCCACGAAGCAGCACTGCAATCCCTGCTGCGATTTCCTGGAAGATAAACAGGGTCAGCGCTAATAAACTACACTATTTTCACCTGCTTCCCTGAAGAAACTGTGATCTCCCAGTTCCTGTTGAGCCTATCCAACCACATTTCAAAAAAGGGCTTGCGAAGAGACAACGCTCCTTATGAGTTTTCCATGAAGGACAGGTACTGTGCACAAGAGACAAACCCAAAGTCACCTCCTTCCCCAAGGGAAGGATGGTCGTCACCAGCAGCTCTCCTGCAGCAGCAGCGCTGCGGGGGCTGCGGCTGGGCCCGGGGAGACAAGCAGATGTGGGAGGGAGCTGGGGGGAAGGGTGTTGGTATCACGGGAGTCTGCTGGGGATGAGAAGTTTGCCTTTCAGGATGCAAGTTCACAGGAAAAGCAGGATTCATTAGTTTGGTGCTTACAGGTAACTTTCTGAAGTTGTTCTCGCAGAATTTTCTCATCTTCGATGGAGGCTGACTTTTTGTCAGGAAAAAGTAGCAAAGACATTTAAAAGGCTTGGGACTGGAGGTTAGTAATGTATCTGGTCCTAGCCGTGGCCGAGGCTTTCCATACAGGCCTGAACAAGTCACTTAATTTTTCCATACCTCATTTATGAAGCTGGAATAAAGATACCTTTTATTACCAATTACCTTTGGTAGCTATAAATAAAATTTCCTAATCAGTGCCAAATATATACTATCTGAAAAGCTTTTGATTTCATGTTTTCCCAAACTTGGTATCAGATTCCTACTTTTGGAAAATAATTTGCCTTTCTCCACAGGTATTTAAAAGAATGACATGTAACATTGCTGTGATTGAGATAATAGCATTTAAGAAGGCAGCGGTAAATAAAAACAGTTGCCTGACGGAGGAAGATTAGTCCAGACCATATGATCAAAGCCAAGTCTTCTTTTTCATTCAGAGGAAGATCTACTCCCTACTGAGATGCTGATGATAAGGCCCTTAACCCAGGGAAGAGAAGAGAGCAGCCTTTGATTGCCAGAACCACCCCACCGCTGAGTGTGCTGAGTGTGCCCTCAGGGGAGAGGAGCTTTACCTAACAGCTGCTTAAAGCTTTATTCAGCCTTTCACGGGCATCACATGCAACTCCCGTGTCTCAGGACGAGCTGAGGAGATGAGTTCTCCTGGGCACTTCGGTCCTCCTTTCCCCCTTCTCAGCTCAGTGCTTTCTCTGTGATATCATTCCTCACAAAGACCGTAAGTATTTTGCAGTGACTATGTGGCATATAATGTACTCGGTGGTTTCAGCAAAGAGTCGGTCTATGCCTCTACCCTGCCTGCAGCAGTGAACATCGCTAGCGACATGGCCTTAGGCTGGCTGGCCTTTTTGACTTCATATTCATGATACCATGAATGACTCTCAGATTTCAACTCCTCCTTTTTGGATAACACCCGAGGCAATGGCTTTACTGTCTTACAATGTGGCATATAAGGGAAAACTCTTCTATTTTTTTCCTTTCCCCCAGCTTCCCTACCCTGCTTTACCAAGTTCCTCTTTCAGAATTAAAACCTCTGCATTTGGAGGAGCACATGTCAGAGAACTTGTGTATTCTGGCAGCTCCTTTTCCTTCCAGCGCTTTGCAGCTTAACTTGCAAAACCAGCCCCCTCCGACGCAAAGTTCAAAAATGACCAACATGGTCAGGGCCAGTGCAGAGAAATGTGCTTCCGAATAAAACCTGCTTGTGTCTGGATGGCCCCAGAGTCAGCCAGTGACCTTTTCTTCCCTGGTTAAGTCCTGTATCCAGAAGGAACCTGTGTGCCTGTAAGGAATATCAGGGGGAGAGCCAGGAAGGTCCATAGCTGCAAGGGAACGAGGTGGCCAGTTCGCAGAAGTCCCTTGGGAAGGCTGTTGGGGGAAGATGCCTTCCCAGCAGGGCGACCCCCTTTATTCACCTTTCGAACTCTTCAGCCAGCATGAGCAGCAGCTTGTGCCTGGCAGGTATGCCCTGCAGAGGATCCCCTGAGCTTACAGGTTCGGCAGCATTTCTGAAAGGGTTCTGCTTACCTTTCCCCAATAAAGCTTTGCCTCCCTGACTCCAGCCTGGAGCCCCTAAGGACACGTGCTCTCCCTGTGCCAGACTTCACCATTCTCTTCCCGGCAGCTACGGAGGGAACTGCTGCTCCAATCTTAGAGCGCTGAAAGAACAAGCTAAGGAGCTCCTTTGCTTTGGGAGAAAGAGAATCCTCATGAATATTCCTGCTAACCCAAGGAAAAGTGAATATACATCCTTTGTCTGCCTCAAACTCTGTGCCGGGCTTCCTCGCCTGTTCACTTTTACTATGAAGCAGGGATTTGGGTGGACTGGAGCGCTACATTTTGTGCAGACAGAGACCAAATATGGCCCTTATCCCTGCCTCCTTGGGTAACCTTAGGACATGCAAACATGGCTTGGTTGTGCTCGTAGGATAAGGACTGAACTGCAGCGTTAAGCTTCTCAATGCTCAAGGAACACTAAGCCCCCTATAACTTGCATGGTGAAATGTTGTTTATGCAGAGGATTAGCAGATCCCTCAGATAAATGTGTTTGTTTTGATTTCTTATCTGCCCTGTGGAGGGCAGAGGAACAACCCACATGCTTTTACATCTAACTGTAACAGTCTTTTCAAAGAAAACTTCAGTAGCGTGTCTGGAGTTAGACTGCAAATCTCCAGTTTCTGTTGAATCCACTTATATTACATGACATTTTCCTACTAGGCTTGTATTTTTTCCTTGCCCTAATATGATTGTTGGGTTTGGTTTTATTTTCTACTTTTCAGTAAAGCTACACTGAGAGTTACCTACCTGCATGTTCTGGGCCGATAACTTTTGTCACTCTTTTGGTGATGGGAGAGGAAATAATTCATCCCAGGAATCAGTTCAGGCTTTGCAGCATTATACACACCACTTAGTATTATTACCGCTCTTGTTTCTGGATACAGAGTCAGGCTGCATCTGCCAAAGACACCTGGCTTTCTGAGACTGGCATAGGTAGTCCCTGGCTCTCTCCAAGTGCTTCATTTGCTTGTGTTTGGCAGTAAACCTGCTTAATGTAAGCCTGATTTATCTAGGTTCTCAATCCCCCTTGAATCTTCTCTGTGGTACTACAGTTTCTAAGGCTCTATACCAAGTTATCATGTGCCAGACAAAGCAGTTGGTCTGCAGCACACTGTGAGATATCCTCCGGCTGGGAAAGGGTCTCCATTTCTTGCCCTCTAACACATTTGCTGCTTTGACAGTGCATGAGCCTGCTCAGCTTCACATGTCTGAGAAGCAACCAGAGCTCCTCATGATGGCAACAATGCTCATCCATGGTCAGTGGGCAACTGTTGGAAGTACTGGGGACCTTCAGATCCCTGTGATGTTAGAGGATGGAGGGCAATGAGGAGCCCGACAGAGCACATGGCTGAAGACAGCCTTTCATGTAACACACAAGTGAGCTGGAAGGCCTGCCCGGGAGCTCCAGGTCTGCGCTCACCAGCCGTGTGTGATGGCTGAGGGGTCAAGAGTTTCGGAGGCCATTGCTTCTGATGTTTGTCTCTGGGTTATCAGTTTTCCTTATACAGCATGTTTAATTTTAATCTGTCAAGATCGCGGACCTAAGCAGTGCCAACAGCTTATAGTTCATTTTTGTTTAAAAACAGAACATAAAGGATGTGAATTTATTGAGTATTGGCACTGTTTTAATCATGGTATGGTAAATCTAAAAAGAACTGCACTGTTATTTTAAACACCAAGAGACATTTAAATAGATGAAAGTTCATGGTAGCTCACTCATGACATGCGTTTGATCTGAAATAGTGCTGTACGCTTTTGGTGGTGAGCAGCTACAGTAACAGCATCTGCTTTAAAGCTCATCAGAATCTGGTAATGCCTTTTTGCAAGGTCTATGCCCCAAAGCAAGAGGATGTTTTTTAGCTTGTGTACGCAGTCAGTTTTCCACAGGTGAAGAGGGACAGGGTAAAAGCTGCTAGTGGAAGAGAGACATGGTTCCCAAGGCCTGCCCAGGCTCTCAGGCGCTGAGTGCCAGGAAGCCAGCGATGCTGGGTGCCAGTGTTGCTGGGTGGCAGCAATGCCATTTGCCAGCAATGGTGGGTGGATGCTGGGTACCAGCGATGCTGGGTGCCGGCAGCGAAGCCGGGAGTCCGAGGCTGAGCAGTTCAGTCCATATCCAACAGAGGGTGGTGGCACGCATATTCCTTAGGCAGGTCCTCCAAGTAACTTATTTAGGGTGAAGCATTCCACTGGCCTGTTCTTCTTTAAATGTACCAGAGATATTGGTGGAGAGACCCTCTGATTATGTGCCCACTGGAAAGGGATCTGGGTATACGTCCTCCAGCTGACACGACATGGGGTCCCTTCCTTAATATGTTACTTGATCCTGTTTTCTTCTCTTCTTTTTAGGAGGAGGTGTGGTCTCACAGATATGATTAAAAAGAAGAAGAAGGAAACAGATGTGTGTGTATATCCACCATATATGCTGTAGCCACTGCAGCAGTTTTCAAGTTTACTCTTTATTTACTCAAAACTCTTTTCTCACCATTTGGTAGCACCATCCTGCCCCACGGGTACGTAAAAAATGTCTTGTTCTCACTGGGGAGGGGCGAGGGAAGGAGGCAACAAATAAAGGAGGGAAGGTGGGGGCCCCGCGCCTGCCCATCCCTTCCTCCATCTCTCCCTTGCCTCCTGCAAGCCAACAGCTGCCATGATGCAGGTGTCTGTGGCCCCAGGTACTCTCAGTCTGGGAAGCAGCTATTAGGACACTGTGAATAGAGGCAATATCTTTTTCCTGCAGCTTTCAATACGTGATGGGAAAGGTCCTGGCTACCTTCTGCAGAGGCAGCAGCTGGGGTTGGACTCTTAACTGTGACCAGGCATCACTAGCTCTGTCTGCTGCATCTGTCTCCTGGCTGCACGCCTTCCCTTTCTCCTGCAGCTCAAATTAAAACAACCCCATACCCATATGCCCCTACACCTGCACTAGTCTGGCTTCAGTAGCAGGGAGCTCGGAGCGGGCGGTGAAGCCCGCAGGAGATCCGCAGTAGACACTCCAGCAGTAGAGCTCCGACGCATCTGGTTCAGCTCTGGCAGCTTTGGGCCCCTGGCAGATGCCAGTATCTGTAGGGCTGTGCGTGGGAAATGTGCCGGCCCTTGGCCACGACACTGCTCCCTTTGAGTGCAGGAGCTGCTCAGAGCCCTGAGGACCTTTAGCAACCTGCACGTGCCAAGATCCTCTCTGATGGCACGTGAGGCTTGTCAACAGGACAGCAGCCAGTCATGGCCGGGGAGTTGTGAAGGGGATTTATAAGCAGGACTGCAGGCAGAGGGCTTTGAACCTCTGGGCTGTGACAGCCCAAATGAGGGAGAAAAGGTGCAGAAAGGAGTTGCCATCTTCTCACCTACTTGGGTATATGAATAGCTGAGCTGTTCTACAGGTGAGCTGCTTTGGGTGTTGGGCTGTTCTTTGTTCCCAGGAAGCTGCACAGCTCCCTGGGAGAAACCCTTCCACCTCTGAATTTCACAGGGTTTTAAATTCACGGGTCAGATGATAATCAGGAAGACTAGATGCTTGTTTGTCTTTCCCCATTTCCCCCCCCTTAGTAGCTGAGATGAACCAGCATGAGAGGCTGTAGCTGCTATTACAGCTGCTTTTTTTTTTTCTTTTTGTAGTTCGTTCAAATGAAGGAGCCGGTTGAGGTTTTCATTCGCAGGCTTCCCCTGCTCCAGGCAAATGGAGAGAAATACCAGAGCTTGCTCTTCTTCCCAGCTTGGTCTCCTTCCAGCTGAGCGCCCTGGTTCCCACCCTCCCTGGGGCTTGGATTCTGCATGGACCAGACAGCAAGGGCCAGCAACCTGTCAGCAGAGGGCTGGTGCTGCACCGCGGGTGATGTTCACCAGCACCAGGCTGTATTGCACATACGTTGGTCTACTCGAGACACACTCTGTTACAGTTTATGCTAACTCTTAATAACTACACTACCTTCACACCTGGGCACACATAACTGAGGCCTGCGCTACGCTCAAGAGGGTTCAATTAATTTTTAGGCAAACGTATCAAAACCCAGTAACGGACAGGTAGCTTCACTGATATCACAAAATATGACTGTACACAACAGACTTGCTATATCCATCTGTACAGGTATAAATCTATTATCTGGAGCACGGTCCAATTTACTGTGAGATCCAGCTGTGTGAATTCAAGGCCTTGCTGTATGTATGCATAAAAGACCACCTAGATACAAGGGGGCATCCAGCTATATGGAGCGGGGAGTAATAAATCATCAGATAGATGCAAACGCTAGACATGTTGCTCCCTTGGGTTGTTGGCTGTTGAATCTACTGGGTCACAGCTTTGGGATCCAAATCTGCTCCTAATACTATGTCTTTGACTGGTTCTTGGGCACCTTTGAAGAATCCACAACAGCAAATTATCAACTGCTCTGTTGCTGTTAAACCTCGAGGTATAAATAAATAAATCAAGGTATAAACCTCGATAGAGTTTGATTCCCTAGGCCTCCTAATATAGAAGCTCCTGCCTTAGATGTAATATAACTTATCAGTTTAGAAGTGTATTAGGCAACAGCCCTGGCATAGTAAATGCAGCTGATAACAGCAAAAAAAGGCACAAGCATTTGCTGATCTTAAGAGTTGCAATAATCCGGCAGAATTACCTGTTAAAGATACAAACTGCATCTATAAAATGATTGCCTGCCCACACTTCTGAGAGGAGACCAGGCTTCAGCTTGCAAACCATTAGGGGCAGGAATTGTATCTTCTGTCAGCCCCCAGCACAATAGAACCCTATCAACGCTGCGGTTAGAAGAGCCTTCAAGCTGATTAGTCACACCACAACTTGGGTTTCATCCATGTGAGCGCTTAATTAGATTGAACTCTGCTAATTTAAGAGATAACAAGATAAGGTTAGCCCAGTTAAGTATATGTGGTGGTTTTATCTTTTATCAGCGGTAGGCTTCCCTTGGCTTTTTCTCTTACAAGTGTTTATCTTGCAATTCCCCACAAGGTGTTATCAGCACTCACCTGAAAGAAAAGGAACTGGGAGCTCCCATTCTGCAGGCAGCCCTGGAAAGGAGGCCCTGCAGAATGGGCAACTCAAGGAGCACTTTCCAGGTCTTCGGAGGGTGACAATGGCCCTTGTTTAAAGCCGGGGGGGGGGGGTCACTGCCATGTAAATTGTGCCCACGCACACATCTGCACTCCCTACAGATACAAGTAGAGAACATGTAACTACTGTAAAATTATGATTAAGCCTGCCCTGTCTTAAATGATCCTAACTGGTTTCAATGGAAGTGACCTTCCAGGAAAAGCTGTACATCCATCCATCTGCCCACATATGTACACATACAGGTACATAGCCTCAGGACAGATGTGCCTAACTTGAAGGCGATCTCTGTACAAGTTTCTCAGTAATTACAGCTGCGGAACTTGTTTGACTTGAAAGGTTTGTTGGTTTCATAATTTCTAGCCTCAAACACCCCCAAATAATGAATCAAACCTCAAAACTGTTATTTAGGCTCTCAAAAATGTGAGGAAATTTTCGGCTTATTTGTTCTCACTTCTCTAAGCCTTTGATATCATGTTTCACACCCTTTATAGTGAAGACAAAGACAAAATGATTCAATGGAAGCTGAGATTCCCATCTAATCAGTTATTTCCAGGAGCCAGAGACATACTTGTAAAAAAAAAAAAAAAAAGAAAGAAAAAAAAAGGAAAGAAAAAGAAAGAAGAGAGAGGTGTTATAAAATCATAGGCTGGAGACACCAGAGCTGTGTATTTTGCAAAGTACTAGGGATTTCCAAAGTAGGAGCAATTGTGCGTGCTTGCATCCAAGTGTGTAGAAGCCTGCAACTCTGACTCGCATGAGGGCACAGCAGCTCACTGCTAGGATGCAGGCGGCTGCCCTGCTAAACCAGGAAAGTGCTGACCCCAGAGTACCTGCTGTTTATGTCTGAACGATCCTGGAAACAGCCACCAAAGTTTCCTCCAGAAGCTGGAGATGTGGAGATGCTCCCTGATGAGCAGCATCTCCTGGTTAGTGACCTGCCATTGGGACCTCCTATCTGTTCTTCTGTGCTGGTGTTGGGATGAACAATCCAGCACTCAAGAAATCAGGAGAAACTGTAAGTGCTTGTGACTAAAATTTACGATCTCATCGCATCTGCCTGGACCTGCAGGGGAGCTACAGTAGGAAGAACAGCATTTCCATAAGCTCCATCTGCATTTTAGAAGAGCTGACTTCAACCTGCTCCATGGATTGGAAGCCAGAAGGCAGAATAAGGATAGAGGGCTCAGGCAACACTGTTCCTGTGTCTAGAACAACAAAGAGGGAATGAATCAGCATAGATGAGAGAAAGGCTATTCTTGCTTTGTTGTTCTTGTTGTATTTATTCTCTTTAGTGTTACTTAGTATTATTATCATATATTAATAGTGTTATATTATCATTACCATCTAACATAACATATTAACATACATTATTACTATAATATTTTATTTAGTTATTTATTTTGTTATTATATTATTTATTATATTAGAAGGTATTATTATAATATAATTAGTATCATTATTATTAGTATTATTAGTATAATGCAGAAAGACTTTGTGCCTGAAAACATTCCCCTCCTGGGAACAGCCACTTCAGGTCCAAGTATAGTGAGAAATGCATAAGGTATGCGGGGAAATTGTCCTCCCTTCTGTCACACACTAATCTTGTAATAATAATTTGAGGCTTCAAACATGGAGCATAGCCTCCCTTAACCCTCTATTAAATAAACACTAAAAAGAAACAGTCTCACCCCAGAAGTGCCTACAACTTGTGTATAAGGCATCTGTTCTGCAGAGAGAGGACATTGTTTTGAAAAGCTACCAGTATGCCTTTATTACAAGCACCATATTCAGCTGAATACTTGCACTTAATTTTATTACAGTTTTGGAATTAGTTCAAGTTAGCCTTTCCAGTCTCTCATCATGCTGTGATTCATGCAGGTCTCCCAGCTCATTTAGAAATTAGTCCTATCTGAGGTCAACCCATCTACAAAATTAGTCACCTGGCAAATGCTGGCACCTCAGCTGTTGTGCATGACCTTCTGCTGCAGATCACTGATAACATATGTGGCACCTCCAAGCTCATTTTGTCGTGCTACAGCTCACTACTTATTCTAATTCGTTATGTTTTTCTGAGGTTAGAATGTGTAAAAATACATGAATACTGTAATGATTAATTTTTCTCATCTTCATAGTTTCTTGAAGCTCTCATCTTAGTAGGCTTTTTCACATGTGGCAGACTGAGGCCTTGACTCACAAGCTGTCCACTTATCACCAGATGGTGTGCATGATGTATGCTTCTCCCTTCCCTTTAAAATATAGGCACTGAACTCTCTTTTACATGTCTTTAAAAGGTTTTGATTTTAACCATCAGCTGATGCAGTGATTGGTCAGCTAGTATCCACATTTTGGGGCTACTTCAGCAAATGGCAGTAGCATGGGACACATTATGTGTATAATGTGTTGTCACTACCACATTTATCTAACACTAATCAGATATCTGTAATTCTGTATTCATTAACTCATCGGTAACTGAAGCTGTGCTGCCAGATAGCATTCTCTTTTTTGGCTACAGAACAGTTTAAAGGGAATCATGAGGTCCATGTTTGGCATTGTAGTTCAGGAGAAAAAAGTCAATACTGTAAACTGGCGGTGTTGGATGAAATGAATGCTCCCCCTGCTCGTCTCTTTGTCTGCACTGAATGGCATCACCACGGATGCAGCAGCCAGGGAGCGTCGAGAAACAGCCACAACCTTTCTGTACGTGCAGCAATATGCCATGCTGAGAATATATTTGTCGTATCCTGCAGGTCCTACTAAGCTGTAGATGAGAAGCAAATTAATCTAGTTTCAGGCAACAAAGAAATTAGTACTACAGCTAGTCTTCCCTTATATTTATGTACCACATGCCCATGTAATTTTTATGACAGTTTCCAGCACTTTCCCCTGAAACATGAGAATGGGGGTCAATAAGTATTAAATATTAACATAGGAGCTGGGTACTAATGTCTGACCTTATCACTAGTCTAAAGTTGGATATTTAATAAACATCATGAGACAGGGAACTCTCTTCTAATAGCATCATGAATCTTTAAAGTGTGGCTTCCCCTGCTCTATTTCCTGCAATGAGCTCTCACCATGGCCTCTGCAGATACTTGTCTAAAGCCTGAACTTCTTGCCAGTTCTTTTTAACAATCTTTTAAACATTGTTTGTAGCACAGTTTTCAGTGCATTTTCTTCTTTAGGTCCTCCTCGCTGTCTCTTCATTTCTTCTCCTTCTTCTCTTCTTCTTCTCTTTTCCAGTTCTGTCTTTCCCTTTCCTTTTCTTCAGAAGGCCTTGCCCATCCTCACTCAGGCTATCCTTTTATTTCCTGGTCCACACTCAAGGAGCAAGCTGGTGCAGATCTGGGGTCAGATCAGGAAGTGGTGCAAATCCCCAGCAGGCATTTTCCCTGTGGACACCCTCATCTGGATAAGATCTGAATAAGAAACTTTTAAGAGCATGGAGGTAAGTCATCCTGCACAGCTAGCCTCTGTGTGAAGAGACAGTTCCTGGCATATTTAATTTACTAGTACAGCTGTAACCAGTGTTCCCAACCTGCGATGCCCTTCAAATGGGTATGCACTTAGCTTTTGCAAACATATTCTTTCCCCCTCCCTTCCCACCTGCTCTGAGCTAGGCCTATGTTAGTTTGTGTCTAAAAGTAATAGGTTTGTCTCCAAGCAGCATGGATAGGAGATGACCTTGGGCTCAAATGCCAGCTTGGGACTACTGCAGAGTACAGATTGGCACCTTCTATCTTCTCCTTCCTTCGAATGTTCCCTTTCTGACAACTTCCTGCATGTTTCATTACCAAGTTAATCCTGAAGTAGAAGACAACAGATGTGGTGAAACATGGTTCTGGTGAAGACTTGGTCTGATAGGCAGTGACAGCACCATTTTTCTGCAAACCTGCATGAATGCCACAGGGTCAGCACATAACACGACACATCCATGATCAGAAGTGTGTGGTCCCTACTACGTGGAAATGTGGAAGTGCCAGCTGCTACTGATAAACTTATGGGGGTAGATCAACTCACAGAGCTACTGTAACGGAGAGTTATGCAATAAGTTGACATGCCTGTGGGACGGGATGGCATCCAGAGGGGCCTGGACAAGCTCATGAAGTGGGTCTGTGTGAACCTTATGAGGTTCAACAAGGCCAAGTGCAAAGGTCCTGCACATGGGTTGGGGCAACCCCCGGTACCAATACAGGCTGTGGGATGAATGGATTGAAAGCAGCCCTGTGGAGAAGGACTTGGGGGTACTTGTGGATGAAAAGCTGGACATGACCCAGCAATGTGCACTCACAGCCCGGAAAGCCAACCGTATCCTGGGCTGCATCAAAAGAAGCGTGACCAGCAGGTTGAGGGAGGTGATTCTGCCCCTCTGCTCTGGTAACACCCCACCTGGAGTACTCCATCCAGCTCTGGCATCCCCAGTACAGAAAAGACATGGAGTGGGTCCAGAGGAGGGCCATGAAAATTATCAGAGGGATGGAACACCTCTCCTATGAGGAAAGGCTGAGAGAGTTAGGATTGTTCGGCCTGGAGAGGAGAAGGCTCTGGGGAGACCTTACTGCGGCTCTTGAATACTTAAAGGTGGGAGACAGACTTTTTGGTAGGGACTGTTGCTATAGGACAAGGGGTAATGGTTTTAAACTAAGGGAGGGTAGATAAAGACTAGATATAAGGAAGAAATTTTTTACGATGAGGGTGGTGAGACACTGAAACAGGTTGCCCAGAGAGGTGGTAGATGCCCCATCCCTGGAAACATTCAAGGTCAGGTTGGATGGGGCTCTGAGCAACCTGATCTAGTTGAAGATGTCCTGGCTCATTGCAGGGGGGTTGGACTAGATGGCCTTTGAAGGTCCCTCCTAACCCAAACCATTCTATGATTCTATGAAATGACAAATGTCATTGCATCAATAAGGTCTGTGACCTCCTCGTGAGGTTATTTATGGCATTACTTGGGTGGAATAGCTTGTTGAAACTATATTTTGATGCCTTCTGTCCTGTACAAGGTCTTGGACTTCATTGATAAAACCTGGTAGTTTCCACCAAAGCCTAGTTAGTCCTGTTGTGGATTTAACAATATTAATGCAGCTTCCCTGGAAAATGTATGAATTCTCATTTCTTTCCCCTAATGGCTGACTTTGCTAGCATGGTGAGCAATGTGGGATAAGGAGCACCAGCTAACCGTGTCTTATTCTAAGAGAACCTGTTTAACTTCTCTTAACTTGAATGATGAAAGCTTTTGCTAAAGATTTTACTGAAATCTTGATAGAAAATAACTGCTTAGCTACAGGATGACAGTGGAGTCCGAAAAGTAAATGCTCAATGCTAAATGGAAGGCTTGAGGTGAGGATTAGGGTGCGTGACTCATGTCAATAAATCCAGTCCAGTGCATAATATGGGCTCAGCCATAAATAGTTTTCCCTTCAGGTTTCCAAGTCATCTTTCATAGCCTTGGGTTATTTGGGCACCACACGGGAGCCCAGTTATAGTCTTGCCTGGCCAGTCTTTTTACTGCTGCTCTCAAAAATACCAGCTTCTGTGGTTGTGATCATGCAGCTCCCTGCATCACCTCCTTTTCTGAGGCCCTCTGAGTGGCTCCAGGTAGAAACACAATGCAGAAATACAGGGCAAGGGAGAAGACGAGGTCCAGTGTGCTCATTCCTGAGGCAGGAGCGTGCACTTGCATTTGTGTCAGCATTCGTGCTGACCCTGGCACAGTGCTGCGGCTTCAGTCGCAGTGACCCCAGAGCGGGACTGCACAGAGGCCAACACATCAGCTGGTCACGCACAGTGCAAAAGCCATGTGGGAAGGCAACGGGAGAACCACTAAAATAAACATGACCAGAGAAGGATTATTGCAGCATAAAATCTTTGTGGCTGGTTTTAGCAGGGGAAGACCACAGCAGTAATCCAGTTACATCCCAGGAAGGAAGCATGTCACATGCACCTAGACCTTTATGCACAGAGGCAAGCGCCTCGGGGTGGGTAATGCATACGTGTAAATAACTCCTTCAAATCTAGGCTAGTGCAAGGCCACCTGGCCACCTACCTCAAAAATGCTCATAAAGTAGTTCTAAAAATACCACTTGCAGTTGCTGTGGGAAAAACTGAAGTTAAAACTTGCATTATGTTCTTGTAAATGGACTCAACATTAGTGAGATGAGCACCAGTCCACTGAAAGAAAGGAAAGAAAGTCCCTTCTTTGCTCCTAAGGCTGAATAAAGACTGGCGACATATTCACACATCCTACTATTCAAAATAGAACTGTACATGAACTGTGGAGTTTGAGTAAGGGAAATGAGATCAGTAGCAGTTGTCAGGTATGAGTCATCCCTTCACAGTTTTTTGGACCATGGGAGGGAGCAGCATGTTCCAAGCAATATGCTTACTGGAGTAAAAAAATTCAGTCACCACAACCTATTTACATCAAACAATATTATTGTGGCTACAGCCTCCAGGGAAAAACTGAGCTGAATCCATAATGGAACTTTTGATAGCAAATAGAAGTAAATAGAAACACTGGGAGGAAAACTAATTTAATGAATATGGTTTATTTAAATATTTATAGAATAAATCTTGCTCCAGTATGCATTCAGAGTAACTGAAAGCAAAATCTGGCTCTCCCCTGTTTAAAATACGAGGTGGGTAATATTTAATTTAAACCAAAAATACTTATTATTAGATGCTGTAAGATTGCATTGCAATATCTATGGCTTCTTTAGCGAGATCCAGAATGCAGAGCTAAGCATCCAAGCTTCCTTTGTGGTGTACCAGGAAAGAAGTAGAGGGATGCAGAAAGAAGAAGAAACTGCATACTCATTTGTTTTGGGATTTTTTGTCAGCTGCAATTTATTGTGAACCTGCAGCTTCATTGTTCCTATGCATCATAGAGGGCAAACTTTGCTTCATTTAGCCTAAATTTCATCTATTTCAAGCAGTCTTTCGCCTTAACTACATTACTGTTTTAGTTGAGGAATGTGTTTTTGAAACAAATTGCCCAGTTGTCTCCACTTACTGCATCTGGTGTAGCATGCTTGGAGTCTGTAAACTAGACTCCTGTCAGATTAAATTAAACCATGAGATGTGCTCCAGGAGCACGTCTGATGTGCTTGAACCACAAGTGCGTGTTCAGTCCATTGGACCAGACAAGAGCTCATCTTAAGTAACCCTCCTAAAAGGCACCTAATGTAGATGTCAGGTTTTCAGCATGAACTGTTTCACTCTGCCGATCTGCTCCTATTATGCTGCATTACTCATGATGTAGACAGAGCCTTTTTCTCAGGTCACTGCAGGATGCTTTGGACTGAAATTTTTTTTTGCTTCCCATTTACCACTGGCCTACAGCTAGCTCTCACCTTCACCAGCATTCAACTGCCTCTTCAGAAAGCATCAAATGGCCGCACAAAAAAAAAATAAATATCTATCTCTGTAAAGTGCAAATCAAATATTAGCAGATAGCTGACAGGTAGTGAATAACAAGTCTCCTGGCTATGGAAAAGATAGTGAGAATCAGCACTTTCTTGATTAGTAAGAAAAACATCGTAAGTTTAATATGTGTCTGCTTCACTTCCCCTTAGCTGCATAATCACTGGCACTTTGAACTCTCCCAGTAACCTGCTAACACAGGAGTACGTGGAAGAGCAGATTTCTGGCAAATCCCAGCTACCTTGCATCAGTACAGTCAGCTCTTTATGAGATACCTGTATATGATCAGCAATATCAATACGCTACATAACCAAATGCTTCTGTTTAGCTCAGAGAATCAGAGTTACATAGACAATTTGGGTCTCAAAGTGCTCCTATGGCCCCTCTTGACAGGTCCTCCCTCTCTCCCTGGCCCAGCTATCATTTTCTGGATGGAGAAATGTGCTCGGTGAGAGGGAGCGGGAATGCTTTTGAGCAAAGCCCATCCTGTGGGCATGTGAGGCGTGCTCAGAGCAGATGGTGTCTTTGCGCGGATATGGGTGTGAAGAACCCGGTTTCTCAAACTCAGGCACTTCAGCACTGGGTAGGTGCTGAATTGCTCTCCGCTGTCAAGGCAGAGCTACACCACGGCATGCTCTGAAGCAGCACTTTAGGTGTTTGTGACAGGATAAAGTAGGAAAGAATATAGAAGCAACTCCTGAAATTAGGAATTTCTTGGCTTAGGTGGAGCTATGGAGGTGGAGCAGGTGCAATGCATGTAATTTTAGGGGACCTTAAGTTTCAAAACTGAAACCTCTTTGAACTCACTGCATGATAACAACACAGGAGGAAGTACAGAATAGAGTGCAGCAATACATACTTCTGCTTATTTCATGATAATTTTCCACTGTAAACTTTCTCCTGAGTCCTCTTGGATCTGGCCTTTAGTTACCATTCACACCAGTGATTTAAACTGTATCTTACTACTCTAATAGGGGCTATTTCAATCTGAAATCAAATAGCCTTCCACAGACAAAAGGCAGAGACCTCATTAACAACAGTGGGTAATCCAAGGGCTTCTCCAAGTTAAATGGAAAGCAAAAAACAGCCTCTAAAGGCCATGATGGCTAAAAAGAGTAGGAACTTACATAATACATGGCATGAAAGAGTATTGGGAACTAAAACCCATCCTGATGGAATGAGTTGCAAATGCTGAGGAAAGCAGGTTGGCTGTTGGAAGCATATTAGAGGCTGGAAGCCAGGAAAAATAAGAGAAAGTAATGGAGAAAGTTGCCCTGGGACAGATCTCCTGGAGACAGAAAATTTGGGCAAGCAGAGCTGAGAGGAAAAGCAGGCTTGGAAAGAGTGAGCAACACAACCGTGCACTGTTCGTTTCCAGGTTGTTTTGGGGACACAGGCATGCATGCCCTTCCCTGTAAACAAATGGGACTAAACAACCAAGAATAACCTTACTCATACAATAATTTTCTCCTCTTGCCAGAAATAAACCCACAGCCATTGAATACTGGCTGACTGCAACAAAATAGTCATGTAATAGAAGCATGTTGAAAAGCTGGCTCCTGCTGCATCAGCTGTATTGTTGCGCCTGACCCCTCATGCACAGGGATCCAGGTGGAGCAGGATCCCATAGCAGACATGTCTAGGAAGTCACCAACCCACCTCTAAGCAGCATCCTAGCTCTGGATCTGGTGGCTTCTGCCTGCATAGCCAGGTCCAGGTTTGTCTTCAGTGAGCAGGAAGCAGCCAAGCAGCAAGGTCCGAGACAGCTGTAGTGGAGCTACTGGGTCATCTACTGAGCACCCTGCCCATTCCTTCTCCTGAGGTGTGCTGCCCCACAAGCCAAGTGTGTTTCTACAGACAGTCATTGATCTAAATGAAGATCTCAGTTTTAAAGCCTCGGAGCAAAGCCAACAGGGAAACTTTCTGTGGCAATGATCCTCGCTGTAGCTCCTTGCAA
Source organism: Astur gentilis (assembly GCF_929443795.1). Lineage (NCBI taxonomy): Eukaryota > Metazoa > Chordata > Aves > Accipitriformes > Accipitridae > Astur > Astur gentilis. Next base: position 23,092,679 of record NC_064881.1, on the reverse strand, counting down.
ATGACATATTTCCCTGGGCAGGCAGGATGCTGGAGTTGTAGTCCTTCCAAACGTTACTTTCAGCAAACTGTGGGAGATACACAGAATTTCCTCTTGAAAGTTGAGTTTGTTTGGGTTGGTTTGTTAGGGTGCATGACATTTAGCATATTTTACAACAGCCTTTTACAACAGGAGGGTGGGAACAGAAATCTAGCTAATTTAGGAGTAAGGTTGCTGAATTTGCGCAGGGACTTATATGACGTGGTTGCTATGATAGCAGAGGGCTGGACTCAGCCTATTTACAGCACCCCCATGATCCTCCTGCTGCAGTGCCTTTGAGACTAAGCTTTCTGACAGTCTACATGGTCTTGGCCTTTAAGATCACTTGAAAGTCACTGTTTTATGTGCCATAGTACACCTATTGCTCTTCATGGCATGAGCAGGAAGCTGGACTCTCACCTTGTTACTTCACTAGCAACAAGATACACCATAATATGGTATGGCCTGAGGAGGGCTTCCTGGGCATCTCCGGAGAAACTCACGCCAAAGCCGTCATAGAAAAGCTGTAAGATGTGGGCACCCCTGAAGTTCACCTCAGTCCTGTGCACTAAGAAGCAGAAAACTGTCCAGCGAGCAACACATTGTAGTTCATCTGCAACCTCTGTATCTCATGCCTCCTCCATGGCTATCAAACACTATATGCCTTTCCTTGCTTAAAAACTCCAACATTGATAACTGAGCTCCAAAATGTTGGTTCCCTGACAGATGGCCGCTACACAGATTTGGGTTTTGTTAGTGCTTGGTGTTGACAGCAACCAGCTAGTTCCCCTAGGTGATGAACACTATGTGCTTACACAGGCTTAATACCATTTTGTTCCTCTGCATCTACCATACATGCCGAGGCTTGTGCCTGCTCAGCTGTTTCCCCCACTGTCTCTTCCCACTCCCTACCCAGCATGGGAGGCAGGCCTGGCTTGCCCCTTATTTTTGCACAGGCACCAGCACAGCTGTGAACCAGCATTCCCAAGCGCGTTGTGCACAGGCAAAAGAAACCTCAGCAGAAGGGGTCTTTGCTTGCTTACAAATCCTTTGCTGTGGACCCTAGATATTCCTGCTGCTCCGGCCCGTGTGTTTACCACATGGCCCTGTCCTCCATCCCCACCAGTCCCAAGCTGCAATGCTGGATGAGTCCCACGCCATCCACGTGGAGCTGCGTGGCTCCCAGGCTGGGCACTCCCCAGCTGGAGAGGCGAGCACATATCAGGGCAGGGTGTGTTAGGATGACACGGTCATGCCTGAGGGACAAACAAAGCAGGACTTTGGGGTCCATGACCAGCCATCCCCATCTACTCAGCAGCCCCTGCCTCCTGCCAGGGACCATCTTTGGCTACTTCTCAGCCTTAGTGCCTGCAAAGCCTCAGTCCCCTGAGCCTTCATTTCTGCACAGTCAGCTTTTGAAAGCAGGTAGCAAGGCTGGTACTGCATCCTTTCAGGTGGGCTTCCACGGACAGGGACTGTGGCTTGAGCACAGTCTGCAAAGCAAGCGGTCAAGGCAGAAAGGGACCAGTTGGGACAGCCCTTGCAGAATGTTTCTCTGCCCATTCTGTTGTCAGCATGCCTGCCAAGGTGGCACACTGCCTGCCAGCCTGCTGCCGGCTCCCTGTTGCTGCCAGCCTAGCCAGTCTTACTGCCACAGGGCACCCACGCCTTGCTGCATATTCACTCACTCTTGTATGTAGGTATCTGTAATGTGCTCACACTGTGGTTTCTGTGGCCAAAGTGTTCTATGCTTAGAAAATAAAAAGACTCTTTGAGCACCCCTGGGAGCATTCATCCAGAACTGGAGGTGGTGAAGGAGAACTATGCCATACCAAAGCTGTACTGCAAACGTATCTGTTCCTGTACCTACCCGTACCACATGCCTGTGAATGCCTGAGATAAGATCTTGTCCCTTAAGGGAAATCTGGAGCCTTCCGATCTGTATAGACTGATTTAGGCTGAACCTCTGAGGTGGATAACCTCTGTAGCTTACATGCAGGTCAACACAAATGCATTCAGGTTTGGGGGTCACTGCACTGGAAGGCTGCTCCTCCAGACATCCAGCTCCTTGCCAGTATGGGGGAGCTCCTTTTTCCCCTGTGTTGCTGTAAGGACTTAGTGAATATTGCCCACCCTTGCATCACTCCATGTGTATGGTATGAATAAGTTGGAGTGGTGGAGGAGATGATACTAGAAGGGCCTTGCAGGGCAGCTTGCAAAGACTTACAAGAAAAGTGTCACGCCAAAGAGCACGGGATGTGCCCAGGACCTGAAGCAGGTACATAAGTTCAGTGCTTCTTCATGCGGCACCCAAAGGGGCACCCTCGGGTCTGACCTACCAGAACACAATAGGTATGACTCATGGTTCCTCACTACACTGTTCATCAGCAAGAGGATTCGTTGGGTGCACTTTCATTTCGTGTGTCATGTTACTGCTCTACACAACTATCAAGACCTTGGCACTCAGAAAAGATGAAGAAAATTAAAGCTTTATTTAAAAATACAGGCCAAAGCTATATATGGTAGATAGTCACATAGCTCAGGTTGTTTCAGTGGTGGCTGGGCAAATCATATCCTGGGTAATAGCTCCCTTGGCAAGCCCCAGCAAAATATATTTTAGTTTCAGATTCAGCAAACCGTTACTGACATAATTCAGTCATAACAGAACATGCTCTAAAGGAATATTGCTGCCTGCTCACTTTTAGTATAACACTAAATATAACCCTTGTCATTTGGCCATGAGTAGGTTATCTTGGAAAACCCCCAGCTGTTTCAAAGAAAATTAAAAGTCATGCCCACATGATATCTCACCTTTCAGTGAGATAAATCAAGTTTAACCTGGGAAGTTTTACCTGGGTCTAGTCCAGGGTAGTCCTTATCAAGACCGGATGTTCATTTTCCCATAGATGTCTCCAAGGCAGCTATTTCCAGACTTTTCATTCCTGTCAAATGTATTCATGTTGTTACAGCCCTAAAAGCCAGACTCCTTTTAGGTGTACGTCAGCTGGGTCAAACTCTTATGGTTGAACCTTACCATGGTGATTTTAAACTTTGTGCTTTAATCACCCAGACAGTGTAAGTCCAACAGGGAAGAGAGCTTAGTAACAAACTCGTGTCTGCTAGAAGTGGGATGGGCTTTTACACTAGTGGCACAAGACAGTCGTCCAAGCTTGCTTACCACCTGGAAGGGAGACAAAGGAAATGGGGGTTGGAGAAGGAGGGAGGACACACACATTCAGGTAGGATGCTCCTCTTTCATATAAATGAGCAGTGAGGAAAGAGATCTGTTTGAGCACAGCTGATGGACGTCCTGTTTCCTCCAGGGTCCTCTGTGGAGACCCACTGACCCTTCAGACTGTGTCCGCAAGGACGATAATAGTGTTCACTGCTCCATAAAGGTCTCTGGTATGTGCAGCAATAAATCTTCTGTTTATAACATAAATGAAGTCCATTTTTAACCCCTGCTTAATGGTACATTTATGGCAAAAAGAATGACTGTGGCAAAGGATATAAAATACTATATTTAGTGACAAACTTGCCTGTCAGCTGGAGGTCTCTGGGTGATGAAACTGTCACCTTTAGACTCTCATCCCTCAGGAAAATGGGTCGTTGTATCAAGCCTGCAGACAACAAGTGGTATCAAGACCAGCTCTTGGCAGACAAGCCTGGAGGAAGAGTTCTTCCAGCAGCTTCACATCTCTCAAACAGGAATGAGGGGAGAAAGAGAGGGGAAAATCTTCCCATCCTACCAGAAAGTGGTGACACCATGGCTGTGACACCATTTGCTTCTAAAAGGGGTAGAAAGCAAAGCCCTCTGAGGCTGTGGATGCAACTCCATCACTGTTGGTGATTGTCGTGTCACAGTTTTACCAGAAAAAGATATGGGCTTTACCCAAAAGCCACAGAAGTCGCAAATTATCATTGGCTGCACTGTAGGAAAATCCTTTCTTGAGCAGTAGCTCGCAACTTGCATGTATCATGCAATGAGTAAAGACAGAAAAAGGAACTGTGTGTTACAGGTAATGCTGAAATTCCAATTAATCAGTGATAGATAAGGAGGCTTAAAATGCACTTTCATTGAAAAAGAAAAATGTTGATTCTCAGTTTCATAGTTAGCCAGTATGAGTGACAACAGGGATGTGAGGAAGAGATTGAATATAAATGGAACATAACCAGCAGCAACATTTGAAATTACTTATAAAAATGGGAACAAGATAAACAGAAGGTCAAGGAAAAAAGCTCAGTACTCTTCTGATGATGTATTACTACTATGTAAAATGCACATTAGCCACAAAAAATGTCAAGCGTGTAAAGCACAGGCAAGCCTTCTGTTGAATCTTCAGCTGAAACAAAGGTCTCATTTAGGCAGAAAGAATCTCTGTCAAAATAAATGCCTACCATTTTATCTATCTTTCTGGGCATCTTTAATGGCCACACATTCCTAAACTCCTAGGCCAGGAGTCTGTGAATAACACAAGGAAAACTGCATTCACTAGAATGGGAAATGAAGCATCAGTTTGGCAAACCTCCTGCCATTCTGCAAGCATGAAAGAGAAGATGACTTCTCCTCCTGTAACTTTGGAGGTAATTCATTGACTTAGTAACCTAGCTAGTAGTCCAGCTACAACATCACCATCTGGGATGGCCAATGATCTTCACTACTCAAGTCATTCACAGGCTAGAATTCTGCTTGTGCTTTGGTATTGACAGAGAATGTCATCCTACAGCTTGGAGGGTCATTTAGACCCACCTGATGGAAATGCTGCCTTCTTCCATTCTGAGGCTGTACATAGCTCAGTTCCAGATATTTCAGCTTTATTTAGAGGTAAATAGGAGGTGACTCATCAGAGGTTACTTAGCACTGTTGCTGTCATCTGCACCTTCTGCTTCCACCTATAAAATGATCCAATAAAAGCACTGTAGCCTTTGGGGTGAAAAAAGAGCATTATTCAAGGCCCTAGTGCTGATCCTTACAACCTTGGCACAGGGAAGCCCTCTCTCCTCCCTGTTCACACAAAGTCTTATTTCACATGCAGCTACAGCAATTGTGGAAGTATGTTGCAGGAATTCTGGGCAGAAAGCTCCAAGCAAAGAGTCATTTTGGGGCTGTCCTGCCTGCTTCCCAGGGGAGTCCATAGAGCCCACTTCCAACTCTGCAGCTCTGGGCAAGCTGTGTAGGAACCTGCTGTGTGACCACTCTTCCCTCTCTTTACCTGCAGCAGGACCTGAGGGCTCTCGCCTGCATCTCCAAGGCATAACTCTCACTTGGGAAATATTAACAGAATTAAAATGCTAAAACAGAGTGGAAGGAAATGCAGGTCAAGTAGCGCTGTCTTTATCTGCTGTCCAAAAGCAGTTGAGTCTGACAACCCTTAAAACCCAAGAAGCACAGAAAACACAAGCACTGAATAATAGTATATTTTCAAAACATTCTGACACACGTTCAGTAATGTCAGCTGCCAGACTTTGAACTGAAGTAAGATCTAATCATTATTACTCCAGAGAGGGGAGTTTTACTGACATACTCCCTCTGACTTACCATGGGGAATGAAAAATGGAAAGGTAACTGAGGACTGCCAAGGAAATCTTCCAGACTCAGTACATATGCTTTGGGCACAGCATTTCAACTGATATTTAATCTTTTTTTTTTTTTTTTTAAAACTGCCAGCTACGAAAATGCAGCTGAGCTCTGAGAACCAACGATCAAGAAGAACGTTGGAACAATAATGTGATGATAAATAGAGTAGAAATGGACGATAAATCACAATGGATTAACAGCAAGAATAATGCCTGGGACCTAGCAATTATCAAATTGTGTAAAGTCATTTGCTGTGAAGCAATTACCTTCCACAGTATTTCCGATTATCGCAGTAAGTGGCCAGCTCTATTGATTCAAGATACGTCTATAATGTTGGGAGCTAAAAAAAAGTGTTTCCATGCCTTGGGAAAGTGAATTCTGTTAATGCATTACTAGCAAATACTGCTGCGGAATATGGGACAAAGCAACAAGAACATTGACAAATGTCAGTGCCAGGTTTACTGTGACACTGTTACATTGTACAACAATACTGAGGAATATGCTATTTATTTCCTGTTGTTCCCTTAGCTTTAGTCTTAGACTTGCTATTGTCTTTAGTTGAATGATTTTAAATTGTTCTCTTTCAGGTAGAAATTTTAAAGGGGAATCGCTGCTGTTCTATATTTGTGAAATGTTAACCTGTGCTAAAAAGATGAGTGCCTTCTTTTAAAAAGTTGCTATTAAGCAACTGTTTGCCAAAAGGAAAAAAAAAAATCGAATAAATGCAAAGCATGATTTACTATCACCCATGAAATATCTACTAAGTTACCTGATTGTGTGAGAGTTTTAGCTAGCAGCTAAAAAAAAAAAAAAAAAAAGATGCTTTATGGTACTCAGGTTAAGCACAAAGAGATAAATCTTAAGGTGCTCTTCTCACCTGGTTTGCTGTTCTTCCCTTCAGTACAATATCTGCTGTAATGAATGCAAAGAATTTGCAGAGAATTTGCAGGCATTCTGCTAAATGCAGAAAGACTTGCCTGAAGTCTGGTTCTACCATTGACATGGTTATCACTGTTATGCTACTGGTGGGGATATGGACAAATATTATACCTAATAAATGTAGTGAAGTTGGGGAATTTTGTAATTTTTGAGGTTATATTAACCAAAAAAGTACTTTGATTGGTGCAACTCATTTTGTTTGGAAAACTAATAGCAGCTATGCTAATGAGATAACTCTTTGATTAATCCCTAGCTTACATGAAAAGGGACTTGCTAGCCTAGATAAAGTAACAGTATTAGTTCAGCAAACCTTTTTAAATGTAGAAGCCAAAGTAAGGCCCAGGATACCTCCTTGAAACTGGACCTGTAAGGTAAGACTGGAGACAATTTAGCTTGAATCTCTTCAAAATTAATCACAGTAGCTGGGTTTCCTCTCCGTCAGCTCAAATTCTCTGGCAGCCAGGGTGCTGTGGTATCAGGCCAGCCTGAGATCCTGCTTAAGAAGAGTATTTCTAGCAAACAAAGCATGCATAAACCCAGTACTACAGCTTCAAGCTGCTTAGCATTTATTCGCCATTTATACTGGGTCAGTGAGGGAACAGTGTAGGTCCCTGTACAGTCCCTGGTCCAGCGCCCACTTTACAGGCTTCAGGACTAATGCTGGGGAACTTTATATTGATGATAGAGTAAGGCACATTGTATAGAGACCTGCAAGCAAGGAGGCAGATTGTAAAGCTCGGGTATTCATATACTTTATGAAGCAAGCACACTGGTGGGTACATAGTATGCCCTTACATAGGAGTTGTGTTTATACAGGGATGTTACTGTGGTTGTACGTGGGCTCTCAAAGGCCCAGTTTGGACCCAAACAGAAAATGTGGGAATTGTCCTCTTTCTTTTGCCCATATAAAAGAAAATGCACTGGACATACATTTCAGTCACTGGATCACAGATCAGCAGCTGGAAAAGTCTGAATTAAAACCCAAATTGGCAAGGCTTTCTAATTAAAACTTTATTGTGCCCATCTGCTGCAGTACTTTAGACACCTGAAAATCACAAAGTCAAAGCCATTAAAATATTGCACAAACAAACAGAAGATAAAACTTACACAGGCAAATACAGTTAAATCATGGTGCCAAGCCAAAAGCCTCTGCAAACATAGAGTTCTGAGAGGATTTATCCAGCTTCAGAAAACTGGAAGTGGTGGGGAGGTTCTCATGGCATGCACAGCTCAAATTCAACTATGTCTCTTGTCACTTGGAAGCCCTGTGGCCCAGCAAGTCAACCTTTAAACTACATCCCACATCAAAATCAGTCTTTTTAAAACCTGAATACACTATGGCTTAATAAGGTATGGACTATAGCTTACCTTTTCTTTAACTTTCGCCTCTGATTTCTGCAGGGAAGCCACTTTTCTGGGTTCATTCTTTTCAAGGCTTCTCTGTCCACAAGCATCAGCTTTGAAATGGAGCACAGGGAGTCGGGAAGGGAAAAGCACAGAGAAATGTGCTTGACAGCGTGTAGAGCTAGAAACTAACAGAGCTGCCTGCAACAGACCATGGTGAAGCTTCAGCTGTGTTGAGTCATCATCTACAGGGTGAAACCATATACAGCCAAGGTGCTGTATTGCAGGCACTGATTAAGACTATGTCTCTATTACACCCTGCAGTTTGCTGTGGAGTTGGAGCTCTTTAGAGCTTGGGCACCAAAGGGAACCAGTATAATGTCTCAAGTATAGACCAGATCTACAGACATACAAAGGAAAAGAATTTAAGTTAGTCCTAAAGGTACAGCTGGAAAACCTGCTGGCAGAGTTGTCCATATTCCCTCCAGTGCTGGATGTCATAGAAGATGCCCACCAGCTTTCCGTTGCTCATTCAATCTTAACTGAGGGTCCTTTGTACTCATTGGGTGTGGACTTCAGGATGTGATCTACTGCAGAGATTAATTAGAGCTGGTGAGGAGGCTGTGGTCTGTTCTCTGAGAGCTTCGCTTTAAATATTGCAAAAGTTTACTTTTAGAGCACAGGGACATGGAAGGGAAAGGGCCTCACTTTACACTGCAGGGAAGGCTAGAGAGCCAGGCTCCACTCTCTCCTGGGAAACAGGAAATTTTAAAAAAAATCATTAATGGGTTAGAGTAGCAAGGCCATGCTAAATATGACATATGAAATACGAGTTGGTCAGCAGGACTGTGTTGGCATAACTGTGGCTGAAAGTGCAAAATAAGTACAGACCCAAACTGCATATTAATTTACATACTTTCATCTGCAAAAACTTCAGTGTGGATTTACACAAGGGTAATGAAACTTATCTTGTAGTATAGTTGAATAGGGAAACTGGTATTAGCTGTACTTACGAAATAGCACTTTTGATAATTTAAGCTGCATCTTTACTAATCCTGCCCAGAGAAGCTAAGGGCTTTTGTTCTCAAAGAAATAATACTGTGTTTGTAGAAAAAAAGAGAAAAAAAAAGCCCAAGGAAAGGGTGGTGTTAAGAAGAAAAATATTGGAACAGAGATATTGCTGATGAAAGAGGGGAACAATTCAAACAAGGAAGAAGAGATAGAAATGAGCAGCATTCTCCTTCCATTCCTTTAGCAACCTCTTCTGAGGTGTCCAGACCCTCATTCGGGGAAGTGTTTGTGCTCACTCAGATACCCCTGCTCTTTCATCCTCTGTCAGACTTCAGCACGGTACTTTCCGAATCTCTCAGGTGTGCTCTGCTGGCTTAATTTTGATAGGATAAATGGGCCACAGCGTCCAAGGTGGAAACACGATCGTGCTACGGTTGATTGTGTTTCTTGGGGATTGAGAATACAGAGAGGAGAGCCTGCTTATTCCTAGGGTAACAACCATCATTATAAACCTTCAACCTGTTATTAAAAACGCTGTAAAGAAAGAAAAGGCAGCCGGAATCGATAATCTGAAGTATTTACTAGCACTTTCATTTGAAAAAAATCTCTCATAATTTCTTCCAAGCCACAAAGAATATTAAAATCTCCTTTGGTATGGCCTTTAGAGTGGTTAATAATGGGAACAAGCATTCCTCTGGGCTACATAAGGAAGAAAAGAGTAAAAACCATCTCGGGCTCCACTGCTGTAGCTAACGTGCAGTTCTGTCTCCATGAAGAAAAAACATCCAGATGGGACAGAATTTTAGCTTTCTTTTTGCCAGCTGACAGATTTGATCTGAGGGACAAGGGGTTCAGCGAAGAAGGGAAAAGGAGGAGGCGGGTGAAGAGGCAAGAGAGGAGCTCAGCTCTTAAATTTCAGACTGTCCTGGAGGACTGGGCCAAAGCACCTCTTCAACTCAGCCACCTCGGGGCCCCTGGGATGGCGGGTTTCCTCACATCCCAGAGGAAACCAGTGAGCACAGCAGCCGGCTCCTGCCCCCGTTGGGTGGCTTTACAGCCCACCCCGGCCCGAAGCAGGGCGCTGGGGGGCACCGGGGCAGCCCCAGCCCTGGGCATTGGGCACGTCCCTGGGGATGGCCACAGGCCGGGACGTGGGCATGGCTCCATGGGGCCGATGGCCGGGCAGGGCTGCGGGGAGCTGGAGGCCAGCCCTGCCGCTGTGTTGCTGGGGCAGCGGCTGACGGCCCCGGGGGGCTGATGCGGGGTCCTGGGCCCTGGGCAGGTGGCGGACCCCAGGGGGGCCTGACGGGGCCTGGCATACCTGTGGGTGCCCGCAGGGCCTCGAGGCTTTTTTCCCCCTTTATCTCCTCTGGATTTTTAAATTCTCTTGCTGTTTTTTCTTGCAGCTTTTTCGCTCCTGTCTTCCGGTCCTGATGAGCATGTGGTTAACTCGGCTTGTCCGACCCGGGCCACTGCAGGGCTGGAGGCAGCGGGTCCTGCCGGCGCCCGCTGAGCGTAACCCCTTTTTCCCTGGGCCCTGCTCCAGCCGCCCCCGAGGCAGCGCGGGGCCGGCAGACCTTGGGTGCGGGAGCCGAGCAACCCTCCGAAAAGGGCTATGAGGGTTAGCAGGAAGAGAGGCAAAGGCGTCAAAGGAGGGCAGCTGACGGAGGAGCTACTGACTCATGGGGCTGCAGCGGTAGCAGTGTCGGAGTTGTAGTTCTGCGGAAATGTAATAGGGGCAATATCTGGGGATTATTCTGAAGCACAAGGTCGCTCATTCTCCCAGTTATTTCAAATGCTGTAGTAAAAGCAATTACTGTGTACAAAGCTCTGCGTACTGTCAGGTCTAAACTGAAAGAGTGAACAAGGAGCTGGAGCGACATCAGTCTGGTGCGTGCACACCCCTCCCTCCACCCCCCCTTATATCTGCCCATTTAATTTATTTATGCATTTGAGCTTGCTACAATCCACCCCCCAGCCGTCTCTCTGCCAGCCTCTCTCCTTGCAAGCTCTCCTTCGTCCCTGCTGCCTCTCGCTGCCTGCCCGGCCTGGCAGGGCTGGGACAGGGCCCAGGGCTCCTCAGCCCCTGCCCCTGCTCCTGGGGCTGGCTGGGGGAAAGCATGAGAGCCGGCTGTGGAAATTTTACATTGTGACAGTTTTCATGGGAAGGGTGGGTTAATTAGCTCACTAAATACTTGCTTATCTCTGGCAGGCAAAATTAGGGAGTCACCTTTACTGGAAGTATTTCAAAGCCAAAGAACTTCGGTTCTGTTTTCTCCTTGTTCCTCTTTCACACAAAGCCCAGCATTTTAAAGCACTGATTGTTTCAAGCTTTAAAGTAACTTGTGTTACTTTTTGGTATATTTTGTGGTTGATTGTACCGATTCTGCCTTAGCATTTTGGAACATAACAAAGTAATTTCCTTCTTTCCTCCTCTGCTATGGCATGTATTATCAGGAGCGCATAATCATCCTTTTGGTTTCTTTTACCTGTTTTACAAAACAAAAAGTCTTACCTGTGCAATGCAAACGATTTAATTTGAACAATTAAAGAAAAACAACTTAACTGGAGCCCGCCACCATAATTTTAACACTTTCCCAGTGAGTGCTTTGGAGAAATGATGGCAACTGGAGCCAGTGATGATCGGGTTTATTTTTCCAAAAAGGGCTGAGCCCTGCTGAGTCAGTAGTGTGCAGGATTGAGCTGAAACTGCTAAAAAGACTTTCCAAACAAGGCCTGATGAAAAAGCTTAGAATATTGTTCTCTAAAGAAGGAAAATACTGTTCCCTATAATGACAGAGCTATTGAGTTTTTATTGCCTTTGAAAATCATTCAGTATTTAGGAATACATATTGGAAGGGTTATATCATAGACTCTGTAACACACATTTAAACTGTAAGTTTTCCTTCATTATTTTGTGAAGAATGCTTCTTATTTTTATTATTTTGAATATGTTCTTCTATTGGAAAAGTGTAAAGTAATTTTCAAACAGGATTGGTAAATACCTTAGCTTTAAGTTCAGATAAACTACGGCTGAACCCCCAAACCCATTGCTCCCAAAATCAGCACATAAATTTTGAAGGATAAAAGGAGATATTGGGTCTTTATCTGACTGTAGAATTCAAAATTTTTAACTCTAGTGGCTGAGACTTCCCATTTTCAGGCTTTCTCAAATGTGAAGGAGGATTTTCTTTAAAATCTTATTGTAAAGCAAGGGTTGAAATTCCTCACAACGAAATAATTCCTGGAAGCTTTAAAGAAAACATGAGACATTGGAACACATTCTATACAATTTCAGAAACAGAAAAAAAATCTCATTGGCTTGTAAGAGGTATTTAAAGCAAAAAGTATCTATATCTACATCTGTTCTTTTGGAAAAAAGAATTGTGGACCTGGAAATATCCCAGTCTTCTTAGACAGCACTAATATTCTTCTCATGCAGCTATTAATCTGGAGATATTTCAAAGACTGGGGGCTTGTGTGGTGGGCTTCATCAGATCCTTTGAAGTTTTTCCCCTGCTGCATTTCGGTTATAAATTGTAATTTCTGAGTGTGGTATTGCTAACCTCAGAATATTCATTATTCTCTGCCCTGCTATTTTGATACTTTATACATAATCTTCATCTCAAAATTTGGTTAAAAAGCAGTCTTTTATATAAAGATAGCCTTCTGAAGAGCTCTTTTATTTACTTGCTTGTTTGTTTGCTTGGGGGGCAGTCTTTAGCCGGAGTTGCCCAGCCCTCTTCTGTTGTAATTAAACGGTACATTTGGAGCAAAAGGAAAATATGTAGTGGTTTGTTTATTCAGGAGGAAACGTTTGATTTAATTTAACAGATTATATTCTTGAAGGGGAACAGGACCAAAAATAGATCCTGAGCCAAACGCTGCCTTTAGCTACTTCTTTGCAATCTTAAGCGCTGCCAGAGCCGTGCTAGGCAGCGGGTCCCCAAGAAAATGCAGAGGCTGTGGTGGGGCTGTGTTACAGCTCTGCAGGACTGGGAGGGGAGACGATAACCTTCCTCTCACAGCTAGAAAAGCTGGCCTTTGGTCTGCTTGTCTGCCAGCTCCAACCCCTGCCCACGCCGAGGGGAGAGGCTGGGGAATGTACTCTGCACATGTGGCACCCCCACGGCCAGGAGGCTCCCCCGGCACATCACAAACCAGCTGTGAATGACTGCCAAGAACAGGGAGAGCGACTGCATCTGTGCCAACTGAGAGATACCAGCTGAAAACACCCGTCTGATAAAACACACCATGGTTTTTGCACAGTCACCTTGAACTGAGTGGGGCAAGTTCATGCATCTTGTCTCCAGTGCTGGCTCCCATAGGCAGTTTGAATAGTTAATTCTGCTCTTGGAGATACCTAAATGAACCAAGGGCCTGAAACAATTGGCTACCAGTTGTCTTGTAACTTAGTCTTAGGATCAAGATTTTGTGCAACAAGGGCCCGTTCTTGCTTGGTCTTGGGGTACCTCTGCAATGCAGACACACGTAATCGAGCTGGTGCTGCAGTGAGGAGCAAGCTAGCTTCCTGCTCCCAGGTAGGGTAGCTCTATTCTGCAAAACAAACAAAGACTAGTCTCAAAAAGGGCATAAGGTTAGTAAAGGGTAATAAAATCTTAAAGCTTTTAATTGCACTCAGAGTAATTCTTCCCCTCTCTTTTAAGAGGCAGACAAAACACCCCGTGTGTATTACAATGAAAACATCCCATCCATACTTACCTTCCTTCCCAACTCCAGGACTCAGTGAACACAGAAGCGGGAGTGGAGGGGAGCGGGGGGGGGGGGGGGGGGGGGGAAGTGTGCAGACCATTCGGGTGAACCTTTTTTCTCTCTTCCAAAAGAAAAATAAACCACAATTAAAGAGTTTAAAATACTGGGAGTCATAGCTGCCTATTTCAGGAAATTAGGAAATTTCAGTCAATTAGGAAATAAAAAGGAGAAAGGAAATAAAAGAATTACCAGTGTTTGCCATCTACTGTGCATGGCCGCAATTCAGCTTTTCCCCTTTATGGGTTGAATGAGATGAGGAGAGGGCATTTAATGTTGTTAGGGCTGAGCATCCTAAAAGGGGAAACCGATAGCAGTGGCCAGTACACCAGGGGGTAGTTTTCAGCAGCTCACTGACAGGGAGCAACAGCTACTGTTGAGGATGCTAATGTTCAAGCTCTGCAATTCTATCATTTTAAAGGTTTGATCTTTTGATCTTCATCCTTTCTTTACAAAATGCAAAACACTGAACAATAGCAGATACCTAAGGAAGAATATAAAACCAGGAAAAATAGAGATGCTATATAAAATACTTTCCTGGTCTGCAGCCATTTGCAGCTTGGGATCACCTTAGAGGGGGCATTTTGTGTTAAACAGTATTTGGTACCTTTTTCTTCCTTTTTTTTTTCCAATTGCTCCTTGAACGTACAGGAACTTCCCACACTCCTAGTGCCCTGTGACAAGGAGCTTCACAGCTTAATGCTGTATGGTGCTAAGAAGTACTTACCATTATTTTAACAGTTTTGTTTCACGCCTCCTGATTTTTTGTGTTGTAAGACAAAGTTGTTCTCTGCTTTTATTTTCTGCATCAACCATGATTTTATCAGCCTCTGCTGTAAGTCCGCTTCCCCCTTAATTTCTTTTCCCTGAGGAACATATGACCTGGAAAACAGAGGAGTATGAAATCCTTCCAGGTACATTTAACAGAACACACAGTTATGAAGCGTCTCCTCATAAAAGCAAAAGCAACAGCCTTAGTCTGCGCTACAGAATCTTCTCCCTTGAAGGAATGTCATTGTGCAGGATAGCACTCAATTTGAGTCCTAAAAGCAAGACCTTGACCTTCTGCCAGTCTAGTTAAACCAGCTTTACAAGCATTATAAATCCTGGGCTGGTTCAAAGATTTTGAACAACTACACATTGTTTTGAAACACAACCAGCAACAAAACCTTCATGTTGCATTCCCATGACTAGTGACAATTTGAAACTTTGGAGAAATAAAACGTTACTTTCAAGGCTTTCAGATAAAGGATCTATTTCAGGAAAGTATTTTTAATATTTGCAGCTAGTGTTTCTCCTTTTCGGCTCTTCTTTCTTTAGTATTAATTGAACCATATTTCCCAACAAACAACTGCAGCTGCCCTCCAATTTTGGGGGGGCTCTATTTTGCAGCTGTATTTACGATATGCAGGAATTTGAAGCTTTTGGGAGGGTCTGATGCTATTATGCAATGGCTCTACCACTCCACCTGCAGGCCTGGGGCTTATCTTGAAATGCACTTTGTATGGGCCAAAGACTTTTGCATTTCAGAGGCAGAGGTATGTTCAAACAGTGTACGTGTCCTGACATCAGTGGAATTGAAGACCTGGCAAGAGATTTTATTGCTATTTGGTTTGGGAATAATTTTACATTGGAAAAAGTGAAAACATTTACCTGGCACCTGTAAACCATAATATTTGGTTTGACTAGAAGTGTTTTCCTACATCACTTTGCACTCACAGGCTATTCTGGTTACATCTGCAAGTGCCTAGGATGATTCTGGAAAATGGCTCGCAGGTGCGTTGCAAGACAAAACCAGCCCTTGCTGCCCTGCAGCAGGACTTTGGCATGAGACCCCAGAGTGAAATCACACTTTATCTCAAACATAGCTGAGAAGCTTAAGGACAGAAAGGAGGATGGGATCAGCTGGGAAACACTAAACAATCAGCCTCAACACCCACATTTCATTCTACTCAAATGGCCTTGAAATGTGTTTACAGACAAAAGAGCTGTGAATTGTGCTATTTGACTGTGCTGGGAATTACTGTAGGAAATCAGTGTAGGAAGCCCGGGTAAGTTCATTACCTTCACAAATTGTAGGAAGTTCTTTTGCTTTCTGTTAAAATATTATTGTGCTAAGAAGCTTTTGATAGCAGAGCCTTTCCTCTGTAGCACTAAATTTACCGCTGGCCTTATTTTGGTAACAAGCAAAGTGCAAGGAAGGAGCACATTGCAAAGCAAAGCCACAGACCCCTCTGACTCTGGAACTGCTTGCAAAACAAGACTGATGATCGGACAAGGAATCTGATCATGGCCGCAGAGGAGACAAAAGTGGTATTTCAGATCCAAAGAGGGCCCTAGCAGTGCACTGTCATTGCTGGTCAAATCTTCCTTTTCGCTAGGTCAGGAGAGATGCCCGTGTTGCCCTTGGCTGAGCACACTGGCAGGAGGCAGCAGTGTGATGAGCACCGGCACCCCGCCATGCCTGGTTCTGGTGACTGTTCCTAAGTGCCCTTTCTTTGCTTTTTGTTACGTGGTTCAGAATATGGTGTCTAACAGGCAAGAAACCTTGCAGAGTATAAACACGTAACAGCTGTTTGCCTGCCTTCGTGAGCAGTTCTCACCCAGATGATGTCTTAGACCTCCCTTGCTTATCCTGCTAATTAGACTTCTAGTCCTATAGCCTCAGAACCAATGCAGCCTCTGCCAAGAATCAATAAACTGCAGAGCAGCAGGCAGCCAGTATGCAGCCCAGTAGATACCAGATGCTCATGCTAGGGTGCTTTCCTGTATCAACAAACCAAGAAACCTGAGAGGAATATCTGAAAAGGACTCCCTACCACTAGGGTCTTGCATATCAGTGCAGTGTCCTTGGGACATGGCTTTCCAGTATTGGATGTGACATGATTTTTAGCATTGTTACCACGGAAACTAAGCAACCTGGAATGAGCCAATTCTTATTATCCCTCAGACCTATGCTGCTCAAGGCACAAGAGATGCCTGCACAGTCTCAAGGAGAAAAAGTGCCCACTGCAGCTGTGAGTCCTCTCCCAAACTTCCAATGTCTCAGTGTAAACCACTTTTAAACACCTCTATTTCCGTAGTGTACATGTTCTTGGTGTTTGCACTTTACTGCTGTTTGGTCTTTTAGTAGATGCACTTTAGGGATACTGAAGTTGCATTTTTTAAAGTATTGGAGTATTTTTGTGAACAATTTGGGTTTCCCATGCAGGATTCACAAAGCATTTTCAGGACAGTCTTTGTATGGATTATGAACCTGCTTTCGTCTTGTACCCCAGTGTTTAATATTCATGGGGCACCAAAAGCACAGCAGGCCCCACTGATGGTTCATAACACAGCCAAATGTGATGCACTCTGGGATGTATGCATCCCATATAATGTGTCCCTTGTGTTCAGGTTTTCAGAAGGGACATCAAAACCTCTGGAAAGTCACTGAGCCTTCACGTCCCAGCCATGGCAAAGCTCTCTCCTTTGCTTTCCCATGTGCTGTGCAGAATGCAGTGCACAATTACGATTTGAAACAGGTATTGCTCTGTTGCCTTCATCTTCCTGTTAATAGCTACCATGTACGGCTCACTTTCCCAACCACTTTCAGTCTCAGCTTCAGAGAGGAAAGTTAAACAATTTTTACTCTGTGAGGCAGTAGAAGGCTTCATTGCTTTCTTCAGGAGAGGACAGGCTGCCTCAGGATAAGAGCGGGAAGGCTGATTCTGTTAACATGCATCAGACAGAAGAAGAGGTTATGGTGCTTTAGGCTCCCATGCAATGAGGACTAGCCCGTGTGTTGGAGGTTCACAGGACCCTGTGCTCATGTAGCTACATCTGCCTGCTGTGTGTGGCATTCATTCTCCCTTCTCCCTTGAGGAAAACACCTGAGAGATCTTGAGACACTAGCAATGGCATTTACTGCCCTAACATCATCACAGCATGAAGAGCTGCCATGCCCATAGCTGTCTGCCGGCAGTTTGAAAATGTCACGGCCTACCTGAGCAGTTGAGTGGGGGAGAAGAGCCCTTCAGTTTGTCCCAAAGACTGGAGTGAAGTTACCTGTGCCATGTATCCTGCTAAGACTCACCCAAGTGATCCTGTGGCACGGGCGGCTCAGCACAACACAGAGAGCATTGCCACTCCAAGCACATACATGGTGGAAAATTCCCAGTGTATTCCCAGGGAAGCAGTGAGAAGCTCTTCTGTAACACTGTTGTTCATGGAGATGCTCCATTTCATGTCGGAGAGTATGAACCTGAAGGAAATAGTTTTGAAAGTACATCCATGCAGGCATGTGAGGCAGACTGGAATCTAAATAACATACCTGCCCCCCAGGTGAGCTCTGCCTGCATATGCCTCAGTATCTGACCCTTCCACAATATTTTTGTGGGGAGGCGTACACATCAGAAAAGATGGTAAGGGAGAATTCCTCTCTTCAGCACTTTGGGCAAGTAAGGTTCTGCACAAGATCTGCAAAATTTCTGCTGTTGAAGTTAAAAAAGGAGGAAGGAAAAGAAAGTGAGACAGCCCTTGCAGCTGGTTCCCCTCTACCTTGGCTAATGTTTGCATGGGAGCAGGAAGACATCAGTGGGGCTTAGAGAATCATTAACCGCCCCTGCCAAGTTTTGTGGCCTCAAGGTCGCAGAACAATGGTGCACTGGAAGACTGCAGAAGTGCAGCAAAACAACTCTGTCGGTGCTGGGGGAACCAGAGCACCTGGTCCATGAAAGGCAGAGCTCTGCACACACCTATAATGCTGCAGCCAGGTTTGCTCCTGGGATTCTTCATCCCTGATGCTGACACAGCACAAGGACATGAATGTTGGATGTCCTAAAAGCTGTTTCTTTGTTTTTATTTTTGTATTATTTTTATTTTTCTCCTTCATGGTAGTTCCAGGGAAAAATTAGCTGCCCTAGATGTGTAACTGTAGTTACCACCTGCTAAATTTCTGATATCCTGGTCTAGTCGCCTTGTCTTCAAGGTCTTGTTTTCCTGACTGGACAATGTTCTCCCTGCTCTCTGTTTAGTACCTGTGTTGCTGGGAGAGAGAATTAAACCCAGCTCTTCCCAACGAACACCTGGCAGCTCCTGCACTTGCAGTGCCATTAATGAAGCCTCTTCTCCTGGGTGAGAGTAGAAAGTCACCTTTCCTCATGCCCTTGAGCACATGCAGAGCCTTTATCTGAGGTCACTTGTTTCTTGTAGTCCACAAAGCGCAAGCAAGGATTGTCCTCTCGATGTGGGACTCACATTTTGACACTATTTCTCACTCCCCAGCCCAGATGAACGTAAAGAGCGTTTGAGGAGGAGGAAGGCAGATTTCCCCGCCTCCCCCCAACCTGTGTGCCCTCACCAAAGAACAGGTAGGTGTCTGCTTCCTCTAAGGACGTCCCCTCTCCTACCTCCCCGACTATAAGAGTCAAACTCCACCTATCCCCCCCCCACACTGCAGTGCTGGCACCCTATTTCCAGGACAGAGCTGTAGCTTCTGTTCTGCTTTGAGCTGTGCCCGGTGCCTGAGGTCCCCCAGGTCCCCGAGCCGGGGATGAGTCGCAGCACTGCAGCTCAGCTACCCTGCAGTGTCCTGTGCTCAGGGCTTCATTCCCCAGACATCAGCCCAAGGCCACTGCGCCTTCTTTCTGTCCCCCATCCTCCCTCTTTCCTGGTGCATGGCATCCATGTGCACTGATGTCCGGCCAGACGGAAAGGTCTCAGTATTTACACACTTAAAGGTCAGTACATCTCACTTGGCAGGAGCAGGCAAAACACACCAACCTTGTAGGCAGACTGATGTGTTACTGCGTGTAAGTTTACTTTTGTGCAATGTAAGCACCATCCTGAGTTTTAAAGGCTTGCTCTCGCCTGCTTTTTTATTGCAAGGAAGATGCAGTCGTAAGATGCTGCCAGCATGCAATGCCCTCATATAATGTAATTAACATTTTGACCACTGGATGTTACTGTTGCTCCAAACATCTGCAGGGGAGTGCCGGGTAAAGACTTGCTGGCAATGCAGTCTTCTAATTTTTTTAACTTAGAACCTAGCTAAATCAGACAGGGACCTGTGGACAGATGGATCACCTATTTATTGCCTGCCCATCAACTGAGGAAGAAAAGTTGGAAAGGTGTTATTCAGGTATAAGGGAATGTCTGCATCCAGCAACATGCAAGCAAATTATTAAATTAATGGTACTGGACTGAGATCTTAGTCAAGATGAAAACCGTTAGGCTTGGGAATTCTAGCACATTGCCCAAGACAGCCAAATGGTTTCATATGTGTTATACTAGTGGTCCACAAAGTCCAGAAATAAACCACATTTTTTAAGTACCTTCAACCACTTATGCTACACTAATTAATTAGTTTTAATCCACCTCCCCTAGAACAATTAGTAAGCCTTATGTGTAAGCAATCCCTTTTAAAAATTTGTGGGTTTATTATTATTATTCTAATCATATGCAAGCATTTTTGAACACTTCCCAGATCTCTAATTATTTTTGCTCTCTACTACATGCCTCCCCTCAGCCTTTCTGTATGGATCCCACACGTTTTGTGCATGCAGTTTTCGCTGACGTATCCTAAAGCAAAGTCTTCCTCTCAGATGAACACAGTTGGTACAGTTGAGATGTGCCCAGAGCAATTCATCATTTATTGATTGGCACCTCTGTGGAATACTTCCTTTGTGCATACTGTCTTTTAGGAGCTCCTCTTTTCATCTTCCCCAAACAAGAAAAGCCCTTTAAATGTGCATGATTTTGTCCACCCATAGGTGGACACCATAAGGGTGGATGATATATCCTCCTATAAGTGGACACAACCATTACTACACTCTACATAAACTGACAGAAATTCAGTATGTAGCTGCACACCATTTGTCCATAAAGATGGTTCTGCGGTTTTGGGGGTTTCCTTTTGATTCCTCATGTATTACAGGAAGCATCCAGAAACTGTTCCCCCAGCAAGGCAGTGTTTTCGTATAGTATCATTTTATCTGTAGACCCAATAACTTATGCATTGCCTTATCGTTCCACAGTTTCAGTATCTCCAAGTAGGCATCTCGAAGAACAGGTTTTGCACATTTTCCGAGATCTCCATGTGATTCCTGAGGCAGTTTGTCATGACTGAAGGTATACCTGGCTTGAAATCAGAGGTAAAACTCCCACTCAAGATGTGAAAAATATGACTGCTCACATATAGTACTTAAATAGGGAACTACTCAAGGGAAATTCACATTGCTTATTCTAGCTGCTTAATGTAAATAATTAATGCTCCTGAAGGGGTGAGCCACCTGATCTATGGCAGAAACCTAATCCAGAAAGATATGAAACTCATGATGGAGATGCTGTTTTCTGTCCATTTGTGTATTGAATGGCAAAGGGAAGGCTTCATCACTGTGCATACCAATACATCATAGAGTTATTTAAAAAAAAAAAAAAAAAAGAGAAAAGAAAAAGGCGTTCTTTTTTTGACTCAGTGTTATCACTTAAAAAGTGGCCGGCCAAAAATTCTGAACTGATTTCTTTATCTCATCCTGAGAAATTCTTTGAGACTTGATACTGAAAATAGTTTATTTATCAAACATTCCCTCTCTCCATTTTGTGTACCATAGTTTCTGCCTTGCCTCTGAAAGGCTGCTGGTGGTCTGATGGAATATTTTAACATAGAAAATGTGGGAGCTTTTTAAACTGACATGTAAAGGTTTTTTTCATTTTTGCACATCCTAATCTACCTCTGCTTTCTTGCCAGGGCAGAGCAGTCTACACCTTTTGCCTGTTGACTACACAGTTGCCTGTTGTCATGATTTACACACCGGATTAACGTGAGGGATAATAAATTAACTAAGTGTAGCTCCATAGTGCATAATCCTCAGTGCTTTAAATTAAAACTGTCTGCGGTGGGCATGAGAGTGATCGGAGCAGAACTTTGCCCTGCAGGCACATTTTTTACCACCCCATCTGTTGCCCCAGATACTACGAATGGAAATGCTTGTTTGCACATTTTTCTTTTAGGGGATCACATTTTTTTTCCTTTAAAAATGTTTTTTCTTATATTTTCTTTCTTGAGACTGTAGCAAACGACATATAAAATGCAACATTCAAACCAGGGCACAGAAGTGGAATGCATGCTACAAGCCTGAGCAGTATAAAATATTCAAAGAATGAATACATGCATATTTAGGTCAAGTAGAACAAGGGATCCCTGCAGTCACTTCCTTTCTGTGACTTGAACACATTGTTAGTCACTAGTAATTATTTGCCTGGGATGTCTTCTTCTTTTAGCTCTCTTCAGCTGAAGAGTTGGTGGCCTGATGTTTGGTCCCTGGAGTTTTTTCCATGTGATCTACCTCCATCCCATGTCAGTCCTCTTTCCAACAGCTTGAGGAAGCAATTTTAACTTACTGTAAGCCAGTGTAAGGCATGCAGGATACCCAGAGTGGTATAGATCAAGTTCAAAGCATCACATTATCTGATCCCCCCAAATTTAATCAGGAGCTGATTTCTTGATTTCTTTGGAATTACCAATGAGTTAATAAAAGTGAACTCTTGGCCAGATTAGCTCTGAACAGTTCGGAGAGGTGAGTCCAACTGCAGGCCAGAGCAGCATCTACAACACCTTTATCTACAAGAGCTTTGCTTTCCCCTCTCCATTTCTTCTCTCTTCAGGACCATTATTTCCTGCTATGGGCTGGAAAAGCACCTGTTCTGGGAGAAAGTGGAACCATGGGACACAAATTATTGTGAATTATTTGCCTTTTATAAAACCCATCTGATCTTCCATTCTGGAATACGCAGGGCCAACACAGTCTCTTTCAAGAGTACCTAATTGTGCAAAATTCCCTCTGCACAAACTTTTTTTCTCATTTTTCTTCACATATTCTCTATGTGAGATTGCAGCAGTGACAAGCCCCTGACAATACCCCAGTCAGCAACTAGGCACCACGCAGCCACTCACTCACTTCCCCTCCCACCCAGTGGGATGGGGGAGAAAATTGGGAAAAAGTAAAACTTGTGGGTTGAGATAAGAATGGTTTAATAGAACAGAAAAGAAGAAATTAATACTGGTAATAATAAAAATAATAAAATAACAATAGTAATAAAAAGATTGGAATACACAAAACAAGTGGTGCACAATGCAATTGCTCACCACCTGCCAAACGATGCCCAGTTAGTTCCTGAGCAGTGATTTTCTCCCGCGCCCCCCAGGCCAGCTCCCTCCAGTTTATATACTGGGCATGACGTCACATGGTATGGAATACCCCATTGGCCAGTTTGGGTCAGCTGCCCTGGCTGTCTCCCCTCCCAACTCCTTGTGCCCCTCCAGCTTTCTTGCTGGCTGGGCGTCAGAAGCTGAAAAATCCTTGACTTTGTCTAAACACGAGTTAGCAACAACTGAAAACATCAGTGTGTTATCAACATTCTTCTCATACCTAGCTCAAAAACACAGCACTGTACCAGCTACTAGGAAGACAATTAACTCTATCCCAGCTGAAAGCAGGACATCATGGAATGAAGACTGCTAGATCAATCAATATACATAGTCAAGTTTCTAAACTTTGCACACAGAAATACAGGCCTAACTCAGTGAATGTCTGCAAGCTGAATGGTTGGACAATCTTGCATTGATCATTTCATGTATCTTCCTGAAATATTCCTGAGTTGTGTTACTTTACAGCTAAAACTTTGCAGTTCCCTCCTACCTCACATGAAAAGCCAGCACGGACCAAACACCTATCTTGACTTACACAGATGTAGGGTCCCTGTAGGATCTGAACATCAAATGGCAATGTCCAGGCTTCAGGTTGTACCAGCTGGTGCTGAGAAAGAGCTGATTGTGGGCCTCTGTTGTGAGATCTTAGCAACCTGTGGAATGAGGATGGGGAAAAATGTTTTCCTGATCTCCCATTCCATCACAAACCACATGTCCACTGCTACATCTAGAAAAGAAGAGCTCTGGACATTCAATTATTTCAGGCCCAAATGCTCTGATGGTGGTTGCTTCAAACACTCCCTTGGGCAGTCTGCTCCATACACCCCTCGGGCCCTGCCCACTGTCCCCTGCAGAAGACCCTGAAGCTCTCCAGGGCACCACTGTGACGGAAAATGACTTAACTGCAAGGTTCAAGCAAACAACTTGAACTTCACTTGCAGATTTAACTGCAACGTTCAAGCAAACGACTTGAACTTCACTCACAGACAATACACCACTGTTGCAGGTTTTACAGATACAATGGAGGAATGCACTATTGCAATTTTTTAAGGCAAGAGTAGTACATTATTACAACCACAAGCGATTCACAGACAACCACAAATGCATTTACAAACTTCAAGCATAAACAATATTCACTTATCCCTCCAGGTAAGGACTCTTAATCCAGGGAAGTTACCTTGACCGGCAGCCTGATCAAGGGAGGGGAAGGGTTTCCTTCGCAAGCCAACTGTATAGTTAGAGAAGTAACTCCCCCCATTTCCAACCTGAATCTTAGAGTTTTTATCCCCTGACTTGTGGAATGGTGTGTATGACTATGTCTGAGTGGATTATGATATATGCCTAAATGGATTATGTATATCTGAGTGGAGTTTCCCCTTATCTTTCCTTTATTGGTCTGTGATTGTTTGAATACACAAGGTTGTCATTTGAAACTGAAGCTGAAACCCTCCAGGTTTTGGGTTTTTTTAGCTTGCTTCCTCAGCAACTGGATAGTGGTTGGATTGAGACTCAGGGCATGCTATCTATTAAGGGATTTCAAGGCTCAGTTCAGGTTTTGGTTCTTTGAATGGTGCAGCCACTGCCCTGTTTACTTCAGGGTTTATCAGACAACCCAGGGCTAAACTGTCTTCACAGCTCCCTGTGAGTCGTCTCTGCAGAGAGACGGGGCCTCAAGGCAACCCAAGGCTGGGTCACTTTTGTAACCCCCCATGAGTCGCCTGTGTGCACTAGACATGGTGAAACTCCTTTGTGAAACATGAGCCGGACAATCCACACAACCACTGCTGAAAAATGTTTTCTGGTGGGTTCAGGTCCTTGTAAATGTCTCTTCCCACCCTTAGAGGCAGATAAGTGATGTCAGATTCCTGCTGGTTCAGAAGGGAATCCCTTGCCTCCACAACCAGGCAGGTTGCTCCCTCTTCCCAAGGCAGTCGCTGGGAAGCAGTAGGTCGTAGCTACTCTGCCAGTGAGGAGTCCTGTGAAACATCAAAATTAACCTCTGGCTGAGGATTATCCTGTCTGATTCTCCATACTCTCTAATTTCTCCTTTCTTCAGACCTAACTTAGGCTCCATCTCATTTACAACATCTGACTGTTCACCTCCACATTGCTGATACTTAAGTAATAAGATAAGCACTAAAAAGTTAGTATATTTAATACTATATTTGGGCCATATGTCCCCTCTCTGGTTCTCAATGTGCCTTTTGTCTTCTCCATTACTGTTTCTTATCACCACACACATTTATGCCTGTGCATAGCATAAAATGAATAAAATGAAAGCAACTGCATTAACAAATTGTTACGGGACTGGTGCCACAGCCAGGGGTTTGGCTTCTTAGAACATGGGACTCACTTTGAGAAACCTGGTCTACTGGGGGCTGATGGGGTCCATCTGTCAGAGAAGGGGAAGAGCATCTTCGGTCATAGGCTTGCCAAGCTGGTGAAGAGGGCTTTAAACTGAAGTTGCTGGGGGAAAGGAACCTCAATCCATCCCACTCCTACCAATTTGATGCCAGTGCCAGCAACAGATGCCCAGAGCTTGGAGAGGAATCACTGGTCAGCAGGAGAGGACCAGGAGAGCACCTGGAGAGCAGCACAAAGGAATTCCAGCCAGTAAATTGGCTTCATCAGGTGCCCAACTTAAATGCCTCTATGCAAACACATGTAGCATGGGGAATAAACAAGAGTAGTTAGAGACGTGTGCATTCCTGCAGGCCAATGATCTTACTGGCATCATGGAGACGTGGTGGGATGGTTCCTATGACTGGAGTGTTGGAATGGAAGGATATAGGCTCTTTAGGAAGGACAGGCAGTGGAGACAAGGAGGGGGTGTTGCCCTCTATGTCAGTGACCAGCTGGAGTGCGTGGAGCTCTGCCTGGGGATGGATGAGGAGCCAACCAAGCGCTTATGGGTCAGGTTTAAAGGGAGGGCAGGGACAGGTGACATTAAAGTGAGGGTCTGCTACAGGCCACCTGACCAGGAAGACCAAGCGGATGAGGCCCTTTATACACAGGAGCAACTTCAGAGGACTTCAACCACCCCAATATCTGTTGGAGGGACAACATGACAGCACATAAGCAATCCAGGAGGTTGCTGGAATGTGTTGATGACAACTTCCTTCTCCAAGTGATGGAGGAGCCAATGAGGAGAGGTGTTATGCTGGACCTTGTTCTCACCAACAGGGAGGGTCTGGTGGGGAATGTGAAGCTGAAGGGCAGCCTTGGCTGCTGTGACCATGAAATGGTGGAGTTCAAGATCCTTAGGGCAGCAAGGAGGGCACACAGCAAGCTTGCTACCCTGGCCTTCAGGAGAGCAGACTTTGGCCTCTTCAGGGATCTGCTTGGTAGAGTACCATGGAATACAGCCCTGGAAGGAAGAAGGGCCCAAGAAAGCTGTTTAATATTCAAGAATCACCTCCTCCAAGCTCAGGAGCAATGCATCCCAACAAAGAGGAAGTAAGACAAAAACAGCAGGAGGCCTGCATGGATGAACAAGGAGCTCCTGGACAAACTCAAACACAAAAAGGAAGCCTACAGAGCGTGGAAGCAAGGACAGGTAGCCTGGGAGGAATATAGAGAAATCATCTGAGCAGCCAGGGATCAGGTTAGGATAGCCAAAGCCCTGATAGAATTAAATCTGGCCAGGGCCACCAAGGGCAACAAGAAAAGCTTCTGTAGGTACATCAGTGTTAAAAGGAAGACTAGGCAAAATGTGGGCCCTTTCCAGAAGGAAATGGGACACCTGGTTACCCAGGACATGGAGAAGGCTGAGGTACTTAACAACTTTTTTGCCTCAGTCTTCATCTGCAAGTGCTCCAGCGACACCGCAGAAAGCAAAGGCAGGGACTGGGAGAATGAATGAAGAACTGCCCATCGTAGGAGAAGACCAGGTTCAAGACCACCTAAGGAACTTGAAAGTGCACAAGTCCATGGGACCTGATGAGATGCATCCACAGGTTCTGAGAGAACTGGTGGATGAAGTGGCTAAGCCCCTATCCATCATATTTGAGAAGTCATGGCAGTCTGGTGAAGTGCCCATTGACTAGAAAAGGGGAAACATAACCCCCATTTTTAAAAAGGAAAAAAAGGAAGACTCAGGGAACTACAGGCCCGTCAGTCTCACCTCTGTGCCCAGCAAGATCATGGAGTGGGTCCTCCTAGAAACTATGCTAGGGCACATGGAAAATAAGAAGGTGATTGGTGACATCCAACATGTCTTCACTAAGGGCAAATCGTGCCTGACAAATTTGGTGGCCTTTTAGGATGGTCTTACAGTGTTGGTGGACAAGGGAAGAGCAACAGACGTTATCTACCTGGACTTGTGCAAAGCATTTGACACTGTCCTGCACAATATCCTTGTCTCTAAATTGGAGAGATGTGGATTTGACAGATGGACCACTCAGTGGGTAAGGAATTGGCTGGATGGTCACACTCAAAGACTTGCAGTCGATGGCTTGATGTCCAAGTGGAGAGCAGTGACGAGTTCCTCAGGGGTCGGTGCTGTTTGACATCTTTGTTGGTGACAGGGACAGTGGCATTGAGTGCATCCTCAGCAATTTTGCTGAAAACACCAAGCTGTGTGGTGCAGTCCACACGCTGGAGGGAAGGGATGCCATCCAGAGGGGACCCTGATAGTCTCGAGAAGTGGGCCCATGTGAACCCCATGAAGTTCAACAAGGCCAAGTGCAAGATCCTTCACCAGGGTCAGGGCAATCCCAAGCACAAATACAGGCTGGGTGATGAGTGGATTGAGAGCAGCCCTGCAGAGGACTTGGGGGTGTTGGTTGATGAGAAGCTCAACATGACCCAGCAGTGTGCGCTTGCAGCCCAGAAAGCCAACCGTATCCTGGGCTGCATCAAAAGAAGTGTGACCACCAGGTTGAGGGAGATGATGGTCTCCCTCTACTTCGCAATTGTGAGAGCCCTCCTAGAGTACTGTGTTCAGCTCTGAGGCTTGAAGCGAGTCCAGAGGAGGGCCACAAAGATGATCAGAGGGCTGGAGCACCTCTTCCATGAAGACAGGCTGAGAGAGTTGGGGTTGTTCAGCCTGGAGAAGAGGAGGCTCAGGGGAGACCTTAGAGCAGCCTTCCAGTACTTAAAGGAGGCCTACAGGGAAGATGGGGAGGGATTCTTTATCAGGGCATGTAGTGATAGGATGAGGGGTAATGGTTTTAAACTGAAAGAAGTTAGATTTAGATTAGATTTTAGGAAGAAGTTCTTCACCGAGGGTGGTGAGGCACTGGAACAGGTTGCCCAGAGAAGTTGTGGCTGGCCCATCCCTGGAAGTGTTCCAGGCCAGGTTGGATGGGGCTTTGAGCAACCTGGTCTAGTGGAAGGTGTCCCTGCCCAAGGCAGGGGGGTTGGAACTAGATAATCTTTGAAGGTCCCTTCCAACCCAAAGCATTCTGTGTTTCTATGATTAATCAGAGTTTTTCCTGCCTCTTTTCATAGGCACTACCATTTGTATAGAAGAATGGGGAAGGAGAGCTTGCTCCGTAGGCATTTCCTTCCAGTGCTGCTCGATCCAGCCCCAGAACTGTTGTGCAGAGCCATTCCTCGGGGTCTCTGTGCAGTGAACTTTGAAGGGGCAAGGGAAGCTGCCAGGCTGCCTATCCACTTCAAGCCTATCTGAGATAGGCTTACTCGGCATGAAAGCCACTCTAACAGCATGGGCCCTCCACACAGTCCAGATAAGGTGGCAGATGTGTTTAGTAGCTGGACCAATATTAACAATAACATGTATTTTGTGGGGTTTTTTTTTGCCAAGGATAGACTAGCTCCTCTAAATGGATTACTTTAATCTACAAGGATAACCCCCTGGGTTTTCACGCTCACTGCAAAGAAGAGTGAGCAGTATGTTAAAAAACTCTTCCTGGTAGCTTATCTAAACCTGTCTTCTCCTAATCCCTCAGTTTTAGTCTTGAAATTAAAATACACTTGCATTGTCCTTTTATCATGAAGTCACTCAGTAATTAGCCTGCTGAAGATTTGGGGAAAATTTTAATTCACTCTAATGACATACAGTTCTCTTCTGACTGTTGTCTGTCCAAGGGGATTAGGAGAAGGTGGAGAAAATGATGTTTCTAAATGGGGATGGAAAAACTGAGCCTCCTTGCCAGGGTGCTAGGCACATCCCTTTCTGGAGCATAGCTGGCTGCGTCCAAGGTCGGTTCCTCTGCTGATAAGGGCTGTTGTGAAGAAACACAGAAGCGAAGGCTTGCTCCTCCTACCTCGTGGGAGTTGCTTCTTAGTGGAGGCTTTACCCCTGGCCCCCACCCTGCGCTACATCGCTGCTGTGCCGCAGTGATGGCCGTGACCTGGCTCCTGCTGTCGCAGTTCTGACTCTGACCCAGCTCCACCGCCTCAGCTTCCCAGCTCGCCCCTGGACATGTCTTGCTGCTGTGGACATCCTTGGTGACCACTCAGCTGTGTCTGACCCCCGTCACTGCCCCAGGCCTGATCCTGCTCCAGACTGGCTGCTCGGCATCCTGGCCCCTGGTCCGTGAGGGCTCTGCCCCACTGGCTGTGCTGCCATAGGGCAGCACCGAAGCCCTCGTGGTACCCTGACTCACTTTTGGCTTTCCAGAGAAGAATTTAATCCCATTCACTAATATTCCCTCCAATTCAAAACCCAAGTGAGATTGAATTAGCCTTGTGTGGCCACATGATGAAGCTGTTTCTGCCCAGCTCGTTATTTCCAATGAGTAATAGCAGATTTGTCAATATTTATACTGCATCCTCAGTACAAGTCAGCTTGTTTAAGCTGAAGTCAATATAAACTATACTGATTCATGCTGGCTGAAAAATCTGTCCACATTTTCTAAACACTTCAGTTGAGTTAAAATCCCTGCATCTTTAGAACAAGAGATATCTTGTGTTAATATCTCTGTGTTAATATTTTCCCATTATGTAGATCAGAGACTTGTGGAAATGACATTAGCACTTTCCTTCAGTGCCGTTTATAGCTTTTAACAGCTTCCTGACATTGATAAAGTGTGTTATGAAAAGCAGAGCCAGCAGGCTGAAGACACAGACTGAGTTATGTTTTTATTAAAAATATTATTCAGCTGTCACACAATGTCACATGTAAATATCCTCATGAGCTTCTAGTGAAGCAATGTCATATGTGCAAACGGTCTCTGTTTCCACTGTTGCCTTTGTAGTGGCTGTAAGGATACCATGCCAGTGGAGAGAGAAGGGAATGGGGGCCCTGAAACTCAGATCCACCCCTCCTGGTTTGTGGGTGACCGTCCCTGGGCAAAGGCACAGTACATCTGAATTTCCAAGCTGTGTGAGAGCGGTGTTACCTTGCAAAGGGGCATATCAAATACTAAGCAAATATTTAAAGCCACTATTTTCACTCCATTTCTCATGTGAATAAATGCTCTCAGGTTGACCTGCTTTATAAAATTCAACTCTGAACTCAGTTGTGATGTATTATGTGGAGATTACTCAGACATCTCCCATTGCAGTCCGTACATCACGAAAAGCGAAGATACCTCTTTGCGTACTGGACTCACCACCAAAGACATGTCTCATGGAGGTACACCCTGACTAGTTCAGGGACTGATGACGTGTGGCTGTGCAAGCCTGGGACTCATGCTGCTGTCCGTGTTTATGCTGCTCCTTGGGTAGATTTTACAACCTGCAATTCAATTCCTTGCTCTACAGCTACATTACGGAAAATCCCAAAGCTAGGTACTGTAGAGCTGACCTGGAGCCACTGCAGTGATGGGGCACAGCAGGTCCTTCTGCCTGCTGTGATACAACAGGGTGACAGAAAACAAAAGGCACAGCAATAGAATACGATGATTGACTGGGCCTGCAAAATACGTTTCCGTTTGAATCTGGCATTGTTTTGTCAGTAGAGATAATAGCAATAAGCTTGTAGGAGTAATCTAAAAATGGTAACTGGAAAATGAGTTCCAAGAACAAGGCATCAGATCTGTGGTGAGCAGGTCTTGCAGCTTGATGTGTGAGTCATAGCATTGGGTGATTTTTCTCTAAGTCCCATTGTCTCCCAATTCTTGATTATGTATGGCATTCACCTTGATGTTTCTTCTTCTTTTCTTTATGGAGTAGAGGTAATTAAGCTGTTTTGACTCTAATATACACACAAGCTAGACAAGGACAGCACCATGTCATAAAAAATTCCCAGGGGGCAGAAAGATGAGTCTGAGGACATGATCAGTGTGCTCCCTCAAGCTTCTGGATTGGAAAAGAAAGTGAAAAGAAGCAGAATTATATCAAACACCTTTTTTTAAGCCATTTTAATGATTTGGGGAGATTTTATCCTGTCTTCAACAGTGGCAATAAGAAGGTGGCTATTTAGGGAGAGCGCATGAGCCTGGCGACTTTGCACTGCTCGCTCGTGCAGCACATACAAGTAAATTAAGGCTGTGAAAGGGTACATTCTTGCCCTTTCCTTCTAGTATTTATAGTCCTGTTGTCCGTGAAGAAGAAAAGACAGTGTAAATAAAGACAAGCCATGTAAGAAGCCTTATGAGAAAGGAAGACTGTTGGAGATTTGTCGTCTTTTCTCCCCCACCAGAGCCACCTCAGGGTGCCTTCCTCTGGTTGCTGGTTGCACGGGTTGTTTCTGCCCTCTGGTCTGCTGTTCTCTCCTTTCCTCCTGCTCTGCCCTGGGTGAGGGATCCATATGGTTTGCAGGATGGGAGGCTGCAGGCAATGCATGATGAGCAGCAAGACGGGAATTCACTGTCAGCAGACCAGGCTGCTGAACTACAACCCCTGTAAACATTCATTGCACAGCACCTGGAGGTGCTCTGGGGGGAAGCCCATAAACATCACATGGAAGATACCAGTGTTTTCACTGGCTTTGATAAATGAGTATGTGTACCTTCTAAATGTTGTCCAATGACTGTGAGACAGCGTAATTGCAGTGAGGTGGCAGTTGCTACAGAAACGGGTCACTGGAAGAGCCAAGCAATTAGGCAAGTAAAAGCCAAGGAAATCATCCATGTGTAAACGGACTTCCTAAACATCCACACCTCCTCTCATTGTATGCATTTGCGTGCAGATAGATGGAGTGTGTAAATAGGTGGAGTATTTATCATTAGCCAGTTTGAGATGTTCTTTTTTTTTTTTTTTTAGTGAGCGTACATCCTCTTTAAAAATGAAAGAAATGACCACTTAGAGACAGAGGAAGCTTTGCTAAAAGGTCTGTCTTCCCCTGGCCTTATTTATTATTTAGTTCTTCAGCTGACGTATATAATACTGGAAGGCACTTGGAGACTCTAGTTTGAAAGAAATATGCTGCACAAAATCAAGCTTCCTCATAGGAGCAGGAAACATCTTCAAAAGTTAATTGCTTTTTCACAATGAAATAAACCTCTTTATTACTGCTCTGTTCAATAAGGAAAAAGAATGTGCGGCATGTCTTTAATTTCTTCAGGATGCATGCTATATGGGTAGCCTGATTCCCCTCTCATTTTCTGTTTTGGTAACAGTGAAAACCTCACACCAGTGAGTTAACTCTGACTGTATCTTGCTACACACAAGAAGAGAATTAGGTATGTTAACTGTGATATTTTCTCTTAATGCTGAAATTGGCTGGAGACACAGAGCCACATACTGATTTACTTCATAAACCCTAAGGATAAGGCACTGAAGAGATGCAAGAGAAACATGGACTTTGTCCTAGGCTGTTTTAAGTTGACAGCAGTACGTAATACATTAAGTGGAAAGCACACTGGAGACACCATTGTGTACTATCATCATAAGAGAAATAAAAATACAGAGTTCAGTGTTCAGAGAGAACAGCTGCAAATATTAGTTCTTCACCCAGGTTAGCAGGTACTGGCTCCAGGCTGAGCAACAAAACCATTCACATGCCTCTTTCCTTCACAGCAAACCAAATTATTGCTCATAAAGCTACTATGAAGACCTTGATTAGATGATTAATTATCACAGACGTGTTAGGAAGTGAATTGCAGGACATGCTACCTTATGGCTTTTGAACTCACACTCTCTTCTATACCCTCAAACTATGGCACCTTGAGATCTGGGTGTGCATAGGGGGACTGTCATGCATGTCTCCTGGTTGTGTGGAAGAGGTTACATACAAATCCTTTCAGCAGAGGAAGGAAGAACAGGCAGCCGGCTGTTTTCCGAGACCTCCTTACTGGTGCTGAGGATATTATTATTAATTGTGTTTTGCATTCTCCCAGGGCTTTACAGAACAGATTAAAATTTTGGCCTTGGTAGTAGTCCCTTTGTGCAGTGCAAAGCGGGTGGCATTAAGTGTAACATGTCACTGCTTTGAGCCAGGAGCCCAACATACCCACCTGGTAGAGGTTTAAAAGGACAAGGCTGTGACCAAAGTTCCGGCTTGCATTGTGGGGTCCTGCCCGTGGAAATGTGACCAAGATCCGCCAGCTCCCATTTTTGACTCTGAGGATGAGGGAAATAAGAATAACTGTGAGGTGGAGTGACCGAGTGTGCTCATGGCTGTATGAGGGAGAAATGGAGCAGCTGGGACTCGATGCATATGCAAAAGAGGGCAAACGAGCGTGCACATGAGGGGCTGGATGGGTCCATAAACGGCTACATTACAGAGGGAGACATGGAGGTTAAACAAATACAGATTGTAGCTCCATCCCCTGCTGTACTGTACACCAGGAGTTCTGGAAAGAGCTTTACATTATTTATCTTCCAGCCACTTCCAGTTAGCACCAAGAGGCAGTCACCCTGCAGTGTGGTACTTCAACATGCCTGCAATGACTTTCCTCCAAAATCGCAAAGGAAAGCTGTCTTACTAACAGCACGCTAGGAATGCTCCATGAAGGGAGCAGAGTCTGTACTGAAACCAAGTCTGGTTATTAATCGGATTTGTACCAGAAACTCAGACTGTTTATTTAGTGAAGTAATGGAAATGAAAAATGCGTAATGCAAAAATACAGTTTTGGGAGAGTAGGGGGATTTTTCAGACACAGAGGTTTCACAGCTATTCACCCAGTTTGCATTTGTGTATCGACCTGGAGAGCTGCTGCCGCGGTGAGGACTGAGACCGGAGCTCTGACAGCACCAACCGAGCCCATCTCAAGCTGAAAGAATGAGCTGAGAGACACAAATTTGGAACAAGGGTGTAAACATCTATACGTGGCCCAGCTAGTGCTGTAGGAGGGTGGGACACTACTCTAAGAGGCGTAAGTTCTCCTTTAGGTTACCTGTCAGATAGCTGCACGTACACTGCTTCTAGTGGGCCAGCAGTGTTGCTTTATCGCAGCTTACCCACCCACTCTCTCAGCGATTACATGGGCAAATAAAGAACACCCTCATGCTTGTATTTAGCACAGGCACCACTGTATAATTCAGACACAGAATATACAGACTTTTGCAAATGAAACAAGTACTGGGATTTTCTCTTTGGTGGGAGAAAAAGTAAAACCGAAACCCGCTCAGGCGGGAGGGCAGGTGGCTGACTGCAGAACTGCAGCTGTGCCTCCTCGCTGCTGCTGAGCAGGGAAGTGGCTGCCCCATTTTTCAGAAGTTCTGGTGGAAGTTTAGGTTCCCTGAGAAATCAGATAAACTCTGTGCTGCTTTTAAACAAATAGATACATGTTAGGAAAAGAACAGAGGAGGCCTGCTTCATCGGTTTTGCTGTGGCTGATATTGGAAGCATGGTCTGTCTTTGGGGAAATTTCAAGGCAGGACTTTTGCAAGGAATTTCAGAGTGAGCTTTGTAAGATCAGGTAGAAACTATGTTAAGAGATGTAGCGTAGTTGGCTTCACAACCCTCTGAAGGAAAAGCTAACTTACACGAGTTATATCTGATTTGTGCATCCTGTGCATTGGAAACATATTTCTAAGAGAGATGGAACTCTAAGTGATGGAACTGCCTACTGGCTGGCTAATGGCAGCAGGGAGCAGACAGTGTTACTAGTAAAAGATTAATGAGATGAATGAATCTCTAATCTCAGTGTTTATGGTCTAATTTGTTGCTCTTATTTTCACTTTACGTTGGCTAGCTCAGTGAAATGCCTTATCAATGAAAACAGCAATATGCTTAGAAGCTTGAAACAACGATTATCTCTCTTCAAGATCCTAGATGCTACATTATCAAGGAACTATGAGGCTTGACTTTTTGTTTGCAAAATAGGGAAGGAAAAAATGTCTACTGAGGGAATTTAAAGGCTGGCGTTCTATGGCTTGTGTCATGCAAGCAAGCAGGCTTTCGTAATAGTCTTTTTCTGCTTGTAAAATCGATAAACAATTTGCAGCAGTTTTAGTTAATTGGGTCATTGCGTTTTTTGTCCCTTGTAACCTTCTAATTTTACTCCTATATATTTCTTCTGGCCCCAGTTCTGGCTTTTTTTGGTCTTCTTCTAGCAAATTATAAATAATCTTTGTGTTTTGGTTTACCAGTAATAAAGTGGACCTATATCTAGTCATCTCACAGGAGTATACTGAAAGTTAACTAACAATTTGAAAAGCAATCGTAGATCCTCTGGTTCTTAATTACCATGTAGTAACTGTACAGCACTGCAGCCTTAAAAATAATTTAGTAATGAGTTACTGAAGACATGACCTCATTTTATTCCTAGTATCATTTTTTAGAATGTGAAAATGTTCCATTTAGTCCATTTTCTGGAATAGAGTATTTGTGACTGACTCATTAGCAGCAGTTAGTTGACATGGATGTAGTTTAGCTAAAGCTTTATCTACAGTATATTTACTACAGCAATAAAGGTTCTTGCTGCAGATGGTAATGCATGTGACAAAGAAAGGACTGTGCTCCCCAGTTGATATATTTATGTCATAACTGGAAACAGCTCGGAGGCTTGAGAACACTTTATCACATCATTCCTGGAGCTGTAATTGAGCAAATGCTATCAAAGGAAGCTGTGGTACAAAAGTAAGTAAGTAATGAGAAGTTAGAAACATTTCTTCTGCTCACAAGAGAAAGTAAGGAGCAGGGGTGGGAAACGTGGGGAGAAAAGGAGAAATACAAAGGATTCCTGGATATACATGAGTTTTAGTAACTTTGCAAAGGGGAAAAGTAGTGACATTAACATCAAATCAATAGCTACATTATATCATTGCCTTTCATGTGATGAAGCTTACAGCATTTGTGCATCTGTGTGCACATCTGTGCCGAATTTCTTCTATCTCATGCAAAATAAGCCTTGTTACGAGTTTTGGGGTCTTAATTACAGTATCCACATAGGTACTCTTCCTTCATTCAGAAGTGACGAAATAACCAGCAGACAAAATCCAAACCCATGGGGTGCTCTAGCTCTCCCTCTAGTGCCTCTGCAGCAGATTTAATATGGGGTTTGAATTTTTTTTTTTTTTTTTTTTACACCACCACTCCCCCCCCCCCCCCCCCCCCCCCATGTGTATTTATCCCACACTTGCTAGCAGCTGTATAGAGTGGGTGTCAAATGCTGCTACAGATGGGAGGCCATGAACTCCCAGCTAAGAGCCTTTTGCATGCACCTGGTCGAATTAGTTACAGGAAACAAGCTTCATGTAGGCGGGTATAGTGAGGGCTGGTCCTTTGATGGAATGTTTAGTTCCTGTAAGAATTTTGGGATTTGGTCCGGGACAAATAACTGTCTTACAACTAGATGATCACTGTGCAATGCTCATGGAAGCTTCTCCATGGTGGACTATGCAGCTGAATACCTCCAGGTTCTTTTGGAGGCATCTCCGACAGCTCTGCCCTAAATTTATCAACACCCAAATGATTAGAACTGCGTGGTAATTCTCTTCTAAAGCATTTAACCAATTCAGAGTTTAACTCCCACTTGCAAAAGTGACCTTGGAGACACTCTGGCATTTAAAGAGGTAGAAAGGCATCCACAGATGTTTTCAGTGATGTACCACACTTAGCTTGCGGTGAGGCAGGAGCCTATGGGATTTTAGAATCCCACTAGGCATCTCCTTATCTATTCCAGTGCATACATAGGGATTATCTTTACCTGTAGACACTAAGAGGTGTAAAGGATTTATTTTCCACAAAAGGCTTTTAGCAGGAAATACGTGAGTCAAAATTATAGACTCTTTAACTTGCCAGTCAGCTGATACCCAGCCTTAAAGAGGCACTTGCATGTTCCGTGTCTCTTTTTGATGGTACAGTTAATTGGGCACAGGCAATTCTGCTTTTAGGGATTTCTAAAGCTGCCTCAGGTGGGACATACTGCATAGGATTTCTGACCCAACGTGTGCTCCTCTTTGGCTGCCAGGACTTTGATCCAGTAACTGCTTTCAGGGTATGCCCGGTGCATCAGGCAATAACACAGTGGGAGTGAGAGTGTGCTTACTTGTCTGTTTTCCCCTAATATCCCACTGATATTCACTTAGGATATGCCAAATATAGCTTCATTGAGTAGCTACAATTTTTACTTACCCTTGATGCTGATGGTTCGGTATGTACTTGTCTCCCTTGCTGAAGGGGTTTTGAACTTGCACTTTGCAGGACAGTGCCCAAGCCAGCAGGTTATGAAGAAGGGGCTACCAGGTAAGCCAGAGAGAGGTGTGAATACCACCCTGCCATCAGGGCTGTCATGTGGGGAGGGAAAAAACCCCAACCCCTCTGTGTTTAGCTATGTCACACTGAGAATTTAATAATGTCCTTAGTGGAATGCAGCTGAGTGACTAGGCTGTTCTCTCACTAAAATGTAATGTCAGACTCTTTTGATCCCATGAACTATTTTTCATGCGCAGTGGAACAGTTTCCATTGGAGGAACTGAATGCCTTCCTACCCCACGGCAGGGTGCTTCCCACTGAGCTTGGAAAAGGTTTATGGGAGATAAGAGCTTAATTCCCCGCCTAGAAGAGGGAGTTGAACCCAGGTTTAAGTTAACAAAATCCTTCTAGTCGCTGACTTATAAAGGAGCCAAGCTGACGGTGCTCTTTTTGCTGGATTTTGCAATAAATTGTTGGATGTGTTCCTTAGGAAGCATTTCTCCCAGAAGGTGACTCAAGGCTGTGAATGAATGGAGGACATTTTGTGCCAAGTGAAGTACTACAACCCTGGCAAGGCAAAGGAATTGGGACAGATTTCTTCAGCACTTTCTAGTGCTGAGGTTATGTGGCCTACATGATTCAGGTCTCAAATGCTTTGGGACTTGGCGCTCTCGGTAGGCACAGCCCACTCAGCATACTCACAGTTGTACAGTCTTGTTTGTGTTTGCCATTAGATCAGCACAACAGCTACCCTGAACTAGTATAACCTCTCATCATCCGATTCAGCTCTGTGTACATAGGAAGCTATCCGTTTGGAGGTAATTGCATTTGTAACTATGGCAGGAAAGCTAAAGGGCAGCAAGGTTCTTTGAAAAATAATTAGTTGTCTTAAATCTGGATTCTTCAATGACCTTGGCAGTATTAATTCTCTGAAACCTTGGCCTTTATTCACTTCTGACTGCCTTGCCTGTTATTTGCAATAAACATCTGATGTAGGAGGAATATATTTTAAAACTGGGCTCTGACTCCACAGTGGGAGATCTGGCCTGTCTGTACAGCAAAGCACTGGGAAGGCTCAAGTGTTGTGAGTGTGGAATGAAGCGTGGCATACAGCTATAACGTGAGCTGCTTCTGCGTTTGCTGCTCTAGTCGTATTCCCATACAATGAACGTCCCTTGCACAGGACAGGCTCAGTCCCACTCAGGACAAAGTATTTTGAAGACCTGCATTTAGGTGGGTAGTCCCAAGTTCAAACAGGCTTGCCTTCTATACATGTACATGTTTGTTTTTATTTTTATAACTGACTGGGGGAAACAAGAAGTCAGAGGCGCAATGCTCAGTAGCTCAGTACACCCCTAGTCCCATTGTCCTTCGCTTTTGTCCTTTTTCATAAAGACAACAAAACCTTTAGGACAGATTTAGTCTTCTCAGTTCATGTGTTTATAGTTTACGATCATAATTGGAGCCTGTAGGCAATATTTATACTACTTTTAATAGGCATCGGTTTGAGTAGCAGATGCTCATTACAACGATTCCATCTCCTCGCTAGTCAGGGCTATGTGTAAGACTGGAATATGTCGTTGTATTTGGAGAGGGTAGGTTTTGAGTGTCTCTCTTGCATCTAAAATCTTTCTGTACAGGACACCTGGGGACATGGTTGGGATCCGATCCCACAGGTAGCCCCATTGCCACTTTGAGT
Source organism: Astur gentilis (assembly GCF_929443795.1). NCBI lineage: Eukaryota > Metazoa > Chordata > Aves > Accipitriformes > Accipitridae > Astur > Astur gentilis. The sequence goes on along the minus strand of NC_064881.1, from coordinate 23,053,696 downwards.
GGGCCACAGCTGCTAGGGAAATCGAACTGCAGAATGGCTAAGGGGACTGGGAAGGGGGGATTTCTAAACTTAGGCACTGAGTTCAGCAAAATGGGTGCAAGATCACGTACATTAAGGCTACACTTGCATTGAACAGGTCATTCCTCAGCCGGGTGGGTGGTGAGCGAGTCAGCAGTGGTCCACTCCACTCAGACTCAGACAGGCTGGTGGGAGTGTCACTAGCAGAGGGTACCAAATCAGCTCTCCAGGTAATAGTCCTTTCCTGATGGCTAGCTCTTGCTTTTGGGGATGAGCTGGTGAAGTATCTCTGCTCCTAAAAGAAGCAGTGAGATGCTTCACCGCTCTGCAGGTTCGTTCCTGACAGGTGTTTCAGCACTGCCAGGGCTGCTTCTAGTGTCAAGCAGCTGCAAAGAGGGACAAATTTTAATGCTGTTGATATTCTTTCACTGTGACTACAGATCATGTATCACACATCAGCTGCTCAGTGGGAAAGCTTGGGACTTCAAGTGTAGCACTGTGGGAAAAAATCTGGTTTTGTTTTTTTTTTTTTTAAAAAGCAGATGTACCTTCTCAAACATCTATTTGAGTTTATATTTTGAAACAGTTATAAAATGCAACTGAGATGTGTGTGGTGAGCATCATGTATTTGAACAAATTAATTGCTGTGCTATGAGATGAAACAAGGTATAAACTTTCAGGGATATATTCTGCTCTACTTGCTATTTTTTATGGCACCATTGTAACAACCTCCTGCTGCAGCTATGCAGATCCCCGAAGATAAGCAAGCGTTCCTTTACCCTAGCAAAAGTTCCCGTTCCTCAGCTGCCTTGTAGATTGAAAATTACCTGGATTTGCTGCTGCTGTTTGTTACCCAAAGCAAGGACACCCCGAGTTGGCGCCTCCCGACTCCCTATTGTGCTCTGCTTTAGCATGTGACCGCGCACGCTGAACGCTGGTGACAATTTGGCTATTCACGCAGCCCCACGCCGCCGAGGCCTTGCCGCCCGCTCTGCGCAGACACCGATCTTTTCGAACAAACAAATTCATAGATGTCAAGGCCGGGGATTTGAAAAGGGGGGAGTAAAAGAGCCACTCGGTAGCCTGATATCCTGGGTAGTCTTGTAAAGCAAGCTTGCCGGGCAAACGGTGCGACGAAAACTTCTCTGCGCTTAATGTTCTCGTAATAGAAAGAGCTCAGCTTGCAGGCGGCAGAGTTGGTGGCGGTTTTCTTCCCAACCGCTAAGGTCTCCTTAACGCAGCCGCAAGGCACGGGCTCGCCGGGTCTAAGCGCCAGCGAGCCTCGCAGGGGCCTCTCCACCGCGGACAGACCCGACGCCCGGCTTCATCGCCGTGGCGCGGCGCAGCCTGCGAGGGCGCGCACGGCGGACCGAGGGGGGAGAGCGGCCGGCCGCGGCCCGCCGGGAACCGCCGCAGCAGCACAGCGGATCTCTTCAGCCGCCGGGCTTAAGGCGGCCGCCGCCTGCTCGTCTGAGTTAATTAATTACAGGCAGCGGGGCCTTCTCGCCTCGCCTCCTGCGGGGCTGCGTTGAGGGACGGCGACGGCCGCCCCCAGGCGCTGCCCGGCCGCCGCACGCACAACGGGCAGGGCTCGAGCCCGGGGGCTGCGGTGGGACAGGGCCCCCGCGGCCAGCTTCGGGGCTCCTGCTACCGGAGGTGAAAGCGCTGCCCTCGCTCGGCGCGAAGACCCGATACGCGCTGGGCTCGTTCGGCTGGTTCTGAGCTCTTCAGCGCCGCAACACCAAAACTGGGCCGGCCCCGCCGCGGGCAGCCGGGCCGACTGGCCCCGGCCCCGGGCGGCCGCCCTCACCTGGAGGGGCGGGGCGGGCCAGCTGACTGACGGGCGGCGGCCCCGCCCCGCCCCGCCAGCGCGGGCGGCGCCTCCGCTGCCAACCAGCAGCCGGCGGGGGGAGGTGGCGGTTGGCGAGCCGAGGCCAGGAGAGCCGGGACCGGCGCCGGGGCCGCCATGGAACCCCCGAGGGACCAAGGTAGAGCCGGCGGGGCGGCTGCCGCTGCGCCTCGCCTCCTCTCCTCTCCTCTCCTCTCAGGCAGCCGCGGGTGGCGGTGCCAGGCGCTGCCGTGCGGCGGGGGGACGGCGGTTCCTCTCGCAGCCCTTCCGCCGCCGGCACGCCCGGCCCGGCCCGGCGCGGACCTGCCCTGCCCTGCCCTGCCCTGCTCCGCTGAGCCCGCGGCGGGCCCGGCTGGGCGCACCCTTTCCGCGCTGCCGGGGCTGGGCGGGGACGGGGGGTGAGGTGAGGGGGGTGGGGGAGATCCCCTCACGAGGTAGCAACTCCCGTGGCGGGCGTGAGGGGGTCCACGGCGAGAGCGGAGCGCCGCCGGCTGAGGTAGCTCCGCTGGAGCCCGGGGCCGGTGCGGGAGCGGGTCCCCTCGGCCTGTGGCGAGGCTGCGCCTCCCGTCGCGCCGTCGGCTCGGGAAATGCGGAACCGGGGGGCGGATGCTGGCCTCGGGGCGGGCGGCAGAGCCCGGGGCGGCCCCGTCCGGGTCCCGTCCCGTGTGTCCTCCCCCCCCTTCCCCCCCCCGCGTCAGTGGATGCCGCCATTCGGCGGGCGCGGGCAGTAAATCCCGACCTTCCCACGGGGGTTAGGGGGGAGCACAAACTTTGTTCTCGCCCCGGAGCGTTTTCATTTTACGAGCGTGCAACTTTCGACTAACCAGCGCTGTTCGGAGGGTTGATTCGCTCTTAGTTGTCTCCATCCCGGGGCTGCTCGGCAGCTGGCAACTCCGTTTTGGCGGCTGCCCCTCGGCTCCTGAGCGGTAGCGGGGGTGGCACCTCCGGGCTGTCGCCTGCGTGGGGCTGTCGGCTTCGGAAGGCGGTGGCGCTTCACCGGTGCGCCTTTTGCCTGGGGAAGAGTGTTGTCCTAGCTGCCGCGGTGGCAACGCTCTCCCTAAAACTTTGTGGTTTACTTAAAACTAAAAAAAAAAACAACCTCGGGACTGCTGCCCAGGAGAGCAGCTGGTGCCTTGATGAGGGCTGACCTGGATGCAGACAAAGCAGGATCTCTTGCTGTAAAAGCTTCTCCCACAAAGATATATTATATATGTTCTACTGATCCAAATGTCAGTTGGAGTCTTTTATACGGTCTAGGGCGGAACTACACACCAGCTGCTTTCCACCAGACAAAGTAAGGCAGGCTGGGGTCAATAAGCTACTTGACTAAGCTGGTAGGGCTGCTCGGCCCAGCTCAGCATCTAAACCTGCACCCTTGGACTGATTTCATTCAGCGTTTTCCTGCTGAGCATCCATGGGACGGTAGGAAGCATTCACTTGTGGCAGCAGCGGTGTTGAAAGCACACGAGGTGCTGGGAGTGTAACCCCTGACTGTGTGGGGTCAAGCTCTCTGCTCTGCCAGGTTCAGGTGCCAACCTTGATCAGTCCGTGCACTCGTTTAAGTGTTTTGAGGCTGCTATAGTACACTTGTACAATTAGCAATGACTTCTGAGTTTCTCTGTATGTAGAGAAAAGGGCAAGTTATCTTTGCCAGAGCAGAAGATAATCTGGTGAGGAGCTGAACCTCTTCAGGGAGGTTCTTTCAACCATTCTGAAGTCCTGTGTCTGCCTTCAATATATATAAATTAAAAAAACAAAAAAAACCCATAAAAAATAACAGATCAAACCAAACAAAAAAGCCCCAAATCCTGTTCTTGGGGACTAACAAACAGAACTGTTCAGCCAGAAAACAGCACAACTGTCAGTTCGATCAGAATTTTAATTCCAACTGCAGGAGTGTTAACACAGATTTCGGTATTTATCCTGAAGTTCTTTCTTTGTGTTCGAGCCTATTAAAAGGCAAACACCTTCATTGCAACTGCAGGGTCTTGAACAACTTCCAATGGAAAAGGAGAGTAAAATACTGTGATCTTTTGAAAAGCTTTAGTGATTTTCTAGAGTCTTGTTTTGCTATTGAACTAATTTTTTGTGTAAATACTGCTTTGTATGAAGAGGGTACCGCACCTCAGGTGGTATATCAGAATAGTGTATCTAGCGTGACGTGAACAAACATGGCGCAACACCTTCTTCCTCTGCTGCCTTTTTGGAGGTGATTATGCTATTTTTCTCTTCTGGGTGAGGTAAAGACCTGGAAGTACAGCAGGAAAATCTAGAACAGCCAATATACTTGTGCTTGTTCAATTAATGGCTTCTAATACCCTGCTAGTTAGCCTTCAAAGACCTATCTTCCTGGCAAACTGGCGTGCTTGCATTGGAAATTGTGCTTGATGATACGGTATTACTCACCAAAGCCACGTACTTGGCTAAAATCCAGTCTGCCAGGTCCTGTCTCTGGGGCTGGCTTCGACATCCTGGATTGCCTCCTCTAACGAGAAATTATTTGTTTAAAAGTGTGAGTCAGAGGTTGTACTTTTCGTTGTTACGATGACAGCTTTCTCAGCTAGCGAAAGTTAGGAGGTGGGAGGAAAATCTAGGTTATAGTTAAGACTGCAGCCAGAGTAGACAAGGCTAATCCTCCAGGTGTATAATGTGTTTAAGTCTTCCCTCTCTCCTAACGGCAGCAGTCCTTAAAGGGTTGTTACTAGCCTACCATTGGCAGCATCAGAGCCATTGAGCAATCTTTCACTTGAAGTGTCTTTATTTTCAGTGAAGGGATGTTTGGCCTGGCTGTATCCTTCTACATGGTGCTCAGTGCACTCCAACTGCTCTGGAGACCTTGGGCTGCAAGCGCTTGGGGTCTCTTGCTCTGTGACTACAAGCGCCAAAGCAGTAGTGTCAGCTCAAGCCAAATGGATATAATATTATCCTGAGATGAGGAGTCCCTTGTTCTGTTGCTTTGCGTTAAGCTGCCATGAATAAAAATCTGGCCTTTCACTGTGGAGTCAGTTGGTGAATGGAGTAATAACTGGAGTTGTGTTTTCACAAAGATTCAGGCTCCCCCCCCCCAAAAAAAAAAAAAAAAAAAAAAAGATCATGTACCTGGTTTTGGTTGCAAAAAGAGTCTCTCTGTGGCTTGCCACTGGTACTGTTAGTGCTAGTATGGCTCACCACTGGAAAAAAAAAAAAGGAGAAAGCCACCTCAACAGTAGAACCAATGTGCTGATGTGCTCTGAATGAGGAGACTGTGCCACTGAGCAGTTTCACAAAGACATGCAGCACAGCACAAACAGTTGCCTATGAATGCTGCATCTCTGATGTTGTGCTTAGGGGGTTCCATAATCTTAGGCTTCAGCAGCTCTTCGTTTATGTAACCTGGTGTCTTTCAAAATCTTCTGGTTTTGTGGAACTTAAGAGTCCAAAACACTACAGGATTTCTTGACAGAATACGCAAGCCTTTCTTTTCCTAGGGCCTTGACTTGCATTTCTGGGGCTGACAAAATGGACTTTAATCTTCCTTTTGTGCAGAAAGAACTTGTTGCTGGCAGTAGGACTAGATTTCCCCCATTGTCCTAATGGATGAAGCTGCACCTTTTTCTACTGCTTTATTTGTTTTCTTTATTACTAGGTACTTGCAGTACTGTAGGTAAGAATTTTTTTTTGTTCCTTAACATACAGTTGTGAAATCAAACACTTGCAAGTAAATAAAAGTGGACAGCTCTTGTCGGAAGTGCAGAGGAAGAATGAGTTCACTGAACTGAGTGTCTGTGGCAGTGACTTGAAGATGAAAGAGGAAAAAAAATAGCAGAACAGTTAATGTTAGTAGGTCTCTTGAACAGCAGCTAATATTCCCCTCTCTTACATGAAAAAATTGGGGTGGGGGGGGAAGTGTCATTGTTATGATTCAGGCTGAGGGTCCTGGCTTGACAGGGTGGCGTTATGAGAGTTAAAGGCATTGCTATCCTCCTCCCTCAGCTGGTGCATGAATGAGGTACTGAAATGCAGGGGGGATCGGTGCACTGTGTTGGAGGGATGCTGGAGCAGCTGATGCACAAGCAGCTGCCCGTGCATCAGCGTGGGGTCGGCAGCCAGAGGCTGGAGCAGTGTCAGCTGTTCCTGCCCCCTCCAATGCTTGGGCATTGAAGTGTAACTTGAACTCTTCATTTATGCTCGCACCCACTTCAGGAGGAGGTGGAGGAGGGAGCCTGCCTGGCTCTCCACAAGTGGAAACAGTCTGTTGCTTGTAGTATGCATGGATCTTCTGTTTCTGTTCCCTATAACCAGTGCTGTCACATGCAGTCAAGACAGTCCTTCACCGAGCCAGAGTAAAGCCTGCTCGCAGACCTTTCGGGGTAGGGAAAGCTTAGCTAAGGATCTGCTTCCTTTGATCCGCCAACAAGGCCAAGCTGTAACTGCTCCGGGCTTTTAAAAATCCCAGTGACATGAAATTGATGCAAGTCCTGTTTGTTCCAGTTTCCCACACTTTCAAGCCCTGTGAAACAGCCCATGGGTTCCCCTTTCTCCCACTGCAAACACGCATCTAAGCAATGGCAGATCTCGGAGGCTTGGCCTGATCTTGCTGTCTCAAAACAAAGCACTGCGCCTCGGCTCTGGTTGAAGAACTGTGCTGGCGCAGCCTGGGCAAGCGCCTTGCTCTGTTTGATCTGGGTGCTTTGTGGTGGGTAAAGTGTGAACAGCTGATCTTTATGGCTGAAGTTAGCTGCCATATGTTAACACCTCTCCTAAAGCTGGCCTGGGTGTGAGGGCTATTGAGCTGCTTTCAGCTGTGCCTGGAGACTTCTGAGCACAGCCCCTTCCATCTGCAGGCGCTGCCAATAACGATGTACTGCACTAGTCTGCCTTGGGAATTTCATTTATATTTACGTTCTTGCTCCTGTCGATCTTGTACAGGCATTTTTTTTCCTTGTCTTCTACAGGTCCTAAATACAGCAGCTCTTGACTAACAGCCTCTGTTTCATGAGCCAGATCTCCGCGTAGTCCTGGGAGGAGCCGGGTGGCGAGGGAAATGGGTGTTGGGGCTTCTGATGCTTTCTGCCATGAAGTGACCCTACTGGGCGAGGGCACCCTGAAAGCTGCTTTGGCTGCCCTGAGTGTTGTAAAGGCTGGGGTGCTAGGTAGGCTTTCTCCTTTTTCTTCACAACCATTTGCTCCTTTAACAGGAAGGAGTCTAGAAAATTTTCATGGGGAGGGAGCCCCTCAGCCAGTACAGAGAAGTCTTGTGTGAAGTCAAGGGACTAGATTTGCCGTGCAAAATCGGTAAGCTGTTTGTGGCTTGCTGATTCCTGAGGGTGCTGGACATTACTGCAGGTAAGGGTGGATATCAGCTGTATGTCTTCAAAAAGTGATGTTTCCATGGCAGCAGATACAGTGCAGGGAGTCTTCTTGAAAGCCAATGTTTTCTTGACCAGCTTTCAAAAAAAAAATCCCAAACAGCTCCATTCTTAGTTTAATAGGAAAGAACAACAGTGTTGGTTGCTGAATGCTGTGCAGCAGACATCTGATGGGTGTAGTGTTTTTCATGGTTTTAAGAGAAGCCCACCTCCAGGTAGGGTGATGATGACCCCACTGTTGCCTCCGCTGGAGTCTTTGTAATATGGGCACTTCTGATCTGAGATTTGCTATATGCAGGAAAGGAGGTGTTTACCCTTGTCCTTTTAATATCCTGCAGTGAGTAAGCAGAAAATGTCAAAGGGTGACTGAAAGGGAAAGCAAGCATTAAGCGAGATTAAGCACTAAATTGAAATGCTCTTGTTCAGCCAAAACTGTCACTCTGTGTCAGCTTCAATTTAATACTCCAGAGGGACAGCTTTCTCTCCTGTTAAAAGTAGTGAGCATCCTCAAAGTCCCTCATATTTGGGTATGTATTAGCTAGAGAGATTGGGAGCTTTCACTCAAAAACCTTGTATTGGAGGGTAGGCTTTCAACCACAAGCCTTCTGTTTTGAAAAGGCCTGCAGTAACAGACCAGCTACCCATAACTTTCTAATCTGGATCTCTCCTGAAGGTTCAGTGTCATTCCTGCCATTTCCTCTTGCTCCTTTTCTTCCTTCTCTTCTGGCCCTGGTTAAGGGAGCTGAAAGAACATGTAGCTGTGTGTTGGCTTTGGCAGTGTTGTAGAGTGATACTGTAAGCTATGGTTGCCCTGCTATGAAAATACTTAATCTGGCAGAGGTGTAGACAGCTGTATGCATTTTTCTGCTATTGCAGCCACAAGTGGTGGCAATGTTCTGCATGAGTCTGCAGCCAGTTGCCCCTGGGGGGGCAGCGCAGCAGAGACTAGACTGGCTGCCAGCAAATGCTGGTGTGCAGAAAAACGCTCATTGTGCTATTACTTGCTCCTGTACAGAAAGGGGTGGATTGATGCTATCTAGCGAGAAACCAGTGCTACTATTGTGGTGTGAATGCTGTCACTGAAAGAGGCAGCTTTTCTGTTTCACAAGCTGACTTCTCTGTTGCAGAGTGTGAGAGCAGAGCAATATGTGTCCTTGGATGCTCACTGACAGTGGAGTGCTCCAGCAAATGTATACGCTGCCTTGGCTGAGCCTGGGACGCTCCTTTAATTTCTGCAGAACTGAGGTCTGTAGGAACATGCTGTGCCACACACTGTTCGGAGTGACAGGCTTCTGAACTGCCCCCCTCCTGCTTGTAGCCTACCAGCAGCACAACAAAAGTGTGCTATGTCTAAAAACTTCATAGGCAAAGAGGAAACATGCTTTGTGTGTGTGTGTGTGTATATACATATATAAAAAAAAAGCAACCCAATAATTTATTGTTAATTTAATTGAAATTTTAATGATCTAATTCAAGAATGATTATTAGTTTATATCTTATTACAGAAAAAGACTATTTATACAGATGAAGTCTTAGTAATAATAAAAGTAACATTGTATGCACTCGGTTTCTACACCTTTTCCTGGTGTTATTCTCATCCTTCCCCTGGCTTCTGAGGCAGGTAGTGTCATTTTGGTCGTGGCAGGGGTATTGCAGCAAGCTGTCAGTATTGTGACTCCTTTGATGGGAGGAAGAGGATGTTGATGGCTGCTTCTTCCTCACTGTAGGATCCAGTGGGGTCCTTGTGTAAAAAGCAAACAGATTTGCTTTCTTTCATTGCTCTGCAAGCTTCATGTTACATCCAAATATATTATATAAAGTGCTTTTATATAAGTTAGATACTATTTCTTTGCTCCCTTTGTTACCTCTAAAGTAGTTTTGTCCACCTGCAGATCTCCATTGGCAATTGATGACTTCCTTACAGCTGTGGGATCTCCAGCATCAACCCTGTGCCCTATTATGTATCATACCATGCCTGTACTATCACATCCTGTGTCTCCACTTTCTGAGATATACCAAGTAAAACAAAGCTGCAGGCGAACCAAGAAAAGCTTAGGGCAAGTCTCACGAGCCTCTAGTCCTGAGGCCTTGCAAACTCTGTTCAAAGCTTATGGCCTGTTACTAGCAATGGCAGTATGGTATGATGGGGTAACAAAGAGGCTGGTGAGTAGCTACAGCTTGCTGGGAGTGGTTGGAGAGGCTAGCAGAGGCAGAACAGCAGTTTTCCTGTTTTGCTTTCCCTTCTCTAGCAGCTAGAGGGGAGTGGAGTTTCATCAGAGCCCCCTAAGCCTGGGATATAGATGAAAAGATGTGCCAAGGGAGGCAACCTGGGCTGGAGTTAGTGTTTTCAGTCAGGTGCTTCCCCTGTGCTTTGCTAGGATCAGAGCCCATGCTTGGCAGTGATCTCGGTTCGTGAGAGAATCCTCAAAAACATTGAAAAAGCAGCTTTGTAGGTAATGCTTCTTAGCTGCTCTTTAGCATGGCAAAACTGCATGTTTCAGCTGTGAGCACTGAGGATGTTTTTCATGTCTGTTTTGCTTTGTTTACTTTTTTCTAAAGTACTTTAATTAAACTACTAGCAGGAGTCTTAAGATGAGCAAAAAGGAATCCTGCTCATCCCTCTCTCTTCAACTGTTCTCTGCCTAAACACGTATCACATCATGGCTTTAGAAAGTCTTGATTAACTTGATCAGCATAGCAGAATTTAAAAGAAACCCCCATGATGGTTCCACTCGAGTCATCGCTGTCTGATGTTCATAGCAGTGCTCTACAGCAGTCCAGTTCCTGGGAATACTCATATAATAGTGGACATCTGTAGCTGCTGGCAGGAAGGGCTGCCTTTGAAGAAGGCCATTTCTCTAAACTTGCATCTTCTGGTCCCCTGTAGTCTCTGCAGAGTCGTCTAGGGTCCTGATATAGCCCCTGCTTTTCCTCACACAGGGTCCCAGGAGTGGAGCTGTACAAGGACTTGGCTATAAGCATCTTTAAAGAAGCTGTCCTCTAAGTAGGAACCAGTACTTCCAACCCAGAAGAAGGGTCAGGGGTATGAAATGGGTACAGCTCACACTGGCTGAAATGTATCTTGCGCTCTAGCCACTGTATTGCTCTGTGGAAGACAAATCCCATCAGCACAGCTCAAAAGTGTTTTGCCTGCATCTGAGGAGTCTTGAGAAGCAGGCTGAAGGCAAAGCAGAAGCCCCCAAATCAATCACTGTTTTTAACTAACCTGCTGACTCTTCTGTGAGCTTTGATTGCTGTTTGCAAAGCTTAGTTTTATGCTTGAACATAGACAGGCTTCAGTCCGCATGAGTGGATCACACGCTGCTGCATGCTGTTTCCATAGCATCATTCAAATCTGTGCTAGGCAGTCCCTGAAGAGGCTTGCTGAGCAGCTGATGTGTTCAGGGATGAGGAGCATCAGGAGTAGTACCAGCCTAGTGCATGGGCTGGGGAAGGAGCCTTATTTAAATACTGACTTTCCTGTTGCCAGGTGTAGCTGTCTTGGCAGAAGGAAAACAGGCCGTTTTACTGCAATGTGCTTTGCTTGGAGCCATGAGCTCTTACAAGCACCATTCATGCTGTGTGTTTCATCTCCTTGACAAGCCACTTGCAGCATTGTGCTCCAAAACTTTTTTTTTTTTTTAGGGGGGATTTGATCTTGAGTAAAGGGATAGACCTGCAGTGAGTTCTTGTCTTTCTCTTCTCCCAGGACCACTCTGGTGCCTGCCTCGCAGGTATTTATTTTGCCTTCTTGTCCTCTGGGTTGTGACAGCCCTTTGTGTCAATTGGCTAGGCAGACTCTTCAGGTGCCGTGCATCTATAGGGCCCTGAGTAGGTAGCATGTGGGCCCTTGAGCAAGGGATGTGTGCACCTGCTGTATTCAGAGCATTGCCATGTGGTCTGTCACCACCTCTGGATTCACTTGAAGGGGCAGGGAGCAGATTTACTGCAGAGGATCCCAAGGAGAAAACTGTCTGGACATCTGAGGAAGGCCAGGTAATGTGTCTGAAATGGCAAGCTCGGTTGTGCTGGTGCCTGCCAAGCAGTGGCTCATCCCTGATCTTCTTACTGAGCAAGACTGGGCACAGCATGGGTCTGGCTTCCTACTTCTCCCAGGTCTCAGGGCATGTTTGGACCCCTGCAGGCTGTCTTCCCCACCAGCTCCTGCCCCAGGGTATGTGAGGACCTCAGCCCCAAGCTTGGGCTGGGGACACACACCCCAAACCCAAGTTGAGAATGTGTGTAGAGGGGATCCTGTGCTCCTCAGAAGTTGGCCTTTAATTTATGTAGCTTAACTGCTAAAAACTCCGCTGTGGCTTCTAGCTGGCTACTACTGTCATATGATTTAAGTGCAGTAATTTGGAAGGAGGGGAAGACTTTAAAGCTTTACTGTTGTTTTCTCCAATAAATCAATCTTTAACTGCAGTAAAGGTGTGTTCTGGACACCCACTTTAAACGTCCTCATCTGAAGACTCTGAGGAAGGAATAAACAATCGCTGCTATCATTTAAATAACTGTTTCTAGGAATCAGTCTTAAATCCTAGCCTTTTCTGAAATACATTTGTATTTCTTAATGCACTTCTAGCAAATGCTGAGGTACAGCGGTAAGACCTGTCTGTATCTTGCGAACTGCTACTTGAGCTTTGGGTATAGATCTTGATGCTCTGCCAGGACTGCAGATCAGTCTAAATAGTGGTCCTTTCTGGGTTCGGTGTCTTGCTAGAAAACGTGTTAGCACTTTACTCAGTCTGGCAGAATGACAGTGGACACTAAACAGGTAGTAGTAAACTTCTTTGGAAAAGTAAAATGCAGTGGCTGAATGTCTCTTTTTGAATAAGATCTTGATTTCTAGACGCGAACAAGTCCTGCTTTCCTGCCCTTTATGTTAATCTTTAAATACTCAGTCAACTATGTTTTTTATGTTCTGGAGGAATCTCCAAGTATTTAATGTTAGGGGCAGAATTTGGTTTTGGACTGCATTGTCTCCAACAGTTAATTCGTTCAGAGAAATAAGCCTACTGCAAGTGCATCCTTTATTACTCAGTTCCAGCAACCAGTGCTGCTGTTCAATATAAACTTGCTAAGTTGTGTTTCCCATCAAGGGAGGAAAAAACCAGAAGCTCACCAGGCATGTAACAGCTCCCAGAGAGATGCTGCATACGTTGCAGGACACTGCTGTCGTGTGCAGTCTCGCACAAACTGCCCGCAGGTTAGGTTGGTTAGACAGTACAGAGTGCTTTACAGAAGCAAAGAGTTTCATGGCTGTGCTGGAGTGTGTATGGGTGTACTTGTTCAGTATGTTTCTCCACAAATCGTGGTTGTGAAGACTTGGTTTTAGTAGTCCTGCAGGAAAGGCAGTTGGTGCACTGAGAGCATGGCTGGGACAGTAGGTGAGCCTTTTGCCTAATGCACATCTCTGGGTGCATTGCTTAAAACACCAGCTTCTGAGCTGCAAGTTGTTCACACTATTAAGTGTATAATTTGTTCCTGCAAATTGTTCTGGGTTGGGGCAACCCCCAGTATCAGTACAGACTGGGGGATGAAGGCATTGAGACCAGCCTTGTGGAGAAGGACTTGGGGGTACTGGTAGATTAAAAGCTGGACATGACTTGGCAATGTGCGCTCGCAGCCCAGAAAGCCAACTGTATCCTGGGCTGCATCAAAAGAAGTGTGACCAGCAGGTCGAGGGAGGTGATTCTGTCCCTCTGCTCTGCTCTGGTGAGACCCCACCTGGAGTGCTGCATCCAGCTCTGGAGTCCTCAACACAGGAAAGACATGGGCCTGTTGGAGCAGGTGCAGAGGAAGGCAACAAAAATGATCAGAGGAATGGAACACCTCTCCCGTGAGGAAAGGCTGAGAGGGTTGGGGTTGTTCAGCCTGGAGAAGAGAAGAGTCCAGGGAGACCTTATTGCAGCCTTTCAGTACTTAGAGGGGTTCTACAAGAAAGACGGGGACAGACTTTTTAGTAGGGCCTGATGCGATAGGACAAGGAGTAATGGTTTTAAACTAAAGGAGGGTAGATGAAGACTAGATACAAGGAAGAAATTTTTTACAATGAGGGTGGTGAGACAACAGAACAGGTTGTGCAGAGAAGTTGTGGGTGTCCCCTCCTTGGAAGTGTTCAAGGCCAGACTGGACGGGACTCTGAGCAACCTGATCTAGTTGAAGATGTTCCTGCTCATTGCAGGGGGGTTGGACTAGATGGCCTTTAAAGGTCCCTTCCAACCCAAACCATTCTATGATAAATCACAGACACCATCTGAATCTTTAATTTGGAAACTCATGACACCCTTAAAGAGTATTTGGGGCATCTTGCTTTGATACCTTTCTGTGTGGGTTGCAGATGAACATGAGTGCTATGGTTGGCAAGAGCAGTTGTGAGCAGGGAGAATTAGTTTCTGCGTATTTCTGAACAGGAAGAACTGAAAACTGTTGGAGTTGATGCTCTGAAATGGAATGGTTTTGTTTGGCTTGCATGCCTGTTGCTGAGCAGATTTTTTGGCGTGAAAGACCTTTGGAGATTGTATAAGAAGGGAAGCAACTTGAGTGTCAGTGGAATCTGCAGAGCAACCTGTTGAATGCTTCCTGCTGTGGCAAGGGAGTGTTTTTGGAGTAAACAGCAAGAGGGAGGGCTTTACTGGAATAAATTGATAGTCGTCTTTAATTCCATTCTAGCACTCTGGTACATGAAGTCTTTAATATGCTTCTGTTTCTTATTTATAATTCAAGAGCAAACTTCACCTTGGTGAATCACAGAAACTTACTTCCCCCCCCCATCCCCAATGAAGAGTACTTTCCTATTCAAGAAGCATCTTTTGAGAAAGTGAAATTATGGAATGGGAAGAGGGATACAGAAGTCAAAGGAAGACCTCTGTGTGTAGTCAAGAGGAGCTGAGAAGATTTTTTAAGCTCTTTGGGAGGGAGAACTGGTAAGTCGAGGACAAAACAAGCATCAAGTAAAATAACTAAACTTCTGTAGTCTGCCTGTTCCAAAGCAATGTCACTAGAGAGGTCTTGTTTCCCCTTCATGCAAGGTGGTGGCAGCAACATTTCTGAGGCAGGGTGTGGTGGAGCCTTAATAATAATACCATATCACAGCTCCCTAGCTAAACTACACACTTGGGGATTGACAACTGGGAAGAAGCAGTATGCCAGTCAGTGCTTGGACTTTCCCCTCTTCAATATCCTGATCCAGTGTTTATCTGGCAATGCAGAATGAAAAAATTTGAATTGCATTATTAATAGCTATTTAAGCTCTGAATTATTCTGAGTAGTTTCTGTGCTGATGGCTGAGCTATGATGTGCCAAACCTGATGTAACAGTAACCTGCTAGGTATCAGCTAGACCAATCCTTTAAGCGTAAGTTTGAAAAGTTTACCAGGCTAATCTGTTAAACAGAACTGATCCATTAAACTTAAACTGGAGCATTACCAGTCCTTAGAGTGGCTACAAATATATGTATTTTTTTGTTTGACATTTACAGTTGTGAAATGGGGTGTGTGATGTGTTGCCTTGTGCAGTAGGGAATGATGCTGAACTTAGACTTCACTTAGCAGTGCAAACGTCTATTCTTAGGGTTTGCAGTGATGTTCAGTTCTAGGTCAAATACTGTGAGGAGGCAACGTGAAGAAACAGTGCAGTGCAGTTCTGGACTAGCTGCTCACTAAAAGCAGTGGAGGTATGCTTTCTTTAAAAAAAAAAAACACAAAAACAAACACAAACCCAAACAAAACAACCAAAACCACATAAATCCAAACAAAAAACTCCAACAAAACCCCCTTCCGTTCTTCCCCCCTCTCTGCTCCAACTTTTAGAGCTGAATCTCAATTTCCTGCAAGACACATCCTTCAAACTTTGATCTTTCAAACCTACTGCACTTCTTCCTTCCCCCTGTGGTTTCCATCATGTTGGCTGGACCAGAATCGGGAAAAATGTGTGCCCGACTTTTGTTCATCTAGATGAATCTTTCCAGTTTTGTCCACTTTCATATACTTCAGTAAAATAAATGGTTTAACTTGCTCTGCTTACTTTACTGTGAAATAATAGGTGAGGAGCCTGGAAATCAGCTTATCCAAGCACGTTGATGTTTAGGAAAACTTACCTTTGTGTGGAATGGACTGGGACATGACTAGATGATGCATAAATATATGAATACTGCTTGGAAATCTTGAGAGATTAGTACTTTTATGATCAGAGATCAGTACTTTTCTGATCTGAACCTGTGTAGGTTGTAAAAAAGCAAATATAGATTGCCTATAATGTCACCCAGAGGCAGAAAGTGGTGTCTCATGTCCACAGTCCAATCTGATGGAAGGGGATATGCTTAAGTCCTTCTAGGACCTGGAAATCCTTGGAAGCTTTATCTCTTTGTGTGGAGTCATCTCTAGACAAACTTTCTTGACCCTTTTCTTTGCCTTCCTCTGCTTTTGGAGTGATTAGTGTTTTACGACTGTCTGATTTGTGTGACAGCAGTATCTCTCTAGGCTAACAGTTTCATTTAATTTACTGTCCTAGCCTGACTTGGAGTAGGAGCAAATGTCTCTTAACAGGATTTACTCAGCTCAAGCAGCATTAAAAGTCATTCAAGGACATATCGCTCGGATAAAATCTCAGAGTACTTATTAATATAATGGGAACTTCAGTGGTTGTAATACTTTAAAGGTAGATGTATTATCTGCATTGTATTAGAAAAAAAATAAGCCAGTCAGTGCAGTTGGTTTGTTAGTGTATTGCTCCTGGTTCATTCCGTGCACAGTTACAGGATTCTCCCTCTTACCTCTTAAATGAGATTAAGAGCAGTGGAGAAATAATCAAGCCCCACATCTTGAGTTTGACCAGTTTGCAGCCCTGGCAGAATGTGGTTCAAGGTCCCTGTGCTAGTGATAGCCACTGCTCCAAATCAGTTTAGAAGCACTGCAGGAATGGGTGCTGCCCAGCTGGTTATGCTGTGTAGCAGTATGGGCAAGTAGCAGCCAAACTCTGTCTGGAACAGGACACTTCAAGCACTACTTGGTTGGATGGGTGACTGGTAAAATGCTGGACTGTAAAGGAAAAGGTAATGTATCTTGTTTGACGCTGCAGAGAAAACAACACAACTTATTCTGTGTTTTCAAATGAGAGATACCCAGTAATAGTGAACTGCTGCATCAGTGTGCAGGAGTACTTCATACCAGCAATCTGTTGGTGTGTCATTAGCACTCCTATGTTAGGTTTTGTTTTCTTAAGTTTAGGTGAGATGACCAAAATTCTGCAGTGGGTGAGAGATGTAGATGAATAATATGGGCTTGTCTTCATTATGGGCTGATCTGCTTGGATAAGCTCCGTAAATGGCTCAATGTCTATTGTCGGCTTCTAAGTACCTCATGGACAGGCTGGTTCTTTGAAGGGCTTGTGGCAAAAAACATTAGCAGTCTAAGGGTGTGATTGGACCAGTTGGGGAAGAGGGATCAGGAGCATGTTCTTATGACCTGAGAGACTTCTGGGGCACATATGATTGCATATTTATTGTGCTAGTGCACTTCTGCTGCTAGCTAGGCAGGTTTTTACGGTTTTGTGGACATTTCACACTATATTCTCAGTTAGGCCAACAGCAAAAATACTAATAGGATTTCTACACAGCTTGCTACTTGCAGTTGCTTGTGTTTGAGAAATCATACTTTAAGTGTTATGCAATTACACTTGTTTGACAGCACCAGTCTCAATCTTAAACTTGGTTAGTCAAGGCCTGAGAAGGGAATAGTATCAACCTGGTGGTTGCCATCATCATGTTGAATTATTCTTATGTTTGTGATGGATAACCGAATAAGGAACCAGACTACAGCAGGAGCACAGCTTAACCATGCAACCAGTAACTTGTGTGTGGAAGTTCTGCCAAAAAATACATGTTTTTTGCAGCTTCGCAATTTCCAAGAACATGATGGGACTGCAAGGAGCTGTGAGACTTGAGAAATTAGAAAGGTTTGTGCTTCTCAGGAGGGACCACTTAAAAGTAACTGGTGTCCCAGAAACTTGTGCATAACCACCTCTGTTTGGTGAATATGTACAATAAGGGCTAGATTCAGCTGTAAGTTTTCAAATTAATTCCCACATTTTAATATGCTTTTATTGGGGGGTGTAATTCTCTCCCAAGTTGCAATAAACTTAAAGTTAGGTTTGAGGACAAAAAGGGTAAGTTAGAAGCCTGGGCACTTGTTTGCTTTTGTAGCTTACTGAAATGGCTCCAGGCTAGTATCAAGTACCTTCAGTTGACTTCTGATATATGTTGTTTGGATCTGTTTTAAGCCAGTTGATGCTGTGAGCGTAGAAGAGGGCAGGGTAGCCCAATGAGGGTATTAAGCAGAAAAAATAAAAGGTACGGTATCCAGATGACCTGGCAAAAGATTGGCTGCCACCGAATAGTGTATGTATGGGTAACAACAGAAGTCAAAATGATGCTTCCATTAAGTCCTATCAAATCTGCAGTGAGGTCACCAGGGGTGAAGGTATCTGAACACTGTCTGAATTTAGGAAATTGGGCAGGATCTTAGGGGAGTGCAGCCAGCTAGCCATTTCCTTTGATAGGGATGTTTGGAATGGATTTATGTCAGCAAGAGAAGGCTGTTTTGACAAGGTGGAGCTTTCCATGCTTTGTTGTCTTCTGTTGGTAAGCATAGCAGTGCTTCTAACAAATTTCACTCCAGTTGGTATTATGTGTGCATCCTTTGTGGGAGCACACCTGCAGATTACTGTGCTCTGACTATTTGTGGGCAACTTGTACGACAACGCTAAAGATTACTGTGTCCCAAGCACAGAAGTGACTCTCCCAGTGCTTTTGAAGGGCAAGCTAACATCTTTACCTGAACCAACACGTGTTTGGAAGCTTTTGTGCCAGATTTTGTCTGGACTGAGGAGCTTTACTAGGAGAACCCAAGAGCAAGCACTAGGGAAAGTTGCTGGAGGAATAAAGGAACCTGCACTGGAGTGGGTGAAGAGTAAATTGAGGAGCCTGAGAAGGGAGTTCAAAGACTTAACTTCAGCCTAGCTTCCCTGGGCTCTGTTTAATCGATAGATTAAATGGTAAGAGGAGGAGCGGCTCCTGTTATAGGATAGTTTTAGTGTAGTGACACTGATAGCTGATTTGTCAAATTCAAGCTTTTCTTTGAATGCAAGAGTGAATTATTCCTGCTGCAGAGACATACATTCACTTCCCTCCTGGGGCAAGAAGGGTCAGAGAGAAGTGGATGGCTTTCTAAAACATATTTGCCAAGAGCTTCCTCTGTGTTGAAAGTCTGAAATCACATGTCAGGCCCAACAAGTTGCTTGCTTATTCATCTTGTGAGCAAAATGTAAGTCAGTCCCTTTTATGCAAATACAGGACTTTTTTTTCCCTCTAGAATCTGGCCCAACTGGACTGGTCAGCTACCTTTTTCCTGCAGACTCTTCACTGAAATCAAAATAGTCACTACTGTTGTAAATGCTCTTGCCTTGCTTGTCAGCTGTCATAATACTCCTGTACATTGAAAGATATGTGGAAGTGCCAAGTCTCCTGTGAAGTCTCTGTCCATACCTCAGTTTAGAAGGTATGGGAGAAAATTGAAGTTTATTCTGTCAGCAGGTAGGTATTTGCAAATCCAATTCACAAGATGAAGGGCTGGCCATAGACCTCCCATGGGGCAGGGCACCAGGACTTCCCGAACACCCTCTTCAGGGTTGCAGACCTTGGAGGATCTGGATGAGCAGCCTGTGACTTTGTACAGTCATTGTCTTAATCACAGAATGGTTGAGGTGGGGGGGGACCTCTGGAGGTCATCTGGTCCAACCCCCCCTGCTCAAGCAGGGACACCCAGAGCTGGTTGTCCAGGACCATGTACAGATGGCTTTTGAGTATCTCCAAAGTACTTACCCTAAGCCCCATTGCTTGCATCAAATTACGTGCTGCTTGGTTGCTTAGGTGCTTCTGTACTTCTGTCTTTGGTAGTAAATGGTGCAAATTCTGTGCTACACCAAATCCAGGCACGAACTCGGTAATTTTGTGGCAAAAGCTAGTGTGTACCTCAAGCATTGAAGACTGTTTGCTGGTATTATTAAAGCATTGCTAAGACTATGTATGGTGCTTTTTTTGGTGATTATCCTTTCAGATATCGCAGTATGTGATTCAGCCTAATATGTAATCAAGTCTGCTCTGTTCTCAAAACTTCAATATCATTTTCATGGTGGGACTTGATATTGTGGACTGTGAATGGTGGGCTTTTCTGGAGCTGCTTTTCAGAAATGCAAGCTCTGGGGAGCAGTATTGAAAGATGGAAGTTTGCTTTAAGAGTGTGAAAGGGCACTCTTGTCTTCTGAGGGAGGCTGGGAGTCACTCCAATTGAACTCACTCAAGTAAAGCTTTTAATTAGATTGCAAAGTTACATACTAAAACTTTGTTTAAAACAATCCTGTTCTGCACTACAGCCTTTTCTTCCTCATCTTTTCCAACTGTCATCTGGCTGCAGCTCAACACTATTTCTCCAGTGTTTTTGACAGGTTCAGTCTCTTACCAGGGACTGGAGTCTCTGAAGAATGGCAGTATAACTGGCATAAGCAGCTGAAGTCAAATAACTAAATACATTCCTCTAAAATCTACCTGACAGTGTTTTGACTCTGTTAATCTCACTAGGGAATGTTTCTCTGTATTTGCAGAGTTTGGCCTGACTTTGCCAAAGTTGATGCAGTGCCCTAACTGATCACTGGTTCTGGGGTGCTGGCTACCGTGTCCTTTGGCCTGGACTCTTCCCATAGGTTGGAAACACTTTTCACCTGTTATTGCTGGAGTTGACAACTGTGACTGCTTTGACCGCTGAGATACAAAACTTTCCCATAAGTCAGGGATTTCTGCCTAATGAAAATATTTGAAGTCCTGGAGCAGATGTCTTCAAAAGGTAGCGGAGAACCTGTGCAAATACAGAGACTGTCTGTCTGATACAAACAGGTTATGAGTCTTACTGTGGTATCAGCTTGTCTAGTGGCAAATATGCGGGAGTGTGGATCTGCTCCCTCACAAGATCTCAGGAAATTAGTCTGAGTTTATTATTGTATGGGGAGGAGGAGAGAACTGCTGCCTTCGCTAAGACATGCGTCAGCAGCCTGAAATGCTGTGGGCTGAGGCTTTGGTTTAAGAAAAGAGCAATACTGGCAACTCCGTAATCCTTAACTGTAACACTCAGAAGTGTTTGTGTTACAGGGTGATAATACATCTTGGGAGAGTACTGATCATTCCAAGAGGGTTTTGGTTTTTTTGGGTTTTTTTGGTTTTTTTTTCTTGGGGGGGGGGGTGTTTGTTGGTGTTGGTTTTGTTTTGTTGGGTTTTTTGGGGGTTTTGTTTGTTTGTTTTTTTAATACGAGTAAGTGAAGGCAGCATATAGTCTTAAGAAAATGCTGGAGAAGATATTTGTATACAAAGAACCATGCTGGACAATGCTGTTGCATCAGGGAGATGATGTCCGGAGAAAGCATGTGGGGGGAGGCTGAAGTAATGAGATTAATATGGTGGTGTTGAGTTGGATTCTGCTAGATGACAGCAAATGCCTAAACCCTTAAGCCACATTCTGCTGACCATTACTAACAGGGCTGCAGAAGCCTGTATTCATACTGTTCAGCAACTCCTATAACTGTGCAGCTCCATGTCATGCACAAATCTTAGGGACTTAAAGAGGTATCTGCTGTTAAAGAGAGGGGAGAGAGCACATGGAAATAGGAGCACAAATGTACTAACTTAAGGCTTGCTTAGTGTTTGGGCTTCTGTCCTGTTGCTTCATGGCATCTTTCTCTCTTAATGCAGTTTTAACGCCTTCAATCTGGTGCTGAAAGGCTTTACTCGTCTGTAAACTGGTAAGACTTTGAAGATCAAACTGATGCTGCAGAACCTAGATTGGCTTAAGATGCTTAAGTAGCTTTACAGTTCTTAAAATGGCTTATGCCCTATAAAACTCAGTTGGAGCGGGGAGAGGAGCCTGACTGTTGCTGCCTGATTGGGATCTACCTGGGAAAGATGGGGGTGGGGGAAAACCTGACTGGAATTCTTTACTCCAGCCACAGTTACTGGAAGGCCTCCAGTCAGTCTTCCCTGTTAGCAGACTGTAGAAGATGCAAATTCAAACCAGGCTGAGCAGGCAGTTGAATCTTAACAATCAACCTTGAAATAAGAGATTGAATATTTTTGCTATGCTCTCTAAACAGCAAGCGCCTCCTCCCCCTGTTTGGCAACAAACTCTTCCCCTCACCTTCCCCCATCCTTTTCTGCTTGCTGAATTAAGTGCTGGAGTCATAGTAGGCTTGCCAAAAGTGTGGACTGTAGTGCACAAGTTTGGCATCTCTGTGCTTAAACAGGACACAAACACAGGACGTCCAAGATGTTGAAGGTGCATACGTAGCAGCAGAACTCTGATTAGGCACAAATTTTGTGGATTGGTTATTTAGGTAGCTTTATCTGAAGTATTGAGTGGATCTTGTCCTAAGGTAGCCACTGCATTTGTCCAATCCGAAGGCATTAGTGGTAGCCTTTCCATTTTGAATTTAACTCCTTGTATGAAACCCTACTGAATATATAGCTTAGTTTCTTCAAAGCATTGAGCTGGGTTTGGTTTCTTGAGGAAAGAGGGAAATAACTTTTTTAGGTATAAACAAACTATTGTTCTGCTAGCCCTAAAAGTGCAAAAAGCAGCTTCTCTGCAAGGCTACCATAACATCTTGTC
Source organism: Astur gentilis (assembly GCF_929443795.1). Lineage (NCBI taxonomy): Eukaryota > Metazoa > Chordata > Aves > Accipitriformes > Accipitridae > Astur > Astur gentilis. The sequence continues at coordinate 23,031,770 of NC_064881.1, read as the reverse complement.
CTTGCTTAGCTACCAGCAAGGTGGTAGTGCTTTAATGCTATATTGCCTTACTTAAATTGCCTACTTAAACTGGGCTAAGGTAGAAGCTGCAGACTTGGGTAGCAGGTGGTATCTGAAGAAAGAACGATGATGTCCGAGACTAGGCAGGCAAATACCTGGTTAACAGTGTTTGCTCAAACTTAATAATTTTTCTTGCCGTGCAGGAAGTTCCCTCCCTTATGATTCATGACCTGCACAATCTGTGCTGACTGTTGAAGCTAAACAGTTACCTGGGAAAGCTTTAAGCACACTCTCTGACCTTAACAGAGGAGCTTACAGAGGAGTTGTGATGGTTAAGACTTTGCAGAGGCTTGCCAAGCCTTCCTGAGCCACTTTGTAACATTCAGCTGAGTTCATCAGTAATTGGTTCAGCTGTCCTTGACAGATGTTAACTACCTTTGTGCCAATCTCTCAAACACCAACTCCTGAAATGGCATGGATGATTTAAGTACCAACCTCTTATTTATCATGAGTTGTTAAGGGCAAATGAGCACTTGTTCTGGAAGAGCAAAATCTTCAGTTTTAATCTCTTGCATAGTGAGTCAACCCCCCCTGCTACATGTCTTTGGACCAGGTGCATCCTTAAGACTTCAAGATCTCTTAAGGTACTGGCTTGCAGTTGATAACCTGCAGTAACAACCAAGGTACACCTGTAACAATTGAACTTGATATGCAGGGCAAAGAACAAAGATACTTGAGCATGCACAGTAACTACTCTAAGCCACATAACAGAAGTCTAAACTTCAGCTCTGAAATTTGTCTTGCACTGGGAAGGCACGGTATGTCTACCAGGGTATGGCTTTATAGCCTCAGGTCCACCTCAAGCCAGCTGCACGTGCTTTGAATTACTGTAAAGAGTGAGGAGGCGGAAGGCCATGTAGCGGGATATTTTGGTCATAGGAAGGCCCTTTAGAAAAACCTCATGATCAGCCTGTTTTCATAGTGTAGAGAATTCTTAATTCCTGCCATTGCCTAGCTGTGTTCAGACTGTCAAGAGCTGCTAAACTTGTCAAAAAGCTTCATGCTGCAGAGCAAAACCTTTCTTTTCAGTTCCGTGTGGCTGCTGTCTGTCACCCCCATCGTGCTTTGTTTCCTTGGAGCCATCACTTCAATTTGGAAAGTTCCTTGGAGAGAAATTCCTCTTCCAAATGCGCCACACTAACAGATAGAAGGGCCTGTCGTCTTCAGACTATCTTTAGGCAGTATAGAGGGAGTGCTGCCTTGCTCTGCCCTGAATCCCTGGGTATGCTAAGGAGCTACTGGGGGAGAAGCGGATAAACTGACTGGTATGGCTGGCCAGGGGAGTACTTGTCTTTCCTGAAGTGGATGAGTTAGGGATGATGGGTAGCCTAGAAGTTGTCCTATAGCTGGTTTGGAAGGGTGGACTGCAGTCCTTTCTCCTTATAACCGGATGGGCTTGTACTGCATGGTGAAGACCATCAAACTTCCCTAGGTGATGAGGAAGAAGGTTGTTTAGCAAGACAGCTTCTTTCATCACCAGGTAGGATTTGTAGCTGAGAATGAGTGAGGAGCAACACTCCTGTAAACTCCTGCAGGTAAAAGAGCGGGAGGCTGATTTGTTTAGGCAGCTTGTTTGGGAGGTGCTATAGCAACCCAGCTGTATGGCCACTATAAGATAGATTAAGCTGAGCAAAGAGGGTAGTTTGAAGTAAGGAGTGCTTGCACAGTCTCTCTCTTGGCAACGATCTTAGGACAGTATTGCTTCTAAAAGCTAGAGAATTGTCTCGGGTGACTTCTGGGCTTGTGCTCAGGCTATGCATAAGCCAGGGCAAAAGCAGAATTTAGCCTCTCGTGTGGAGGCTCAGATTTGTAACTCAGCAAACCTTCCCTGTAAGCCAAAGGTATGTTCTAGTGGTGGGCGATGTCCTGGACTTGTCTCTCTGACTATACTGAAGGTGTGTTGAGGAGTTTGGCCCATACATGCTTCTGTCTGTAGTGGTGACAGGCCAGGTCAGCAGTCAGACTGGCAATCCAGATGTCTCTAGGGTCATGAAACCAATTTTTGCATGACAAATATGCAGGAAGAGTACCAGATCTTTCTTGAATGGGTGGTATAGGGTAAAACTGAACACGGGAGTTTCCTGTAAATGACAAGAACGTTAAGTGTTGATTCCAGTAAATGCCCTTGGCCAGGAAATGGTATTCCTGATTGTTAGCAGGGATGAACAGATCTTCATAAGGGGTTCTCTTTCCTGTAATAGCTACTTTCAGTTGTTGTAGCCTGCTAGCATTGACTGGTGTTACAGTGAATGATTCTCTGGGGTTGGGAAAAAGTCCTAGGGGGTAGCCTCACCTTCACTCTTTCTGTAGAGTTGGGAGAGCAATGGTAGAAAATGCCCAGCTCTTCCAGTGTGCCACATCTGATAACTTGTCATTTCGCCTAAGCCAGTTAGTACAACTAGTGCCTGAGCCTTTTGTACAGAAGGCAGCCCCTGTCTGCTGAGTTATGCAAGGGCAGGCTGCAAAGCAGAATCCGTAGCTATTCATATTAGCGTGCTTGGTTAATAGTGTATTATTACTGTAGCCATGTAACAGTTCTCTGCTGCCTGTGGATGCTCTAACTAGAATCTGTGACCAAAGGTTTGACCTTTGTCAGGTGAACTTTACAGTATTTCTGGCAGATGCCACAGCCATGTGTCAGAAATCCAGGGGGGCATTATATTTTCTTCTTTTCAGTGGGTTCAGAAAATAGAGACCTGTGTTTTAGGCTCTGGCACTGTCATTGTTACGAGCCTGCAGGTAGTCTGCACCAGAAGCCAATGTAGGTCTGCAGCCTAAAGGAACTGCTCTTTAATTAGCTGGAAGGTCTGTTCCTGCGCCCGCTGACTGCAGTGGAAATGGAAAGTTAAAACTTCAGAAGTTGTATGCTTTCTTCTCGTATCCCCAGGGTATACATTGCCCAGGCTTGACTTGGATATGCCAAGGCTTCTTCACTTCTACAGCTTTGAGTGGAGGATGGCGTAATGTCTCTGATTGGCTCTGTCTTAAAACGTCACTCTTATGGTGGAGGAAAAGATTAATGTCCATTTGATTATGCTCCTTTGTGGGCAGGCTGCAGTGAAGAGCCCAGGTGAAGGTGTGGGGTTGGGAGGAAATTGCTGTAAAGGTGATCTACACTGCTAGTAAGCTTCTTTCACTGAAAAAAACTGAGTTGACCTTGGAAGAAAAAAAAATAATGTAGTGAAGCACTGTGAAACTGTGCTGAGTGCCCCTCTTTTAGGTAAGAAGTACTTCTGCTTCCCAGGGCTAAGTCTTATACCCCCAGCAGGAAGTTAGATGGCTTACCTAAGTTGATCTTTCTTTATGGTATATGTGTCAAAACATAAATACATTTCATCAGGACGATGCATTCCAGTGTTACCAGTTCCTGGCATAACCAGCTGCTCTAAATGATGCTGGCTGAAGTACTGAGGGCATAGGGCAGTGCACTTCAATAATCTTTTTTTTAAAAAACCAACACCCCCCTCCCCCCACCCAATATGTTTAGCCTCATGAGCAAAAATCATAATGCACATTAGCATGTTCATTAACAAACCTAGGTGGTGTTTATAGCATAGCCTTCAGAGATGAGTGCTGCTTTCTCCTGAGCTTGCACTACAGTGTGATACTTGGGCAGCAGAGACTGGGTTCTGCCTACTGGTTATTACACTGGTGGAAGCAGCTGGAGAAATAGTTATGCACGCAGAATTTTCCATTAATCAGAGGAAAAAGTCCTACACAGATGGTATATAGGATAGATTACGGCTAGTAATCCTTTTGTGTCCTAGAAGATTAAGGATATCCTGGTGTAGCTGCAGTCAGCTGACCTTTTTTTATTTAAATGATTGAAGATTCTTGATGCAATTCTGCAGAGGACCAAGGCTCTTCCAGAAGCCACGAACAGTGCGCTGTGAATGTTTGTTAAAGGAACGGTCTGTTTAAGTCCAGCCCTGGTTATAAATTTACAGGAACTTAACTTTGTGCCATGTAAACAGCAGCAGCTCAAGATGGCCAAGAAATCACTTGCTACATGGCTCTATCAAATCTAACAGAGGTGTAAGAGAGCTGAATTTTATGAGGAGGTGTAGTGAGTGTCATGTGAAGAAATGGAGGGTTTCTGAATCCTGCTCTCCGGGTTGCCCCAGAAAGCAAAGATGAATGCTTCGGTGGAAGAAGAGGATGGCTACATGCTCTGAATTTTCTGGCATGGATCTATATGAAGATTACAAATCGCCCTTTGATTTCAATGCTGGAGTGAACAGAAACTATCTTTACCTGTCGCCTGGCATAAACCTTTCTCCACCTGGATCACCTACGCTGGCAAAGTCTGGTAACATCTTCCCCCTCCCCACCCCCCCCCCCCACCCCCCCCGAAAGCTTAGTGATTAATATCGGTAAAAAGGAACTTCTCAGATTAAGAATCTATAAAATTTGGCTATAATTCAGGTGTAAATGAAGGTAAAAGCTGACCTACTGTTAACTCTGGTAGTTTTATTAGCTTTGGTGTGTCATGTAGGTAATATCTCATGCTGTGCATTTACCAGCTTTACCTTATTTGTTATTTCTTAATTCAGTAGAAAGGCAGTTTGAGGGAAAACAAAGTAAGCAAAAAATTTAGGAACAAAAAGGCAACTTGTGCAAGATTGGAGTAATTGGCCTAGTTTGACTATTAGCTTTTTTGCAGGGAACATAGGAATTGCATACTTGGTATGACTTCAGAGCTCTGGGTTGTCTAACATCTGCTCTTGCCTTAGTACTGAAAATATCACCAATTAATGAAAATGCCCTCTAAAGCTTTTAGTCTGTTCCATCTAGCATTTAAAATGCTGTAAATTTTATGCCTGCAGATACTAACTGTACTTGTGCTCCCTTGAGTGGCTGTTTTGTGCTGTGCTTCAGTGGCATCCACCTAGTGCTTAATCCTACTAGTTTCTAGCTGGTAGAACACCTACAGCCGTACCTCCCAACACATACTAGTCTGATTTTACCACCTTTCCTTTCCATTCCGTGCTGCTGGACATAATCTTCCAGAGAAATAAAAAATATAGAAAGCTTAGCCCTACTTCAGGTGTGACAAAGCAAAGTTACAAAGGTGTTGACTTTTTTTTTTGATGGGCTTGTTCTTTAAAATCTTAAAGAAATGTGCATCCCTTGGGGGATGTCTGTGTGAACTAAAACAAATGTCTCCATGAACTCAATGAGCTAGGGGCCTCTGGGGAACAGTGATCAGCATTCATCTCTGCATTTACTGCATCTCCCATGTCTTCTAAAGGGGGGTTAGCAGTCCTTTGTATCTGGTGGTGATGCATCAGCAGAAGCACCAACCTTTACTGGGCTTTTTTTTCTTTTTCATTCACTTTGAATATATGATTAGTGTTTGGGAGAAGCCCAAGAACTTTCTCCTCTGCGTTGAAGAAATATGTCTTGCTTTGGCTTTTTCACTGAGATAAATGGGAAGCACTTCAAATTTGATCTTTCTTATATATTGCAAAATAAATATCCTCTGTAGCACTAAATATTACTCAAATGTTGGAGTGATCTTAATCTTGTAACAGCTTGTTCTCCTGAACTCTAACAAGTGCCTTTTTTCTTTAGCTTTGCCAACTGTATAGTGATAGCCAAAATGCTCATTCTGAGTGTCTGACACAGAATATGTCCGTCTAAAGGTAAAGGTTTGTGAAGGCTAACCCTTCCCCACTCCAAAGGCTGCTCATCTGAAATGACCAGTACTTCCTTAAACTGCTAATGTTTACTGCTAATCTCTGAATTCAGGCCAGAAAGAGGTAGGAACTTCAGGTCAGAATAGAGCACAAACTTGCCTTGCAACCAACCAAAGCAAACCACAAACCAGAAAAACGGAGTGTAAATTGAGTAACTCTAATGCTTTGCCTACCCCGGCAGAGGTAGGCATGGAGGACTCTTAAGTAGCAGTGATTTCAAGTCTTCCTAAAAGGTCTAGAAATGGGAAGGGGAGGAGAGATCATTCCCTTGCTTCTTAGCATTGTGTCTTAAGTTCAGTGTAGGCAACAAGCAGTACAAGCTCCCTTAAAACACTAGTTTTCCAAAGAGAAGGTACATTGCCAAAACAGAAGCTATTGCTGCAGGAGACAATCCAGCATGTTTTCCTGCTGCTGGATTTACTTGATCTATTTTTGGTGAGATAATCCAGATGACTCTTCATAACCAGATTGAACAGACTTTCAGCTGGATGTGCTAATGCTCTTGGAGTCAGCATGGTCTTTGGTACTTGCAAACTTTCTGAAATGGCTCTCACAACAGCAAACTCTGTAGTCCCTGAAGGGCCTGCAGATGGAGAACAAGGGCAGGAGTCGGAGGATAACATACTGAGGGTCACAGAGTGTCAGGGGAAAATGCAGTTTAAGTCGTTATTTTTCCTTCAGTATAGGCACATGTAGTTAATAGGATAATTAGCAATTTGACAAAAAGGTATGGCATTCTTAACCATTTGATGTTAAGGAAATACGTCGGTGTATAAAACAAAAATTAGCTGATTGTGAAACATGAGCCGTAATACTTTTTTTGGTGCTGTAGTGCTGTGCTTTGGTTTGGGCGTTAGACTTGAACTTTTTTTCTGCCCTAGACTTCTGCCAGAAAATAGTGTATTGGGAAACCTGTAGGAACTACTTTATTTTTGTATAGAAGACAGACGTAATTCTCTGGGAGAACATGATGGAAATCTCATACATACAGAATGGGGATTCAGTTGCTTTCTGTATGCTTCCTTCTCAGTGTACTCAGTGGTAACTTAACCATTTACAGATGTTCTGCCCATGTAGCAGTGTGCTTCTAGAGGACAAGTGTTCTGGACACAAATAGAGGCAGAAAACATACTGTTCTGGAAAGAATTTGTGGAATTGAGCTTTACCTCAGTTCAGTAACTTGATCAAGAAGAACAAGGCCTCTTCTTTTCTTAGGCTTGACAGCTGCTAGGATCATGTTTCATAGAATACTTTAATTACAGACTCGCAGAATCGTTTTTTCCCTGACTTTTCAGTTGATTGTGGTGCAGCTATTTGACATCAAGCCTCACAGTGAAATCATAGTGGTGGTCTCATTGCATGTTAATGAGGCTTTGGATTCCCAGACCAAATAGCAGTATGGAGTGCCACCAGAAGCTGCTGAAATGAGGATGGAATTTTATCTGGTTAATTTCTATAGTGACTAGTAAGGGAACATTACTTAGTATGTTCTCAACTTGTCTGAATTATATATCTCTATACACATATATACACATACACACACACTCTCACCCTCTCTCCTTACAAACAATCCTCCTAGTTTTGGGTGGGTTTTTTTCTTCTATTTTGAGATTTTTTTCAATTCTTTTTTACTATCTATAAAGCTGTTTTTCCTCTTGAACAGAGAATTAGTTCTGGGAATCTACAACCATTCCAGCATACAGTCTCTCTGCAAACTGGTCTCTTTGCAAGTCAGAACAAGTTTTCTTAATTCTGGCAAACTGTATGTTTGTCAGCTACAAAGATTCAAAATGGGAAATTTTTTTGCTGGAAAAATTTGTTTGTTGCATTAAAAGGTGTTTAAAGTGATCTTACTGCAAGCACTAAGGAGTAAGAATAAATGAATCTTTAAAGTGAGTGCATCATAGTAATACAAATAATATCATTCTCCTTCCTTTTACTGAAGCTGTGACCATAGGGATGTTTGGGATTCGTACAGAGGAGTTTGGCAGAGTTTTGGTTTCTGGGTTTGGAAGGGGAAGAGGCAGCGGTGTGAGTGAATGCACATCCTCATCAGTCCCTTCTCACCATTCCACCGGTTTGTCTGAAGTGACAGCCTTTTGTTCCCAAGCTCCTTCTCCAGGCTTCCCATCTGGTTAATGTCCAGGTGCAAACCAGTAGCTTACTTCTGGTTCCACAATACCTATGACTTTCTACCCCAGCAGTCCCAGCTACTAGGGACAGAGAGATTGAGCAGGGTAAGGGAAAGGAGTTTGTACTTGCAGTGCAACCCTTTTCTCAGCTGTTGCTGAGCTTGCTTTCTGCCATGACTGCTCCCAGCATGCTGAGAAATGGGCATTTTTTAATCTGATCCAGAGAGCAGGGAGGGAGGGAGCCTCTGCATTGGTCTCAGGCACCTCCAGTGCTTCCAGAGTTTGTGCCACATGAGCAAGAGAGAACAACAGAGAGCACATGGACTCCTGGGCAAAGGCTGTGTAGGAACCACTGGTTGGGACGTAGCATTCTGCGCCTTGGTTTTTATCAGAGTAGTGGCATGCGTTATTCTTAATATGTTTCCAGTCTCTTCTTAGTGCAGCAGTTGCAATTACATTAAGCTTTAATAAAACTTGATAGAACAAAACAGCCAGCAAAATGCCTCTAGTTTCCTGTAAGCACTCAGGGAGCGTGACTTTGGTGTCCTCTCATCAGTTTTCTTTTGTCCACTGGTACAAAAGGGCTGTATATTAACATTAGCTGCTATCTGGCAGACATGTGATGATCTGACTTCTAATGGTTTATTCACCTCAAGGGCTGCTGAGAAGTGACTCTATACCTGAGGTTGGAGAGGATGCTGCTGCTACAGTTGATATGGCAGAAACACTCTCTGAAGAAGAACAGGATGAGCTAAGAAAAGAGCTTGCTAAGGTAAATATATTGCAAATAGTTCTTAAAATGGTTTTGAGAATGAAAATCTGGGATAATGCTGTCTTTGAACATACAGTTAATGCTTTGCATATTTATTCTGTGAGTATCTGAAGCTGGGTATGGCTGTCCTGTGTATTGCAGGGAGGGAAAGGGAAGGTGTCAAGGAGAGAAGAACAGCCAGTTCTAGCTATGGGGGATTAAGCTAGAAGTGCTGAGTGTACAGATCTTAAACCAAGATGCGTAAACACCTTTTTTACCCTCAAGTGAGAAGGTGGTAAATAAGATGTCAAAGAGAACATGGTTGGAAGCCAAAACCAGGTATTGTCTCAACTGTTGTGGAATAACTAAAGCTGTTGTTTTCATGAAGGATGCTTCGTAGTAATATCTGTGTAGACACTGTTTTGCTAATGTCTAACCATGTAGTCATGTCCATAGTTCATATAGCAGAATTTTTTTTAAGAGCGAGTTAAAGTAGCACTGTTTGAAGGACAGTCAAATATTCAGCCTGATACATTGTCCTGGTTTTGGCTGGGATAGAGTTAATTTTCTTTCTAGTAGCTGGTACAGTATTATGTTTTGGATTCAGCATGAGAAGAATGTTGATAACACACTGATGTTTTCAGTTGTTGCTAAGTAGTGTTTAGTCTAAAGTCAAGGATTTTTCAGCTTGTCATGCCTAGCCAGCCAGAAGGCTGGGGGGGGGGGGGGGGGGGGACAAGAAGTTGGGAGGGGACACAGCCAGGACAGCTGACCCAAACTGGCCAAAGGGATATTCTATACCATGTGATGTCATGCTCAATATATAAACTGGGGGGAGTTGCAGGGGGGGCAGATTGATGCTCAGGAACTAACTGGGCATCGGTCAGCAAGTAGTGAGCAATTGCATTGTGCATCACTTGTTTTTTATATGCCAATTCTTTTATTATTATTATTATCATAATTATTATTTTCTTCCTTTTTGTCCTATTAAACTGTTCTTATCTCAACCCATGAGTTTTACTCCCCCCTGCCCTTCTCTCCCCCATCCCACTGGGTGGTGGGGGAAGTGAGTGAGCAGCTGTGTGGCGCTTAGTTGCGGGCTGGGCTTAAACCACAACATACATGCATTTCAAAAGTTGTCAGAGTCTAGCTTTATTGAGTCACCAGTCTTTTTTCTTTTGTAGCTCTGTGTGACTTTAGGACCCTAATAATAGACACTAACTTAAGTCTAAGGTTGGCAAACAAACGTTAGCTGTGAAATAAGCACATTTAATGCATCTTGGTTTTGGTAGTCCTGAGTATTATTTCATGCCAAACTAATCAGCTGAAGATGGTAAGGGAAATCTGGTCCTGCTAGGGTACGTCATGCTGGACTTCAGATAGATATCCAAACCAAAGGTACATTGAAGATACTGGTATTTCCTCAAAGCAGCTTAAATGAGTGGGCAGCCTGATACTCTGAAGTAAGGTGGTCCAGTCTGTGTGAGGAAGTAGGCTGGATGTATGCCTTTGCCTTTGTACATATGGCCTTAGTGCCTCTGTCACATCTATATAGTCCACAGAATGGTATCATAAAACTGTTTTGAGATCTCTGATCGTGATCTGCTTCTGCTTCTGTGAGAAGCTTAAGTGACCATCTGTGTAAAGAAGGAAGCATACAAATGATACACTTTTCTAGCTGCTGAACAGGTGATGTGTTTTTATCGTGGGTTTTTGTTTTTTTGAGGGGTGGGGTTTTTTGTTTGTTTGTTTTTGTGTGTTTTGGGTTTTTTGTGGTTTTTTTTGTTTGTTTGTTTTTTTAAACTGCTCAGTCTGTCTGCCACCATTTCCACCCCTGCTCTGGGGAAGGCATTCCTCTGGCTGGATCCAGCCTGCAACTGCTGGCTTAAGCCACAAAAGAACCTTTCTGTTCAAGCAAGGAGACAAAACTTGGGTATGGATCAGTCATGCTCTGAGCTTCCTGATACTGGTCATACATTGGTGTCTCTTCTGATGTGGAAGGAGAATACAGGCCTGGCGATTGTCCCAGGTTTGACTAATCTTCAAGCTTCACATAGGCTAATGTTGTCTAAAGGTAATGATTTCTAACTATATGGTCTTTTAGTTAACAACTCCTTCGTGCATATTCCAGTAACAGCTAGCTGTAGGTAGATTACTTTCTCACTAGCTCTTGTTGTAGACTATGTTGGATTTCCCTTCTAGTATTTAGAAACAACTGTGAGGCAATGTTACAAATGCGTTAGCCCTCCCATTACTGATGCATAGTAGATGTTTTAATAAATACATAGTTAAATGGCTGGGTATATTGCTTGTTAACTTACCTCTCATCAACTCTGCTGCCACAGGTGGAAGAGGAAATCCAGACGCTCTCACAAGTGCTAGCTGCCAAAGAGAAGCATCTAGCAGAAATCAAGAGAAAGCTGGGAATTAACTCATTACAGGAACTAAGGCAGAACATTACCAAAAGCTGGCAAGATGTTACATCAACTACAGCGTATGTACCAGTTCACAATGATTGCCTCAGCTGTTGAGGTGAAAACTGTGTAGTACTTGTGTCACGTCTAAACCCTCTGTTCTTGTGAAATGAGATGAGTGTAGATAACACAAAGTAAGGTTGCACTAAAACTTATCTGGATTTCTTTCAAGAAGGCCCCTACTAGCCATATAATCTCATGCCAAATAAGAATGATTGACCATAATATGGGTGATTCTAATATACTTTTTGTCTGAGAGATCTGAGATACCTGTACTGAGATACCAAGGTGTCCTAAATCCAACAGAATACCTCTCTTTTCCAGCCTGAAAAAAATTGTTGTAAACTGAGCTCGTGCAGGAATAGTGCAAAGTCACAGTTAATGTTCTTGCCAAACACAACTGTTAGCTTATGGTCTAGAGTGAACAGCCTTCTGCAGTTAATGACTACACAGAATGTAAGAGGATGTACCTCAAACTTTTTATGGTGAAGTTTATTGACAAAACCATTCAGTACAAGATTTTAGACACTTGGCACAAAAAATAGACCTCTGGTTTTTTTTCAGTGTGTGTGCATGGTGTTGTTTTCTTGGGTTTTTTTGGTGTGTTGTTTTTTTTTTTGTGGTTTTTGTTTTGTTTAAGTCCTACAATAGCAGATAGCATCTGTTCTGGGTGCATGTTGGTGAACCTGACCTGAAGTCAGAGGTGGCAGAGATGCTGTAGCCAGAAGGGACTGCAATGGCTCAAAATAATCTCTTAAGTAGTTTGTCCATTTGACCCCAAAGTTGAAGTATACCTCTGGGTTTGATAAAAATTTACATACTCTAAAAGGTTCCTTATGTGTTCTATTAAAATAACTACAGACTTGATTTTATTTGAACACAGATACAAGAAAACATCAGAAACCCTGTCTCAGGCTGGTCAGAAGGCTTCTGCCGCTTTTTCATCTGTTGGTTCAGTCATAACCAAGAAGTTTGAAGATGTCAGGTAGGCTTCTTTAGCTTTACCCAAGTAGTTGCATTTTTTATATAAGCAGGTGATCACTGAAATAAATTTATGCTGTTAACATACCTTGCACTTCTAAAAGTTAATCTATCAAGAACCCTCAGCATGTTTTAAGAGAGCTGAGCGACTTGCTGCAAAATCTGCTTGTATGTCCTCACTGATGCAGAAGAGTTCTGTGGTGTGTATTTTGTATATGCAAGAGAAGCAATGTTTGCTATTACCTCCACTGCTACTCTTATTTTTCCGGTAGGATTGCAGGTGGTGGTGTGTCTGCCTGCCTCTGTGTGATGCACATAGCATTGTCAGTTCTGTTCTCTGACTTTCTCAGCTAGTGGAATACTACCTTGAAACAATGAGTGTCTTTAACTGTTTGTGGTTTGGTTGTTGGGTTTTTTTGTGGTTTGGTTGTTGTTTGTTTTTTTTTGTCTTGTGTGTGATTCCTTTCAGGTGTGTTTTATTTCTTTGTAAGTGGTTCTACCTCATAGCAGTGGCTTGATTTTATTACCTTTTTCATAGACTATTGGTACTTTTTAATTATTAAATATTGTCATACAACATATTTTGACCTTGTGTCAACTGACAGAGCCCTTCATGCAAATTAGGTAAGTTTGGTCATTTTTAGCACTATTGTAAGCTGCATGTAAAACTCTTCCTGGGTGCAATGCAATCATATTCTTAGCTTACAATTCTTTGTTTGATTATATAATTTTTACTACTGGAACATATACAGCTATTCATCTCTGCTTGTAATTTGTTGCAAATAGTGGATCAAACTTATTTTTCAATTGTTGGACTAAAAAATTCATATATTCTAACAGAATATTGCTGCATTGGAAAGCAGGGTAATAAAATCAGCCCTCTGTTTTAAAGTGCTGCCATTAACCTCTTTCTTGCTTTCTGAAGTCTAGTGACAAAACACTTTGAGGTGCAGTTACACAGTTACATATTTTTACTTCAGATTTATCAGAACTTCCTTTCTCTCTTTAATGCTTACTCTGGCATTGTGCAGACTACAGGCATTTTCACATTCCTTTAGGTAAGGTGGGCGCAAGAATTGTTTCTGAAACTAAGCATGTAGTCAGATTGTCTCAATTAAAATCTTTCAGTTTTGTATGTAAAAGGTGATTTCTTTTTTTTTTTTTTTTTTTTTTTTTTTTTTCTCCTCCAGTGTTAGTTAACGTAAAACTGAAGCTCTTTTAATGTCAGGGAAGATGTTTCTTCATGTTCACCTGGTAACTATCCCAGAACATGAAATCTTGAGAATACATAATAATCAGTTAGTCTCTCTTCCTTGTAAGAAAGGAATCTGTTGAATTTTGTGAAGACACAGAATATGGTTTTGAGGTCAATGGCATGCAGAACTCCTCCTTCTCTTTGTCTGTACAGTGTTTGTGCCTTGACAGAGTAGAATTTTTCCCTTTTTTGTGTCTATTACAATGGCTGTTTAGCATTGTGACTTTAATCAAATTACTAGAGTCTAAATGTAAAATAGTTTACGCATTCTCTGTTCATAGTTTGTCCAGTGAAAGAGTCCTTATCTTTGAGTTGATTACTTTAGCAGCTCCAGACACTGCATATTTTAGTTACCTTGTCTGCATTGCCTTTTATCTGCCTAGTCTAAGCAAATGTGCAATGTTAAGTTTTCAGTAGTTAAAATTCCTGTGTAGCAACTTCTGTCTATTGCCTTTCATCCTGTGTATGCACACCTCTGAGTCTGGCTTCATCTTTTCTGTACTTTTCCACTAATTAGCTAAAGACAGCAGTAGGACCTCTATAAAGATGTAGGGATCTGGCTCCTAGAATACTAACTAGGAGCTATAGCCCCAGGGGCAGTGCCTGGGGAGGAGATGGGCAGCAGCACAGGATGCTATCAGACTCTGGAGTGAGCTCAGTTTGTTCAAGTATAAGAATAGCAGCCTGTCTGAAAGACCTCCCCTTTAGCATCAGTAAGACAAAGGGAGCCTGGAAGATGTCTCTAACTTTTGGATGCAGAGCTCAGCTGCTCACTTAACAGGGTTCACCTTTCTTAAGGCTATGGTGTTCCCTTACTAGTATTAGACTATTGCATTTGACAAGGACCAGCAGAGACTCATAGCTCTCTTCTGGCTTCAGCAATTTAATATCTCAAAAGAAGAGTGTCCTAATTACTCAAGTTAGTGCCTAGGTGGGTGTTGAGTACTCTGTCAGAAACTGGGGCATTGGGAGGGAATGTAACAGGGCCAGAGGAGTCCACACTGTTGTGCTTCTTGGGGAGAATCACAGCAATGGAAACTCAAGGTGGTGGTATAAATACAGGAGCAGCTGGGTTGAAAAACAAAACAAGTGGGAAGAATTAGTCCTGTTCAAGGTCTTAGTTGCACTTAAACAGGAGATTAAAAACCTTACAGTTTTTTGTTTTTGTGAAGACCAAGTTCGTCTGGGATTCAACTAGTGAATTCAGGTCCCAGCGTTATGTGACTACTCAAGTGGTGTCTACTTTTAAGACTGCACAAGTCTGAACTTTCTAAAGTTTTAGATGCCAAATTTTTTTGCTGGAAATGAGAATTGATGGGCCTGATACTTGAACAAATACTGAATATGCAGGTGCATTTTTATTCTTAAACTCCTATGTGGTTGCTTCATTGTGGCTTTGCTTTTCTTGGACTGTTTTTTAGCTTAAGAACTTCTTAGCTGTAATGGCATGATTTCTACAGTGTTGGACTACTTCCACGTTCCATGCAGCTAACATCACATGCAGGTCTTAATTCTTGCATTGCAAAGTGATTTTGGAGGGAGTTGTAAAAGGGAGTAAGGCAGCTGGTGGAGCTGTGAACTTGAAAAGTACTGAAATGGAGAGGAAGAGAGGGGACTGGTAGTGTGAAGTCAGTGCATTTTTGCTTCCTTTTTGTTTTTGTTTCCTCTGCTTTTAGTTATGCTGAAAATGAACTCTGTTCTTTATTAGGTTTCTCTAATACCTTTATTCTCCTTTATAAGAATGTTTTGAACTTTAGATGAGCTAGCCATCCTTGTGTATGCAACATCAGTATTATGTGCAAAAAAACCAGTAGTACCAAGATGTAGTGCTCTGCAAACTTCCTGAGCAATCGTGACTTTGCACTTCGCTCCTCTTGTACTGCATCCATATTATGGAGCAGAAGTCCTCATCTTTGCCATGTTCTGAGATTGCAGAATAACTTTCTTTGCTTGCTTTGGAAATCTGATATGATCATGGACTCCTAAATATCATCATTGATCAGCATATCAGCTGGAAACCTAACTACTAACAAAAGCAAATAACTAGTGCTTATGTACTCTTAAGCCCATGTTTTCCAGGCAGGGACTCTGGCATATCTCCTTGTGCATTTTCAAAATGTGAGGCAATGTAGTAGCTATAAAAAATAATTATGTAAAGGATAAGCAAGCTTTTAATGCAGCTGGAGAGCAACTTATTGTGCTTTTTTTGGTTTTATATTTTTTTAAAAAGCTAGGGGTTGGTTTGCTTGTGAGCATTGTAAAAAGGGCTTCTCTTCAAACCGCCCAACTTAATGGCCTAGTTCAGTGAGTGCTTTGTGGCATTCTGTCATTTGTGAAAAGAAATATAAGTTATCTTCTTTGTAAAGCTTTTCAAGGCTTAATCGTGCTTCTTTGCACTACTTGAAGAATGGGTGATTTGATGTTAAAAAAAGATGAACTGCAGTTATCTAATCAAGTTGTCTTGCAAAACAGATCATGCTGTGCTAAAACTATATAGTGTCTTATGGTGACACTTTACAAAATGGATACTGAGTATACGTAAGTGTATTGTACAACAACAAGTAAATCCTTCATGAATGTATGAATAGTTCTTCCATTAAGTGATCTCTATGAGATTAAAGTAAACTTCCCTAGGCACCTTTTAAAAGATCTGCAGTACACCACAGGTTGTTGCTCTTGTGTGAGCAGGTCTACAGATTGTAAATATATGGGGAAAAGAAGGTAACTTTTACCCTCTTGAGCCTTAAACTTCTTGCAGGGTGAGGGGAAGTGGCTGAGTGTGACTGGACAAAGAGAACTAGTTAGTATCAGCGTAGTTCTGTACTAAAACTTGGCCCATAGCAAGACCAGAACTTGTAGTAATCCACATCACAGCAAGGAATATAAATTACACTCCAGAAGACAATCAACTACATGCTCTGGAAAAGCTTGTGGAAGCCAAACCATCTGTGAAGATGAAACAGCAGAAATGGGGTTGGGGAAAGGGATGGAACATGGCCACACATTACTGATGTTGTGTCAGGACAGCATCTGGCCTTTGTGTATCTGATTCACAGTACACTGTACTTAAAAACCAACCTTCAGTTGTGCTTCTGCCTTAAGGGATCCCAACCTTAAGGGAACTTTTAATGTGTGTAGTTGTTTCTTCTATCACTGTATTCTACTGATGAGCCTCCTGAAGAAATCTCTTAACTCATTCTGCAATGAACACAGAACCTTCTTTCTTCTGTGAGTGTGTCTTCCATTGTGCTGAAATACTAATTGGAGTTTTGGAGGTGCATCAAATGTGAGAGGTTTTTGTTTTGGTTTTTTCCCCCTAGCAATTGCCTGGAAAATATTCTCTTGAAGTACATCATAAAGCCCAGTCAAAATTTGACATTCCAAATATAGTTATGAAAAACAGTGATCATCAGTTTTTCTAACTTACTATTGTGGTATTTTACAAGAAACATTTAACATACAAGACTAATTTGTATCAGGAGTAAACAGGGGTTTTCTAGAATATGGAACTAAATTAGATTCCAGATGGTCTTGAAGTTACTTGGGAGCTCCTTAACCTATATCCAGTCACCTTCTAGGAGTAGGTGTGTATTGTCACTAAACAAACAGTAACTATATAGGAACACTGGCAGGTTACAGAAATCCTCCATGAATTTCAGAGCAGGGTTGAGACTAGGATTTTCTCCCTGCCCCCAGCACAAACCTGACCTTGAATATAGACTGATGTGACTGCTCTTGGTAGATAATTTATACTGACAAGCAGATAATTTGTATTGATGAGTATGGAAATCTTACACTGAATTGAAATGGAAGCCTTCTGAATGTAGGAATAAGTCTTTCAGTAGGAAGATTATTTGATTGATAAGACTCGAGTGCTCACTTTCTACCCGATACCATCAAAACTGTAAATGCAGAATGACTGTCATTGCTTGAGAAACTTAATGAGTAGACTGTTGCAGCTAAGCAGAATATGTACTAACAAGCATGGCATTTGAATCTTTCTAAAAAGGAAAATAAGTTGTTGCAGCTTTTGCTCTGATGTACTTGTGTGTATGCATGGCTAAGCAATTTAAAAAAGCAAAACTAAGCAGTTACTATATAAGACTGCATAACTGTTTGGCTATTTACCAAATATAGTATCCAGAAGTCAGATCTCTAAGCCAATTTCTTCTCAGTCTATCACTTAAACTAACTTATTGCTTTCTTTTTTCTTAATGCTGGCATTTAGTATACGCTCCATACAACATTCAATTAGCATGCCTATTATGAGGTAATGTATGCATAATCCAGCTGTTGGTTTTATTTCTTTTCATATGTGGAATCAAGTCAAATTGAACTTATGTCAACTAACATAGATTTAAAACAAAACCAAAAAGCCCACCCAACTCTGTAATGGATTTCCTGCACCAACATATAGGATAAAATTTATTTCTGCTTAATGGTGGTGGTTATTGCACATCTGGAATGTGACCAAGGGCACTTCCCAGCTGTTTGGAGAACTATAACAACTTTTCCTTGACAGTTAGAAATGTAATGCTACTAAAGGATTCCAAGTTTAAAAGGCAGTAGCTTGGCATTTGTTTTGGAACAATGAAAGTGAGTAAAAAATACTGTGGTTTCAGAAAAAGCCTCTTGCTGAGTTGGAGTGCTTGCCTTTTCTCTCCCCTTGCTTGGCACTGTGCCCCTCTATCTCCTGAGAGAGTCTGGTTTGATATATATATATATATGCGTGTGTGTGTGTATATATATGTCACTGTGTGCTTTCCCAAATTCAAGAGTGCTACTAAGTGTGGGTGACCTACACAAATACCAAGCAAAGGGAGAAGGGAAGCTTAAGACCCTTTTTGAAAAAAAAACCCTCCTGTCTTTCATCTTTTATATAATAATTTTGCTTTGAATCTGCCACAAATCCTTAGTCCTGGTCTGCCGAAGGCAAGCATTTTCCATCCTGCATAAAGGCAGAAGGAGGTGTACAAGCTGTTGCACAAATTTGCAAATGGCAGTGGCAGCTAGTTGGAGCATTAAGACACTTCTCTGACCCTAATAAATAATACACTGGCTCTAAGCATTGAAAATCCCAAGCGGTCCTGTTCTTCATATGTAGAATTTACCACTTGTAATCACAGCTGTCTCCAGCACTTAAAAGGCAAGGGGGAGTCTGCCTTAAATTTAGCGTGTTAGCAGAAAATGCCACTGCAAACCATGTTTTGTTAATTGAACCCATAGCCTATTAAACTGAACTAGTTTTCCTATAACAAGTGAAAAATCTCTGATGACAAGCTTTCTTCAGCAATAATATACTAGGCTAACCAGAAGTGATGACTAAGCTTTTCTGAACAAATCCTTTAAGACAGAAACCTGTTTGAAATCACTGGGAATAATAAGCTAAACCTAAAATACTTGCTACTTCCACCTTCCATGTTGTGATGAAAGATCCTATCACTGAGCCTGGTAATGCTTAGTTGGCAATGCCAAAGATACAAATGAGCTGCAACTTGAGTGTGTTTGAATTTTAGTTTTGTAGTACTTGAGATCTAGATCTAAACTATTTTTAGGCTACCCTTAAAACAAGGAGAGAGCCCCAGATAAACAAAACTCATGCTGACATTGGAAAAAGCAACTGTCTGCTTGTTTTCTGATGTAGACTAATCAGATATGTTTTTAATTGTGTTGTTCCTTCTTTTTATTTTCCTAGAAATTCTCCTACTTTCAAATCCTTTGAGGAAAAAGTTGAAAACTTAAAGGTAAGCATTACTAAAAGGCCTCTGTGATTGTGGAGCTGTGGATGTGGAGAAAAGAGTGAAGTGGACTCTGGGTAGCCTGTTTTTTAGTCACTGGTAAACTGTTGAAGATGCTTTTATGACACCTTTTTAAGTACTGTGGAAATGGCTTCTCTGCCTAATAATCCAAGAATAACAAAATGGGCTCCTGCACTTCTTACAGGAGGATGCCCTTAACTAGGAAGACAAACAGCTAGCTAAACTGCACAAACAGCTAGCATAACGTACGTAGTATTATGTATCCAAAATGGTCTAGGCTTTTATTTCCATTCCTTCCTAAGGACTAGTATCCTACACAGGAAAATAGCTTGGGATCTTTCTCTTAATTCTGGCATAAAATACGTAAGGCCTTAGTACCTTAATTTCAAATTTACTCACAAAAGCCTCAAGTGCCAGGAACAACCATTAATAGCTTCTCCAGGTAAAAAATCACTTCAGAAATAACTAATACATGTAACTGGAACCAGACTGGACTGTTCTTGTGCGCACACTGGGTTGGATGAGAACCATGCAAGCAATAGCTTGGGGAGCTAGGCATCCCCTTGCAAACTAGTTGGCATTAACACTCTGGCCATCCCACAGGATATATATACACTGTAGAGGGAAGTGAAAAGGCAAACACGTTACCTGGAGAAAGTAAAATAGTTGCTTATGCTCTGCTAAAGATCTCAGGAATTGTTGTTGAGACTGAAAACTGTGCAAGGTCCGTTCTCGAGCAATACAGAAGCGAGTTTTAACTCTCAATGTTTCAAAGCCTAAATGGCTTGAAAGGCTGCATACCTGTATTCATTTTTAAGTGAGGGAGTGTCAACCTTCAGACTTCCTCGAATCAGGGCTGCTTCATGCTTTGTGAATCTCAAAGTCAGAGGGAGACTGCTATGTTAATCTGCTGCTGGTGATTGTTTTCTGCATGATACTTCAAGAGTTGTCTTTGGACTATTGTGGAGGTAGCTCAGTCCTGGAAAAGCTTCTCTGCTGAAAAGGGTTATTAAACTTAGTCATGCAGAGGTACTGATTTTATACACTTAAGCGTGTTTGGCATGCCAAGTAACTGCAATTTTACGTTGAGGTGCTCTCTATGTTCTAGTCTAAAGTTGGAGGAAGCAAACCTGCTGGGGGAGACTTTGGAGAAGTTCTCAACTCTGCTGCCAATGCCAGTGCCACAGAAACTATTGCAGAACAGACACAGGAGGAGACCCACTGAGATTCCTGCCTCTGTCCTGCTACCCACTGCCAGATGCTGCAAGCAAAAACTAAGCACACTTGTAACGTTCTTTGCGCTCTTTCAACCAGATGTGCTTTTATTTAGCACGTAGCTATTTTACCAGATTAACTGATACCAAGCTTGTTTGTGGGTTCAAAATATTTTTGAAACTAAAATACATTGTTTGGGGTTTTGTGTGGGAAGGGGAATTTTTATGCCTTTCAAGCATTTAAAGGACTTATCTGTAATTTGAAGGCAACCTTTAAAATATAGCAATGAAAAAAACCCTCTTTTGAGAAGTTAATTATACTGTACATATACTGTGGATACATAATTTCTTTTGAATATGTAACTACTGCTCAACTTAATCATTATGAATCTACTGCTGCTGTTGCCAAACTGAAGCTTGTTACTTCACTCCATTGTGATTATTTTAGTTAAGGGTTGCCTGCCTGGGACATGGGACTAGGAGGATCGCTCCCAGCTAAAGAAAGGACTTCTGCTTCAGCAGGCTTTAAACAAGTTATTCATAGCAGGATTACATGTGGGTAGGAATGTACTGTCTTACAAGCATGTTCCTTATACAACAGTTGTGGATAGGGTAATATATAACCTCTAAAACTTACTGATTTGTCTGGATTATCCACCTAGCAAACTTCTGACTATCACGAATGGAAGCAAGATGCCTAACAGTGCTGGTTTGGTTCAGTCACAATAACATTTTCAGTCTTGGTTTTTGTACATGATGTTAACGTGGTAAGATGCACTCTTCTGAACTTTTGATCAGTCGTGAATAGATTCATCTTAATTCACACATGGTGGCGTCACATTTACACTAACAAAGCATGGATTCTAAGAATAAGCCTGAGCATGGAAGTGGTTCTTTTTTAGGCATCAAGAGAATCGCTCTCAAATGCTAATGTTGTTTCCATTGTAGGCATGTTGTTTCTGTTGTAGGCTGACCATTGAAAACATTTGCTACACCGTCTGGTTTTTTTTTTTGTTTGTTTGTTTTTTTAATATGTTAAAGGCCTGTTCACTGGCACCTCTATTCCTGTTTAAGACTCCAGGACTCCAGAAATGTGTTTCGAGAGGTGCAGCATCATACTGCAGCATAGCTGTCTTAAGATTTGTTCTCCTACATGTTGCTTTATCTGATGTACTCTTCAAATTTCTTGTATTTTGTATGTTTCTGGCGCATGGTGTCAGTATGGTTAGAACTTTTGGCAAGTGTTTTATCACTGTGCTTAGAACTGGAAACAAGTTTTGAAACATTTGTGTGAAATCCATGAAACTTCCAGCTGCCACCAATGTCTGGAGGAAAAAAATGTTGGCTCCTGACAACCTTGTTAGCATGTAGTATATATGCTTAATTACATGTGAGAAGCTTAATAAAAACCTGTATGTGAGTCATGTATTGTCCTGTGAATATGGAAGGTTATATAAGTAAGTAAGAATTTTTTATTTCTGATTGAAAACAGTCCTTAAGTGTGGTTTTAAAGTAGTGTTGATCTATACTACTGAACGAGGGTGATTCTGTGTGGATGAGGTTAGCCTTCCCAGAGAAGACTAGGCCTAGGTTGACTTCTAGTGGCTTACATGAAATTAAACTGCACTGATTATATTGGGAAGTTCAGAAAATGAGTTGAGATGTACCCTCAGCCTCTGACAACTCCACTCCACCTCAACAAAGGTGGGGAGAATGGAATGACAGGGTGGGAGTGGAGCTCTTTGCCTACAGGGTCAATACCATGTAGGGCAGGTCCTACTGGAACATGATCCTTGTTGTATGGGTTCTTTTTTTATTTATCTAACTGATAAACAGAAGGGTCATCGAGTCCAGAGTTGGGCTTTCTGGGTTGTGAAGGAATATGGGTTTTTTTCTTTTCAAAGGCCAAGTGGCTGCACCGTTGGGTCTGTAACACATCACACTCGGCTTCGCAGCTGCCTCTTCCTCTGCCAGCGCCCTCCCCTTGAGCGCAGGTAGCCTTGGGGTGGCTGCTGCAATTTTAAGTTTTACTTCTAGGGCTGGGCGTGTTAACGTCGCAGCCGCCATCTACCTCCTGTTCCCCGCGGCGGGACCGCCGCCGTCCCTACTCTCGGCCTGCCAGGCGGGCTCCGCAGGCCGCCGGGCTCGCTCCTTCCCCTCAGCCGCCTGCCCCGCGGACGGGTTGCTCGCCCCTTCGCCGGGCCCACGGCGGCTACGAGCCGCCCCGCGCGCCCGACCCCGCCCTGGACGGCTTTCCCCGCACCGTCCCCCTGTCCCCGCAAGCCGCCTCGGCGGGAGACCGGCGGAGGGGAGCGGGCGCCGCCGTCAGCCGGCTCTCCTCCTCCAGCAAGAGCGCCCGAGTCGTGCCCGGCCTCCCGCCCGCAGAGCGGGGCGCGGCGGCCCTCAGCCAAGATGGCGGCGGCCCCGCCTCAGCCGGCGCCCGGTGCGCTTGCGCCCGCCGCGCGGTCAGAGTTCGCGCTCCGCCCTGCAGGCGGACAGTCATGGCGGCGCCGAGCTGGGGCCTAGCTGCCGCCCGGGCCGGCGTTCGGCCGCGGCTGCCGGCGGTGAGGCGGTGTGGCGGGGCCGCGTCGGCGGGGCAGCCGGATGCCGGGGTCCTCCCGCAGCAGACGGAGGAGCGGCCGGGCACCGGTGCCGCGGCCCCCGGCCCCCGGCAGGTGAGGGCGCGGCGGGGGTGGGGGGAGCCGGGGCAGTGTCCGGGGTGGGCCGTGGCCGTGCCGCCCCTGTAGTGCCTCCTGGCGGGCCTGCTGCCGCCTTCCTCTGCCTCCCTCCCGGCCGGCGCCGGCGGCCCGCCTCCCCCGCGGCTTCGCGTTTCCTTCCTGAAATGCCGGCGCTGCCTTCTGCCTTCTCGCCCATTCCTCTCTTGTCTCGCCCCTTCACCCGCCGCAGTAGAAGTCCTACAGAAATGCGGATGGCTCTTACGCTTTCTTTTTCTTCTTTTTTTTTTTTTTTTTCTTTTTTTTGTAACATACTCCTACAAAAATCTAATGCAGAAAGCGTGCGAGTAGTTCTGGGTGTGTGGAATGCACGGTACAGCTCTGTGGGCAAAACTGTGTTCTGGCTTTTACAGGCGGGGCAGGGGGAATGTGGAAGATCTTTTAATTAAAACAGTTCCAGCAGGTCAAATCAAAGGCCTGTTAGGGCAGTGCTTCAGGGATTCATAGTGGAAGTATGAAGGCTGCTATGAATGAGACACCTGTGGAAATGCGTGTGTGTGAAGGCATCAAAAGAAACAGCAGGACAGGGGTTGAAAGAATAGTGTATATTAATGTGGGAAACCACAGTTCTCTGGGAAGCCGTTCTCAGGAGTAAAATAGAGGATCATGATGTGCTTGTCAAGGCCCACGCTGTGATGAGGCTGGAGCACAGGTGATTTCTCAAGAGCAGACCCTGCTCCTGAATAACAGGAGCAGAGCAACAGGCTTGTATCATATCTTATGCGCCCTTTGTTTTCCTGTTACTCCACCATGAAAACAAATGTGAAGAGATAGATAACGAGCAGCAGTCTGCGATTTATTGAGGCTGCAGTGAGTGAGAGTCTGGAGCAAAGGACCACCCTGTAAACAACTCTCAGCTCCTGAAGAGTCTAAAAGTTAGGTCCAAAACCTGGTTCATCATTGCCAAACAGGAAGACTCAGAGGTGCGGTGGGTCCTTGATAGCTGGCATCTGTCGTCCTCTGTGTTGTACGCAAGCGGTCTTGCCCCAGACCACTTTGGTTATATGTTTCTTATTGTGAGTCTGTGGGTATGAGAACGTGAGTAAATGAAACTTGGGAAAGAATGAGTGTGAGTGGCTAAAATGAATGTAGAGATTTTGTGAATAACCATCGCTTCCTGGCTGTTGCATTGATTTTTGTCATGCTGATATTCCCACAGTGTCAGTTGTGACAGTGGCAGTTAACAGACATTGAGGGAAACAGAAAAAAAAAGCAGTGTATGTGTGTACTACTAATGTATCGCAGAATATCTCTTCCAGGCTGAAAAGCCCTGACCTCTGATTTTTCCTCAGGTGGAAGTGATTCTATGCTGCTCTTCATCCTTGTCACTCTTCTAACTTTTCCAGTTCTCTTTGACCACATCAGGGGCTGGGACTAATTGGAGTGTGCCCCATAGGATATGGAGATTAATGCTGTGAATTAATATTGCGGGACTGGTTTAGTACTGGGATTGTAGAACTAGAAATGCCTCTGTCACTGAATCTACGACCTGATTTCCCAAATACTGCATAATCTGTAACATTCTGTTTTGCACTGAATATCCACACTAGCAAGGCTGGCTGTAGAAAGATCAATGGTCTGCCTAACCCAGGATGCTGGCTCAGGTGGTGTCCAGGGGGGATGTCCACAGAAGAGTTGAGGAAGGGATTCACTTGATTGAGCTGTAGAATATACTGAATGCTACTTCGGGGATTTGAGGGGTTGATTTTTTGGTGTTTTTTTTTTTTTTTTTTCTTTTTTTCTGTTGAAGTAAGAAGCTAGGAAACTATTCTTTTCTGTTTCTATCTAAAAATAAATTGTCATCAAGCCTTTAAAGGTTGTTAACTAACTCAAATGTTACATAGCATTTACAGCATCACTTCCAAGTGGAATTATGTACACGAATATAAATAATGCAATACAGAAATCAAACTAGGAATGTAAAATGAAGAGCTGGACTGCAACTCTGGATTTCACTACATTCTGCTGAATTACTTTCTCACTTGAACAAGAGGAAGACCGGTAGCTTTCTTTGCAGTGTCATGGCGATGTTAAAAGCATACCAGTGAGATGAAGTAAGGTTGTCCTGAGTCTACTTTCATGCTGTTCTTAGCCAAGTTAGCAGAGCGCTCGGTGAGCCCATGTGATTGATGATTATTCACTCTCTTAAGAGTGTGCAGAAGAGGGAGTGGGTTTTGGTGAGAATGAGTTAGCAGTGAAAGATGGCATACTGAAACAAGAGAAGAATGAAAGAGGTCTGACTTGCAGTGCAATCTGTTGGTTCTGTGTAATTTTCTTGAAGTCACCTTTTCATGGGTTTTAACTGATTTTTGATTGCTAGGAAGCGTGTTATTTGGTAAATAAACTTCCCACAGCTGGGAGCAACACTGATGCTAACATGGCATAAAGCTGGGTAGTACTTACAGGAGGGTGTGCTGGATGCTGCTGGAAAAACTCAAAGCATTATTAGGTGCCATGCGTCTGCAGGATCTGCTCTTTCAAGCAGGAGGAATGTGGTCTTGCTCATCCCTTGCCTGAACCATAGCCAGAGGAAAGCTTGCGTTCCTTATCGCTGCTGGCAAATAGGCAGGTACAAAGCGCTACTTGGCTTTTGGTGAACTTGCACCCTGTAAGAGCACAGAGATGTTATTTGGGTCCTTGGTATTTCTGTTTCTTTTTGGGGCAGGGAGAAGTTTGGTGATGTTTCCATACTGGTTTCATATGTCAGCTGTTTTTCCCTCATTTTTGAAACTGGATGAATGCTATGATATTTGCTAGGCAGTGGCTTATTTTAAGCAACTGTCAGGAAACTTGATAAATGGGTGTGTTGACGTGTTCATCTAAGGTGTTTCAGAAAGCATGTTGATATTTTTTCCTAGGTAGCTTTTTAAGTGTTTTGGGCACAGCAGCAAATGTGCACTGCTCACCTTGCTTCATAGTTGCCTGGTGGTGGTCTCTGCTGTGTTGGTAATTTTTTAGGGTTTTGTGTTGGGTTTTTTTCACCTTCAGTTTATAGTTCTGTTGTTATTGTTTTGCAAATAGTGAAATTTACAGAGCAGGCACTTAAATGTTGATTAAATTTGTTAAAAGGTTAGCAACTTGTTAAGCAAAATATTCTGATACATCCACATGATACTTAATTTTGTCTACAGCAGGCAGCTTACTTCTTACTGCTTTTTCCTTCTGCATTTTTATGTATAGGTTTTGCATTCTAAACAACAAAAAAAAGACAAGTTCAAAGTTCTTCACTGTGGAATTGCATAAAGAAATATTTTAGAAGGACAGGAAATGCTTTAGGTGTTACCTTTATTTGCAGATTGAAGCTGTCTCCCTAGCCTTCCTCCCTCCTGCCTTTTAGGAAGGATGTGATGATTTTTGTTGATAGGGTAGAGAAGTGGTTGTTGAGCTACGTTCATAGCTGGGTTACCAACGTTTGAAGAAAAATGTAAGAATGAAGCAATTAGTTAAGAATAAGTTTTATATTTCCCTGCACTGTGAACTGTAAGTAGTCCAAATATAATTAAAAAAGAGTGGTAAAGCTTGTCCAATGTATTTTTAGGTAGAGATGGGTTATCACTATGTTAGCTTTGCTACTGGTCACAGCGTGATACAACTTCTCTGTTGGTACCTTCTTACTTTATAGTACCAGGTTACAGACCACCAGGTGGGTGTCAGAGGCCAGTGACGTGAGCACAAAGGCGGTTTTTGTTCAGAAGTGGAGATTTCCAGCCTGTGGCTCGGCCAGGCAGGGATGCTGCTGCGCTCGCTCGCTCGCTGGGGTTTAGGTGAACCTCCGCGCCCGGCACAGCAGAGGGCATTGCTTGTTTCTAGATGTCGCAGGAAAAGCAGCGCGTTTGAGGAATTTCCTATTTAGTTCCTTGAATACCGTGTTTTAAGGGAAAGCATTTCTTAAGAAGAAACGTAACTGACTTTCTCTAAAGTTCAGGTGGAAGGGACTGGGTTAGTATCAGTACATCGTAATAACTAATTTTTGAAATGGAGAGATTAGAAATTATTCTTCCAGAAACGTATATATTTTTAAATTTACTTAGCCACA
The DNA here is from genome assembly GCF_929443795.1 of Astur gentilis. Classification (NCBI taxonomy): domain Eukaryota; kingdom Metazoa; phylum Chordata; class Aves; order Accipitriformes; family Accipitridae; genus Astur; species Astur gentilis. The sequence continues at coordinate 23,004,674 of NC_064881.1, read as the reverse complement.
GGTTCTGTCCTGAAAGGATTCAGAAATTTGAGGAGGGTGTCCGTGTATTTCAATTTCTTGTCACTATTTTAAAAAATAAAATATCACTGTTCATAAGGAGAAGAAAATAAAAACTATTTTAGTAGGTGATATAAAGAGTTGCCTTATCTCTTTATGTTTTGGGGGAGAGATTAAAAACTAAAACACAAAAGTGAGAATTTTAAAGGAATGTATTACGCTTCTGTTCTGAAAGCTGCATGGATATTCTGTATAATGGATGTATATGTGTCTTGCTTATGCAGCATCTTGGCAACCTCAGTTTAAAATAATGTGTAACACTAGATGTCTTGAAATCAAGCATTAAAAAAACCAAAAATTATTTTTAATGTAATTATTGATGGGAAATATTTTTCTCAATCTGTCTTCCCACCTAAGTTAACATTTAGATGATTTTACTGAAGTCACAGTTATTTGAGAACAAAAATACTTATTTATATTTAGTGCAGTTTTGACTTGTAATTTTCATAGTGTAGTATTTCTTAGGACACCTATTGTCTTTGTGTGGATGGAGTGCTTTTCCAGTGCTAATAAAGAACTTAAAAACATTTTTGGTTTGATTACAAATGTAACAGCATTTTGTAAAACCTGCATGCCAAGCACAGAGGTTACTCTTTTAGGTAGATTACCTTCTGGCCAGCATTCAGGTACTGGAAACTGCTGACTAACTGAGAGCGGGACTTGCCATTTGTGGGATTTGCAGGAGCTGGAATGAGTTTTCTTTACTTGGAAGTTTCTCTTGGCTTACTTTGCCAGCTTGTACGGCTGCATTTGAGAAACTTGGGTTATGTCTGCTCCTGCTATGCTGTGAACACATCTGGTGCTTTCAGGTTCGTGCTAAATAAGGACTGTATCGCAGGCTTCTCGGCATCCTCTCAGCTGGATCTGCTTGAAATGCTGGTTTGCATTATAGTGGCAATGAACCCGTTTGTCCTTCTTTTGACCTCCGAAGGAGCAGTTCTAGCCTGTGAATGCTTTGGCTGAGGCACCAAAACTTGGCCCTTCTGACTTGGGTTTGTTCCCACTGTGGACACAGCTGGGTCTGTCGGATGACCTGCTTTGAGTATGACAGAAGTGCTTGCTTGCATGACAGAGGATTTTGTAAAACTTACATGGTGTTGGAACAACACTTTCTGAAATGAAGGAGACAGGACTTCTAATGTTGTTGTTGGATAGCAGAGGAATGATGCGTGCTGCCCCTTTGGAGAATGTAATTATAGTACAGTAAAATTGTACACAGTTTTGATAGGCAGCGGTGACTCAGGAACATGAATTCGTGTGGGAAGGCCCTGAGCACCTTGCACAGCTCTGTCCTTGGCTGGCATGCAGAAGACCACAGTGCTGGAGGAGCAGCAGGTTGCAGTTGCCTTCTGGAACTTGCTCCATCAGATAGCTCTGTGTTTGCAAGTGATTGCTTTGACATTGCTGGAGGTCCATGAGTGGTAGGCATGTGTGATGCTTGGATGACAGGCTGTCAGAGTGGAATCCTAAAATTCAAACTGTCTTGGGACTACCAGGATCATGGAGAAAAGCAAGTGAATGCCAGCTGCCTACTCTTCATCGGCTACGTGTGAGATATCTGGAAGAAGGTGCAAGGAACCATGATGTAAAGGTTAAATAAGGAATTGAAATCCTTCCTAGTAGTTATTGTTATCAGCAGGATATTTACATCCACTGTTGCTGTGGCAGATCCCACTTACTCTTCTACTATGACTGTTGAAACAGCATCCTGTCCTCCAGGAGCCTGGAAAAAAAGCCTGTACGGTCAGGGCAGTGATAAATGGAGAAACTGTCAGGCTGAAGATAAGACAGTGCTGTTACATGAGATTGCCAGTGTCCCATTTCAGCATGGCAACCTAAAATGCAAGGACACAGACAAAATTGCTCAGAGAAATGATGCAGAGTTCTATCTAAGCAATCTTGCTATGCAGGCAGATGCTGGGCTCAAAACACCATGGGCTGTTCTTAGGACCACGTGTGCTCATCTGGTAAGATTTTCTTTTTGACATAATCCATGTAGCAGGTTCACCCATTTTCCCTGATTGATAGACTAGGTCATTTCTGTTCAGAATTGCACTGGAGGGTTAGATGCTTTGGGTGTTCTGCAAGCTGTGAGTTTTGGTATGCTCACACCAGCAGGTGACCTGGTGTTTGTGTGCTCCTTGGGGTGGCTGGCAGCATGCTAGATGGATGGGAATCTTACTGTTGAGACAGCTGATCCCAGCTCATTTAGGAACTGATGCAGGCACGGCGGAGGAGTATGTATGAATTGGAGGTAGCTGGGAGGAATGTGAAAAGCCATGGACATACGGGTTCAGGGCATTGTTGGAATCACCTCTTGGTTCCTGGTTTTTTTTCATCTCTTTCTGTGTATTGCATAAAGGAGTAAAAATACTTAGATAACTATGTGATCTGAATTTGTTTCCTTTCCCGTTACTTATGAAGAAATTGCAATAAGACTTGGCTCTCCTTTTATTCCTTAAAGCAGAATATCAATGAACTTTTGTCTGTACTGTTGTCTTCACCTCTTTCTTTTCATCTGTTCTTTCTTTCCACCTCTCTGAAAGCTTCATGTTTTGTTAATCTTGTATTGATACCATTGCAATGTTCTAATTTTTTGCTATAAAATAATCCTTGAAAGATATAGATAAAAACTTCATGTTTTAGATTATATATAGAAGTTATTTAAATTCAAGAAAAATAAGCACCTTTATTGTGACCAAATTATGTACTGTTTTATGTTATGAAATAAATTCTTAGCTCAGCGTTGTTTAGTAAATGATAGTTCTGGCTAATCAACAGCATATTTTCAAGGCTGCATTTGAAATTCTTTATGGAAGTCTTGTTTTGCAGTTTCTGCACTATCCAATCAAAGTGTGAAGATAACTGGAAAACCTTCCCTTTACTACAAATACAAAGAAGTTGGTTTTGAGTCAACCAGTGCAGCAGATTGTACATTTATAAGATTTGTTGGGTAAGCCTTGGTGGTTTGGGTAGCATTATAGCGTGTTAGCAATATGACTTTGCTGCTTTCTGGTATTTTAAATGGGCAACTGATTGATTAAGAAGTTTCAAAAAAAGGGTCTAGAAGCAGCTGTAGATGCTTAATTTTCTTGATACAGCTGTGATGTCCTTCCTCTCCCCAGATGTACTCTACTGTTTTATGCTATTCCTCCTAGGCACACTTGCGTAAAGTCACAGGAAAAAGGAGTGTAGTTTTAAATTTTAGTCATGTGTGTTGCTGTATATAATACCAAAATATTTAGAGTCAAACAAAATAGAGTATACCTTTGACTCTTCTGATAACGGGCAGGTATAGCCATAACTGACTAAAAAAATCACCTGTCTTTGGATTTACTGTGTTAGTGCAGTATTTGTGGTAGGGCATACAAGGTTAGTCTGTTAACTGAAAAAATTTACATTTGTTTTATGAACAGTATTGCTACATTTGATTTAGCAGCATGTAATAAGACATTGATGACTTAGGTCATTTTACAGAGTATTCTGAATAATTATGCTCTGAAGAACAGTTCACATACTGTATCTATCTTCAAATAGAAAAAAGCTGCAGATGGCCTTAACAACTTAAACAGATTTCTAGACAACAAAGAAGTTTTGATATTAAAGTGCAATTCAGGAAAACCTGTTGGAATATTATGCACAGCGTACAAATCCTATTCCTGTGATCTTTTTTTTTTTTTGAGATCTGCATGATCCTACTTGAAAAATGTAATTATGAGGGACAAAGATTGTTTTCACCATGGTATTTTAATGGTTAAGTGCTACATGTATTTGGTTAATTGTTATTTGCATCTCTTTTGAAAATGTGCTTAGTTCACAATATTACATTGTTCATTATTATGAGGACAATATATATACATGCAAGTATATTGCGTATTCTCTGCACAGCTGAGATACTTCTAATTAGAAGTTATTCCGTATGCAGAAATGGAATAAGGTTTGGAATATGCTATATTCATCAGTCAGCATTGCAATGAGTACCGAAATAAGGACCTTGATGGAAGGATATTGATGAACATAAACTGGTATCAAATAGTGTATGAAGAATCTTTCATTGTTTTTAAAATACAAGTGTAATCCTTTCCTAATCTCCAATTAAAATATAATTTAAACCCTTTTTTTAAAAGTGTAATTTCAATACATGAAGTTGGCTTAAAAATTGTGTCTGTAGCCAAGCAAAATCTTCCAATGCTCTTTGCCAAGTCTGACAACTATTACCCTTAGAACTTCCTATAACCACATTTGTTTCCCTTTGGATAATGCTATGAAATATGAATAGTCCCTATTCTTAGTAAAACTGAAGTTTAGTCCTTTTCATATTTTCTTTCTTTTTGGGGTGGAAGAGGTTGGTAAATAGGAACTGTAACTTGGACAAAATGAAGATATTCTTCAGTGAAAATCAGATATTTCTGCATTACTACAAAATAGCTTTGTAGATATTTTTGCATAGTAGCCTCTTTCTTAATTAGTCCCAGTTCTTCCTAGGTGGAAGTCAATGAAGCAATACAGCTTTTACAGACCTTCTTTAGGAGTTATGTGCCAGAAGATTTTATTGGTTGCATAGGGTGTTGGAAAAACGGTATCTGTATTGTTGAAAGTATAATGTGTACTTATGTAACTGAAGATTAAACAGTTAATTTTTAGGCTGGAAAGGATCACTGTGGCCTTCTAGATTGACTTCAACTGACATAAGGCACTGAATTTCTGACAGACTCTTGCATTTACCCAGCAAGCTTGTCTTTCAGATAAATTTGTGGACTTAAAAATAAAAAAATACCCTCTGCTCTCATGAGACCCCACCTGGAGTACTCCATCCAATTCTGGGGTCCCAAGTACAAGAAAGACAGAGCAGGTCCAGAGGAGGGCCACAAAAATGATCAGAGGGATGGAACACCTCTCCTATGAAGACAGGCTGAGAGAGTTGGGGTTGTTCAGCCTGGAGAAGAGAAGGCTCTGGGGAGACCTTATAGCAGCCTTTCAATACTTAGAGGGCTTGTAAAAAGTCTCTCTCCATCTTTCTTACCAGGGTCTGTAGTGATGGGAGAAGGGGCAATGGTTTTAAACTGAAAGAGGATAGATTTAGGTTGCACAAAAGGAAGAATGGTGAGGGTGGTGGGACACTGGAACAGGTTGCCCAGAGAAGTTATGGGTGTCCCATCATTGGAAGTGTTCAAGGTCAGGATGAATGGGGCTTTGAGCAACCTGATCTAGTAAAAGATGTCCCTGCCCATTGGCAGGGGGGCTGGACTAGATGACCTTTAAACATCCCTTCCAACCCAAACCTATGAAAAACCTTTCTATGAAAAAAGTGTCAATCATAATAATATGCATGTCAGAAGGCAACATCAGAGTTTTTATTCCAGTATTACTTCTGGTGTTTTCTGCCTTATGAGGCCAGCTTGGATATCCACTTAATGTAACTATCTAAATGGGATTTCGTAGAGGCCTTTTTTTCAGTATTATTGTAGTTTACTTAGAACTAAATTGAAAAAATAAAGTAAGATATCCTTCATTTTCCAGGGCTTATAGCTCAGCTGGTTTCACATGGATTGGCAAGAGCAGCTTAAGTTCTCTGGTTTACAACTAAGGTTTAAAGTATTGTCAGATTGTTTGGTCGAAGCTGCATAGAAGGCTTACAGAGTAGATCATGCTCTCTCAGATGCTCCACAGGGGAGAGGGTGCTCTTCCCCAGACACTTCAGTTCAGGTGTGCTCCCAAGTCATGCTGGGACACTGAGACTTCTAGCACATTGTATGTAGCAAAGTCACTGACAGATTTTACCTTCAAGTTGGCAGTGAGTGTGGAGATATTTTAGCTTCTGTACTTCTGCTCATTAAGGCCTAATCCTGCAGTATTTAAAAAAATAAGGAGTCGGGGTTTAATGAAGAGGTCTTTACAAAATACCATTAGACTTGCACAGTACATTAGTCGCCAAAGATCCTGATATCTACAGTGAAATGTAAATGATGCTTTGCCAAAACACTTAGTCACCGCTTCTCACCAAGGGACGCTTAAATGCCTAATTTCAGCTTTTTACTTCCAGCCTTTTTGGCTGAAGAGTTTTGTTTGTTTCGCTTTCTAAAATAAAATCACATTTCTTCACTGTGCTGAGGAGAATGTATGGATGTTCCTCTTTTGGTTGAAACATCAGAAGTTTGCTTTGCTTTCTGGGGGTTCTTTGGGGGTGCTTGTAGTTTTAAGATTGTGATGGGAAATAACTGTGGACAATTAAAACCCTAAGTATGCAAGGTTTTTGAAAGCTAATAAAGATTTAATAAATGTAAGAATGAAAATATAGCAGTCAATTTCCCTCATTGTCTTCTAGGAAAAAACAGTGTTTTCTTTTGTTTTTTGCAAATAAAAAATAAAAAAAAAGAGTGTTTTCCTTTGCTCATAAAATCTGAGGGGTTTTCCCTCCAAATTTTAAAGTTTTCGAGGAAAAGCTTTCAGTGCTCCTTGTGCTCTTCTCTAATACCAGTTTTGTAGTACCATGTTGAATGGTATTCTGTTTTCTTCTTTGCACTCCTGCTTTCTTCAAAACTTATCTTTAAAAAGATGGGTATAGACACTATTTATGTTTATTCCAAAACTATGTAATTTGGAATTCGGTACCATTGAGGGTGAAATTCAAATCATTACTCGGGTATGGGCAGAAATTAATGAATATGGTACCTGCTGGAATTTTTAGTTATATTGATATTTCTTCTACTGGGCTGTAGATATTAAGTAATTAATATTAGAATATATTAGAATCCTTATAACTACAATAATTCCCTTAAAGATTTCAGGTCATCATAGTGTCAGTTGGTGTGCAAGTGCCGTCTTTACAGAAATTGGGCCTTGGAACAATCTTTGCATAGGAAGTGATTCATATGAAGCTTTTTATAAATATGTTCTTGCTTACTAGCAGAGAAGCTTCCAGTTTTCTCCTTGACTACTTTCAGAGCTCTCCTTTGTGACTTTGCAGTCATTAATCTTAGATTTTTCCTTAAATCACTGCTTTTATTTCTGCTTTGAATCACAGATCCTCCTTTTATGCTTTCTCTTGGGACTGTTTTCCTTCAGTAGTTTTAGTAAATAACACAAATCTTGCTTTTGTTTGAGCTTTACACAGTAGTTAATCTTCAAAACTCTTTGTTAGCAAGAAGTTTATATTAGTTCTTCACTTTTATCTGTTTGTATGGAATTAAATGGAAGAGTCTCTTGTTTAAAGGAAACCAAAGAGATCTTCCTTGTCTTTGTGGCTGCCCAATTTGGGTTGTAAGTTGAATCTGTTGGGACATGGTATGAACTTCAGTTGTGTGATTTTTAAATTATTATTAGTTTGATTTTTTTTTAATAGGAGAAAACCTCAGGCCACTAATCGGGGAGGAAAAAGAGCTAAATTATGGTGGCGAAAAAAATGCAAAACAAGCAGTGGACTTGAAAAGAACAAACTCTGAGTTCATGCTGTCTTTGATTATAACTGTGTGCTGTTAGTGGGATGATGATGTGCTGTTACTTATGAGCCTTAGTAGGTGAGTTTTATGACAGTTGTATTTAATTACTCCTATAATAGCTAAAATTTGTGTCCTAGTTTGCATTATGCAGAGCTGTATAAGAATAATCTCCTGATTTTCTATGTCCATAGTTTCACATGTCTGCTTTATCCATAAACATTTGGGTTTTTTAAATAAAAGCATTTTAATATTTGCCTTGGTACATATTGCAGAATTAAACCTCAGGCTTCAAAAAAGGCTAAAATAGTCCTGTACATCTTTTAGTCACTGGAGCAACAAGCTGGTGTCTATGGTATGTATTCTCCATGTGTGAATAATGTATATTAGCTAGCAATTTGCAAATTGTCCTCTTTAGTACTACTTTAGATAAATGCTGTTCGCAAATAAGAGGATAACAAGTAATTCTATATTTTTTGCACAAGTCTCTTTTTCAAATGGTAGAATGGAGATGGAGAAGAGAAGGTATGTAGGTATGTGTCGTGCTGAAGAAACGGTTCCTGTCTTTGCATTACTGTTCACATGAAAGTTCAAGTGATGCTCTAGAATCATATTTCATCTTAGACTTCTGATTTCTCCCAGTACTACAAAATGTAAGCGTCTGTACTGTATATGACAAGTACAAGTATTTATCAGATTTTGTTTCTATTTATTGTTTACATATCTGATGAGACTAAACAAGTAGGTGAACCCTGGGCCTGCAGAGCTGTAGCTTGTGTTGTCTGAAAAAATAATGGTAGGCACAAGTCTTCTGCAAAGAAGGAGGATGCATAATACTGTAGTTAGTGCTATATGTTGAGGTGATTACTGATGGTGTTTTCTGCATCTCAGGATGTATGTAAACTGTGGGACGGTATTTAAAAAATCTGATGGAAGAAAAAGAACAATTCTGTGTCAGCCTGTCCTTTGGGTAGAGGTGTGAGTGGTAGAGACCCGAGGCGGGCAGTGTGGGGTCTTTTGCCCAGTGCAGACCTATTTTAGAAGAGGAGACAAAAAGTCTGTGACTGCAGGAGGTTTGGAGGGCTTTGCAGGTTTAGTGGGAATGCTGTCTTGGTAGACAATAGCTGTACAGTGGAATAAGCTGGAAGATGCAAGACTGGGTTGGTTTACAAGAAATCTAGATTAGACACTGACTAGAGGTTGACATTATTTTAGAGTAAATGAGTAATAAACATTAGTGTCAGCTCTTAAATTTTGAAAATTTTTTTTTCTAAACTTTTCTTTCCTACTAATACAGGAAGCAGAGCTTTTGCTTCGAGAAACCTCTAAAATAACTGATTACTGGTAGGCACAAAGTTGTGAATATGTTCAAAGTTGGAGGTATAGAAGGTACTTGAACTTACTTGGTCAAGGGAGGACTGAGAGCTGTACATCTCTGATGAGTTAAAGGCACGAGGCCTCAAATTTGAGTGATTATATTCTAAGACCAGGATAAGATATATTGAACTTCTCAATAAAGAGCCATCAGCATTAGACCAAATAGTTTAATGTATAAAAATCAGGTGGCACCCAGAGAAATTACTTTGAGCTGTAATTGCTTGTATGTTGAAATTTCAGTCACTGTAGTCCTGTATCAGTCCTCTTGGTGCTCCTTCTGAGTCTTCACCCTCATTTCTTGGAAGAACTTCAGTGTGCGGGGAAACCCTGGTGGTGAAAACAAAGCTTGATGCTTGCTTTTTGATAAGTTCAGGCAAACTCTCGAGTTGGCAATGCTTGTTACGCTGCTTCTGGATGAAGGCCATTAACTGTTGGATGCCATGTTTTGCAGTATATTGTCTGAGTTGGTCCTGTCGCCTTTAAGGTGATGCTCTTTTGCACAGTGGAGTTTTAACTTAAATAGAGTTTGTTGCATTCAAGTAAAAAATAGTAAAAGTATACTAGAGAGGAATTTGGTTATTGCACCATGTGAATCACTGACCTGTTACCCTAGTAATGCCTACAACTGTTAAAAAATTCCTGGGATTTAGGTTTATATCTAAGCAACAGTGAGTGCATGCTTTTAGTAGTTACAAGGTATGGAAAATTAAGGTCTGGTGTGCTAGTAGATAGCTAAATTTTTTTCGGTTGCTTGTTAAAATAAGTGCCTCATCAATATATACTTGGTCAGAGAGTAGCTTAATGTATTTGGCTTTGTTTTAATATTCTTTATAACAGGCTCCCAGTCTTTTCTCTTTCCTAAATAAAATAATACGTGTTGAAAGTGATCTCAGGAGATCATCTGTTCAGACGCCTTGCTCTAAGCAGGACAAACTTGGTTCAGGTTGCTCAGGGCCTTTTCCAGTCAAGTTTTGTTGGGCCTTTAGCTATTGTGGCATTTTCCCATTTTGTTGTTTTGTGTAACTTAACTTTGGACAGGAAAAGCTTTCTAGCTATGGATGATAGTGCTGAGGAAAACAAATTTGTGAGCTGTGGAGGGTTGCGTTTTTTGCATGCTGCTTTATGTTAATATATTATTCACCCTGTAATTGTAGCAGTCAGATTACCAATCTCCTGTCTCACTCCTCCATGTTTCATCCATGTCTCTCGCATTCCAACATGCATGCTACTTGCCTTTGCAAGCAAGCATAAAACACGTAGCTAGAGTTTTAAAGACACATTGCTCAGTGGGTGGGATAGGACCACCCTGCTTGTATAGTCGTAGGCTTTTCTCCAGAAATAGTATGTTACGTTCCTCCATTGGAGTTACTTCTTTCGTTTGGATCTTACTGGGGTTTAAATCTATCCCTTTTCCTACTCTCTTGCAAATAGCACATCTTGCAGAGTATTCTGTTATTGAAAGAGCTACTGTTTTTTACTGAACTATGCGCACAGAAAGAGAAAGGCATCCAAATATTTGTGAAAAACTTTTAAAACCTAGAAATTAAAAGGAAAATCAAACAGGTTAGCCATTTAAGAAGGAGGAGGGAAAAAGCCTTTATATTTCAGGTACTTGAAAAGAACATGCCCTTTGTGCTTCTGAATTTCGTAATATTCTCCAATTTTTGCAACTTGATGTGTTATTATCTATCACAGCTGCGTGGCCAGCACTCCTTGAGAATCAGAAAAGTAGAGTGCTTAATAAAGTATGTTGCCCTGTTGTTATCTTACTGTCTTACTGTTTTTCTATAGTGCTACTGTGGGGAATCCAGTTAAGGAGACTTAGAAATCGTGGAGGAAAGTACTCAAAATATCATTAAGTCTCTTTAAATGCTTGAGATAAATTACTGTTTAATGAGCTCTCCTTTAGCTTATACAGAATACTGGAGAAAATACTGTATTTTAGCTCACTTTCTTTCTAGACTGTCCACAAAATAATCCTTGATGGCAGTAACCAATGGAGTCTCTTGAGGATTCTCATATACATAAATTAGATATTTGTACTCTTGAGAAGCAGAATGGAGAATGCTGCAGACTTGTAGACCTGTGATATTATTCAAACAGATTGCCAGTGGCTTCTTGGAAAACTGTCCACAATGAAGAATGGCCAAGGATTTCTTTGTACATTAGCATTTGTATTTTAGCGAGTTTAATCTCTGTTCTAGTAAGGAATGAGCACACCTGTCATTGTGTAAAGATAACACTTGTGTGTTGTGTACAAAGATTATTTCACAGGCAAGTTTGCACATGGAAGAATTTTGTATCTGTCTTTTTTCCTGCCAGGGACTTGAAGGAGAGGGATGTTATTAACTAGCATGGACCATTTTTTGGTGATAAACCCAGGGAATTCATAGGATGTTAGTGTACCCATCTTCATGATGTGGAGATAAAATTTTCACAAGCAACAAGTTTTTTTAGGGTAGAGCGCCTACTGTGTGTGCCATTGTATGAAGGCAACAAGAATGAGGTGAATGCCATTTTGCGAGTGTAGTTGCCAAGAGACGAAGGAATTTACTGTGAATTGTATTATTGCTTAAAAAAGGCTCAGTGTTGCTCGGCATTTTCAATGGCCATTACTAATGCCATCTTTCTAGATAATGGGAAAATCTCCTTCAAACCAAATTCTGATCTCTTCATTCTCTCTACTAGCTCAGGCTTTTTCCAGATGATCTACATATAAGGAAAAGGCAGTTGGAAATGAATCATCTAATGTAATGTCTGATTCCACTAGCATTCATTAAATTAATCCAAACCATAGGTGGACCTCCTCACATCCTGCTGAAATACAAAAACAAAGCTGCTCTTTACCTGAGACCTGAACTTAGCTGTGGAGTATATATGCATTAGCCTACAATATCGGGTTTGCGTGGCCAGGTTCTGGTAGCTGAGGGGCTACAGTGGTGGCTTCTGTGAGAAGGTACTAGAAGCTTCTCCCATGTCTGACAGAGCCAAAGCCAGCCAGCTCCAAGATGGACCCACCACTGGCAAAGGCCAAGCCCATCAGCAACACCGGTAGTGCCTCTGGGAGAACAGAGTTAAGAAGGGGAAAAAACTGCTGCACAATAGCAACTGGAGAGAGGAGTGAGAACATGTGAGAGAAACAACCCTGCAGACCCCCAGGTCAGTGAAGAAGGAGGGGGAGGAGATGCTCCAGGCGCCGGAGCAGAGATTCCCCTGCAGCCCATGGTGAAGACCCTGGTGAGGCAGGCTGTCCCCCTGCAGCCCAGGGAGGTCCACGGGGGAGCAGATATCCACCTGCAGCCCAGGGAGGACCCCATGCCGGAGCAGGTGCGTGCCCGAAGGAGGCTGTGACCCCGTGGGAAGCCCACACTGGAGCGGGCTTCTGGCAGGACCTGTGGCCCCATGGAGAGAGAAGCCCATGGTGGAGCAGGTTTTCTGGCAGGACTTGTGACCCCGTCGGGGGACCCATGCCGGAGCAGTGTGCTTGTGAATGATTGCACCCCAGGGAAGGGACCCACGCTGGAGCAGTTCATGAAGAGCTGCAGCCCGTGGGAAGGACCCACGTTGGAGCAGTTTGTGGAGGACTGTCTCCCATGGGAGGGACCCCACGCTGGAGCCGGGGAAGATGTGAGGAGTCCTGCCCCTGAGGAGGAAGGAGCAGCAGAGATTATGTGTGATGAACTGACAGTAAACCCCATTCCCTGTCCCTCTGTGGTGCTGGGGGGAGGAGGTAGAGAAAATTGGGAGTTGAGCCCAGGAAGGAGGGAGGAGCGGGGGGAATGTGTTCTAAGATTTGGTTTTATTTCTCATTACCCTACTCTGATTTGATTGGAAATAAATTAAACTAATTTCCTCAAGTCAAGTCTGTTTTGTCCAGGACCATAATTGGTGATTGATCCTTCCCTGTCCTTGTCTCGACTCATGGTCCTTTCGTTACATTTTCTCTCTCCATCCCACAGAGGCGGAGGAGTGAGCGAGCGGCTGCGTGGTGCTTTGTTGCTGGCTGGGTCTAAACCATGACACCTACAGAGGATAACATCTGTCTGTGTGTTTTGGAGTTTTTTTGTTTATTTTTTTCTCCTAGATCAATATTCTTATTAGTTTGCCTTGCTGTGAAGGATAACTGAAAATATTCTGTGATGAAATCGTCCATATCATCCTGAGTCAACATGTTGCTGCCATGTTCTTGTCTTTGCCCTTGCCTGTAGGTGCTCTCGCACTCTCATTTGTTCATCCTGATACTTACTTGATCCTTTGGTGATCTGGTTTGGAAACTAGGCCAACAGAAAACTGCCCTTGCAAGAAAATAAATAGCATTTGTTTGTTACATTCCTGAAACAGGCTTACTCCAGGTTAGGAGAAGGTTCAGTGGTGGCATAAGGGGACTGGAGTTTTGTCCGGGAGGGAGTGGAGAGGGCAGGATGAGGCATGGCAGTGCCAGCTTGGTTGGTTTAAACACTTACAGACCTGTGTCCTAAATTAAGAAGAGTTAACAGTTTTTGGAGGACTCCAGAAAGTTTTTTGTCAGATGTTCGATCTCACAGATGGAGCAGGTGAAGTATTTGGAAGGGTGATCTATTCCAAACCACCAGTTTTTGAAAAGCCAGCATCTCTGCCAGCTGATGATACTGTGCTTGTGTTTGTCTCTTCAGTATCATATATGCTGCCCTTCAGTATTTGCATTATGGGTATTTCTTAAGTCACTGCAGGCACCTCCCTTGATAATGTTAACTCTTACTTGGGAAAGTTGTTTTCATATGGAGCACTCGGCTGCTTCATCTGAGAGACTGAATGTCCACTGGAAATCCTCTGCTGTGAGCATTCCTGCAATCACTTTCTGGTTGATTGTTTTCATTGGCATCATCTTCCTTGGACAAATTGAGTTAGGTCAGGAGCAAAGGATGGAGAAATGGGGTAACACTGGTTAGGGAAGTAGGGAATTGAATGATCAACTCTGGGTAGAATAGTTGACCATGGAGTTTTGTTGTATTTGACTGCTGTAACTTGGTGTTGAGTGACAAGGTATAACTAAGATGGGATGTATCATCTTTGAAAACACTGCTTATGAGCATACACGATGATGGAAAAGTGTTTGTTGCTTTACAGGCGCAAGCCGCTGAATTCCAGGGCAATCGGGTGATTCTGTAAATAGTGAGAAAGTCAGTGGAAGACCACTGAATTTTTTACTTTTGTTATACCTTGGCTTCCCTTAAAACAGGTTTTGGTGTTTCAGTGTGAGGACTGATTTATGATCTCCTGCCCAGATGGAGCCATTTTGAGGAGATGTTGATTTTGAAATGTTTACTTTTAGCTTATGGCTTATACATAGATTTAAAGTTGCATCAAGATTGCTGCTGCCCCCTCAATTCATATGATAAATCTCATTTAAATTCTTCCTCTTATTGCTTTCATTGTTTTGCATTTATTCTTGGAGCACTTACAAATGCATCCTGTACAATTAATTTACATGTATTTGAATTTAGACAGCATTGTGAAATTCAAACAATCCTATGTGTAGAAACTTATCTGATACTAGCTTTCCTGTATGAAATCCTACTTCTCTCTTTGTGGTTTACCATCACCAGCTGCTTTCTTTTTGTGGTGTGCGTGCATGGACGTGTGTGTGTGTTGCACTTTGTTCAGCCCTTCTTCTTGGGATGCTACATTTAACAGCTTTCTGAAGCAGCAAATTTACCAGTTGTCAGATCTCTAGCTTGTGATTCCTGAGGCTATGTCATGTCAGAACAACCCACGCTCTTTGTGCCTTCTAGCAGAGCTGGAATTCAAAACTGTCTCTTGTTTTGACTTCCCCACAAATAAAAGTTTCCAAATGTACAAGTGGAAAATGACGGCATTATTCTCTGTTCATATATAGGTGGATTTTCAGCATCCACTTGAAGTAGTCAATGGGAAAGTGTGTCGTTGAAGCCAACACATCCCTAAACCTTTAATTACTTGATTATTTTGTTCTGTTTTGTTCTTCTGCTGGCTTGAAAATAGTCTGAAATCTTGCATGAAGGAATTATTATATCAGTTAATTACTGCTAAATGTGGGGGAAAACTAATAGGCTCTCTTCTTTGGAATCTGTTTATCTAGAAAATTATTTCCTTAGATTCACTTTCAGATTTCAGGTACATATTGCTCAAAAATGCATCTCCCCTTCCGTTTGTTACTAGCAAGAAGGCTTTTGTTACTAATTGTATTTCAAAGACGGTAACCTTATAAAGTGGTCAAATTTAGTGTCTCAGGGAAGGCATATGTGAGAATGTAGCTGGGTATTTTCATCTAGCATATAATGGGAAGTCTGTGATAGTCAGCTTTCTCGGATCACAGAACAGAGATGTCTCCATGAAGAAGAGCAGGAGGATTTATGTTCTCCCATTTTCCCAAAGCTCTAGGAGAAGAAACTGGCATTTTGTTTATTTAGTTACTGAATTAAAATATTTACTTTGATATTGTAGAGTGAAAGGTGAGAGAAGTGGTGGTTCAAATATTTTTAATGTTAGATCAGTCCTGTGCATGTTTTCTACTTTTGCTGCTTTGGCAAAATGGTTTTGTTCTTGAAAATAAAGATTTAAGTATTATTCATTATTAAATAGTTGCATGAATAGCTGCAAGGTACTAATTCTGTTTTGGTTTTCGCCGAGGAGATAACAAAGAGATGAGTGATGTTCTTTTCAGGAGTATCTCCTAATATTGGGGATGCATTTTTAAATCAACTTACCTAACCAGTAGAACTGGCAGATGTTTTCAGGAGATGCAAAGTGTTATGTTTTTGTGTGACTGAATTAATGAAAAAGCTTTACTTTTAATGTGTAAAATGTTTGGGGTTGAGAAATGTACCGAATGCCTCCTTAGAAGTCTTACTAAAAATGTGCCGGACACACAAAAATCTTCATTTGTAATTTAGTGAATAAAGCCTTTTTGAATGTTACAAGTTTAATTTAATTCCTCCTTCAGATAGCATGATTTTTTTTTTTTTTTTTTTTTTATCTGTAGGTTCCTTCAGAGAAATCTGAATCCTTTGCATCCATGTTGAGACGCTCTCCTTTAATTCAGATGGGGCCTGCCAAAGATAAAATTGCTATTGGTCGAATATTCCATGTTGTAGAAGATGATCTTTATATAGATTTTGGTGGCAAGTTTCACTGTGTGTGCAAAAGACCAGAAGTAGATGGAAAGTAAGTAATAAACTTACGGTA
Source organism: Astur gentilis (assembly GCF_929443795.1). NCBI lineage: Eukaryota > Metazoa > Chordata > Aves > Accipitriformes > Accipitridae > Astur > Astur gentilis. The sequence continues at coordinate 22,988,601 of NC_064881.1, read as the reverse complement.
AGCAATTAACATATGTGAACAACATGCTGAAATGCTTAGCTAATGGGACTTGACTGTCTTCTGCACTAAGCTTGGATAGTTTGTATGAATTTTGTGGTTTAAACTATAGAAGTTAACATATTATGCAGAATGAAAGTGTGATCACAAATAGATCTGCATAGCTCAGACATCATTGTCTTGAATGCAGATTCCTTTGCAAGTTTGCGTTATTGCTATCTAGATTATTCCAATTTATGATGACCAAAGGAAATTACTGGGTGTTTTGTAACTGAGGAAGGGGGAAGACATTATCATCTGAATTGTCAAAATAAGCACTGTTTAGTGAAATACTTGGGAGTTTTGTGAATGTGGAACTTTAATCCCATGTAAATTGTAAGCCTCCTTAGGCAGGAACTATCTATGCTAAATACATATACATGAGGTGATGTACTAGGGAGTTTGCACGTTATATGTGATAACACTGTTTGTAATAGATGATCAGTGCTAATGTGGTCAAATACTCCATATTGTAGAAGAAGATTTTATGTAGATTTTGGTGGCAAATGTCACTGTGTGTCCTGAACTAGAGCAACTGTGGTGGAACTAGTACAGTTGTACTGGGCAATGGAGTAGTTAGAGCTAAAAGATAAGGAAGCAATGAATTCTAGTGGAAATAGCATTTATAAGCTTTCTAAACTGTCTTTAACACCTTATGGTTATGTATTATTCAAAGATATCTTGTGTATTTAATTTGTCTCTAGGTTGCTTTAACACTTAGTTTTTAATACATAGGCAAAATACCATGTTTTTGAATTCATAACATCAGAATATTTTAGTCTATCTCTTTTCCCTCTTTTTTCCTTGAGAGAGGAGGAGCATCTTTGTTAATCTGCAAGATCACTGTGTCTAAAACATTAAGTATTAAAAAGTACTAAATAGTTGATTTTTCTTTTTAAATTACCAGAAATAATCACGTTTGTGTGCAAGTTTGTGATAGTATTTTATCAGAGCATTTGTATGTTCAACTTTCTTTTTCAACAGTTCTATGACTTTCCAAGCAAATGCAATTGATGGCCCAGGATGAACCAAGTCCTTTGTGCCTGTCACATTTGGTAGCAGGCAGAGATTTTCTTAGTCTTTTGTTGCTGCTGTAGTGGTAAAACCCTTATTGCTCTTTGCATCTTTTGCTAACTCTAAATCGAGATGAGCTTTGCCTTTCCCAATCTCATTCTTGCATGCCTGAGGAGTGTTTCTATATTCATCTCAATCTATGACCATTTATTATGTTTTCATGGTAGAGTTCAGACTGAATTTCCTTGTTCAGCTGAGCCAGTCTTCTGCCAGGCTTGCTTGACTCTTGCACAATGGGGAGGACCCTTCTAGAGCATTGAAGAGTTTGTCCTTATAGATCAATGGCCACTTCTGGGCACCTTCTCACATCAGGACAGCTTCTTGTCTACCCCAAATAAACCAAAGTCTGCTGACCTGAAGCCCTGATTTCTCTTCTGCCTCTTGCCTTTCTCACTTTTCTTCAGCATTTAAGCTCTGTCATTGGTGGTCACTGCAGCTGAGGCTGCCTTCAACTACCATGTTCCCAAACAGTTCTTTCCTGCCTGTGAGTAACATGTCCAGCAGAAGACCTGTCCTAGTTAGGCTGTCTGGCACCTCTGGCAAAAAAAACGTCACCGGGGCACTCACTCTGGATTGCTTGCTCCCCTCCATGTTTGTTTCTGCTTGAGCAGACATCAGGACATTTAAAGTCCCCTGTGAGAATCAAGGCCTGCAAAAATGAGGTGGCTTCTGGTGGTTTGAATGAGGCTTCATCCACTCCTTCTTGATCAGACAGCCCATAGCAGACATCCGCTGTGACACTGTCTTTGTCGGTCTCCTTTCTGATTCTGACCCATAGCTCTTCATAGCAAGGCTCCACGCACTCATGCCCTTTTCTTGCTTCCAGTGCAACCTGCTTTACCTTGTCCCATGTTTGCTTGCATGCTTCCTCCCAGGTTTGGGGAGCTGGCAACTTTGTGCATTATCTTCAAATCCGTAATTCGTCCATCTTGTGAATGCTGAGCCTGCCGATCACCATTTCCTTGTGTGGTGTTAATATCTCATTTTGTCACGGTGCTCTGGAATACTTGGGTGGCAAGACAAATTGGGGGAAAGTACCAAAATATGTCTTCCTAAAAAAGCTCACAGGCAGACAAGTGTCTGTCCACTCCTTCCTTGCTCTCATCTTTCTTCTAATGTTGTATGTCTTTTCTTCTGGTGTGCGTTGTGGTGGTGCAGGGGGAAATGAGGCCCAAGAAAACTACTGTTGGAGCAGATGCTTCAGAGTCAGTTGACCATTGAACGCTGGGACCATAAGCCTGGGGCTGAGAGGATCTAGGCCCAAAAATTTATATTTTTGGCCGCCTGTTATAATAAAAAACAAGCAGATCCACATAAGGCTTGTTTACACTTCCTCTTGCTGCTTTTAAGTGGGCGTGGAGACAGGGAACTTAACAGCCTGGGCATTTTTAATGGAATAAAATTTGGAACTAAAGGCAGTAGTTCACAAAATTATACAGACAGCATTTACAATGTTGAGGATGTAGTGGCAGTGGAAGTAGTAGTGTTGATACCGTATATCTAATGGACTTAGAGCATTCATTTGAGGTATAGGTGACTGATTCAAATCCCCTTTCTCCTCAATTCAGTCCAGGAACCTAAATTTGTCTCTGACTTCTTAAGTATTTAAACACTATACAGACCGAATCCTCTAAATAAAAATATTTGTATAAAAAACCAAATAATTTAAATAAATCTTGCCACCTTCTTCCAATTCATTGTCTTTCTGGAATTGGAATTGCAAAAATTTACCTAGATGTACAAAAAATTGCAGTCACAGGTGATGTTTTGTTCTGTTGTTTAGCTTGTAGCTTGTCATAAGGTGTTGTGTCATGTAACATAGTTGTACCAGTTCATTTCTAACTGAGAGTTGTAACACAAAATCTGCAAAGTACTTGTGAGTCAAAAATAAACATGGAAAACTGCTGTCTTACGTTGCTGTGTATGTCATCAATAGCATTCAGGTGCTGCTGAGTTTGGGTCACCCTGCATATTAAAAAGTAGTGGGAAGACTTACGCCTTTGCCTCTACAATTGCTGTGATCTGCTTACATAGTAAAGACAGCTGCTCACTGATTTACAGGGTAAAGTTTGCCTTATCAAAACAAATACAATCTCTTCATATCCTGGCCTCTTAGTAAGTGCGAAGGCTTAGAGTCTTTTGATGGATGCTGACTTCTCTGGAAGGCAATAACTGCTTTTGATCACCAGAAGAAAGGTCAAACTACTGCTAGAGTATCTTCTACCAAAGTGTGAAAGTAACTGGGTAGAATTTGCCGTGTGTATTTAGATCTGTACCAGCTTACATTGGTGACAGCAGTAAGACTTTGTTACTGTTATTTTGATTCACTTGGTTACAAAAGTGACTTTATTACCATATTGTACGTGCATGTAATCCGTAGAACTGTTTACTGTTTTGTTTACAAAATATTTATTGTTTGTGTCAAGGAGAAGAATGGGCATTTTAATTTACAGATAACATGATTTCTTGAAGGCCATCAGTTCAGGACAGAAGAATCAGATTTAATCTTCAGACATGGAAATTCATGATACTGTTTTTATAAAGTCAGTCTTGAGAGAATGGCTCTTCCAGTACCTGTATTCTGATACTGATCTTTGGTTTTACTGTATTGTCTTTTCAGGCATTTGGCAACTCCTCCAAAATACTAGTTTAGCATCTTTAAAGGAAAAAAACCCTCTCTCTTGCCATTTATGTAAGGATGTATCTCCATGAGGACATGTGCTTTCGATATTTCCTCGGTCATTTGGCTTTCTTCTCACCAGAACTCAACTATCTTCATAATACTATAATACAACTTTCTTTTTGTTATACAATGTCCTTTGCTCTTTGAAAGTGCTAGAAGTTACTTGAAAAGAAACAAAAATCCTACAAAAGGTTCTTGTTTGTAAAGCTTGTTCTCTTAAACTGCTCAGTCTGATCCTAACAGTTGCGATTTCTTGGGATGTCCAAGCAAAAGACCCTGTAGTGCTACCACCATGAGGCCAGAAAAAAGGATTCCACCCTCAAGACTCTGATAAATGAACAACTACAAAAAAAGGTGTCCCTCACTTGGAAAATTTGAAGTAGCTACATAAATACATTTTTTCCATCAGTTCTTCTAAACTTCAACCTTTAAAAAAAAAAGCAAACCCAAACCCAAACAAACCACCACAAACTATTAAGTAAAAAGAAACTTTAGAACAGTAAGGATACAAAATTTAAATTGAATAAACATTTGAAGAACCTGCTAGCTATTTTCTTTTGGTTTCCACTGATTGTTTTCCTTCTTCCTATCTATCCTCTTTGGGAAAGCTGTTTCACAGGATTGCAAAAAGTATTTCATTATCAGCATTGGTGCATCAGCTTAGTTAGAGACCAAAAATATTGTTGGTAAAATCTCACTGGGGTTAGGCAAGGGTGTATTTGGTTATAAATATCAACAGCATTTTGTTATTTGGCATTTGTTTAATGTGACAGGAGTATTTATTACCCTTATGATTTCAAGGTCTTATTTAATATGTGTTGTACTTATTTAATATATACTGTAATTAGTAAAAACATGTTTCTTGATACAGTTTGACTGAAATGCTGTATTAAATTTGTGTGTTATGTCAACAACATATAGCAATTCTGTAAAGCATCCAGAGTTTATATAAATGAGAAACGGTCTGTAGGAAAGTAAAGGTAAAGTAACTTTCCAGCTATAGGAAGAAAGTGGTGTGGGTTTTTTTTCTTTCTTTTAACATGCGGAGGAAATGAAGTCCTAAAGAGGAAAGTGTCTGTCTTAGATCTCCAAATGAGCAGCAACTTAATCCGTGGCAAAAAGGTGCTGTTACAACCTGCTTCTGCCATTATCAGATGGAATTCCTAAGAACCAGAAAATGTGGGAAGGGGTTGTGCTGACACTGCCTGTTGCATGGTCTGCACCTGTACTGTTAATGACCAACTTCCATCAAAAGCACAATGGCTTTCAGCAGTTTTCTAAAATGTAGGATTGTGGGACCAGCTTCCACAGAGGATTAAACTGCACCTCTCCATGCCAGTGTAATGAAGCTTTATTTCAAACACTGCTGTAACCCTCCAGCAACTCCAGTATTATCAGGCTGTAGGATCAGAAAGACACTTCCTTTATGTTTGAGTATGCAGCTGGTGCAGGGATTTCCAGTATATCCTGTGGCAATTTTACTTGACACCTTTTATACTGTGCATATTTGCCAAACATTAATAGTAGAGATGGGAAGAAATCATTTGATGCCGGTTGTGATTTAGAACACGACAGCTTAATGAGCATCATAAAACATTACCTAATGCTGTTTCTGTAAATTGTGTAAAAATATTTACACTGTTTGAATGGTTGCCAGGGTGAATTTTATTTGGGAAACATTTGAAATTCTTTTCTTTTTGTTCTATTTAAAAAATATTTTATAGATAAGGGCAGAATGGAATCAAATTAAGAATAATGTATCTTTTTAGACTAGGTAGTGTGAATAAGGCTGCCTCTTTTCTAGCACATTCATTTTATTAAGACAGTCTTAATTTTAAGTTAAGTATTAGGTGAATCTGTTTAAAAGGTCTTGTAAGATTAAAAAAATCAATTTCTGAAAAAAAACCCAGAGGTGCATGGAGAGAGAAGCTCTTCAGGGGGCAGGATTTCAGTAAGACACCATTTGATTTAGTTCCAGCTTGTCTATTAAACAAAGTCACTGCACGTTAAGCTGGAGGGTGAGTTTGGAGTTAACTGCTTAATTTTGATGCCATGTGAATATGCTTCTTGAACAATTAGTGCATCTTTCAACCAGAATGAGCTACCTCACACAAAGCACCAAATAAGCTACCTTGCTCTCAGTGTGAAGCAAACATACTTGCACAAGGGAAGATGTCAGTGTGCAGTAAATTCACCCTTTGCTTGCTGAACCCTAGTTTCCCTGACTCCTGTGTGTATAATGGTGCAAGATTACTATGGAAAGGTTTAGAGAGATGATGTTAAAGATACAACCTTTCTATCGCTTTCCTTTAAGTAAAAACCGTACAACTGGCAGGCTGCTGGCCTCACAGAGACCCAACACTCTGCTCCCTTCCCCGGGGCCTTCATTCTTTCATTGCCAGAGGAATCACAAGCATCAAATCAAATTCATGCTTATCCTGGTGTCTGTGATGAACTGGAAGCAAAGTCTCTGAGTAGCAGTATGGGCCACCCATAGGATACAGATCTGGTGGCAGTGGAGAGACTTGATGTTTTCCTTAGTGTCCTGTAGAGCTGCTGACTGGAGTGGTGCTGTTCTGGCAGCCTGGCACATCCCACAGCTTTCATGTCGAACTTTGAATGTTGATGGAACTATTACTGCTCAAAAAAAAAAAAAAAAAAGGGTAATTAATGTGATATATAAAGGAAACATTTCTTGCTGCAGTAATGCTGATTTCAGTTTTCAGTGTTTGTTTTTACAGTGGTCTACTTCCTTTTTAGTGTCTGTTGCCAGCAAAATAGCATCTATCTGTAATGTGTAGATCTCGAGGGTAAAGAAGGAAATTGCTAACCAGCAGTACAAGTGATAATGATAAATGATGCTTTTGCAAGTACAATTTTCAAACTCATGCAGATGCAGAAAAAATAGGTCATATGAAAGAGACTGAAAACCTGTAGCAACTTAGTAATTTTTTTTTTTTTTTAATTATTAATGCATGTTGAAGGTACTGGTAAAAATGCACACCATGCTGGGTCAGTGTGCAAAATTGCTTTTGATTTCTGTGAGTGGTGTAGTTTTGCTTAGACAAGGCTCAAAGTCTACTGAGGAAAATTTTTTTAACTCCCACTTCTGGTGAGCAGAATTAACACAGTATCTATACTAGCAGCATTTTCTCATTCTATTTATGTGTCCAAATTGTTGCTGTTAGCTCATGAGCGTTGTATCAGTGGTTTCCTCTGCTGCTTCACTTCTTCTGATGTAGTTTTCATTCCCAACAGTCTTTTTCTCACAAGTCTTTCTAGTAGTAACTACACTGTACGAAAAATCTTATAAGAAGATAGAGAAAATGCATAACCAGTCTTACAGGGAATACATTGTCTTCCTTCCATCATCTTTTGCTGCCATTGCCTTGTTAATGTGCTCTGTTGTTAACTGTTTGTACCCCTTCCATGCTTGTTCTTTGTATTCTTTTTTTCCAGTACTGATTGCTAATATGTATTTCAAGTATAAATATAATGTAGTTACATTTATAATTAATTCCAATTTTATATTATTATATTTATTCAGTATTATATGTTAGTAAGCCTTTTTAGGTTGCATATTATTGCTCACCTTTTTACCAATGTTATTCCACTGAACTGTTAGAATTTGCAGTTTTGTTTTGTGTTTTTAAGCAGTCACCATGTTTTAAAGGTCACTGTATTGCAGCAGTATATGATATGTTCCTTCTAATAATGCTTTTGGAAAGTTTTATAAATAATTTTTGCTCATTTATACATGATTAAAGCAGAAATTACATAACTTATTAAAATACCTATTAACATAATCTTATTTAGTCAACATGAACACTTACCTGGCCTTTCACACAAAATTTGCTGTATTTTTTTGTCATCAGTTCTGATTGTTTTTGTTTTGTTTTGAAAGTATTTCTTGCCTATTAAAAAAAAAAAAAGTAGTGGCATAAGTAAGCAACCTGGGAGAATTTGGTAAGTTTATAGAATTATAGAACTGTAGAATCATTTAGGTTGGAAAAGACCTTCACGATCATTGAGTCCAACCATCATCCATGCCCACTAACCATGTTCTGAAGTGCCTTGTCTATGCACTTTTTCAGCACCTCCAGAGAAGGTGACTTAACCACTTCCCTGGGCATGCTGTTCCAATGCCTGACAACCTTTTCAGTAAAGAATTTTTTCCTAATATCCAATCTAAACCTCCCCTGCTGCAACTTGAGGCCATTTGCTGTCATCCTATCACTAGTTACTTGATAGAAGAGACCAGTATCCACCTCACTACAACCTCTTTCAGGTAGTTGTAGAGAGCGATAAGGTCTCCCCTCAGCCTCCTTTTCTCCAGACTAAACAACCCCAGTTCCCTCAGCCGCTCCTCATAAGACTTGTGCTCCAGGCCCCTCACCAGCTTGGTTGCCCTTCTCTGGACATGCTCCAGCACCTCAATGTCTTTCCTGTAGTGAGGGGCCCCAAACCGAACACAGGACTCGAGGTGCGGCCTCACCAGTGCCAAGTACAGGGGAACAACCACCTCCCTGCTCCTGCTGGCCACACTATTTCTGATACAGGCCAGGATGCCGTTGGCCTTCTTGGCCACCTGGGCACACTGCTGGCTCATATTCAGCCGGCTGTCAAGCAGTACCCTCAGGTCTTTTTCTGCCGGGCAGCTTTCCAGCCACTCTTCCCCAAGCCTGTAGCGCTGCGTGGGGTTGCTGTGACCGAAGTGCAGGACCCGGCACTTGGCCTTGTTGAACTTCATACGATTGGCTTCAGCCCATTGATCCAGCCTGTCCAGATCCCTCTGTAGAGCCTTCCTACCCTCAAGCAGATCACCACTCCCTCCAACTTGGTGTCATCTGCAAACTTGCTAAGGGTGCATTCAATCCCCTCATCCAAATCATCAATAAAGATATTAAACAGAACAGGGCCCAACACCGAGCCCTGGGGAACACCACTTGTGACCCGCTGCCAACTGGATTTAACTCCATTCACCACAACCCTCTGGCCTCATCTATCCATCCAGTTTTATATGACAATGATTTCCATTGTGCCTATTATTCAAATGGTTTATGTCCATCAGTGCTGTGTTGCCAGTACATTTGTAATACTAAATCGCTATCTGAAATCAAAGCAATCTTCATACTTTGCTGCTCCTTCCTCACTCTCCTTAGCTTCTAAGTTGTCCTGCCTATCAGGTAAGCACCTTCTTATTGGAGGGCAAAATTCCTCTGCATTCTGAAAGATGAACTTAGACCATACTATTTTTGAATGGTTGAATAATTATGACCTGGTTAAATTTGCTGAAGTATAAAACAAAGTGTGCACACACACTTTCCTGAATTTCTTCCAGTTTGTATCTTTTATGGAAAACATAACCAGACAGCCAGTCTCCACACTGTGAAAACCAGTCTCTTTCTGTGATTAAAATTACGAGAATGTCATGTTGAAATTCTCTGGGGACCAAGGTGGTTTGCACTAGTCATCAGCAAACTTGGGTTTTGGCACTGTGGTCAGCCTTTGGTCTCAAGATTGCCTGAATTCCAGGGAGAAATGGTAAGCAGGACTGATCTTATCCTGTTCCCACATACCAACATTGCAACTTAAAAAGGAAGCCTTATTGTTTATATTGAAGAGGGCTGTTGTGGTTTAACCCCAGCCAGCAACTAAGCCCCACACAGCCGCTCACTCACTCCCCCCCGGTGGGGTGGGGGAGAAAATTGGAAGGGTAAAAGTGAGAAAACTCGTGGGTTGAGATAAATACAGTTTAGTAGGTAAAGCAAAAGTCACGCATGCAAGCAAAGCAGAACAAGGAATTCATTCCCCACTTCCCATGGGCAGGCAGGTGTTCAGCCATTTCCAGGAAAGCAGAGCTCCGTCACACCTAACGGTGACTGGGGAAGATAAAGGCTGTAACTCCAAATTTCCCCCCTTCCCTCTTCTTCCCCCAGCTGTATATGCCGAGCATGATGTCATATGGTCTGGCATATCCCTGTGGTCCGTTGGGGTCAGCTGTCCCAGCCGTGTCCCCCCCAACTCCTTGTGCCCCCCCAGTCTCCTCGCTGGTGGGGTGGGGTGAGGAGCAGAAAAGGCCTTGGCTCTGTGTAGGCACTGCTCAGCAGTAACGAAAACATCCCTGTGTTATCAACACTGTTTCCAGCACAAATCCAAAACATAGTCCCATACTAGCTACTGTGAAGAAAATTAACTCTATCCCAGCCAAAGCCAGCACAAGGGCTAAATTCAAGGAGGTGGCATGAACTCCCTTTTCTACAAAGCTTCCATATAGTGCAATTCGCCATTGCTCCAAGCCCAAACAATGCATGCGGTGCCACTCTGTCTGCTGTCTAACAATTTCAGCTCTCTTTTTTTAAAACAGGCACGCAGAATAGCTGTGTGATTGCAAACTTAATCTGTGTACTTCAGCAAATAACCTCTAACTTATTTATAGCAGCATGCATTTTGGAAATTATAGCATTTTTATCCCCTATGGACATAGCTTATTATTTGCTTGGTTACTTTACAATTGTGACTGTTTTTGCCACCCACTGTATATCGTTCTTCAGCGGTTATTTTCAACCACAAATGGACGTGTTGGCTTTGTGTGGTTCTGTAATACACAAGACTGTGCTTCCAGAGTTCCTGGAGCCCAAAGTCTGTAAACAGTTTTTTGGACTAGACTGTAAATTTTTCATCCCAGATAGATACTTTAGAGTTTAGTTAATGTAATAATACCATGGGACAGGTGTTGGTTATCAAAAGTACAATTAATCCATATTAATGAGGCACCCTACTCAGTATATGGTATGGAGTATGCAGCATAGACCTAGGATTATGGCCACAGCAGTGTATGCGAGCCTGATAATCACTTTTTCATCGTTTTCACTTCTGTTATTAGTTGAAAGTAGTAGAGAGTTAGGGGATTTGATGGCCTTTGGAGGAAAAAAACCCTCAAAACCAGTAGCATTTATTGGTGAAAACTTTGTGCCAACTCTGTCTTCCCAGGGCATCATGATAAATGGGAGATGGAATACGCTGTATAAAATGTCTTGGGAGAACAAAGCAGTCCATAGGTGGCCTGGAGCTTTTTTGGCAGTGTCAAAGTCTGTAAATACTCTTTAAGCCACACTTTTTCTCATATGTGGACGTGCACACATACACGATAGGAAAAAAAGGCTTGGGAAACTTATTACTGCATTGGAAGGCTTGAGTGTTGTCTTTAGAAGGTGAGTTAGGTTAACTCTCTCTTTTCCCCTAATCCAGGTGTTGGCTGTCAAGAACGGTAGAAACTAGAATTATAAACTCCTGACTTGGCAGAAGAATTAAAATTGCTTCTAGTATTTTGTTTTGAAATTGATGAGAATAAATGACTTGAATCGCTGTATGCAGCATGTTTGGAAATTCTTTCCCCCCTACACTCACACACTTTGAGAAAGCCTTGCTGTTTGCATGCAGGGAGGAGCGCTCTCAGTTAAATACTTCTAGTAAAGTATAATTAATTACCTCAGTAGCTAGACAAGACTCAAGGAATCTCAGCCATTCCAGATGTAGAAAGTTATGAATTTTAGTGAAAAACTTAACCCTCCCCAACATGTATCACTGACCAGTGACTGGGTGACAGCGGATGAGATAGGGACATGCCAGTTATGTAGGTGTGTGGTACTTTTCAGGGGTACAGGGAACTGTATTTTACTAAACCACAGAGCAAGGTGCAGATGTTTCTGGCTTAAAGTCTGGTCAGTTTGACCTGTTCCTGTCACAGAGGTAAGGGCTAGATGAAAAAAACAGTCCAAGTTACCGAAGCAGTGTAACTGCTTTATTAGGTTGGGTGTAACTGTGCGCTAAACCCTCTTCTTAGCATAATGAGTTGAGCTGCTGTGCTGCACTGATGTGGCCTTTGATTTCAGTTTTGGAGCCAGCTTGGTCTAAACTAGCTCATGGGCTCTGCATGGCAATCCACCAAGAGGTGTAGACTTGCCCAAAGACAGAAGCTATTTAGTTTCTAGGTTGAGAAACTGAATTAATGATTGTTTGGACCAAATGTGAATTATAAGTCTTCATGTAACTTGGATGTTACTCAGGAAAATTAATGCTATCATATAACCATGGAGTGGTAATTATTCATCCCTCTGGAATAGTTTCAGTAAGCGAGTCTGAGTAGGGAATTAACACAGCTAGGGAAACACTCTGCAGGTAATATATCAACCTCGAGCTCTTCAGAAGGCATGAGTCAAGCCTCCCACAAATCATGATATTAAAGTTGTTTTTATTTTTTGTTTTATTTCTTTTTGGATTCTTTAGTCTTTAGATTCACATCACTTTTTTTTTTTTAACTTGGCAGAGTAGGAATTTTTAATTAAACCAACTTTTTGTAAAAGGCAGTTGAGCTTCTTGTGTAACAGTATAACTGCAAGAACCAAGACTTTAAGACACTAAATATCAGAAAGATACGATAAAGTTGTTAATATTAGCAAAGCTAGAGGTGTTGTACAGAATTATTTTACTGATAATTCTTTTCAGTCTGCTACATAAGATTACTCAAGCTGGAGGCCAGTAACCAGCAGTGTACCCCAGGGGTCAATACCGGGTCCAGTCCTGTTTAACATCTTCATTAATGACCTCAGTGGTAGGACAGAGTGTACCCTCAGCAAATTTGCATAGAATACAAAACTCAGAGGAGTTGTTACACAGGGTAGTTGTGCTACCATCCAGAGGGACCTCGACAGGCTGGAGAAATGGGCTGACAGGAACCTTATGAAGTTCAACGAAGAGAAGTGCTAAGTCCTTCCGCTGGGGAGGAGCAACCCCCAGCACCAGTAGGTGCTGGGGCCACCCGGCCGGAAAGCAGCTTGGCAGAAAAGGCCCTGGGGGTCCTGGTGGACACCAAGTTGAACCTGAGCCAGCAACGCACTCTTGCAGCAAAGATGGCTAATGCTGTCCTTGGCTGCATTAGATGAAGTATCGCCAGCAGGTGGAGGGAGGTGACCCTTCTCCTCCACTCAGCCCTGGTGAGGCCACACCTGGAGTGCTGTGTCCAGTTTTGGGCTCCTCAGTTCAAGAGACGTTCCAGTGAAGGGCCCCTAAGATGATGAAGGGGCTGGAGCATCCTTTGAGGAAAGGCAGAGAGACCTGGGACTTCAGTCTGGAGAAGAGAAGGCTCAGCAGGATCTCATCAATGTCTATAAGTACCTGAAGGGAGGGTGCAAAGAGGACAGAGCCAGGCTCTTGTCAGTGGTGCCCAGTGACAGAACTGGAGGCAATGGGCACACACTGAAACACGGGAGGTTCCCTCTGAACATCAGGGAACTCTTTTTCACTGTGAGGGTGACCGAGCACTGGCACAGGTTGCCCAGAGAGGCTGTGGAGTCTCCATCCTTGGAGATATTTAGAAGCTGTGGCCATTGATGATTTAGTCACGCATTTGTATTTGCTGTACTGTCTGTACAGACGGATGGTTCATCGGAGTGGGTGTTGACTGCCACTTGGAATAGGCCCAAAAGACTGATAAAATTAATTCCGTTACTCCTACACACCAAACTCCTGACAGCTGCTTTCTGTAACTTCTTGTCAGCCTATTTAGGTGCTGTTACCAACCAGGGCACAAAAGCAGGTAAATTCCTACAGAGCAAGGTAAGCCTTTTAAGGCCAAGTGTTTCCAAGATGTGTAGGGGATTCAGCTGCTTTGCTATTATTAGGCAGCTCAACAAATCTGAATAAAAAGAAAAAATGGTGTTGAGAGGCAAAAATAAATAACATTTATTTAAGAGTAATTTATTTTCCTTTTCTCTTTTGCTCACTAATATGCTAATAAAAACAACACAGTCCTTGCTGCCTCTTTTTTCACATGCACTTGTGTGGAACTAGGATGGGAATAGCAATTGAATATAATTTTTGTGTCGAATGTTTTGGAGGAAGAAGCAGAGGCAACAGAAGAACTAAAGCAACACTTAAGTTGTATGTAACTACCCTTACTGAGTAAGGAGTTTCTGATAACGCAGTCCCTGCTATTGTATTTCCTTGCCTGATTTTTCTTAAATTTTCAAGATTAAATTTAAAAACCTAGGCAGGTATTGCTGGAAGAACTGCAGTGTGAGTAAAGACTCGTATCTAAAAAGAATCTTAAGAATTCTTAAGAATCTTAAGAATTAAGAGTATTCAGTAGCTGTTAAAACTTGCCTTAATAGATTTTGGAGTCTGTGTGTGATCACTGCTTCCATGGCTCTGTCAGCATTGTAGGCACGATAGCAGCCAAGCAGGGATGCAGGTGTCTGTTACTTTTTGAACTTGCTGAACATAGCCATGATTTATGGATGCTGAAATATGAAGTATGATGATAGTCAATCATGGAGTGTTTTTTAAACAAAACCAAAGCTCTTTACTTTTTCCTTTTGTGATAGCTCTTAAGAGGGGCAAATGCTATTCTCCTGCCTTAGCATTTTACAGTTTATTTTTTTATCTAAAGAACTCAAAATCCAGCCACCCAGCTTGGGTGAGAAACAATAACCACCCTCCCCGAGTCCTCCAAATCCTGGAGGGATTGTTCTGAAAAATACCGAAGCTATATTTTAAATGATCTGCTTTGAGACTTGGCAGGCTCTGATCACATGGAAAAGTGCACATAATGTGGTCACACTGCGTGAGCATGTACCCACTTAACCGAGAAATTGAGATATGACTCTGAAGGCAGGGAAATAACCATTGGGTACAATGAAAAAAGTCTATCACTTATTAGTGTTTGGTGACTTCCCATTAGTAGGGTAAGAGGAAAAGGGCTTAAGCAATTTTTCTTTGATTAATGATTTTATTAGAAGGAATGAAGGGTTGCTTGCTTGTTCTCTGTGAAGCCTCTTGTTCACTGTTTTCCTAGTAGTTAGTAGGCTTTTCCAAAGGCAATGACGTCTTATGAACCAGTTTCATGGTTCATATAAACCTATGTAAAGCATGTCTTTACAGAAATGCACAGTGCACATGTTCCTTCTGAAAACCCTTCTGAAATCTTATGGAAGTAATGAAGTGTTAATTCTAAAAAACTAAATATTTAAACTATCGTCTTCTACAACATGAAATCCCAATCAAACTTTTCAGGTCTTTTCCATACATTATGAGGAAATGTAAGTAGCATACAAGTTTAATTTACTTGCAATTTGTACTCATTAACGTCAAGTGTTCAGGTAGAGATCTTAATCTGAGTGGTAATTATAAGGTGATTGCTAATCTGTCCTTCCACTTAAGGAGTTTAGTTACTTCTTTTCCTATGACTTTTTATGGTTTAAGTTAACCTAAAAGTGTTTTAATCTTTCAGATTGGGTAGTGCCTGCTCCCCCTCACTCATCTTTGGGTCCCTGGTGCCAGACCAGTCTACTTACCACCTAAGTACTAGATTTTGCTCCCTCCGAAGCCTTTCAAGACTGTTCTTGGCAGCTGGCTTGACAGGGCTGCTGGAGACGAGACTGAAACGCGCTCTGCTTCCTCCAGACAGAGCTCAGTAAACAAGCTGTGATCCTCTGCTTGGCAGGAGGCAGCACTGCCACTGCTGCCAGCCTTGGGCAGGATGCAGAGCAGCGGTGATGTGTGGCAGCAACTGCCATATCCCTTTCTGGGTCTTTTGGTGACTTGAATCATACATATCGTTGCTGTAATGTGAAGGTTTGTGAAATATTCCTCTGCTTCTGCAAGATGTATTAAGAATATGCTAAGCTTTGGCCTAGTGTACACACCAGGCTGGAATAGGTTTAACTTGCTAAGCTAAGATTTAAGCTTAAAAGAAAAAAGGAGTTTTGCAGTGATTTAGAATCACCCTGTTGAAAGAATTGATGGAACAGAGTTTTCTTTCTCCATTTTCATCTTGTTTCATCATAGGGCAAACTTGGAAAGTCTTTCTCCGCTGAGAATTTCCCATTCATTATAAAAAAAAAGTTGTGCTAGATGTTAATTCTTCCAGCTTTGTTGATCAGCCCTTAGATCTATGAGCACTCCTATGGCAGGGTATGTAATAACCCTAACAGTACTTGAAAGGTGAGGATTCTCCTCCTTTGAAGTGAACTAAAACCTGTCCATTCAGGATTGTGATTGATCAGATCCTTGGTAGGCTTGCAGGCATAGTTTGGCATTCGTACAAACATTTGCCTACTTTACATACTCAGTACCAGTATACTCAAGTGCAGTCATATATCTTAGAGCTAGTGTTCAAAGCAGGCAGGCCTACTTTATTTAAATAAGGCCGTATGTAGATATAAACCCTAGAAATTCTTGCACTGGTTTAAAATAAAGTATCTGAGAATAAGGTGATGGTCTTCACATATCTTCCAGGTTACTCGCTCACAACTTGTTTGCCAAGAGTGAAAGTCATGGCTTCAGACTCCCGAAATCTTTATGACTAGCTCACACATAATGAAACTTTCAATTTGTTTGGGATTTTTTTTTTCCTGGCATTAGACACATTGATTGTTTTAGTATTTGGGGGCTTTCTTCTGTAGCTGGCTAATGTAATAACACCATTCCAGTATTTCGAGCTTAAAAATTAGAATTGAAAGAGCAGTAGAAAGCATGCTAATACTATCTTGGCTATTAGTGATAAAATGAAGAATGTTCTTTGTGTTCCATTCATGGAAATCCAGGGATTTGCTTAATTTAAAATGCAATTTTCTTCTTTCCCCTCCTTTTTTTTTCTGTCTTTTTTTTTAAAACCAATTCACTGTCTTAAAACATGTTGAACAGTTCTGTCACTCCGACTTTATCATGTGTGACTCTATCAGTAGTACGGTCTGCATGAGTTAAAGAGCGGTTGCTAACTCCCTTATTAGCTTCATGCTAATCATCCCAAAGTCTAAATAACTTTTGCAAGCAAAGACTTCACTCCTTAGAATAAAGTATGCATATTTTGTTTTATACTCCGCTATATGAAGCAGGTGAAGGTTAACAGTTTTGACACTGTGCTAGAGGGCTACTTTTGTTTCTTAAATGTGCTTACAAGAATGGTAATGTAAATAATAGAAGGACGGTTTCCACAAAGGGAAAGTTGAGAAAAATAATTATTTGAAGGGTAGCGGTAATCTGTGTGAAGTGGTGGTTTTTTCTCTGCTAATAGGTAACTAATACACAGGTGCATATGCGATATTATGTATATGGTAGGTTTTCCCTGACCCTTCATGTGCACAACCTAAATGTTTTGTGTGAAATACAGATGTATAGCTATGGTTGTCTTTTGTTAGTCTTCTCAGTTCCTTTAAAAGTCTTTGCGGTGGGGGTTTAAAATGACGCCTACGTCGCTACCGTCTTTGACGTACCTTTTGAAGGGACATAGGGCTATTGTGATTCCATACCCCACGCTCAGTTTTTCTTCTTAGTCGAAGCTGCAGCCGTGAACTGGGTCACGGTGGGGAGGGAAGGGGCTGGGGGGCACATTGCTGTGGTTTTGCTTTTGAAGGAGATAAAAGGTGTTCGTTCCTTCGAGCCACCACGCAGTCTCCGCAGCATCGGCGGCATCGCGCGCAGGCTTCGCCCGAGGTCAGACGCGAGAGGCCCGCTGCTGTGCGGTGGGGTGGTGGGAGCCACGGCAGCTCCGGGCTTCCCGCCGGAGCTGTCCTGCACCGGGGGATCCGCCGCTGGCTGCCGGGGCGAGCGTGGAGCCATTCTTCCGCCTTCACTTCCTCGGCTCTTTAGCCCCCATTGAGCAGCGAACAGTGGCGGGGGACAAAAGCTGTATACACTGTACAAACAGAGCACCAAAGCGGCAGTACACTGACTCATTCTTCGCTCTGTGTGAGAACTGAGGGGGACTCTATTCACCGCCTTTGTGCCGGTGTCTGTCAACAGCGCTGTTTGAGGCCAGCCCCATTGTGCCGGCCAATGTTTCTTATTGACCCGAGTCTGTGCCCGCAATGTTCCCAGGGTCGAAGTTGCGAGCGAGGGAATGTTTGAAAAGGGGTAATCGTGGGCTAAATGCGTTTTGCTGCATTGTCGTCTGACCTATTAAATCTAAACTGCGGTCCGCGTTCATGCAAACAGGTAATTATGTAGTCACAGCTGCGGCCATTGACATCTGGTTACCGCCCCGTGGAAAAAGGGGATGGGGTGCTCGCCTCTCCCTCCAGGCTCTCAAGCGCCGAACTTTAATGATATTAACTGAAAATAGAGGGTGGATTAGCGAGACTGACAGGTCAACAAGGTGGATACTTTATCCATGTAGGCAGAAATCAGTCCAAGCACAGTTGCTTGGGTGTTTCTACTACCTTATGCATCAGATTTTTCCCATAGCTGCGGGCTCGGCTGGGCTCTACATCCAGTTATTATTTAGTGGTTTTAGATCAGGAGAGGCTGCAAAATACTTTTGTCATCCTGTCTTGCAGAATGTCTGTGCAGAACAGCTCTGCGAACAGCCACCACATTAACTAATTTTATTTCTTTTTTTTTTTCTAAACCAAGCGGCTTACAATGGCTCTTGTCCCTAGAGGCCGGGTTGCCAGGATTTCCAGATAACAAACCTTCGTTATCAATAGGCCAGCATTTCAAAACTTAGTGGTAAGTGTACAAGGGTAATAAAACATTGCTGGCCATAAATTATTTTAAGGCAACTGCTTTTTCTTTTAATGTACTTTGGAACTGAGGCGTAGTATTTGCATGTAAATTAGTCTGACACATCCTCTCTCTCATCCCCCTCTGCTCCCCCCTTCTGCTGGGAGGGAAGAGGTCTCTACATAACATACATAATTATTAAAACAGTGTGCTTTTCTGTCCTGTGCAACTTTCAGTGATGGGGTAGAAAACAACCACTATGGAAATAGGAGAGAGGGTTACACGGCCCTGGGTGACTTTCATGGCACATCAAAGCTGGGAACACACTCGGTGCTGGGCAGCCCTGGCTGCAGGGCAGAAGGGGAGTGCAGCCAGCTGATAAATCCCTGCTCTAAGGGATCTCTTGCAGGAGTGAATGGTTAGCTGCTTCTCCTTGCATTTGCATCCCAGTGCTGCTCCATAGGAGCCAATTATCTGAAGAGCTGTTGCAATGTGGAGTGCAATGCAACAGGGAGAGTAGATGCTACAGGTTATGGCAAATATATATAATATATATATGTATACTCTTCATAGTTATGGGAGGACTGTAGTTGCTACAAGTGTGAAACTTTCTCCTGCAAAGGCATGTTCACTGTTTCGGAGCAGAGGGCTGGTTCTTCACTCGTGGAGCAGCGAGGGAGTAAGGCTGGTCTGCTCAGGCTCATGGGAATCTGCCTGTATTGTGGATGTCTAAAATGGTCTTGTACAGGCATCTGTTACGTAATTAGCTTTTTCTCTTTTTCTGTGGGTTGTTTTTTTACTTGATTTCTAGCTTTTTCTACTTCTTACAGGCCTCTACAGAACTTACTGACTCTATTATGCAAGAAGCAAGGGTAAAAAAGCAAAACCCAAAAATATTTCAAATGTATCCAGAAATGTGTTGGCATTAGTATCTTTTTCAGGCAGAGGACAGCAAGGAAGGACCAAGTCCATCTACCAGCAAAAGACAGTTAAATTACATCTTTACAATAATCTGATTCTGTGGCTCTCTGATACTTAATTGCTGTAGGAAAGAATAAATGTCCTTAGGGACTTTTTCTAGGATATGCCGGGACTATATACAGTCTCTTTGCTGCCTGTGTGTCAAGATAAATTTTTCCAAATATGGAGAAAACTCTACTTGTGCACTCCCCAGTATATTTATTAACTTCATAAAAATACTAGATAGTCTTAGGATTTTGTTGTTTCTCACCCATGTAGCTCTGTCTCCTAAAACATTTGCCCATTTCTCTGCTTAAAAAAAGAAAGTATTCAAAGCAGAGTATTTCCTCTTCAGCACCTGCCACTTTTTCTACTTTAAATGGAATACCAAAGAATAATATTTATCTAAAGGACTCAATTGTCTGAAACAGCGTTCTCCTCAGCTGTGTTATCTGTAGAGGAGTTAAATGAGGCTGAAGATTTATCCTACAAAAGTCTGTAAATGCCTTACACTCTTTAAAATACTTTAATTCTATAACTAAGAAAACCTGTTCCACTCCAAATATGAAAAGTCAGGAAGAACATGAAATGAGAATTCCCAGCAGAGATCAAGAAGCTTCCTGGCTAAATTGTTTTTTCGCCTGACTTACCTAGTAAGTAAAACTTGATCAAACTTTTAACTTGGGTACTCCAGTTTTGATGCCATGTGCATCCTGTGGTGTCTCAGCTGTAATTCTGAGTGTCTCTTTAGGTAATTCAAAAGGAGTTATAAGAACACATTTTTTCAAAGTGGCAAAGATGACTGCTTGTCTTTAGATATGTCACCCAACTTATTGAAATAGGTATTAACTACTGCAGCATTCTTGTACGCTTGGAAGGTGGCGCTGTATAATGAAAGGAAGGTTGAAAACTAGATGTAGAAATAATTATGTGCTCAGTGGTTTGGAGCTTTAAGGTAGTAACATCAGTGTATTCAGGGGGAAACCTTGCATGGTAGCTTAGTTTCATGCTTCAGCAAACAAGGCATTGTGGACAAACTTCTTACAGTTCTAGACAAAACAAGAGAGCAGAGAATGTAGACTTCTTGGATATGCACTGAAAACTGATTACCTGCACATGCAATATGTGCACTCAACATCCCGCACTTTGCGGAGAACAACTTCAGTATGGGCTCCTAGGTTTTCCCAGGGTGAAAAATTGATAATGACTTTGTTGATCTAATTCATTTTCTTGAAGCAGTGGTAGCTTGCAGAAGTAAAAGACAAATAAGCATAAAGAATTTCAGCTGAAATGAATAATGAGAGGATTTTCTTTTCTTTTTTTTTTTTCTTGGAGGTGGTAGTACTTGAAATGCTTACTATTAAATGGGAAACAAGATGTCTCTGATCAATGCTTAAAAGCTTTTCCTTTATCTTTCACAGTAGCAGCGTGTATCACATGAAAAATTGGTAGTAATTTCTTATGCCTTTAACAAACAATTCTGCTTGATTTTTTAAAGAGATTTGTTTATGTAGTGGATTAGATTGTGATTAAGTTTTAATAAATCTCTTTAAATTTTAGTTTAACATGAATTAGCCTATATGAGACTATTCACAATGCAACAGTATTATCTATCAATTGGTATCTGTCTTTATGCATTGGAAATGGAAATGAATGATATTCTTTCTGAAACTGGTATGCTTCATGGAAAAGTCAGTCCTAAATATGATGCATATATATGCATTTTATATATGACACATATGTAGCCATAATCTAAATGGGCATAGTTCATGGACCTTTCTTAGAAGGAGAATGAAGCGTGAGTCAAAAAAAAAAAGAAAAAAGGTTTCTAAGAGAAATTAGTTGGCTTGTTTCAACAAAGGGCCCCAGGATATCATAACCTACGTGTAAAAACAATAGTATGCTTGGCACGCATTGCCTCTGCGAGTTCAAAAGAACTTTGTGGGAACTGAAATAATCTTTCTAAAAATATATTCAAGGGCATACCCTTTGAGTACTGGAAATAACATTCCGATAGCACAGTGCGGGACAACTCTTTTCCGATATATAGTGTCTGTGGATTGCAGCTATAAAGAAGATATGGCAGTGAAGCATAGGAATGGACAATACCTATAGATGAAGGCTAACCTGTCACCACTGCTCTTTTTAGGATTTGTCTTTGTATAGCCTGTTGGAAAGGATTCATGGTTCTGTGAACTCCCAATACAACTGAATGTTAACCATTTTCCTTATAAAGTTTTTTTTTAAGGTTTTAAAAAAGTGCATTTATCTCAGCAGAAAACTGGAATAGTACAAAACATTTGCAAATATTCTTACTAACTTTAAAAAAAATTAATCCTTGAGCCCACTAGGTAGCTTACTCATTTCGGTTTAAAACTTTGCAATATCATCTAATACTGAGACATTATGAGCATGTTCATGTAACATGTAGTTTTCTGGATGTGTTGAAATTAAGAGCTCAGATGTTGCTTTACAGAAACACAACTATAGGGAGGATCAGATATTTTAGTTGTTAACATACTGTCTAAAGCAGAGAATTCCACTTCAGAAAAAGTAAACTTGTCTACAACCAACATCAGATCAATAATGGCTTTGGAAGACAGCTCTGTTTTTCCTGCCGTGGGGGCTAATGCACAGTAAGAGCAAAGAAGTGGGATTGGCTTACAAATTACCTCATTTAGACTGTGTAAAACCCAGAGTTATTGCCCCAAAGTATTCAAATGCTCCACTGCAAATGCCTTGTTATACTGTATAAAATGAGGGCAGTTGACTAGTCAACTACATTTTCTGTTTGTGTAACTCTTTAAAAAGTTGAAACAGTTTGCTTTTTCATATTGGTTTTATTGCATGTGGACATTTTGCATATTCAAGTTAAGATTTCTGCCCCCCCCCCCCCCCAGTTACTGGAATTAAATTAACTTAGTTCATCTCTGATTCACATAGTGACTTATATTGCTTTTCATTAGGGAAGATTTCTGTGTGTAGACAGGATGCAGTGGTTAAACAGGGTTTTGGAACAAGAAAATATAGATTACAATCGATGCAAGTCAGCCTTGACATGGGCTTCCTTTTACCCCCTCTGACTATTGTCACAGCTTCCCCTCATTCAGTTTGGTGGTGGTTGTTCTTTGCGTGAGACCAATAGATAGTATTGATAGATCAGCAAATGTTGCATTTATATTTGATCTCTTGTAAAATAAAAATGCAGCTCTGGATCCTTCAGAATTCTTCATTTCCCTCATGACAACATTGCTGCTCTGCAGCCTTCAGGAATGAAACAAAAAACTATTTGGAGAGTAAAGAATTTTCAATAGCTTGTTCTTGCTTTATTTTTTTAAAGGAATTTCTGCTCTTGAGATCTGTCTGGTTTTCTTTGAAGGAACATAGACATGGCACTACACACCAAATTCATGCAGGTGCAATGCTTACTCGCTTTTAGAAATGTTGCTAAAAGTCATAGTTCCAGCTACCTGGTTAATTCATCTTCATTTATAGAATCAGTGAGGTAGAAACATGGAGGGCTTGGAGCCCTCACAGTACTGGTAATGGGAAAGCTGCTTGAGTATTTCTAGAAGAAGATGCTTATACCTTGGTTGCTTCTGGAGAAGGTAGGTGCAGCAGAGGGTTAACTCCCTGACATGCTGAAGTGTCTTAATTAGAGCTTGGCAAAGAGCCACGGTCAGTACAAAATATGCCCTGCCTGAGACTGCAGCAATAACTAGTGGTTTGAGCCTCTGGCAAGGTCTGCTGCATTCAGCAGCACTCTCTGCTTCTGCCTACCTGTTGTGGGAAAGCAAGATGCTGTCCAGACCCGAAACAAAGCAGCCAGGCATTTTCCCATCCAGCTTCACCACTGTAGCCTTAAAAAGAAAGGATGTGGGGATATGGAGGGAGGGGGAGATACCTGTCAATAAAAGCAGCTTTTGCAGCGACTCACTGCGCATAGTGGCCTGCAGTTGAAGGAGGGGCTAGTTAGAACTGCAGAGCAAATATGGTTTTGCATACTGTAGAGAATGAGTACAATACCTGTCTTAAAATGGGAAAATGGGAGAATTTGACGTTTGAGGCTGAGAAGATTTTAAAACATTGATGACCGGTGGTGATGCTTTTCAAGTTGGGATTTACAGCATTTTTTTGAAGAATGATGATTATTTACTTGTAAGAATTATGAATAGATACTGCTTTCCCAAGGTTACGGCCTATTTACAGCCCTGGTTGGAAAAATATAATATCAAGTTGCCTCATAATCATATATTGTCACAGGATGGATGATACTGATTGGATGCAAAACAAAACAGCAAACCTGCTATTTAAAAATGAAACAATAAAAATACTTATAATTTCAAGACTAGGTTGCTGGATCTTACAATGAGAAATACAGAGATACAGACTTGTGACAAAATTGAGCTGATAGCATTGTGTGTGTAGAGGCACGTATTAAGAGAGGCAGTGGGGTAGGTACTCCTCAAACTGGTGTGTTTGTAAAGTGTGTAGAAAGGCATGTATTTTTACAATTTTTAAAAACCCAGAATTTGTAAGACTGCATCTTGGGGTCTGTGTGAATGTTGAAAAGCCCCATACCTGTATTTGAAGAGAAGAAGAATGTGTTGTAAGTTTGAGGGAGTTTCCAGAGGTACCAACAGTAGTTAAGCTCTTCTATCTCTCACTGAATTTCAGTGGAAATTAAACCCCTAAATCCAGTCTGTGGAGGCCTGAAAGTCATCTCCTTTTAGGTACAACGACATTAATAATGCATTGCAGTCTGACTCTACAAAACCACAGTACCAAAAATAGTCTTTACTGGTATTAATATTTAATAATAAGTAACAAGATCGAATCAAAAACATACTTGCGTGTATCTTTAAATCTCCAGGTGGGCCCTATTCATTTCAGTGGGACTGCATTACATAGTAAATCATATCAGAGGAGACTTGCAGGTCACAGCAGTGTGGAAGTCCTGCTAATTAGTTAGGCCCTGAATGGTCATTTAATCGATGCCAGTTGTGTGCACAACAATTATCTGTTACTTTAACACCTTACTGGAGCATTTCTCAAGTTTCTGACTCTACGCTTGCCTATTGAGTGATGGCAGAGTGGCAATGCTAGTGTTGGCTTTGTGTGTGCCAGGCTGGTGAGTACCATTATGGATCTGTTCTGCACTGTTTGAGTAGGTTTTGGTTATATGGGGAGAAATCTAAAAAATCAGCTGTGAATTACTATCTGCAGTTTGCTCTGATAAAAACCCACTTGGAATAAGATGGTAATAGCCCTCGAAAGACTATCTCCCGTTTTATGCTTTCTACTTACAAGTTTGACTTTTTGCCTGGGAACATGCATCACTTCAGAGGAGCCCATCAGAACCTTCCAGCACTGAAAGTCCATCCTGCAAAGCAAAAAAAGGACCTGTTTCCGTAGCATGCAATCATTGCACAGGCTGCTTCAGAACAGAAGGACTTTTGTGGAGAACACCACTGGCTTAGGTCTTACTGCATGAAGAAGGGTCACCTGCTTGAGAAAGGTCAACTCTCTTAATCTATAGTAAGCACAGATAGTAAAGAATTCTGGGTCCTGTGGAAGACTTTCCAGTACGTACCTGATTGGAATGTAAGGAATTGAGCTTCTCAGATTTATCCACCTGCATTATGCCTCTGAGACAGCCAATTCTTCTTATGTGGGCACTTAGTTGTATGCCACAGATAGTTGAAGTGTCTCTTCCCTGCGTAGTGAAGATGTGGATTATTCCTTCCCGAGAAGCTGCATGGGAAAATGGACAATGTCCTTGAGCATAGAAATGTTTTCTTCTGACCAGACTGGTCGCAGCTACTGCCAAGTTAATTTTACTGCAGAAGTTGTGTGTTTACATTTTCTGCATGTTTTCTAGGAGAAATATTTGGATAGTCAATGATCTGCTCTGCTTTTCCAAACGTTTGTGCAATTACTTTAAATAGAAATAGAAGAGCAAAGTCAATACTAAAAAATATTACCGTAGACAGTTTGCATGTGTATTTCTTTATTCTAAGGGATGTAACAGGTCTGTGTAAATTTGTATTTAGACACTTGTAAAAATAACAGTTTGACTCAGTTATCTAAGAGCAGTTGTTTTATGTGAAAGAACTGCTGAGGATCAATTAAGGTCTACCATGAGAAAATACAGATTGGAATACATAATAAATATTTACAGTGAAAAATTCCATAGCTAAATTATTTGAAAATTAGGTATACAGCACGTGTGTTTCACTGATACTTTCAATATTTAATGTCCCTCTCTTTAATAAAACCCTTTTGCTTGTGATCCTTATAAACCAGGAAGAAAGGTTCATATTTGAGCCTTAACATGTAAAATATGTTAAGGAATGAGGTTAAATTTTAAAAAGTCCTGAAGAGAAAAGTAAGTATTTGCAAAAATATTTGCTTTTTAGATAGACTTGTCGGGGAACTAGATTTTCTCATTTAATTATATTTATTGTAGTGAAATGGTTTGTGTAGTTTTAGAATTACAATTAAGTGGCCTACAATTATATGTGTGCATATGTACATTTATATGTAAAGGTACTCAATTCAGATATTATTTCTTGGATTATGTGTTTTATTTCAAGCACATTTGAACAGAGGATGGTGGCAGCCAAACTGCTGCCAGGTAAGAGAACAAGTCAGTTATACTATTAAATTGTAATGGGTGTTGCACATTTTCATATTTCTTGTTCTGCAGAAGTGTAGTCTTATGGGTTTGTAAAACCTGATGGTGGGTGAGAAATGTATCTTACTACCATCTTCACCTACTTTTGACATGGTAAAATGGGGCACAACAGGTTGCAAGAACGAAATAGGGATCAAGATCCTATGTGCAGTGTGGGTGTTCAGCATCAGCAGACCTTTCTTGGGAGAGAGTCTGTGTGCTTCCTGCAGTGTGCTTTTGCATTTTGTGGTTCCTGTGTATGTTGTGTTTTATTATATGCGGTTCAGAGACTAATGGAATAAATAGGTCTAGAGGTGTAACTGGGCAGGGGACCATTCTGGACCAAAATCGAGTACTTGAAACACTGTTTCGGTATTGCGATTTAAATGTTGTTTAGCTTCAGTGAGGCTTTGCAATGTACAAACTTGGGCAGATCTGGCCCTCACATAGAGCTGTAGGTTTTGTATTTGGGTGACTTCAGTTAATGTTAAGTGGAAGTGAATTCATGGGTAAAAAATTCAACAATTGATCTTTGGCTTTGTTGTGTAATTGCACAGTATTTTATATAGCACTTTTGCTGCAAGTTTTCTCTCCACAAAGAAAATGGATTCTTCCCTGTCCAGAGCATTTTCTGTTTAAAATCAGATATGTGAAGCAAGGACAGCAAAATTAGAAGGGGTGCAGTTTGAAAGGATAAGTAAATCTATCTACATTTAATCTAATTCACTTTTAAATCTAATAGAATCTCATTCAGCCTATCATAGATGACTGTAAACTTTTAGAGGTATAATGTAATTTACTGTATAGTAGTTGTAATTTTTTTGGTTTAGGAAATTAAATTAATTTCCTTCATTGCATTATATCTCGCAAAACCCTAGAAGAACAGGAGATGAGTAACAGTTCCTTTGGATTTGTTAAAAATTGTGTAAAATAAATTTAGTTTTCTTTAAAAAAATAATATTGGGATAAACAGGTTCTGTGGACAGAAGGGAAACAGTGCATGTCAGAAGCTTGACATCAGGAAGCATTTCTGTGGCATCTCAGTGGCCTTCTGAACTAGAAAGGCAGGAGCTGTACAATACATGTAAAACTAATTTTAAAACCACAGTGCATCATTATCAGTGTGTGGTTCATTGTTTGAATGAAAAGATACATTGAATTTGCTTCCATAGGATGCTGCCTTGTGTTAACAGTAGCTACCAGCATTTTCGTTAATGATCAGGGTGATGGAATACTGAGTGTGCCCATTAAACGTGTAGGTGATACCAAGCTGAGAGGGGCTGCTAATCCAGTTTCAGTTTCCTTTAAACTGTTATATAGCCTTAGATTTCAAAATTAAGTTGACAAGTTGGAGAAGGGGTCTGGAAAAAAAAATTGGCAATCAGAAGGTATTGTAACAAAGTATTGGGCATGTGCAGAAATCAGCTATGCAAATGGAGATCAAATGGTAGGCAGTAGTTCTGCAGAGATAAACCTTGATGTTATTGTAGATATGAAGCTATGCATGAAGCAAGAAAATCATCCCCTCCCCCCCCCCCAAGAAAGTAATAAGGAATAACTTTTCTAGATAATTAAAAAGAGGTTTCTTGGGTTAATGTCATTATTTTGATCCATGGTGACTTTTTTCATCCTTCACAGCTGGTGATCCATACAGCTCCCTTCTCTCCATCCTCCCTGTCCACCTCTGGTCGCCTGAGAAACCAGTGAGTGTGTCCTTTTATCGAGAGGACTTGGTGATGGGACAAATCCTTAGGTGTCTTAAAATGTGTTGGATTGGGAAGGTGGCGTTGGCCTGCCTTTGTTTTGTTGGGGAGAAACCCTGTAGCTGCCATCGTTGTGGTGTATCTGTCATATCCTGCAGCTGGGACAGATAGTCACTGGTCAAAAGACGCTTTTTTGGCCTTTCAGGCTGCTCTGTGAGCATGATTTTAAGTCACTGAAGCACTGATGCTACGCATGACCTCTTCCCATGTCAGATGAAAGTCAGTCACAATGTGTTTTCAGTGAATAAAGTATGTTATCAAGGGTTTCCCTCAATATAAAAGCTCCGGAGAAACTTTTCTACAGCTATTCAGTGACAAAAAAATGTACATTTTTAATATGGGATCTCTTGGTTTTGATTAAATTATGTTAAAACAAGTGCTGAGTCAGTTGCATGCATTTTAATAGGTATAAATAGATGAAAGGAATAAGAGTTTGTTCAGCGTGCAATTTTCAGTCACTTCTTAGGGTTTTATTACTTCAAATGAAAGAGGCTGTACAAGCATAAAAAATTTAAACCATTTAAAAAACTTAAACCAATTAAAGCAAAGTAGCTTTCCTAGTGAGAAGAAAGAACAACTTTTTGCTGAACTACCTTCAGTTTAGATTCAGACTTTTTTTTTGCATCAGTATTTTTAAACCAATGATTTTTAAAACCTTTTCATGTTTGTTTGAACAACAGAAGGTTTCCAGGGCATCTGTGTTTTCCTTTTCAGTGACTAAGTTTTGCTTCCAGGTAAGTGATGAGATTCCTGGTCTTTGAGTATTTTGGTTTACATATAAGGGTAGCTTTTAAAGACTTTGCTTCCCTCTAATCACAGCTGTTTAATTCATGTCTGGGGATATTTGAAAATAATTGAGGTTTTTAAGGTGTTTTGAATGGATGCAGAACAGAGAATGGAGAGGAAAGGAAGGACTGCCCAGCTGAGGACTCCAGGCTCCTTCCTGTTGCATCCACCTCCCTCCAGCCTGCCTGGGAGCTGATCTCCTACCCCAAACCCTCTCGTTGTGGTTGCCTGTGGCTTCTGGTTGCAGAAACAAGAATGTAAACCCAGCTATTTTGGGTAGGACAGTAGTACCTCTTGCAGTACCCAGTCTCCAGCAGTAGCCAATGCCTCGGGAAGCTCTAAGAACAGGGCAGTAGCGGAGCAGTGCTTTTGTTCAGCTTCCAGCTGCTCGTGGCTGGAGGGGCTTCCTGAGCAAGAGGCAGTGTCTTCATGGTTAACAGTCCTTCACTGATCTCCCCTGCCCCAGTAAAATACTCCTTGAACTTCTGTCAACTGTTTCGGCAACCGCAAGAACTTATGACAGAGTATCACTGCCAGTGTGATAAATGAAGTTATTTTTTCTTAGCTTATTGTGCAGGTTTTATTTAATGCCCAGTTGTTCCTGCGTTAGAAGCAACAATGAACCATTTTACCCACTCGATGCTTTCCATGACTCAAGACTCAGATGTACTCCTGTTTGTCACAAAAAATTGGAGTTACCAGAGGTCAGGAGCAGCGGTACTGGTCACACCATTCAGTCCTTTCTTTTTGAGGCTGAACAGTCCTGGATATTTTTTCCGTGGTTCTCTGAACACTTGGAAGTTCAACCATATTCTTTTACAGGAGAGAGGATGAATAAAGGGGACACATTTTAAGGCCATTATTTTGTACAGCAGCATAAAATATTTCTGGTTTAGTTCTCGTTTTCTTACATAAAGCCAAATATTCAATTTGCTTTTTGACTGCAGCAGGGTCTGAAGCAGATGTTTTCTTTAAAATCATCTCTTGTAACCTCACAATCTTCTTCCTGAGCAATAGAGGTAGTTTAGTGTGCATGTAAAGTTTGGGTATTTTTCCCTCAATGTGCAGTGCTTCACACTTATCTGCATTAAATTTCATTTGTCACTTTATATCCCATTCACATTACTCTACAAGGTGCTTGTGCAGCTCTTTGTGACTAACTTTATTTTTACTAACATAAATAGCTGTAACCCACTTGCTAATTTGGGGGGGGAGCCTGTTTGTACACAGATTGCAGTATTAGATTCCTGTGGGACTTGACTAATGATTTCCCTTTATTGAGCCAATTAACCACTTTATTCCTCATTATATTTCCTGTCTTTCCCATTCATCGCTGTGATGATTATCCATCTTATCCCATGACAACCTAGCATGGTGCTCTGGGTAGGGTAGGGTTTTTTATGATCTCCTTGGAAGGGACCTTCTGAAAACCTCTGGAAATTCAAGTAAACTGTTTTGGATGGAGTGATACAGATCTGTAGCTTGGCTCCTTTCAGCCTCGCACCAAACCATCCGATTCCAGTTACATAGTCTGTCTCAGTTTTCCCACTGAAAAGGGAGCCAGGAGGACAGCTAAGGACTGCTTCTCCTTCCCTGTAGAAGATGGAGTGGCTCTCCGTACACCATCTGGACTGGATTGTGCTAGTCTTGCAAGGTAAGCAGTGTCCTGGGCTAGGGGAAGAGGAGACCAAAATTGGAGGTAAATCCAGTGAGTGGGAAATGAGATATGTGAAAACTTAAAAAGACATAAATGGGATGCTTGTAATCATCACTGGTGTTCTTTAAAAGTAATCTTTTTCTTGGCACCTGGGCCACTCTTGTCCAGAGTTTGAGCAATGTTGTGTGATACGGGACTGTTTGGGGGAGCTGGAGAAGCGGTTTCTTTGGAGTAGTTCTGTTGATTCCACTGGAAGTTTGAGCATGCTGCACATTGGAGGTTGTTGGAGAAGTGAAACCACCTTGTTTAACTGCTACCTGCCATTTTAGGCTAGCCTGTCCAGGAGTCCATCTTCTAAAGCATCCTGGTCTGCACGAGCTGGAGTATGTCTGTCTCTCAAGGGTGCAAATACATATCTGCAACTTTTAACTTGCTATTAGCTCTTTAAAAGAACTTAGTGTACTAGCTATTAGAAACTTCCAATAAGAGATTGGATACCAGCTCTGGTGATGGGCTCCGTGTGTGGGATTATTTTGAAGGTAACTGTTAAATTAACGCTTGGATCAAGTAGAAGGACTCCAGGATATGGTACAATATAAGCTGTGAGATCAGTAATGTTATATCAGTGATATAAATCAATGATGATCACAATTATCATGATGTAGTAAATAAAAATAAATAGCATTCTTATCAGATATCCAGTCTGAAGTAATTTTACTCAGAAGAAATGAGTATGGTTAAAGCAGTGAATTCTTTGCAGTTATAAAGCTCAGATCATCACCTTCATATTTTCTGTCTGATTAGTTCTGGAGTTATTTCTGGTTCTGTTCTGTTTGCTTTCATTTCATTACAGACATAACTTCATCAAATATGAATAGTAAGGGGAGTAGGACAAAACCTTTGCTTCTGGTTCCTTGCTCTTCCTTGCTGTCTTATCAGCAACGGGGGTATTCTGGAAATCATGGTCAACTGCTGCTGCAAAGCCAGCAGATGGAGAACAAGAACGCTACTCTCTTTCTATGTGAATATGAAACAAGTCACTATTGTTTAATGAGGAAGGGGGGTAAAATGTAATTAGCCAATCAGTACCATGAATAGAAAATCAGGTTTCAGAAGGTAAATTTTGAAAAGACACCCCTGCCCCATCCCCAATCAGTTATTTTCCCCCTTAAAATATTAAACGTACTCAATACTTTCTGGCTGGACAAATTGACAATCAATGCATGTAACATGCAAACTAGCAGCGTGGCTGGCTTCTACCTGAATAGCTTATTTTAGCTTTTTGCATCCTGCACTTGATAGAAGGATGTGGTCGCAGAAGTACTGCTGGTAAGAATGCTTTTGTTTTAACTGGGCTTGAAATTGGCACCTGTCAGGTATACATTGGCAAATTATTATAGTTATGGGAATAGTGGTGCAGCCTCTCTCTGAAGGCAAACACCTGGACCAGCTGGCAATATAGCAGATATACCATTTTATCAATCAATCAATCATTTCCCTATCGGAGTATCTCTTATTCTGGTACTCCTTCTTTCTTGATTTGAAAGTACAACTTCTAGACATTTCACAGAAGGTTGCTTTGTAGCCAACTTTAATCACAGCAGAAAGCATTAATTATATAGCGAACTATGTGACATGTACTGACAAAAGTATGAAATCTTTCCCCAGTATTCATATCAAGAAATCAGGTAACTGCTAGGATAATAGAAAAACACATTTTTACAGTCAAAATTTTGATTCATGAGAAAAGCACCTTTTAATTCAGGTAATAATGAGGCTGTTAAAAATCCCTGGTTGGAAACAAACAGTCTACATACTTGTTCAGGATTGTCACTTATGACAAGAAAATTTTTTTATTTAACAGAGCTCATCTGTGCTCACTCTTGTTACCAAGCCTAAAACTTCTCACACAGACTTTTAGTAAGTATTTTATGGGCTGTTCATAGCAGTGAGCCTCATGTTATATAGTCAGTGTATTGAGGCTCAACCTCTCATAGTTTATAAACCTATTCCCTTAAGTCTTTAGTCACTTTGAATATTAGTTAACTACGATGGGATAATGATCCCAACTGCACTTTGAAGATTAAAAGCAAAGTTTTGCCTGTGTCCTTCTGTAGATTAGGGTGAGTGGAGTTCTATTCTGGTTAGGTCCCATCTCCTGCACCCATTGCCACGTGTGCGTGCACATTCCAGCAGTGGCGTGAGAGGCATGGCTAACATCTGTTGCATGCAATCCGCTCTTTGTTTCTCTTTCCTTTTCCCAGGGGTAAAGTTTCATACGCAATTTTGTTTTTACAGATTTTAATTTGTATCTCATTTGTTAAGTTTGCTTCCTAGAAGGAGCCCCAGCTGAAGGAATGCAGCTTGTACTTGAAACACAGAGGTGTGCCGCGGGCTGGTTCTCACGCAGGCAGGCACCCTTTTCAGAGCCTGTGTCTTGAAGACTTATGTTTTCATTTGTGAATAACTCCATGTGCTTCAGCTTCAAAAATACCTTTAAATAATAGAAATCTGCCCACTAGAAGATCTTTTATGTAGCCAAGACCTGTGTCTTGAAATACCTCTAAGTCCAAGGAATGAAGATCTTGTAATATAGTGCTGTGTTTTGTAACTCAGTGTCTTGATCAAAGGAGGGGTTTGATGCACTCCTGGTAACCTGTTTTGCCAGGGAACTTCTAGCTGTTGTTTCCTCAAGAGTGGTTTGATGCCTGGAGAAGCGATGAAGCTGTTGTCCAAGTGCCTGTTACTCACCTCTCTCCTATTGCCCTGACAGCAGGGAAGCTGAACCTTTGGGTGGTTTGATGCAGTCCCAGAAATTAGCAGGAAAATGCTGTTCACAGGAGAAGGTGGAATTCAAGTGCTCTTCTGAATTCCCAGCACTCAGAGGAGGTCTAACCATTTTGTCATCTAAGCACTGGTACCCTAGAGAAACAGTAAGAAAGCAGAATGTCTGAAAATGACTTCAGAAAAAAGGCAGTAACCCTGCTTGCCGAGTTTAAGATGTATTTATTTCTGAGGTCAGACAAGTATCATGACATGACGTGACTGGTTTTTTCAATATCTGGTTGTGGATATCACTAAGTGTTATTTTAAATTGTATGTGACACCATAGTGCAGGTGGGACTTTTGTATCTGTAATCAAGTTTTTCTTCACTGAAACCAGTATCGATTCTTCCAGTCAGGACATGCCCCATTGGTAC
Source organism: Astur gentilis (assembly GCF_929443795.1). Taxonomy (NCBI): domain Eukaryota; kingdom Metazoa; phylum Chordata; class Aves; order Accipitriformes; family Accipitridae; genus Astur; species Astur gentilis. The sequence continues at coordinate 22,955,264 of NC_064881.1, read as the reverse complement.
ACAACCAGGAGACACATGCGTCAAATTTGCAAAAGTTGCATTGAAATCCCTTTAGGCTTGTTCAGTATTTCCTTATGCATGCAAGGACTGAACTGGAGGAAACCTGACAAGTTGTTTAATTGGTGGTGGAAGGATGAGCTCATGGTACAAAAGGAAAATTTTGGATACCTGTGATGAGAACAGGTCTTTGCAGTGCATTGGGCTAGACCCTGCAGTGTCTGTAAGCAAAACTGATGAGGCAGTGGTGAGTAATGCTGAGATGCTGAGTAATTCTTTCAACTGTTTTAGTAACTCATACAAAAAAAAAAAAAAGTGTCCTTTTTCAGTCTCTTGGTTTCAGAATTAGCTTTCCATAAGCAGTGATCACATTTGCATTCTTCTTTTACTTTAGAAAATTGGGCTGCTCTAAGGTGCCACAAGGAGCTCACTGGGATGAGGAGCATGGTGACCAGAGTATTGTCACCACTGATAAACCACCTCCCTTACTGATCTGCAGACAGAACACTGCTGCCGTCCACTCAATTTAGTAATTTGAGTGTCTGTGGACAGACCATACCTAGTTGAATTGCTGAGGTGGGTTGGTTTGAATGAATGCCTAATTCAAAGGCATTATTCAGGTTTTCCTTCTCTGTTGGGTCTGTTGTTTGTCAGGTTATTCACTGTGAATTAATACTATACCTGCATTGCATCTCGGTTAAAATATTTTTAAAAGTTGGCTTTCTCTCTGCTTTCTAAGTTGTATTTAAAAAAAATCACACCTTCAAATTAAAGATAGGTTAGATCTTCTGCCACATATTTATGCTTTAGTGACTAATATTGTATGATTAAAGCTTTCTTTCCCTTTTGCTTATATTATTGATGTACTTTTCAAATTAATTTTCTTTATTTTCACGGAAAAAAGCTTAATACTTTCATTAATTATATGGAAGAATTCACATTGTCAAAGACCTGCATTTAGTTGGATTTGGAAATACCTTTAAATACATCTTTCATGCTTCTTGTCCCACACACAAAGTGGGTGCACGTTTTCTGCCTGCAGTTTGACTAGAGGACATCAAGTTCCATCTCGATCTGGGCTCAAGCAGCTTTTGAGCATGTGAAAAACAGCTCAGGGGCAGCTCCTTCTCACGAGGAGCAGCGATGTGCATGCGTGAGTGTTGTGCAGCGTGTATTCAGAGTGACAGTAAAGAAAAAAACAACAGAAAGAAAAAAAAAGACAAAAAAAAAAAAAGACTGGCTGCAGCCTGCTGAGCATAAGCAGCTGCTGCTCGCTGTCTTGTGCTGTGAGAGCACCTTTCTGACAGGTTCTCAGGCTCGGCTCTGAGGTCAATGCAGGATTAGGATGAGAACCCACTTTGCCTCTCCTGACAGCTGCAGTGTTTAGTCACCGTGTGGTGACTTCAGCCCTGTGGCTTCTAAAGAATGTTTAATTAGTTTGCTCGCTATCAAAAATTATCTCAAGCAGAGACACAAACATATGTTGGAACTGGAGAAGATGTAGTAGGGGGGCTGGTGAAGGGTGGCATCCAAAATATTATGAATAATTTTTCATATAGGCTGATACACTTTGATTCTGATCTTGTGATTGCATGTTGTAGTAATTTATTTATGTATAAATTTTCAGTTTATTTGAGATTAAAGTCTACAGCAAACTGATGCTATTTTCACAGATGTAGGTTTAATTTTTATTATTCGAACTGTAATCTAAGCATTGTATCATGGTCTGTGTTTTGGCATACGGAAGTGAAATTTAAAGTTTTCATAGGTAGTAATCCCAAACTGAAGAGATGGTTTTGTTCTGCATAATTATTTTTGAGACGTCCCCTGAAATCCACATTTCTTTTCTAATGAAAAAGTATGCTGAAGCGAACAAGTACGCTGCTGTTCTCTCCTGCGGAGTAAGAGGTTGGTGGGAACTTGAGGAGCCTTGGGGAAGACACAAGTGCCGTTGTGCGAGGCGAGCCAGCCCGCCTCGCCAGCGCACTGTGAGCACAAGCCAAGTCGAGCGAGTTTGTTATAGATAAAAGCATTGGATCTCTCCTGGTTTCCCCTGGGACCGGCGGTGTCTCTCTGTGACTCCTTTGCACCCTGAAATACGTCTCGAAAACCCAGTTTTTTTCCGAATAGCTTTTAAAGCTGTATGAAATGTATCGGCATCCCCTCCTTTGTAAGCGTTCTGTAAGAAAACAAACTGCATTTGAAGGGTGAAAACCTTTTCACTTGGTCAATGTTCAGCTGCGTGGCTTGCGGTGGGAGTGGGGAGGCGAGGGGCGAACCATGGCAGCATTTGCCGGCTTTCACGGCCGTGTACGAGATGTGACCTGCAGCCTCTGCTTCCACTTGGCCAAACCCCCTGAGAGTGGTGCTCCTGTCCAAGGGCATTTTCCCACCAGGAGGGGAGGGAGGAGGCTAAGGAGAGCTTGTTGGCCTACGGGGTGAGTTGCTGAATATATAGGTCACGTTAGAGCAGCAGAGGTTGCAGTACAGAAATAAATGGATACACATTCATAGGAACCCTGGAGACATATGCCCAGCTATCCTGACTGCAGAACAAAGTGGGGTTTTTTTCTGTCCTTGTCTCTTTTACCTTTTTTCTGCCTTTCTTTTTTTGACTGGTCTTAGGAATGTTTTTTTTCTACAGTTTTGATTGTAACCTCCTTGTGATATGGATAATCCCTACAATGAACCTCAGTCCATATTTGTTTTGTTTAAAATTGTTCTGAATTATCATTATCTGTGCTTTTTAAAATGTGTCCTGAGTAACCTCATGGCCTGGTTTCATCTTCACCAGTCCTTCCATCCTGCTGTTTTAAGCTCAATTAATTTTTCATTAAAAATAAGTTTGTAGGCTTTTCAGGGTAGGAATTGTATCATCTTCCCTGTTTTGTGCATCCCTGAAATAAAATGCCTCTTCCTATTCGTGATCTCAGGCTGATGTGAAAGGTTGATGACATTATAGGGGAAACAGCCTGTTACATGTACATATCCTAGTTTGTATGAATAACTGTCAATAAGATGTGTCTCTGTACAAATAGTCATATAAGATTACTAATTTCTGTTGCTGACTTTGGAATCCTCAAGAGGAATGTTGTAACTACTAATGAAACATGGTTTTTCAGCATCCCACTGCTATAGTGAACTATTATTCCCATTTTATGAAAGAAAAAAATTACAGCATGGAAACTGTAAGGTACCCATGAATACAGACTTTTTTGGCAGGAGTAGGAAGTAACTGAATTTATTATTTCTGTGTTTTAACCAGGAGACATTATTCTTCCTGGCTGAAATTTGTTGATTCACATCATAATTGAAAAGGGCTCTTCTGATAAATGGCATAAATGTTGCTATGGCTTCCCAGCATCTGTTTTCTGGCAGTCAGACTATGGAGCAGCTTGGAGCTAGTGAAGCGTCTACCTCTGCTTGTGCCAGTTTGCAGAACTGTGCCGTAGTGGAGGGTGTCAGCAGGATTCTCCTTCTCTGCTTTGCAACAAGAAGAAAAACTCAACATTGCCTTCTTCCTTAGTGTTTAGATTCTTATTTTGCTTACTTGAGATTTGTAAGAATAAATTAGGAGAGTTAGTAGTTTAACATGTGTAACACACCACATAAAAGTATGTAGCTATATCATCATCCCTCGGCCAGTTGCTGGAGTTAAACATTGACTGATGTTTTGCTTAATATAACAAGTATTTCTGAATGCTAAGATAAAAAATGCTGCATATGGTCCTGTAAACAGATGTTTTCTTATGTTTTGGATAAAGATGTATAGAGAACTGCATGTTTTAAAAAAACTTTAGATGTTGCTATAATCCTAGAGTTTATTGTCCATTGCAATTGTTTAGTGGGCTTTTTCTATTTAAGACTTGTTCGTAGAGAAAGGTTCCTGTTAAAACCTTAATTACTTTCATTTCAGAAACGTAAAAGCTAAATAAGAGTACTGAACTCCTCTGAGATACGTAGAAACATAATACCTAGGGAAAGAAAATGGAGAAAGTTAAATTGTTCTCCCAACCTGTGTACAGATTGGAGCTGCCACTTGTAGAGTATAACAAAAACAACCTGTGTGAAGCGGCATAGTAATTATGCTATGAGTAGAGGAGTAGCAGCTTAAGACTGTTATCTTCTCCATAGAGTGCATATTGTTTGTGTACACCGTTGTTGGGGAGTTGGCCCATCTCTGCAGTGCATCTGGGAGTATTTCTTACGTGAGGCTTTACTATCTAGGACTGCATATTCTGTTGACGGTCATTGTTTCAGAGATGGGCAGAAGAGTTTTGTTCTTATTTTGTCCCTATCCTGTACATCCTCCCATTCCACATCAGCCACTCTTCCTGTTGTGCCTCTGGTACTGTAGATAATGATAGTCCACTACCTGTCTGATAGCGATCAAATGGAGAGTCTTTAGGAAAGCAGGAGAGTACCCAACAGCAGGATATTCTAGCCATTATTTCTCTAAACCTAACTAAACTAAAGAAAACCCTAAAATGTGCTAAAAATCTCCAGATCCTTTACTGGTGTTTTGGGTGAATGGTGGAAGTCATCCTTTAATAGCACTGGTTTGTGTTGGCTGTCACATTAGGAATCTGGTCTTCAGCTAGGACAATCATAGAACCTCAGGATGGTTTGGGTTGGAAGACACCTTCAGAGATCATCTAGTCCTACCCCCCTGCCATGGGCAGGGACATCTTTTACTAGATCAGGTTGCTCAAAGCCCCATCTAGCCTGGCCTTGAACACTTCCAATTATGGGGCATCCACAACTTCTCTGGGCAACCTGCTCCAGTGTCTCACCACCCTCATCATAAAAAATTTCTTCATTATGTTCAATCTAAATCTACCCTCTTTCAGTTTAGAACTATTGCCCCTTGTCCTGTTACTACGGGCCTTGTTAAAAGTCTGTCCCCATCTTTCTAATAAGCTGCCTTTATATATTGAAAGCTGCTCTAAGGTCTCCCTGGAGCCTTCTCTTCTCCAGGCTGAACAACCCCAACTCTCTCAGACAGTGTTCATAGGAGAGGCGTTCCAGCCCTCTGATGGTTTTTGTGGTCCTCGCCTGGACCTGGTCTGACAGGTCCATGTCTTTCCTGTGCTGGGGACCCCAGAGCTGGACACAGTACTCTAGGTGGGCTCTCAGCAGAGCAGAGGGGCAGAATCACCTCCCTCGACCTCCTGGCCACTGTTGATGTAGTCTTTTAGCTTGTGTAGCTTGCCATTCCTCTTCTGCTCTAAATCTTTGGGGTTGGAGGTGTTTTGAAAGTTTTTGCTTGATTTCCTCAGCTATTTCAGTGTACGTTAACATTCAGCACAACAGATGTATCCCAGAAAGAGGGAAATGCGGTTACCATTTTGGGAAGAAATTGCAAAAATCTCTTAATTTACCAGAGTCTTGGAGAGGTGGTAAGGAAGTTCTTGACTAACAGAGCAGTGGAAGATAACATTATTGGTAGAGAATTAATTTTATCTTTGTATATAGGGAATTGATAAAAATACAGCTTGTCACTCATTGATGTATTCCCTTTCATTAGAAGAGTTGTGTGAATGACAGGGAATTGAGTAGGAAGCACTAATTATCAACCGGTGTTTTTTGTATAATTGGGCCTATAATGAGAAGTGCGAGTGGTTTGTTTACTGTGTGCTTCAGTTCTGAAACAAAAAAAACACAGCCAGCAGTACAATAAAGAGCTGTCCTCATAAGTTCACTCAATTTGATACCAATGTTAAAATTTATTTGGTATTAAACCAGTGCATTGCAGGCATACATAATGGTACCAGTCAGTTAAATGTACGTTTTATACAATATGTATAGTTATATCCTCAGTTTGGGGGGAAGACAAAAGATGGATGGAGGATATTGAAACCAAAAAAGCCCACCTGAGCTTCTTTGGTTATGCCATGTGCTGATTATGCCATGTGCTGGTTCTGCCTGGTCTCTATTCCTCAAAAGATTTTGATGGGGAGGGCTTTTCAGGGGAACAAATTGCACCATATTTGGACAATGGTTACTCATGACCATGGCTACTTGCTTGCTAACATCTTGTATACAGCTGTTAATGTTTATGTTAGTGCCAGTTTATCTACAGTAGCAGTGTTCTTGAGCAGGAGGTAGACAAGTGAATATTACTGTTTCCTATGAAATTTGGCATCTTTCAGCAATAGCCCATCTCTGAGGTATTATATGCTATGCTGTGCTGTCAGCGCTGGGGAGAAACCCATCACCTCGTGGGACTTGACCTGAAGGGACTCTGGTCAGCAGATGAGCAAGAGGAGCCAAAGTAGCTTACATGATGGGTCACTGAGCAGCCACGGGTTGCTGTAGCAGCAGTCTACAGAGCTTACTCGCTCATGGTGACTTTATAGTAAAGTTGAGGAAGAACCTTTTACAGATGACCAAGGCTGGGACACAAAGTATCTGCAAAGTAGCTTTGATCATTTTTTTAGTATACCATTTTCAGTATTTGATCTTTAAACTTTACCAAAAGCCTAGAGAAATTGAGGAGGGGTAGTTAGTAATACTGCGAGATTTCATTTTCTTTATATTTTTCCTCTGTCTCCTTTAATAGTGTGTTTGAATAAAAACATAGGACTTCTTTATCTAAAAAACTTTTTGATCAATTTATTGTTTCTTGATAGTGCTGTATGGAATAACCCAAGAGGATATAGAGTATTTCTGATGATTTGAAGGTAGATGGTTTCCATTGTGTATCAGGTATTTTTTATGGGAACTATTGAAAGGCACAGTTTCTACTAAGTCCGCATACAAGTATTGGCTGTTACTGTATTCTGCCAGCAGCTGTAGTAGCTGTTAAATTGCATTTATACCATTGCGTAGCCAGTAATTGTGTATGACTAGTTGAGAGCAGAGGTGGCAATTTCCGCATGGTTGAGGTTGGTTTTGTTTTTCTTTCTGCACGCATTTGTTCAGAAAGTAAGCCAGAATGACAGGAAGGTGGGGCACCTCAGCTTAAGCTATATAGAGTCTGGGATGTTGTGGAGAATAGAGGGAGACATGGTGTCGGTACTGCAGAGCACGCTGTGGGCCCGAATCACGGGTACCTGACTGCGTGGAAACCCACCACTCAGGCCAGCCCTGTGCTGGTTCCCACAGAGGCACTGGAGATGCTCTTTGCCTGAATCAAGAGCTTTCTAACCCAGGAGCATCCCCTTGGTCTCACTCTGGAGATGAGACCTGAAGTTAAGAGGTGGCACAAGAGGAAGAATCTCTGCTGTACAAAGCTCCTCATCCCATCTTCTGCCCCTGGATTTTCCTCCATTTCTGATTCTTGCTTTGTGTTTGGTCCCTGCCTTGTGCCTTAGGTACTCCACTGTAGAACCTGTGTTTCTGAGACACCTCCATCTCTTTTCCAGTTCTGTGCTCTTTTTCCCACTTCTTCCCTGCCTCTGACTCAAAGAGTCTGGTCAGTCCTGCTAGCCCTGTAGTTGCCCTTTCAACAAGCAAGGGGATCTGAAAGCCCCTTCTGCTAGTAATTACATGCAATTTCTGTACCAGTTTGAGAATATAGCTTGTTCAGTGTTTGTCATTAGCTGCAGAATATTGATGGAGATTGCTTTTTCCAAAAGTGGTATAAGCTGCATACAGTATTTACGTTATGCAGTGAAGTATAGACTGCTACCTGTACCTACTGAGTCACAGCAGCGAAACCAGGGCATATTTCTCTAGTATGTATGTGTTGTGTATATGCGCACTCCTTTCTCATGCACAAACATGTGCTTGAAAAGCAACCAAAGAGGAAGGATCCTTATAGCCATTTAAAAAATCTAGCTAGCACTCAGAAGTTGAAGAGTGCTTAAGTTGCCTATCCATGCTTAATTTTCATCTTAAATTTTTCTAAGTCTTTAATATTGTTTAATGCATAGAACGAATGGTATTTATGTAATGAACAGCTATGCCATGCTTTGAATAGTTCACAAAGAAGATAGAATTCCCTATTTCTTCTTGGCATGGGTATGATATCATTATATTAATATGCTTCACAGTCACAAATGAATTTAATTTTTCAGGATCCTATGAGCAGAGAGGCATATTTATCCCAGTTCACAAATGGGCAGCTAAAGATCAGAGATTAAGGATGCAAGTGTCTATTATAAATTCTGGGAATTGTGATTACACAGCTTGAGCCATTCCATCTTCCATTTCTCCTCTGACTTTGATACCTAGCACTCTTCCTGCAGCTGTATGAACAGAGCAGCTGCCTTTGCAATCAGTGCCAGTATTAGATACTGGCTGGTGCCTCCAGCACTTTTCCTTCAGCTGCATAGGCAGGCAGCTGCTATTATATATTAATATGTGGAGTTGGCATTGGTTATTAAGGCAGCTGCTCAACTGTCCTTACAGCTGGAGGAAGGGTGTTTCCTACTAGGAACAGCTCATAAGAGCAGAGAGACTTCAAAACAAGGAGGGTACGGCCTGCTTTTTCATCTCTAAGCTATAGTGCTTAGGGCTGCGAAACTGTTTGATTTCATTAGGAAGTGTAAACAATTAATGGAAGTAATTGAGTACATTCAAGTTACCTGCCATTTTTTTCTTCTGCATTTTATGGGTTTAGAGTGGTGACAAAGTCACCGTGTGACTTGATTATTTTTTTCTAAGCAGAAATGTTTTTATTGCTTAATGTTAACCGATTGAGTTGAAGTTTTGTACTGACTTTAGAATCTTGTAACACTATCTTTTAATTGTACAATTAGTGTTAGGATCTGTTCACATAAGTTTTAACATTTTTTGTGATTTTCATACACACAGAGGTAAAATGGAAAGTAGCGCATGACCATCCTTGCATGTAGCACTTGGCCATTTGTTCAGAGTACTTCTGTGGGGTTTAAAGACTCAAATGAGTTTGAACCCTGAGCTTTTACTTCTGCCCTTATTTAGAAAAAAAGAATGAGAGCTTGCATTACGGTTTGTGCAGCCTTTGACAGATGAAAGCTCTGCTCTGCTGTATTTCATCTGGTCATCAACAGCCAGCAGCAGCTTGGTTTTGGAAGGCCTCGTCCATACGAAACTTCCTCCTGTCAAATTCTCAAGTAACATAAGGCTTAGAAGAAAAGAAGAATGGGGATTAGTGAAAAGCCTGAAAGTGCTGTGTGTGACATAAAGCCATGCCATCATCAGTAAATGACATAAAGCCCACCACTAAGCTACTTCAGACTTTGTAGATGGTGTTGAATGAAGTAGCGAAATTCTGCAGAGAGCACCAAAGTGTTCCTTGAAAGAGGAAAGCAGCGGAGAGCGAGCGAGCAAGGCGATATTTAATATTCTGTTGTGAGTGGCCAAAGCAGGCTTCAATGGTGCAGTACTGTGCACCTCTTGAGTCTCTAGCAAGCTTTCATATAGGGCTTGGAATAAAGGAGGTGTTTGAGGAGTAAATAAGAAAGCGTGAGAGGATCTCGGTATTGACAGGAGTGCGTTCCTCCATGCGACTGGGAGTCCTACGCACCATAAGCTGCTCTTGGAGCGTAAACAAACACCTCTTGGAAGAACGTGGCATGCTTTCCTTTGATGTTGCTGAGAGGGTTTGGAGTACGTGTAAGAAGTAGTCTTCCTCTTTTTCACACCCACCTCCTCACACCACATAGTTAAAATTAGTTTCTGTTCCTTCCTATGATATTTGCAGTATGCAGAGTGAAAGTGTTTTTTTTTTTTTTTTTTTTTTTTTTTTTTTTTGGCTGTAATGAAAATCTTTTCTCGCTTCAAAAGTCTTCAGACCAAAAGTTAAGTTTGTCCTATACTATTTTTAGGTGACAATTCAAAGAAACATTATTATTGAGCGTAATTTCTCCTTTGATATACAAATGAGGTTCTTTTGATGTGGGGCAGTTGTTCCCATAGCAAAGCAACTCTTCAGTGCAGTTCATTATTAGCAAGCAATTGTTAAATGTATGCATCTGTTTACACTGCGTAGGCAAAACGGATTGTGGTGCTACCTAAGCGAGCTTGCCTCATACACTGTGTTTTGTATCTCGTTACTCGTCATGCTGAATTCTGTCAGATTTTGAATGCTTGGAATTAAATTATCCATTGTCATTTTTCCTCGAGTCTGCTGTTTGTTTATTTTACCTTCTGTATTGCAGAAATGTTTCAAGCATTTCTGGAATTACATTACTGTGGGTGTTAATTTTTATGGAGTGTTATCCTGCCCTGCTTCTGGGCAAAACCTGAAATTTGACAGGGGTGGCCTTCATCAGGGAGGTGCCTCATGCTACTTGCTTGATAATCCACATAGACTGAGCTGAGATAGTAGGTATTTGGACACACACAGAGATTTCATAGGTGCTTCTGGTGAGGGTCTTCAAATGCATCAGCTTTTCTGAGCAATGGTCACCTCCAGACAACCCTCTGTTATTTTCAGTACCCTTTAGTGTTTCCTGGTTTTTGTCCCAGACCAAAGGCAACTTGAGTGCTGACAGCAGAAACTCATGTCCGACAGCCCAGTGAGGGAGGATGGATAGTAGTCAGGAAGAAGCGGTGATTTCTAAACTTCTTGTTTTATTTCTCCTGGACAGAAAAAGAATGATTTGCATTTCAGAGTCCCTTGATCACTATGCTGGTTGTCAGCCTTATAATTAGAGAATCAAGTATCAGTTTTTGTGTTGGATAATAGACGGTTCGCATAGGGTGAATTCTGCTAGTGCCAACAGTAACAGCCAATATTAGTGCTGATCTTCTTAAAGGAAGAGGAGAAAACTGAAAACTGAACTGGGATTTAGAAAAGTTAGGCTCTTTTTTCTGCTCTGATATGCTTCCTATAGCAGTAAAACCAGTGATGTTGAATAAAACTTGAATGTATACCTAAGGAACTGAATTGCACATATTGGAGAAACTTCATTTTCATCTTTAGCTTTTGAAAGCTTATTTTTGGCACCTTAACTTTCTTACAGCTTTCCTTCATGTCATAAATACCAGAATTAACAAAGTACTAAAGGAAGTCTTGTATTTCATCATTTCTTTTTTAATCATTTCAATATGAAAATAATTAGTACATGTATTCAAAACCTATTTCCAGTATAGAAGATGATTCAGTCATATCTTTTGGTCTTTGCTGGAGGAAGAACAAAAAGTTGGCTTGGTTTAGACAATTAGCTTGGATATTAGGTAAATAAGTTCAACTGTTAGGATGGTGAAACTCTGAGCGGGCTTATCTAGGGGCTGTTTAAAAAAACCTTCATAGAAGTTTCTCAAAAACAAGTTAGATAAATATTATTGGAGTAACCTCCTTTAGTGTAAAAGGTAAGACTGGAAGTCTCCTCCCACCTTTAATTTTTCTGAATTTGGTCAAACATTTAAAAAGTGGCAGGTCATTAAAGAAGACTTGCTTCTGCGACGCTTTAAGGCAAGTACGGTAGAAAATCCAGCTTTCCAATACAATAGGTGCCAGTAAACACTTCAAAATTCCCGAAATAAATATTTCTGTGCTGCATGTAAAATACTGTCTCTTTTCCAAGATTTCATGTTCGCTTATAAGTGACACAGATGGATGAGAAATACAGCCATATATACATATGTATACATATCACAAATACAGTCTCAAAGTGATCTGCTCAACCTCTTTCGTAAATGACCATGAAGTAATTAGGAGTGAGATGGGAAGCATTTGGCTGAAATATTGATATGACTACTACCCAGAATTGATTCTGCCGCCTCAGTTTCATTCTGTGCATTTTCTTAGCTCTCATTCCTTTCCATTTGCTCGATAGTTGTTGGAAGAAGCTGAGGTGGTCATAACAATTTACTAAAACAATTTACTAGCAGGCTTTGCTAAACTGTAACTTGAGTGAATACATATTTCCTGGCTCACCAAGAGCTTGCACTATTTAACAAGAAATAACCTGGTGATGTACCTTCTCAACTTCTATCCTTCTAATTTCCTATTTTTCTCATCTGTGCTATGAAGTATTTTTTATTGAAGAATGAATTGAAGAGTGAATATACTACTTACAGCTTTGTACCTGGGTTGTTTTCTGTTCAAGCTAGAAAACATTAGGAAAAAAAAAAAGAACATGTGAACATCCAGTATCACCATCATATAGCAGTATTTGGTACAAGCCTACACACACATTATAGCTTAATTAAAATCTCTCATTGCTTTACTGCTTGCATGTGCGCACATGCACAAACCAGTTGACTCCTGAAAGGGAAACTCTTTAACAAGGTATCTTGTTATCACAGAATGTATCAATTAGTCATTTCATAGAAGTTACTTAGATACTGAAATCAGGAAATAAGTGTTGAAAATGCTGAAGAGTTACTAATTTAGAGGGGTTTTTTTCCATCACTCACTATGACACACTCTTGCAGCTTAAGCTACAGCAGAATCTCACTGCCATGTGTTGAAGGATGGCGTCTTTAATACACTGCTACACTGAAATATCTAAGTATTTTTAGTCTTTCAGGGGATGCAGCTTAGTTACCTGTGTTTGATATCAAACTGCTAACCTGCTTTTTACTGCACAACCTGCGCAATTACTGCACAAAACAGTTTACTGTGAAACGTTTATTTTGCAACATCCAAGGCATGAACTAAGGATAAACCCCAGGTGTTTGAATATTAAATTCTTTAATTTTATTAGTCCTCACTTTTTTATGTTTTTTTTGTACTTCATCCAAATTTCTACAAAATACTAGTATTATAAGACATTTTTAGTGCACTTGGTATGTTTGAACATAAAATGTAGGTTGTAGTCAGAGTGGTGCTTATACTTCAGTATCAAATGACTCAAGTGTTATGAATTGTTCTTTTTCCATTGCAAAGATGGATGAGCATGTATTTGGACATGCAGACTATGATGATGGTATTCCAGGAACGTTCAGTCAGTACTTCCCTGGTCTCTTCTCCAGTCCCTCCAGCAAAATTAATTTGGTTTCTTAAGTAAGGCTGAAACATTGGAGTTATGCCGGATAAAGCTGGAAGAAAACCACTGAAATAATTATTTGGAGCTAAATCTGTTCTCTATATCACTACATGACAAGAGTGTGAGGAATTAACTGTTCACGTAGCAAAGGGGAACCCTTGGACTTCCCAGAGCCACTTCACTATCACGGTTGCAGCAGCGAGGTTACGGTAGCTGCTGTCTTACCATCATCCCAGCTCTGCAGGGGTGAGGTTGCCTGCTGGTCCCCCGCTGCCGTTCAGAAATGCTGCTGCTGCATCTCTTGGCCACAGAAATTGCTCTTGGGGCAGAGAATCCAATGCACAGACAAGTCCAAGTCCCCTGCCAGGGATTTCCAAATCCCATCTAACAGTAATTGCAGTGCCAGCTGAACTGTAAAACTTCTGTGGTTTCTTTCTGATTTTTACTCCAGTTGATGAAGCTAAGCCATCATTCTTGCATTTATTTGCTGTTTTATTGGGTGTCAAGTGTGGCAGGTTGCTAAAATCCTGTTAAACAAATCTGAATTTTTATATATTAAATTTTATGTTTATTTGTATAAGTTTTATTTATCTATTATAAACAACATGGCTTTTCATATATTAAAATGATTCCTATGCAAAAAGTGATATTTTAAGGTTTAGTTAGTTACTCTTATTCTGTCATGTCAGTTTATTGGGATGATTTGATTTGATAGAATCTGTTCTGCCCATGGATGAAAGGCTAAACAAATTATCACATATTAACCGACATAATTTTCTTTGTGTGTCAGTTGTGCGCATCCATCAGTACTGGGGCTGAATAGCTTCACCTTAACCAGCACGGTTTCTTCTAAGTTTCTTCTGATGGTTCACTTAACTTCATAAGTGTGGTTAATGCTGAAAGGAGACAGCGTGAGATGTGGCTAAGATGGTGTCTGCAAGGGTGCAAGCCCAACGTGCTTAAAGAACTGGGTAGATAGCAAGGTGCTGAAATACTGTCAGCCTTGCCTGAGTTAAATTGAAGGTTTCAGTCCATAAGCATTGCGGTACGGTAGTGATAACAGTGCTGAACATACGTCTCTCCGTGGAAGGACGTACAGTGTGTGTCCTGGTTGCAGGTTAAATTTCTGCAGGCGGTAAATAGCCGAGCAGGTACTGAAGATCAGTCCTGTAACAACATACACCTGTACCTGCCTCCTGGTGCTCAGCTGTGCTCTGGGCTCTGTGGGTGTTTTATCACCCACGTAATCAGAGTTTATTCCCAAGTATGAGAGAAACTGAATTTGACCTGGGTGACTGAATGCCTTGTATAGTTATTATTGTCATAACTAACACCATCGGCTTCAAAAGTGTTTTACAGCAGGCATAATCTTTTAAAATGCGTAAGTAAATTCTTTCACAGATGATAAAATATTTTGATGGAATTGACACATTCAATAGGCAAAATCATTTATGTGTAGTTTTTTCCTTTTCCCCGTGTGAGAAAACTTTCACAACGATTCTTTCCACCCCAAGAGTATTATGGATTGCTTGGATTGTCAATACTTTCCTTAAATCTTTTGTGGAGTACAATAAACCTCCCTGTCCTTTTTATAGAGAGAGTGGTAGAATTTCACCCCCCATTTAAAATGCAGATAATACATTGTTTGGAGAAGTTTGTTTAAAAGGTAGGTTTAGCTGGAGTGAGTCGTCACCTGGGCGCTCTGTGTGTGTGTGCATGTATTGGGAACTTGATACTGTGGGAAAGCTGCAAGGCACCTTCTAAGGTAATGGAAAAGAAATACTGTACTACAATTAGTTTTACTCACAAACGAGAATAGGATTTTGTTATCATGATTAATTGCGTCTTACCATACTCCACCAGAAGGTAAGCAATAGCAGGAGCTGAAATTCTTGAAAGATGGAAAGAAAAGACTAACAAGTGAAAGGTACGGAAGCAGTCCTGGGATCTCTCTTACTTTGCTAACAAATATAACCACAAGCTCTGACTTCTGAGATAGATGGAAGTGATAAGCAGGTCCCTTTTCAATGACCAAGCCGATTTGAACATTGATTGGGACAAACCATTCTTTGTTTTATTAGTATTACTGAATCCTTAGTACAAAGTTGGCATTTAAACCAAGGGCTGCCTTTACTGCAAGGCGAGTTTGTAACATTTTGTGTGCCCATTTTATTCCAGGCTTATAAACTGTGAATTTTCCATTGGCTTTCATTTGCTTTAATGAAGTCTGTCCAGTATGATACAGTGGCAAAGTCTGTTGTCTTTTATCCTATTCTCCATCTAACTAGTGCCTCTAGATCTCAGTTAGCAGCAGACAGAGGGGTAGAGGCGTCCCAGACCATTTTTATGGCTTTGTCTTCTGCTGTGAGCAGAAGCAGGCAGGGTCCGTGCTGGCATTATCCTCAGCCACTAGCACTGGCCGTCTCCCTCGTGCAGCTGCATTTAGAGCTGGGTCAGGGAGCTGACGCCGAAGGACACTGCCCTTTTTTTTTCTGTTATTATCCTTCAAATGGATCCGGTTCCTGATCAGGTTGGCAGCCAGAGAGCCTGCCTTGTCACAAGGCCAGCACCAGGAGTGGTCAGGTGGGGGTGAAGGAAGAAGGCTCGGACAGCCCTTTCCGAGGTCAGGTTTGTGCTGGGTGAGCATGACCAGGCAGTCCCAGCCTCGTAGACTCCAACGTCCCTGCCACATGCAGGGCAGAGCAAAAATGAGAACTGCAAATGAGTGCAACCTCCTTCAGCTCTGTTGAGGTAATTCACCACAGCAAAGCCAGTGTATGCACAGCCTCTACCACAGCTCTCTACGGCACGGTTCCTAGGAGTTTGAGGGTGGTAAGTTAAGCAGTCGAGGGTTTCAAGGCAGCTTGGGAAAAGAAAAAGAGAGTAAAAGGATAAAAATGGAAAAGAAAAGGGTGCATGACCTGGAGAAGTATATGGAAGGGTGATGGGTGGATGCGCTGGGCTTCGTTGCAAATACTTCCAAAACCACTCTGTTTCGTTCATGTGTGCCACCACTCCAAGTCTGCAGTAATTCACTGGCAGGATGTATTTAGTTTAGTATTCCTGAACAGCTTCAAAACCTATTAAAATATAAAACTCGTTCTTACTTGTCAGAAACTGAAGGTGAACATACCAAACATCGGATTACAGTTTGCTGTAGAATGGTTGCCTGTATTTGTAAAAAGGCATAGTGCATTTTATAAGAGTTTGAAATCTTCGGATTCTTGAAATATCTTTTCAGTGTTTTTAAGAATACAAACATAAATGTTCAGTAGACTATTTTGCAGATAAAAGAAAAATGGGGAGGGGGCTTGAAGTCTGTTCCTGTGATTTTGCAGATAATTTGGGGGAAACCATTCAGAGCCACAGTGCAAATAAATTCTGATTGAACAATTGAAGACCCTTGCAGAATTACTGCACACAAAGGAGATGTGGACTTTTATTTTCTTAAGTAGCGAGCAGTTTGGCACTAGGGGTTGAAGATCAGGACTTGGAGGCACTACAAAGAAATTGCAGTGATGAATTAAGGAGATTGTGACACAGGGTTTGAATATTTTTTGTGTATTATCAAGGGTTGAGTGTAGAATGCACAGTAGTGGTAGGTTAACAGAGAGAAAATGAGACAGCATCTTAACAGCTTCCCTTTTTCTCTGCAGTAATACAGGATATAGGCCAAGGTGCTTGGTCTTCTAGGAGTTGGTGTGACCATTAGCTAGGAGGAAATGTTTTCACTGAATGCTTGTCTCCTGTGACACCAGCTAGAGAAACTTTTGGTGACTTTTTTAAAATTCAAATAAATACTGATAAGGAGTAGTGGGGTAGTGAGGGAAGTTATATAGGGAGTTTCAGTTTAACTGCCTCAAGTTTGGAGGAAAATATGAAAAGTAGAGTAGAAATGTGAGTGTTACATTCATAAAGAAGAGACTTCATTTTTTTTGTTGTTTTTTTCTTTCTTTTTTTTTAGCCCCAATTCAGCAGCCACTTGTGCAGGCATATTGCACAACTGTATGTGTAGTCCCACAGAAATCAGTAAGCTTATCTATGCCAATGACATGGACCAGAAGTCTTAGAGAATACAAGCACTAGTTTGCATATATTTCAGGATTTGCTGTCTCTGTACACGTTTGCGCAAAACCTAGCACAGTCATGCTTTGAAACTGGGTTGAGGATTTGGCAATAACAATGAGGGAAGAAAGGAAAATTCTCTAAAAATCGTATGCGTTTCTTACATTTGACTGACTCCAACTGTTTTAATCTTTTCATGAGCATTTACATCAACTAGTTTCACTGAAAACTGTAAAATGAGAATTAAAATAGATTGTCTATATGTGCACAGATATTGTGTTAAGCAATTGTTTTTATTTTCTGGTAATTTTTATTCATGCATAGAACAGATGAAACATTTTTCTTTCACACAGTACTAAGCTCAAGTACATGCTCTAACTTTATTGAAGTATTTAGTTGTGTTTTATTTATATGAGCCCTAGTTTGGACTTCATTTTTTGCAGTCACCTCTTTTCCAAGGTGATTGGGGTGGAGATATCCAGTTTATTCCATTTGCCAGGATCTCGTGGCTATCGCGGGATGCACTAGGAGGGACATCCAAGTAGTTCCATGCAGGAGATGTTGGCACCCACTCACCTTGAGCCCCTTCAGATGTGGGCTGGTTTCTTGCAGTGCTGTGTCGTAGCCCTTCGCATCCTGAGTTCCAGCAGGACATACTAGCTGAACTAGAGCTGACTCTTCCCATTCAGGTAGCATTAGACCTGGGTCAATAAGACCTTCTGGAAGTTGGAGCCCAGTGCAGAAATGTGTAAATTAGTCTTGATTTGGCAGGGTCAGGGCTAAACAAGAGCTAAAAAATTTTCCTTGTCCTTAGCTGACTCTCTGAAAAGCCACTTTCACTGTGCCCCTCGGAGCTCCTGATACTGGGAGTCTAGTGCAGCTGTATCAGATCTGGCACCATAGAGAAGCACTTTAGATCTGCGTGGTTTGGGAGTCAAGATCTGCCCAGTAAAGATGCTTGGACTGCTTCCACACCCAGGGAGCCCTGCTAGGCCTGATCTCTGCATGCCTGAGTTCAGCCCTCTCTGCACTGAGCCTCCTGAGGTGGAAGTGCTGGACCGATGTCTCCAGATCCAGAGTAAAATGCTGTGGACACCCCTCCCAGATGACAGAGCTGTTTTGTTCCCTTTCCCTGTGGGCAGTTGTAGGAGTTCCTCTAACTCGGTTTCCTCTCTGGAGAAGGCACACTAAGATAACACTGCATGCAGTGAGCAGAAAAAGTAATATTCTTTCTCTGACATGCAAGAGGTATGTCAAAACCTGCCTGTTTTGCTCGAGCACGTTCCCAGCAAGGTGAGCGTTTGAGAGGCTGATTGAAAGGCTGAGCTCTGTTCCAGATTTACATCTCCTGGCTCCGTTTTCCCCAAAGGGAAGGGGATGTAATTTCAGACCCTTGGTTAAAGAGTTACAAACATTTGGGGAAACAGATAAGTTACTGCTAATTGATTCCCTGGGCCGCTTGTTCCCAGTTTCGGAGGTATTGCTGGCATTAAAGTTGAGGTGTAAAGCAGTCCGAGTTAATGGTCTCTGTCAGATGATTAGATTGCACCACGCAGGTTGGGAAGAAGCAGCCAGAGAATGGGCAGGAAGAAAAGGAGAATGTGGTGTTAGTAAGCATTAGCTCCAGAAACAAAACTTACAGTTTCTCCTGATTTTTGCATGTAACCAGGACAGTCCCACCACCAGAAAGTACCATCTAAAGTGGAGAAGAAAACAGCATTTTTCATTCCATCGGTAATGAATTGTTGGATTATTTAAATAGCTGATTAAGTAGATCTTATAAAAACAAAATATAAATTCTCATCAGTAAGCGATGTTCTTTGCCCTCTGTGGAGGGTCTTTCTATAATCACTTGCTTCCATTGGGATGGTTTTCACTGCTTTACAGCTTTGATTTCATGGTAGTACAAGTTGCTGGTTCACATTCTCTTAATGCTGCTGTCCAAGTGATTGACTCAATGTTCAGAAACGCAGGAGTATTTGTACTTTTTTTGTCTGTTGGGGTTTTTTTTCCTCCTTTTTAAACTTCACTTTGTTCATAATCAAAGCCCATGAATGCATCCATCTTGTAGGAGACATTTTACTATCTTTAGTTCAGCATTTCATGAATGAGATCTACATTACAGTCATAATAATTTGTGCTAAAGGGACAAGTAGACCCAGAATCCTCGGATTATTTGATGAAAAGTAGATATATGTGTTTAATGCCTAAAGAAATCCTTTCTGGTAAAAATAAATCCAGGCTAAAACTAGTAATGTAGGAGAAACTTAACCCTTTTCACTGGGCTTGGAGAAGTAGTTGATAACTGCTGTGGCTGTCTGACTCCCTTATTCAGATTAAAAAATAAATTAAGGGAAGGAGGAAGGGAATGAAAGAGCATTTCCTTACCAGGCAGTCACACAAGCTATTGTCTGTGAGCTCCCTGCCCCCATCTCTTTCACCCAGGCGCACGCACACACACACACACGGACACAAAAAGCCAGTTTTGTGTCCTTCTGAGCACACAGATGTTCCTCTTGGCACCCCTACAGTATGGATAGGTTTTTTTGCAGGCGCAGAATGTGAGGCTTCTTTGTTGGAGACAAAGTGTTGCCTGTGGTGGGAATTGCTGCAGTGATGGGAAAGTATCGTAATGTATTGTTGGATTACTGTGTTTTTTTCCCTAGTAGAGACAGTACATTAAAGTAGCTTTGTGGGCAGTGAATTGTTTGAGCCAAGCCTGGCTAATAACACTCTCTCCTTGGCAAGCAGTCCTACAAGGTATGGGTGGCATAGTTCGGACGGTCACGGGGTTTGTCCCAGGCATGTACAGCGGTTCTGCTGCCTTGAGTAGAAGTCTTACCAGCCGTATTTGGTGAACTAAGAAAAGCAGTCTGACTGCGAAGATAGAGCTGTTGTACTTTCAGCTCTTCATTTTTTAGTTGTATGAAGATCTGATATGATACGTGCCTTCTAAATCAGTTTTAGGACAGCTGTTCCGGGTTTTCTATATAATGGTTCTAAGAAAACAGCTTAAAATTAAAACCTAATAGCATTAAGTGTTTGCCTGAGCTTTCATACAGAAAAGGATAGAGTCCTTTCAAATTGTTTCTTGTGCTACAGCCTGCCGGACAACAAGGTGCTTCTTTGGGCACAGTTGGTGACATTGCCAACCTAAAGCTCTGAATCCAGCACTTCTGTTGTTGACGGTACCGACCAAGAGAAACACAGACCTGTCAGCTGGGGTCTAGATTAAGTTCCTTTTGTCCATATCATGTTATTTTATACCTCCATTCCTGAAATACATACAGATTTTGTCATGACTTTTGACTCTTTTGGTTGGCAGTTCTATACCCCCGTAATAAATATGTTTTGATGTGAAAGGTCTGCCTATGTAGATCCACTTGAAAGATTACACAGTTTAAGATGAAGAAAATGAGGTGTGGCTCCATTTCAAAATGGCTCAAGAAAGAGCTTCTAGATGAAAAATTCCTTGAAGAAGCTGCTTCTAGGGAGACTTTGGAGGTGAGACTAGAGGAGAAAGTTACCTGACTCTGTATAATAACCATTAATTATTTTGCTTCTCAGTTTGTTCCTCTAATGACAGAAGCTCTATTCCTTCCTTTTTTCCCCTGATATTTTTATCTCTCTCTAGTTTCCTCACTGGGGAGAAAGATGTAATGATTTAATTTTCTGTGGAGCTTTCAGCTTTCCACATCTAGGAAAAAAACCCCACAGCCTTATCTGGTATGTTTTCTCAGTCCTTGTTTGTGTATTGTGTTTAATGAGAACTTATCAGTGTGTCTCTATTGACCAGAAGACGATAAAGTGGTTATAAAAGAACGCATAAGCCAAACAAGTAGAGCAGGGAGATGGTTCTCCTTGTACAATGTCACGGCAGTTGTTGCTAGTTCATTTCCAGGTGTACTCCACATACTGGATGCAGTTCTGCTGTCATGAATACACCTACTTTTTACTATTTTTAAATAAGCTTTTTTCATCCCTGAAGCCTATTTCTTGTTTGTCTCTCCAATTTCACTGAATTGCTTAGATTATACTTACTCTAAGCTTTTCCCTCTTCTTTCACTCGCCCTTTTAAAACTATAAGCATGCTCTTGTTTCCTGTGTCAGTGTCCCCTGAACAGAATTCCCTTTGGAAACCCTTCCTACCCTTCTGCTGCAGGACATGTTCTGCTGCAGTTTGGTTTCTCTCCTGGCTTTCCCTGGAGGTCCCTCCTTGTCTACTTCCAACCTGGAACTGCCATTTTTGCCTGCATATCTCTTGATATATCCAACTGTTCATTTCGTCTTTATTGCCTCCAAAACTAAATTTTCTGACGATCCTTAGAAGTTCCTTTTGATAATTATATTCAGTGATAGACTGTATTTCCTTAACCTCAAGCACTATAGCATGAGGTTAACCTTTGTAATATCTTAATGGTGTCTGGTAATACCTTGTTTCATGCTCTTTTGTATGCTTTTCCCCTCCCTTTAGTATTTCTAAAAGCTGCCCTTAGCAGTCTGAGCTCACTCCTGACATCATGGTGTGCGAAAGGTGAGTGGCTTGCTAGGTGAGCTGTCTCACTGTTAACTCCTTGCCTAGACCCACTGTGTTCTTCATGGATATTCTTTATATGTTTTCCTCTTCTGTTTCGTGTGTTTCATGAAACACATTTTTTAAAAATCTGAAACACTCCTTTTGCAAAACTGTCCCTCTCCAGACTCCAGTTAAGATCGCTTCATATTAGTTATTTTTAGCAGAAAGTGAAACCATCAAATACTAGGTTTTCTTGAAGACAGGTGCATGGCATTCTGCAGAGAAGTGAGCCTTCCCTATGCTTCACACTCTTCCTTGCCAGTTCTTGAAAATCAAACTGACAATGTCAAACCAGTTGCATTTTTAAGGCACTGCTCCCCAGTAAGATTTTCATGTTGTCTCTGAATAGGCTTTTATTAACTGTGAAAGCCATTTGAATGAATAATGCAAGTGTTAGCTTACAAAGAAATGTTCCTGACCAAATCTGAAAATGTCCCTTTTACAGGAGCACCATGACCTCTTTTTCATCAAAAAGTCTGTTCAGTATTAGTCCATATTGTTCATTCATAATGTAAGCAGCTGATATTGTTCTTGGGACATTCAGATTAAATGCACACTAACAAGGAATTGAAACTTAAAGAAGTGTTACTTGACATACCTTAAAATGTTGGTTCATGTTCTCTGGCATTTAAATGCAGGCATATATTGTAGACTTGCATGCTCAGTGATGCTTCAAGATGATTTGTGTGCACTGGAAATAGGTTTATAATCTGTTGTTACAGTGGTGCTTTTTTGCTGCAAGATCCCATTTTGTACTCTTTTGGCTTTGTCAGACCATAATATTGATACTGTCAGATATTTTTAGCTAAAATCTTTGATTACTTCTTCACTGAGTGTCTTGCAGTCATCTGAGCAATCTGCATACGTTGCATCTTATAGACCAACTGTTAGGTAAATGTGACTTGACTTTTGCCACAGGTGAACAGTAAGAGTGACTGAGCAAGCCAGAGGGCAGATGTTGCAGGCAGTGCTTTTGTATAGGCACCAACAGCCAAAAAGAGAATTGGGGAAAGACATGGGAATAGAGAGGTTCAGGAAAGAGACTGGCACTTTTCAGCAGTCCTTTGGGAAGGAGCAGTCCTCCCTCAGCCTTAGTTGATTGATAAAGGGGAACCATATGGTGCCTCTGGCTCCTCTTGTCTTAAAGCCCCATCCAGTTCCTCCTCCTTTTTGCTCAAGCCCGCCAACTCTCACCAGCCCAGTATTCTCCACAGACCTCACCCCCATTCTCCAGAGTTGTATTCCTCAATCTGCATCTCCTCCTGACCCTGTTCCCCTCTTCCAGTCTTTCTCTGAGACTCCAAACCATTAGTGCCCAGCCTTTTCCCATCTTTACACCTTTCCCATCTCTCCTATTGGATTCACGTGCAACCAAGAATTCAGGTATCTATTTCAGCTGTTCAGCCACTCCATTTTCTGTCTGTCTGTATATGCCAGCCGTTACATTAACATGGTTACCAGCACTCACTACCACTGGAATAGCCATTCTAGCCTCCCCACCTACCTTCTGCATCCAGCTCTCCCAAGAGAAGAATAAATCCAATTTACAGCTATGATGGTGTTTAAAGACAGAGAAAGGACATGGACAGTACTTACAATCAGTGCAGATGGGAGCTTCAGAGCAAGGTTAGAAGACATGTCTGTAAAAACCTGCTGACAGTATGTGAATTATTCTGGTTTGCTGAAGTTTTTCCTGTGTGACAGCTTCTCCAAGCTGTACAAAGCTTGAGTGTTGAGCACTAAGGCTGAGCAGGTTTTTAAATTCATTGTCATTGTTCCCATAGCTAGTGTCATTACCCAGACAGTAAGGGGAAGAAACGTTCTGATTTGAATTTTGATAATAGCTGTGTCTGAATTATCAAAACCTACTATTTTTAATCCCTTATAAGAGACCTACCAGGATGGCTGGTGCAAGGGGACTGGCTGAGTGAGAAAACTGAGAAGCACTGCAAGAAAAAGAAGACAACTGAACTTAGTTGGAACTGGTAAAAGAAAAAACTGTGATGGGGTAAGAAACTGAAAGGAGAATGAGGTTGGCTGGATAAATGGGCTGGGACTAGGGTCAGTGATGAGGCAGTAAGTAAGAGAAGACAAGAAAAAATGTCTAATAGTTTTTCCTGGGGTAGAAAAAGGAAACTGGAAACACCTTGTCAGAGATTCCAGGGAAACAGCAAGAGATCAGAGGAGAAGTTATGATTAGGGAAACAGAGTCAGTGTAGAAAGAAAGATTGAGAACACGTGTATTAAGAGGAAAACTAGAGCAGTATTGTGGAAACTCTATTGTGGAAATTTGGAGGGCTGAACGTTTAGGACTACATACATGAAAAGTATCTGACTGAGACAAGATCCCAGCGTGGGAAGGGGAAGGGACAGAAACTGCAACAGAGATCACTTGTGGAAAGATGGACAGAAGAGTATGAAATAGAGCATGCTTCACATGAGTTTGTTTGCCGCTTTTTTTTTTTTTCCTCACTTTGCTACCTTTTTCTTTGATCTTTTAAGCAGTTTGCCTGGCTTCTGGTGCCCATAAGCATGAAGGGCTATAGGGTTTTTTTAATGTTTTGTAGTATAATTGGCTATGGTTTTTATACATTTAAGTATATAACCTTTATTTTTTAGCATTTTGTAAGTTACAAAGTGATATTTTAATCAAATTAGTTCATTGCATAGTTTAAACAGCAGAAAAAATATAACAATTTGGACTAAAGACGCTGATTTCTTTTATTTTAGAGTGATGTTTCCTCTCAAGTTAAAGGATATATTTTATATTACAGACTGAGAAAGCAACTGGCATAAATTACTGTATGATGACATAACTGTATCTGATACAAGTTCTTAGATGACAGGAGCCACCTATTGCAAGTTTCATTTGTCAAAGCTTACCTCACCATGCCATAGAGAAAAGGTTATAGCATTCATCTTTGATGTGATATGAAGTACATTTTAAAATATAGATTAGTCTGTGGATTCCTTCTTTAAAAACAGAATTATCCTGTCCCAAAAGTTTTAGTGAATGCAAATTGATTCTTGCGGAGGCTGTAGCAAAAATTACAGCAAGATTTTTTTGGTCTCTTCTAGTAAATATTGGGTACTTTGGTTTTTGTCTGAACTGAAGGCAAGCATGCTACTTTTTGGAAGTTTTTCACAACTAAGAAGTTCTACTGAGAGCCTAAATGTCTATACTGAGTGGAACAGAATTGGATTTAAATATTTGGCACCTTTGGCTGTGGGGTTTTTGCTGTTGTAAAAACAAATGCCATTGATTATTGATATCATTGTAATAGCAGAGCTAGACAGTGTCTTCACTGTGGTTCACTCAGGGCTTTTCCATGACAATCATAAAACAATTCTTGTCAGGCTTTGCATTTACCTTCTTCTAGCTATAGGAATGTAAACTTCCATGTTTCATTCCCATACATCTGTGCCACTTTCGGTCAGCTGCCAGTCGTCTCAATAGCCAATGGTGGAGACACAGAGAAGGGTGACAAGGTCTCTGAACTTGGGTCCCACAGAATGAAGACACCAGGGCTTGACCAGTATGTTACGGTTTTGGGCAGCTCCATAAGCATAAACTGAGATAATATTCTACCCCTAATGATGGGGTCACCCCCAAATTCTGCTGCTCTTACCAGTCTGTTTGGTAGTTATCTTCCCACCAAGTGTCAGTACACGCAGCGACATTAGCGTGTGTGCTTGCTTTCATAAGCTCCAGTTGGCCAGGGGTATATTCAAGTGCTTCAGAGTGTTTGTCACATCGGGATCTAGCTAATATCCCCAAACTCTTCCTGGTATTCATTTCAAATTTCTGCTTTAGCAGTGGTCAGAGCAAAGTGGGTTCTGGCTTTGGACCTCCTCAGGTGCTTAAAGCACCTGTTGGTTGTAAGGATGCTTACCATAGGCTCTACTTATGCACTGTTGTTCAAAAACACAAGGTGACAATGACTGTTGTTTAAGCTGATGGTTTCCCACAGGCTTACAGCATTCTGCTAAATGCTTCCAACAATATGAGAGGCTTTTACCTGCTTTTATCTAACGGAGTATCTAGATCTCTGCTTGTATCTAGCAGAGTATAGCCTTTTTCCTTCTAAAAGGATGGCTTTGACACAGGGAGCAAAAATATTCTGAAAAATTATTAAACATGTGTCAAAAAGGGTAAATGTTCAGAAGAAATAAGAGCATGTTTGCTTGCTTAGTTCATGGAAAGAGGAAAACAAATTGAGTAGGAAACAAATACAACTGAAATGGCAATGGGCTGATGAGTCATCAGAAGAAATACTGCATTTTCTGATGGAATATAACCAGCAACCTTAGAGCATTTTTTGTGAAGTGTTTGATTGCAGAGAACAGAGACGTTTTGAAAATCCTATTTTGAGCATCCATCCTTTATTTGAATGACTGGGTGCTGTGCTAATAAATAATGGATGAATAAAATTTAAGCCAAAGGGGACCTTCAGGTCATCTCTCAGGATTTCACTGTATCACGAGACATGACATTTCAGCAGGTTATCCTGAACTGAGCTAACACATCTGTTTTGATATCTCTTCAGTTGAAGCTATCAATGGCTGAAAAGCCTCAGTGCTTGGAGTTTTTGTCTAGTGGTTCATCAATATTATTGGCAAAATTGTGATTCTCATTTGCATTTGTTGGACTTTACTTTCCTGCTGTTATATGCTTTTTCCAGATAGATTTAAGTGCCTTTTAATACCCGTGTTTTCTTTCTGTAAAGGTATAGAGAGCTCAGTCTTTTTAATAACTTAACAGATCAAGATCTTTACATGGTTATTCACAAGATCTTTACATAGTTATTCAGTTTTATGCGTGTTCTTTGTCCTCTCTTCAATAGCCTTTAAAGAAAGGAACACTCTCCTAGTATCTCTCTTACCATCCCATGTTCTGCTCTGTGCAGAATTCACACTACCTTTCTACTGCCACTTTCTGCCATCTTGTTTGTACATACGAGGCTAGAATTTGGTCTTTTTGCCCCAGCATTGCCAAGGGGCTCATACTGGGAGGTGTGTGTCTGTGTGTTATGACTGCTGTATCAAGCTGCTGAAAGCAGGACCGTCCCCCCCCGTCACTAGATGTGCAATGTGTACTTCACTGGAAAAAGCCACTTTACCAAGATGTGGATTGCTGTGTAGAACTGTGCTGCCTTCAGCTTGATAGCAATCTGCTAATCTCATCCATATTTCTTCTGAACAAGAATTTTATGTACACTGGCAATGAGTGAGGGGTTGCTGGGAAGTGGTGTGCTCTTGCTGAGCTCCTTCCCTGTAGATCATCAGAGGGTCACCTGTACAAAAATCATATAGATCTGTGCCAGGGTAGCTCCTCAAGCCACCTACATGGCCTCCCTTTGCTGATAAACTTGAGAGCAGTGTGGGCTCGAGCAGCATCTGTGAATGCTTCAAAACATTTTTGAGAAGCAGGATGAATTGGTCCCCACGCAGCTCTGTCCCACCCCAGCTGCACTGCTTTGCTGCTGGCTGGGGTCATTTTGCTGCTGGCTGGGGTCACTTAGAGGTGGGCTTGCTTCTGAGGATGCATCGTAGTTTCAGTATTACTAATGAGGAGCTACAGGGTGTTTCCAAGTGGTTTTGAACAGTGGTAAGAATGGTGAACAAAATATCTGGAGAAAAAGTGATGGTCAGATTTATTTCATGACCTTTCTTGTTGTTGTATTTTTTCTGAGGTTAATAAAGTGATGTCTTCCACCTAATAAGAAAAAAAGAAAATGAGACACTTAAGAATCTTGTAAACTGTTCTGTACTGTAGTCTGTTAAAGCACTGAAACAAAACCTCTTGAATAATAGATCTGAAAACACATTCTGAAATTCTCACAGTACAAAAATGAAAGACATCAAGACTTCTCATGGCATTCTCTGAGAGTACCATGACTCAACTCTAACCCTGTCTTTGGAGCATTTTATATTAATCCATTTTATAAGGGAGATAGTCCAGGGATTCCTTTTACTGCGGTTTGTGAAAGCCATCACTAGAATGTGTTGGGAGACGTTAAAAAATAATGATGCAAAAAATGTAAAAAATTCAAGTTAAATTCTCTAAATGACACCCTCAGTATAGGAATTAAAAACCAGGTTTAGTAGTTGCCTCCCTACTCCATTCAGAAATGCATGTTTATGAGGGGTGAGACAGATGGCACAGAAGAATGAACGGTGGGCGAGAGTGGTCGTAGCCAGCCCTAGCTAGTTCATTCAGCTTTGCATTGCACAGGTTATCATTCCAAAAGGAG
Organism: Astur gentilis; assembly: GCF_929443795.1. Taxonomy (NCBI): domain Eukaryota; kingdom Metazoa; phylum Chordata; class Aves; order Accipitriformes; family Accipitridae; genus Astur; species Astur gentilis. Next base: position 22,927,506 of record NC_064881.1, on the reverse strand, counting down.
GCAATGGAAACTGAAAACCAGTAACAAATAGAGGGAATATAAGCTAAAATATTCAATTTGTCTCAGAATGGCAGACCTATGTTTTTATAGTATGGAATAGAGGGTGTCTGTGACTGCATTTTTAAAACGAGTGGGAAATACTAGCCAAGACCTGGTGAGACTCAACCATTTCTGTAACTGTGTTGTTATTTTTGTAGCACTGTTTCCAAGAACAGAAAGTTTGTTGCTTTAAATTTTAAACTAATACCTTAAGTAGTTTTAATAGAAGAAGGACTGCTTGCTAATTTGTGATCACATGCAGTTATAAGTATTGGATATTTTAACAAAATGCTTTAATGTCTACACCTATAATTTAGAGTTTGAATAAAATTCTTAATGCCATGTAGTAATGAGGATGCTTCCTCTACTTGTGAAATTGCACACCTGCAAAACTACTGTCCCATTTTCTTGGTAGCAAACGATATAATTAGGATCAAAACCCCATTTTTAGTTGTAGCCTCCTTGTTTTTACATGCTCATTGCTTTCCAAGTTAACTCCCTTTGTAAACCTTTTGCTGTAGCCTGAAATGACTTTTAAATTCAAAAAAGAACATTTCCCCCGCAGCATTCTTGAAAGCTAGTAGGTGCTGAAATACATCACTCCATATCCTCCCCTTCCCATTTTATTATGTAAAAATATTGGAGTTTTTTGTTTATTCATATATTTTAAGGGGACTTAGTAAAATGACTTTTTAAAAATTACAAGTTCAAAATCTTGACTGAAGAGTTCTGAGGGTTCTGGCTCTTGCCTTTAATTTATCATTAAGATTTTGAGAGATTTAAAGCTTCAGTGCAAAAGTGAAAGGATTAGGATAAGGACCAACTTGCAATAAAAGGGATACAGTCAGTCAGAAGGACGCTTCCAAGTTGCTTAAGTTTGGAAGTACACGCTGTGCTATTTATGTGTGTTCAGCAAAGAGAAGACCTACTTTATGTGAATTAAGACAGTGGTTTGATATTTGCATGCAAAGATAAAAGGCCCTGCTTTTAATGTAATAAGAGGACATAAACTTTAATTTTTGTATTTGCTTTTAAAGTTTCTTGAAGCAGCATTAGCAAGGCTGTACTGTATGCTTTCTCTGGGTTCCTACATACTATATTGTACTGGTGATGTACGGTTTTACAGACTTACGGTTCAAATAAGAAAAAGGATTTTCATCTTGCTTCTTTTCAAATTCTTTTCCATGACAGTCCAGAAATTACAAAGAGTACTGAAGGAATTATTTGGGCTGCCTCCAACTTAAAGTCATCTTCTGGAAGTGGATGTTTGAGGAAAGGTGCACCTGTACCCAGTGCTTTGCCCACTCCAGAAGAGACGGAGAGAAGTCTGCAGGCACTCATTCAAACTAGAGGAAGATTTTTGGAGCCCATTGATCGATTCTTGGCTGAAGTTCAGGCGCAGGTTTTCGCTGGGTACTTCAGTGGGTGCTCTGCCAACACTGGCCTGAGATGGTGTCACTGCTGAGCAACAGCAGCCGGTGGATTCCCACCTCTGAAGCTGGGTGTTAGGCAGGGTCCTTCCGTGCAAAACTGGTGTTCCCAAAGGGTTAAAATTGGTGGCTCTTGTGAATAAATTCTATAGGAGTGGGGAAAGCTTTGACTCTACTGGCAAAATAATTTTTTGAAGTTCTGTAGAATATTCCTATACCTTCACTTATGTATGCAACTAAAGTGAATTTAATACTCTTACCTGGCAATAGGAAGTGGTAGGAGGAAAACACATGCATCGTTGACAAACACAGTGCTTGGGGTTGGGTGAAGGTTAATGGTTTCTGCTGATGGTCATTAGATAGGACAATCTTGAATACCAGCATTGTTACTTAAAGATAAAGCAAGTCCTTTTGCAAAATGGAGTAGATGGTTTCTTTCCTTTTACACTGGTGTCCTGTGTCTCCTAGGACACCGTTCCTGAAAATAATAAAATGCCTGCTTTGTTGCTGGGTCCTGCTTCAAGCTTCTGCTTTAACCGTAGGATAGTTTTATCTGTTTTAAGGATAAATACCTTCATGGATAGAATATGCTTAATATGCATAGAGCAACCTATCATTTCCTCTTGCTCTGAATGTGGTGGATAGACCACCACTGCACGTTGTGTTCATGTTTCTACTTTTTCTACATCTTCCACTTCTTGTTTATTCTAAAGTGTTTTAGCTGTAGGGAACATCTGTCACAAAACCAAATGTTTATATTCATACGAATTGGCAGTTGTGTCAGCTCCTTAAAGTGATGTTCTTCAGGATCTCTTTGTAAGCAGATGTGCTGTGACTGGAAAACCCTCTTTAATAATTAAGTACGATTAAAGTATCTGGAATCTGTCTGAGTTACTGAAGCAGCATTGAAGATTGTGGTTCTTTTTATGAAAACACAATTTCTTGGATTTTGCATTACAAATCTATGCTAAAGTCATGTCTGGAAATTTGAGTAAAGTTCTCTGCAGACTGTATGATGAGCAAAGTCTTCGTAATGCTGATATGGGGGGGAGTCATGCTTAAGATTATTAATTTATTATTAAATTAGACCTATTAATCGTGAGAATTACATTTTCTTCACAGATTTTCCTCATGGACTTTCCTGGTTCTAAATAGCACTTTTAAAAGTTTGATTAGAAAAATACGAGTTATATCTATTCACTTGCAAAACAGTTACCACTGCAGTTTTAGCAACCAACCCAAAAGGAACTGTTGCGTGATGAAAAGTTATATTTTGTATTTCAGTTACAAATACGGAGCTCAATATCTCTTCCACTCTGTGCTCTCAAATAGAGAGAGGACTTCTAATTCAATTTAAACCTCATTCAGTTCGATCTTCTGTAGAAAAGTGTTGGACCCTGAAGCCAGTTTTCACAGTAGCATCCTGCTTTACGTTATCAGTGAGCTGCTTTTCCTCTAGGAGGAAGGAGAGGAGAAGGAGGCAGAAGGATTCCGCAAAATTTGTCACAGAACCACTAGTTTTAGTATTAAGTTTTATTGGATTAAAAACATGTCCATCTTTTTAAAAGCAGCACAGAATGTTGTAGTTCACGGGCCTGAGTTTGGTGTCACTCAAGCTTGAATAGTTTTATGCAGTCTTCACTTTTCAGTGACTTTTTTCCTCTTCTGTGCCTCTACTCTGTATACAGTTTCCTTCATTTCTACACTATTTGCCTGCAGTGTTTTCAGTGCTTCTGTCACCTGCTTTACCATTTATCCCCTCTTTTGTATCTTCCCAAGCCTCCTTTTTTCTCATTATAAGGTGTCTGCTCTCTCTTTTCTGTTTCCACAGACCATTTCTCCCTCTCAGTTTTCCTTCTCTCCCTCTTACTTTGCCTTCTCTCAAAACATAATCTCTCCCTCTCCCCTCTCACCCCTTCCCTCCCTCCTTTTCTCATACCCCATCCACTCCTTACATTCATTGATAAAGGCAGAAAAATCTGATAATGTGTGCCACAGATAGTATTAGGGATCAGGATAACTTTATGGTTGGACGCAAAAGCAACCCATCTAGCCAGCAGCTGTCAGTAAGGTGAAGGTTTGGTTCATGCTAGAGAATTTTCTGGAGATTTCTCCCACATACCCAAATGGCTAAAATCACTAGTCAGTTGGTATCTTCATTTAAGGTTCTTCAGTGAGGAGCTTTCCTCTTCATTCCCCTTCTTATCTCAAAACATCCTGACTTCTTTGGGGAACTTTCTCTCTTAAATAAGCCTAACAAATCCCAGAAGATACCATGCATTTTTAAGGTCTTATACATTGTCTTTTAATTTTGTTTCACCCTTGTCTTACTCTGAAATGTTGCATGTTACCTTTCATGAATAACTACCATCAGTTGTGAAACCGTTCTGTTTTGAAATGCAAGTATTTCACAGAGAAAGGAGCAGAACTGATCCTTTCCAGCTATTCAGGTAACAACCAAACATAAGCTGTTCTCTGTCTTCGGTAGGTGTGCCGTGCTTTTCACTGCAACAGTGGTTACTTGCATTTTGGACAGATGAAGGACTTCAGTTTTATGTTTTTAAGAAAATGTGTGGTATTTCCAGTGTGCTGATTCATGCAGATCATCACAGGATTCATTGGGATGAGTGTTGGCAGAAACCTTGCTGGCCAAAGTACCCTACGTAGCTACTTGTTCACAGCGGAGGTATCAAAGGATCTTCCTTTGCAGTTTGTAACATAACTGAATGTATTACCCAGGATTATCCAAAAGCCACAGGAAATTAATGTAAGATAGAATTGACAGGAAAAAAAAAAAGTAAAGAAATAAATGCAAGTCCAGCGTCTTCTCTTAAGATGTTTAGTTTTCCAAAAGGATCTTGGTTTGATGTGCCGAAGGAAGTTGAAACCCGGTTCAGTTTTGCTTCATGCTAGCAAACACTTGTCAGACAGTAAAGATTGTCTGCCCAAGCTGAAGGTGAGAATGAGCGAGGAGGAAATGTGTGCAGCCAGACATCCCTGTTATATTTTCTCCAGTCTGTAGCTGGAGAATGTTTCAAACTTTCTCTTGCTTTTGCTCAAGGTGGTCAGGCTTGGTGCATCTTCAGCTCTCTACGCTTTGACTAGGAAAAAGAAAAAAAAGTATGGCTTGAACTTTCAAAAGAAGAATAATTCTCAGTTTTTATTGCTGGACTTTGATCAGTAGCTCTCCAGGTGCATTATAAAAGATGCTAGTATTTCAAAACTCTTCACTAATTTGGCATGGCCATTTCCACCCAGGGTCTGTTTTTAAAACACGTTGAACACTCGCATCTTCTGACTTAAAAGGAAAAAGAAAGAAAAAAAAGAGCGTAAAACAATAAAACCCAGCCCCATAGGCAGAATGTTTCATTACAATAGTTGTGGGGTTTCTTTTTTAATTATATGTAGTAAAAAACTTGCAGATGATAACCACATTTTGAAGGAGGGGATGAGACAAGAAAAGTTCCCTTGCCTGAGGCCCAGAGTTGGAAATATAAACCACAGTTAGCTGGCATTATACTTTTTTGATACTAGCAATGTCACCAGTGATCTAATGATGACTTGTCCTCCCCTTTAATGATACGTTGTCCTGCAGATAATTGTGCGCATGATAGCAGATGATACAGCAGGATATTTTGATGGAAGACACAAAGCAGTTTCCTATATAATAAACTGCTTTTCTGTAGAGCCTGCATTCCCTCAGCGGGATCTGGTGGTGTCTGCTCTTCCATGGGCAGGATTGTATCAACAGAGACTGGCTCTGTGGTGGTAGAGTGTGTCCCAGCAGTTTTAGTGCTGATGGATTACAACAGTGTTGGACTTCCATTGCAGCACATTGTGTTCTGTGGGGCTGCTACTTCGGTCTGCAGACAGGGGAGCAGCCTGAGGAGATGCAAGGCTGGTGCTTAACAAAACTTAACCTTCTTCCCCTTTTCCCCTTTTCTCCACAGAAAATATCAGAAAGGAACCGAAGTACGCCTGAGACTGCTGGATCTTGAACTCACGTCTAGGTTCTTGGGCGCAACAACGGATACAACATTGCTGGAAGCTGATGCGGTGCTTTTAGGGCTTGCGGAAAGCAAGCAAACAAAACAAAAGGAGTAAATTTCATGTAAATAAATTCACTTTGTGCTCTATAGCAAATTACACAGATGAAATGTTTCCTTAGGAAATAAATGAAAAGTTTCTGTCCGCTTGGTTGTGTAAATAATGAGATCAATAAAAGACAATAAGCACATTGTACCTGATTCTTGCTCCATTTTTATTTACTCATCTTTCTAGCTCTTGGCCTTTAGATTTAAATGTGAAAGGTTAACTGAGCTTCTGTAGGTAATATTAGTTGAATGTTGGCATATTCTTGTATGAAGAATTCCAGAGTTCGTCTTTCCATCCCAAAGGGATGTTGATCTAAGACATTGTACTTCCATGGGGGAAATCCAAAGGCTGCTGTCGTAGTGCTCCTTCCAGTGCGGTGTTTCATACAGAACAGCGTCAAGGGCTCCTGATTTCCAAGTTGCAGTGTAGAATGTTTACTGCAGATACTGCTTTTAATCTGTATTATAATACATCCATCTGCATGAAGAACTAGAGATTATTCTTTGCTTTAATTGGAGCTCTCATTTCCAATGCATGTTAATAAATTTTCTCCAGTTGTTAATATAAATGAAAAGAAACTATTTCAATGTAGTAGGCAAGTGTAGGTCTTAGGTTTCTCTAAGTATATTTAAGATAAATATAATGGATATTTGAACACACAACCAAAGAATCATGCTGTGGTGTTTCCAATATCTTTTGGGAGCATTTGCTATCAGAGAGCATTTCTTTTGATTTCTGGTACATCCAAGTATGAATTCTGCACAGTCATGTGCCATCTGCATAGTCCCTAGGAACACTATGTGTTGAGGGCAAGTGAAATTTGCCATTTATACCACTGAATTACAAAAGAAAGCCTGTTTAATCTTAAAATATTTTTTCCTAATGTTGGAATAACATGAGATTTGTTAAGGTGCTATGCCTTGTTTGTCTGCAGTGACTGTCCAGTGACAATGTGTTTCTCGCTCTATGTACTAATTCAGCAAAATGCATGCTGGCTTAAGCATATATTACTGAAATCCACGGACACCTCATCTTTCTGCTGGAGCAGGCCACGTGAGCAGTGATGGAGCCACTAAAGGATGGTATTGCTCCTTCTGCCTCTCGTGACTGAGCATATTGGTATTTCAGTCACATGAGGGAAGAGGAGATAAGGGTTCCCTAAAGAAGCAGGGTACCAGGGAGCCAGCTCCAGGCTGCCGCAGCTCACACACCCCTTGCCTTGCCTGCATCTGAGAGATACTTGGATAAGATGGCATCAGAGGGCAGAAACTGTGAGCAATTCTGTTAGACTGCAGCTGGCCTGTGGGTCAGATTGCCACCCAAACTCTGCGAGTCTTCATATGCTCCAACAAAATTCATTTCGAACAGGATACAAAAGGTTTAATCTGTTTAGAGGTCTTTTCCAAAAACATTGCCTTTTCTCTTTTAAAGGTGGTTGTCTTTTCTTTTTTTTTTTTTGTTTGAAAGCATATAGAAAGAAAAGGAAAAGGAAAGCGGAAGTGCCTTTTTACCTGGAACCGCAGCCCTACGACACAGTGATTTGATTCTTTCTTACTCCTCTGCCCAAAGGAAAAACTTGACAAAAGAAACGAAAGAAAACTCCTATCCTACCTTTGCCCATTTGTAACACTGAGAAGAGGGCTATAGTGCAGGCATCACCTGCTACAGGTAGCTTCCAAAATGCGTGTCATACATGATCTGTCAAGGAGAATATTTTTAGTATAAGGTGTTTATTTGCCAAAAATACTAGGAGGAGTTAAATGGACAGTGCATAATCATTCTGAAGGGAGTGGGCATGTTTTAACAGATCCTTTTATAGTTTTGCAAAGTGAAGTTTTGTTTCTGAAATCAGTAAGGATCCAAGCAAGAGAGAGGAAACAAGCAGTGTGAGCTTATTTAATTTGCTCATTCATCTTCGTGATCTTAATTAGGGAAGTTTGAACATGAATTTCATTGGGTGTTCGCCTCCAGCTAAAGACTTATACTAGCACTGGAGTAGGAAGAGAAGGCCTTTTTTAAGAAGCCAGGAGGGATTTAAAATATCAGAGAGAAATCCTGTCTGTTGAACGTAACTCATGCTACATGTTTGATCAACCTTGAATAAGAGTGCTTTGAGAGGAAATATATGCGTTAACGTTTTGGCGGCAGGCTGGGAGGTATTTCACAGTAGGGTATCAAGTAATGATTTTGTCAAATCTTCCTCTGGATAACCTTTAGAGAAGTGGCTTTTAGAGACTGTAGTGGTTGCTATTTCAGATCCAGCTTAGTGTTTTATTTGGAAACCCACAGGTTCACATAAACCGACCCAGTCTTACAAATTGTGCGGTTGAGCCTTCCATGGGTTTAGGCTGCTGCTAACCATTCTGGCCTTTGGAGAACCAGTCGTTCTCCCAGTTCATCTTCGGTGACCTTCAAGGCAGTTATTTATTGGACCTCTAAACTGTTCAGACAAGAGTTGTCCCATGGAGAAGTCTCTTATTTGGGGTATGCCCATCATGCATTGCCTCAGTTCTGTACAACTCGCAAATGCAGAATTACAATGACAGAGCAGGGAATTCTGAATTGTCTTTGTGGTGGGCTGTTGGGGTTGTGTTTCGTATTTGTAATACCAACATATGCCAAGAATATGTGTAGACTACATGTCCTTAATGCAATGTAAGGAACCACCGATGTTCATTACTGAACAACCACAATGGCACAATTGCATGGCCCTGTGTCTATAAGACTATTCTCATTTTTTACTCCAATCTTTTATCAGAGTAGAAACTGATAATGCATACAGGTATTTCTAGGGCCATCCATACAGAAGAATAACAAATGCAGACACTTTTCTGCTGGTTGCCACCCATCCCCAGGAGTTCCCTCTTTCTTCATGGCCACATGCCTTTTTGCTCCTTTTCTTTGCATTTTCTGCTGCTAAACACTCACAAGCATATGTACAACTTGTTCTTCTTGAACGATGCACAGTGAAGTTTCCTCCTCCACATAGTTCAGATTCCTGAGTGGCCTTGCGTGTGCCTTGGTTTGGGCAGTTGCATGAATCTGACTTTTTGTTTGGAGGTCATTCTTTTTTCATGTATGAGGATAGTCAGTTCTACTAACATAAAGGAAGGGTAAAGCCACCCCAGCAGCTCCTGTGGCACTGTGCCTAGCCCTCACCACCACCTGGAATACTCTTTATCGGTTAAGTATACTGTAAGTATTACTAATATTAACCAAATGAACACTACCGATTCAACATACTGAGACTTTGTAGCTGTGAGTATAAAACCATCATCTTGCTGGGAATCCTGAGGCCGGTATAAGCCAAGTTCTGCAACTACGTGCATCTGACTGCCCAAATCAGGAATTTCTCTATATACCATGCTGTGTTTTTTTCTAAATTTTGTGATTTTTGTCTTACTCTGAAGCACTGACCAGATAAGCAAAGATGATTACTAAAATCATATGGATTTAATCCTGCACAATTCATTTTTTTGGATAATGCAGCTGAAAAGATGTTCGGTGTTAGCAGATCTCTCTTTTTCTTGATCTGTTTTTCAGAAGTTGGTTTGTTTTTTTTTTTCTCCTATAGCAGTCTTGATTCTTGAAAGTGTTTAAGCTTTTTTGCTCCGAAAATTTTCAGGTAACAACACAGACCCCCACTTCATTAGCAGGTACTCAGTTCTCCATCCTCCTCTATCAGATACTGCTTTGCATGCTACCCACATCTCTTAGCTGACAAATTTCTCACTTAAATTTGGATGAGCCTGACAGGTTCACTTCACGCAGTTGTAATTCATGCTTGTTATGGTGTAGAATTTACAGTCGGAGATGTAACGCTGAGTGCTCAGAGAACAGCATGGAGCGCATCCTCAGCAGCGGGAGGAGAAGGGCTGGCTGCCCCCTCGGCCTCCCCGTCCCCGCTGGGCCGGGTGCTCCGCGTCCGCGCTGGCAACAGAGTGCTGGGTGATTCCATAGCTAGTAGCTGCGGGCAGGTACGAATCTTGACTTCTACACAAGCAAGAAATGTTTCCACACGTTCTGCTTGAAGGACACTTACTTCTTCTAGGCCTGTAACTGAAGTGCCCATGAACTTCACCTTGCCCCACATCCACTTCTTACTCCACCCAAATATACCTGAATGTCCATAGTGCTTTCTGGTTTTACAGATGAGCTTATAAGCAAAGTTAGCTTTAATAAAAACTGAATCAAAGCTGGTTTGGGTTTTAGCTGAAGCAATGCTTTGCCTTTTGTGTTATTCAGGTCCTGTTTTGAAGGCTTTAGTTAGTTTTCCTAAAATTCTACCTTTTATTTTACGAACAGAACATTAAAACACCTTATATGTACTTGGAAAGCAAAATAATAGCTTTATCATGGTGTGGAGTTGGAAGAAAAATGAAAATAGTTCGATGTTCTTTTGATGACTGATGTGCTATAACAAGACCTGGTAAATCCCCCTGGGCTTGTCTGCCCTTTCATATTCCAGGCCTTTAGGTGATGAGATGGGGAAAAAGAGAAATGCTGAAGAAACCAGGCCTGCGTATTGAGAGCAAATTAGCATCTTGCCACCAAAGCTTTGGCACTGAGCTCCTTTCTAAAGAAAAGGCTACTTCACGTTTTACTTTTGTTTAGGGCATTCTGGAGAGTTTGGATTCCTCCTCATTTCTTAATACTGTCACCTTTATAAATCAGGCAAATTATTGTTCAGGCTTTTTTTATGATAGCATTATTGCCTTATGCTGGGAAAGCTTTTCAAGTCTTCTGTTTTGGCTAGAGAGCACTTGTGCTAGATACAAGCATGCACTCTACATGTGTTTTTCAGTAAATTATGCATTCTGGGGAAGCGTTGGTCATATACGAAGGGCCTAGACTGCCCAAATGAGGCTATAACGTTGTCATCTGGCCGTAACCCAAAATAAATATTATCCCTGGTATGACTGCATTAGACTAACATCACTAAATTCTTAAATACTCTTAAGCGTTCTTGTTTCCTTCTGGGTTGTGTCTTTTTCAATCACAGTTAAGCAGGCTGATGCACTCACTCTGCACGTCAGCTGTAGCGAGGCAGCCAGCCATTTGTTAGCATTGCAGCCCGTCTGCCGCAGGCTGAGCGTCAAGTGCAGCCAAGAGTTACTCTTCCCAAATGGGTTAATCGATCCAAGGCATAAGCACCCTTTGGGGTAGATACCATAGTCACCCTGCAGCTTTGGGTTAACTTCTGGAAGTGGCAACATGTTTAAATTATTTTTAAAATGTTGACATTTAAAGTAGTGAAAAAGGTCTTTTTTTCTCCCGTCTTTAATGACGAATCAAAGAACTATTGAAATAATCAGGTCTGTTAGATAGCAGTTCCCCTTTGATGGCCTTTCCTTCACATAACAGCAGCTCGGCTGGTTCAATCCTTGCTTTTCTTCTCAGCCTGAAACCTCGTTTGTATTTAAGACATGCCACATACAGGAACTTAAAATGTTATTTCACAGTCTCAGTCCAGTAGCATGACAAAGAGAGTTAAGGGCTTAATGCTTCTCTTCCCAGGGAGAGGAGCTGTCATCTTCTCGTCAAAATGACTATATCGAATACAAAAAAACAAAACACAAAACTAACTAAAGTTGAAGGCCACAATCTAATGTGCCAGTTAGCAAAAGATGCAGAGACATCAGAGAGAGTTCAGGCTATGCCCTGACCTGCCGCACAAATGAGTATATAAGCATCGTGTAGAACATGACGACTGGGAGAGGTGCCTGAGGACTGGAGGAAAGCAAATGTCACTCCTATCTCCCAAAACGGCCCGAAGGAGGACCCCAGCGGTGCCCGGTGTCAGGACCAGAGGCAATGGGCACACGTTGAAACACAGGAGGGGAGGTTCCCTCAGAACATCGCGTTCTCACCGTGAGGGCGACCGAGCGCTGGCACGGGTTGCCCAGAGAAGCTCTGGAGTTGTCACCCTTGGAGATATTCGAAAGCCGTCTGGACGTGAAGCTTCTTGGAGCTGGCACAGCTGTTCTTCAAGGATGGTTTTTCGGAGTGGCGGTGGTCCACGGACTCCTACGTTCAAATGTCCCCTCCTGCTAGTCACGGCTAACTCCTGCCTTCCCCATCTGCCAAAGCCCTTGCGTGAGCTGCCCCGGCTCGTTGCAGGCTAGCACGGATCGAGCTGTTAAGTTGCTTGACCCAGAGGAAGACGTTTAATAGGCCTGGCGTGGTTTGCTCGGGATCACCGAAGCGCCGAGCGGGCGTCGGCGTGCGGTTTCGTTGCCTCTCGTACCGAGGGCCAGGCTTTGCTGCCTGTGACCGCGGGGCTCGCGCGCCAATCTGGGTTCCCGTTCGCTCCCAGGAGACCGCCGCTGTGCGCGCAGCGGCGTTTGAGGGGCGGCGAGGTCTTCGGCGAGCTGAGGGGGGACGCGTGGCCCCGGCCCCTGGCGTTGCCCTCCGCCGGGCGAGCAGCGGGGAGGCGAGAGGCGGCGAAGGCGGCAGGCAGCCGCCCGGCAGCTCGAGCTGTGAAAGAGCAGCGTCGGCTCGACGTCTTTCTGCCGTGCCCTTTGCACCTCGGGCCGCGGCTTCCTTCGCGCACGCTGGCTCGCCGGGGAGCTGAAGTTTCATTTGCCGACTGAACGACTCTGAAAAAGGTCCCCCCCGTCCCAATTAGCGTCGCCGGTCGCCCGCCTCAATGGCGGGTTAAACCGAGCCGCCGGCTCAAGTGGTGGGCGCGGGTCCGGGCGGGGGGTGGGCAGGGGAGCCGGCAGCGCGCGCCGGGGGGGGGGCCGGGGGGGCACCCGCCCCTCTCCGGGGCGCTGGACCCTTTCAAGCGAGCTGCGGCGCGCCGGGTTCTTGTGTGAAAAACAAGGGGCACAATGCTGGAGTCGTAACCTCCTCACCCCTGACGGCATGGGAAAGTGCACTCCTCAGCTGTTGGGTATAGAAAGGCTGCTGCAGGCATGAGAAATGTTCATAAAAATGCCGTTTAGAGCCTGCCCTTCTACTCCGCACATGTCATCTTGCCTATCAAGCTGCCTAATTGGAAAATTAGGCTGGCCTTAATTTAGGGCCCTGAAAGTTCGTGCCAATAATTTCCCAGAGACTTTTTTTTTGCCCAATTATTATTATAAACGGTTTCAGCACATTGGAAACCTTCATCGGAAAAAAATTTAAAAAATACACCCTGAAAGAGCAGATCCTTCATCTCAGAGAGATTCTTTGATTTCTGTGTGTGAAATTGCATTGTTGTGCATCCTGTGAATGATCATCCGGAGATGAATGTGAGCCCCCGTTGTTTTCCATGCATCGTTCCTTATTGGACTGTACGTGGAGAGCTGAGCGTACTTTAATTTACAGCATGTTCTAATCTCATTTTGGAGCTTAATGCACCTGCTATTTTCCATCTGCTGAGGCTCTGAAAACAGCAGTGGGCAGAAGCTGCCTTGCAGGTGTAAACATCTTCCCCCCGGGGTCTTGCGGCTGTGGGCACCGCTGATCCTGAGTCACCTAAGGAGACCTGAGAAGGTGTGCAGGATCAGGCTGGCTGTTTGGATCCTTCCTGACTTTGATCAGGGCTCAGCCTTGCAGTTAGCCACGTCCAGACAGCTGCAGTCTACGTCTTTGAAATCTCCGTTTCAGACTCTGTTCAGACGACATGGTGAAGATCTCCTCTCTGTGCCCGGATGCTGTCCGTCTGAGACCCCTGATGGGGTAAAGGTGTTGGTGACCATGCGCGCCAGGCTGTCTTCTTTATCCTTGGCCATCAGGATGAGGAAGAGGGATTTCAGCTGACTCCTACTTGTCCTCTGCGGACGGGAGCTGTGCTCTGCAGCCAGCTGGGCAAGAGCTCGCAGAGGCAGCAGGGCAGGGTGGCTTTTGTTGCTCCCACCGTACGTGCCAGCAGTTGGCCGCGTTGGAAGCTGGACGGGCTGACAAACCCTCTCGCTGTGTCTCTTGGCAGCAATAGGAGTGGCCGACGTGTACAGCAGGGACTAAAGCATGACTTGATAAACCTGTTAGTCCTCTGGATTTTTATCCTGTTGCTGAAAGCTGCACACACGAAGCATGGGAGCGGGAGAGGTCCATATCGAAGATGATTTTCAAGGTCAACACTGGATAACTTAAGATAGATGCAGCGTGCTGAGGACATAGACGCATCCTCCCTGGGTCCTGCTGAGCCATCCGGAGAGGCTGCTGCTCTTGCACAGCTGCTCTGCTACTTCCCACCCCACAAACTCACTCCCAGGTGAGTTTCCAACCAACTTTGACCCTACTGTTTGTACAATTTAAGGCCAATTGGTCATTGTGGTTGCTTGTTTCGGAAGACGTGCTTACAGAGGCAGGGGCGGGGAGTGGGAGGGAGGGAGGAAAGGCATCTGGCATGAGTTGGGGGCAGCTGCCTTTCCATCTCCAGGAGAAGAATGCTGCTGAGCACTGGGGCAAGAGGATGCCTGTGAGTGAGGCCACCAGGCACAGCTTAGGAGCAGGATGCAATCTCAGGGTTAGGGTTTGGCAGGTTCAGCCCTTCTCTTGGTGAAGCAAGCTATATGTGTCAGCAGGACCCCAAGCCTTCATCTTCTCCTAAAATTGTCACCACACGCAGGCTGGGGTTGAGGTCCAACGCTGATGCAGAAAGAAGGGCTCACCTAATGAATTGCCACCACCAATTACGAGAATGATTCTCCTTGAACTATCCTATCCATCCAAGCCGTGACAGCCCCGACAGCCTTGGTTAGGCTCTGGCAAGGCCGTGGAATTAAATTTTCTGTGAGTTATACTAATGTCAATACAACTTTGCACATCGCTGTGACTGACCCACAAATCAGAAGGGAAGCAAAGGTTGGATTCTTACAGGTGAAAACCAAAACATTAGGGTAAAGAAAATACAGAGAACAAAGTGAAAATGAAACAAAGCAAACAAAACTCCTGCTCATCTCGGGCTCTATCTGCCCTTCCCGCAGGCGTATAGTGTTGCACAGGAAGTCTCCCTGCCACAAAGCACCCGCACGTCCCTGAGAGCATCGCTGCTGTTTCATCCCGCTGGAGGGCAAAGCCAGGCCCAGATGGGACTCACAGAGCAAGGGGTCCTGTCTTCATGAGAAAGAAGTGCCGTTATTGTTCCATGTTTATTCAGTGGTTTTGAAAGGGCAGGAGGTCTTCTGGGAGCAGGGTTGAGTCTCAGGTGCATGAAGCTGGGCAGAACCAGAGCATGGTCCCTTGTGCAACCCAGAAAGGTGTATAACGTACAGTATGGAGCACAAAGGTGCATGGGTACTGGGTGGAGAAAATAGGATGTAAAAGGTGTATTTCTTCAACTGACACAGAAAGATAAAAGCGTGCTGCTGGCCATCTGCAGCAGTTCCTCTGCCAGCACCTCACTGCGTCTCCATTCAACACTGTGGTAAGACCCAGAGCTCAGCCAAGTCCCTCCTGTAAAAGGGCCAATTACAGCGTCTGTGACCTTATTTTGGGTGCCTTGTTTGCTGGTAGGAGTGAGGGCACCAGGCTGGAAGAGCTGCGACTAAGCACTTTGATGCAAAACACAGTAGCACCCTGTGAGCTCTGAAGATGGGCAGCTGGGGAGGACCTTTTCCTGGTCGTTAGCCCCAGCTTACCTGCTATTTATAGGAAAGCACAGTTGTATGTACATCTGACCCTGTTCAAGCTCCTTGGCACGGGACTTGGCGGCCGGCCTTGCCAGGGATGTACCCCATCTACCGCCTTTTCATCTGGGCAGGCCCGCATTTCACCAGCGTGAAGTTAACGGGAGTTATCCTCCCTGCCTTCCGCCGCTTACAATGGAAATTAGTTCAACAGGATGAAAGGTTGATGGTGGGAAAGCATGTCAGAAAATACAATGCAGAGAACACAACTCTTGGGAGAGAGCCGTTTGTTTTGTTATTTGAAAGGGCTCAGGATTTAGCCAAGGGGGCGTAGTTATAATTTACTTTAAGGGATGCTGACAACTGCATTTGTCAAGTTAGATTATGGTCATACTGTCATAAAGGATCACTCTGTTGTTTTACTGCTAGTGTATATATGCGTAAGTACTTTGGGCCTCAGCGAGGATAAAAATATGGCTCTGATGTGCGAAAACCCGTACTGCTGCCTAAATTTCCACGCTGCTACATGGCCCTTTGGTCGCGATGGGACTATTCAGTGCATACGTTTGAGCACTTGAATGGATTTTAAGTCTTTGTAGATCTGAAATAGCTTGACCTTCTGGCAACCACCCTCTCTTAATTACTTGTCCTAAATACAGGCAGACTGAATGGGATGTGCCCAGACATTTTCAAATAGATGTGATCTCGGTGCTGAAGAGCTTGGGCCGACACAGGCATCTTGATCTGCCCGTACGTTCAGAGGTAGGTACTTGTTTAGCCAAGTGACCTCGTGCCTTAAACTTATGTTTTGCTATTCGTTCTCATGACTTCCCTACTAATTTACGCTACTGTGCTTACACAGAGTGTTACTACTTGCCATCCCCCTTTTATTTCTCTTCATTTTTAATTTCAAACTCTAAAAGTCTGAGGACTGATCTATTTTTTTTTTATCTTTTCCTCAGAAGAATGCCTGTCACTATTTATATTTCTTAATCAAATGTTTTCTTCCTACTAAAAGACCTGCATATTTGAAAAAGCCAAGTACTTCCAAGAAAGCTGCCAGAACTACAGCCCAGCACATTTGCTGGGGAGATTATGCTTAGCAAGGGTAGAGGCGCTTCTGGGGTACTGAGCCATACGGGAGAACTCTGAACCGTTTCAAGCTCCTGACATGAAATATAGTCCCTCTCAGGCTGCGTACCAGTGAACGTGGGCAGACCCCTGAGTAAAGCGACTCTGGTTTGAATGTAAATGATGGGACTTTGCTGCAGTTGTCCACACTGAGGTGCTAGTGAAGAAACAGCTTGGTCCTTCTGAGTTTGATGTTGTGTTTTTGCCAGATCTCTTGCCATTCCTTCTCTTGGTGGGAAAAGAGGGATGAAGAACTGAATCGCTGCACAGGTAAACAACTGCCCGTGCTGGTTTTTTTCCCGTTACTTTCCAAATAACTCTCTCCCTTCTGCCCCATGTTTGTTATTCTTCATGCTGTGCTCCTGAAAAGCAGTAGCTGAGCTTAGGAGAGTTCAGTCATTCCACCCTGAAGGGTTATTTGGAAAGAATTGCTTTCTGCATGAGGGTGGGTACATTAAAACACACCTCTCTCAGCCAGATAGGCAGAATGGGACGTTGGCAGTGCGCATCTAGTTCACTCGGAGCGGTCTGTGGATGCTCGTGCCAGGAACTCAGTGCATGCTCACCTGAATGGAGGCCCTTCTGGAAAGCTACCTTTGGCTTTTTAAAAATCAGGTTTAACTGGCAAACCCTGAGTTTATTATATGATGCCACATTTTTAGTATAGGAATAATCCAATTTTGAGTCTGGCCGTGCAATCGATTCCTGTGAAACACTTGGCCGTGGCTGCAGGAGCAGGTAGGTTTTTAGTCACTGCAGCTTGCTCGCTGGCGTCCAGGTGTCCCCATCTTCTCAAGTTCCTAGTCCCTTGACACTTAAGCTAAATGAGTCCCTGTTGGGCTTTTCCCAGTGCTTTTTGCTCCCAGAAGGACATGTCGTTAGCCGCACGCATGCTGTGACAGCCGGGGTCTGGCCGGGGCCGTGCCGGTGGCACAGCTGTGCTGCCCGCCCCGGCACAGGGCCAGTTCTCCCCGGTGCAGGGGCTGGTGGGCACACCTCAAATTAGCCATGTGGCCAGCGTTTAACCGCAACATTACCGATTCGCATCCAAACAGCTGACAGCCTGAATAATTTACTGCATGCAAATGGTGGGACCTGCTGTCTCTGTTAGTGCTGGGATCTGATTGCCACAGCCCATTAATCGTAATTGCTAGTTTGTGCTGACAGGAGCAGGGCCGTCACCCTGTGAGCGATTAGGCAGCTACCGGGGAGACCGTCCCCCTCCTCGCCCTCTCCTGCGAGGGGGCTAGGGCTTTTTTCTTCCTTTTTTTTGTTTATTTAATTGAACTGCAAGGCCAAACCCAGTGACTCCCGTCTGCTGTGGCCCCTGGGGCAGCGCAGGGGAAGCCTCAGCCCCAGGGGAACGCAGTTGCTTCGGGGGCCTAATTGGCGCCTGAGGGTTTTGTGAGGGCTGCCCCGGAGGCGGACGGGACACCGGGTGCTCCTGGGAGAAGACCTTCCCTGGCACGGAGCCCTGCCGCGGGGGATCGGGGCCACCAGCCCTGCCTGGCTTGCAGGGGACCGTCCCCCAGGGCCTCCCTGCCTCTCTGCAGTGCAGCATCCAGCACCACCAGCAGTCCAGTTTTAAATGGCTAAAGCAAAGGACCGTCCACCCCCTGGCTTGTCTCTCAGATTTCTTTGCCAAGAAGCTTCTTCCTGACAGCCCAACTTCTCTTTTCCTTTTTTCTTTGCCATATTCAGCCTATCTTCCCCACCCTTAGCTGTGCCAGCCGTACAATCGCTCAGACACCCTCTCTGCATTGCTCGGGTACCTCCTCTGCCCTGTAAACCCTTCATGTTCTTCTGCAAAGCAGATTTGGTCCTCGGTCTTCTTTGTTGATCAATCGATCAACTCTGTGAACGCACTAGCTTTCACTTTTGGGTCCTTTTGCAATGGGGGGGAATAGCAGGAGTAAGCTCCCAAAACACAGTGGTTGTGGTGTAGTGGGGTATTTGTAGCTGCTGCTCAGCTATCACAGCTGACCTGAGTGCCCGGGAGGATGGATTGCCAGCGGACACGGTTGGAGCAAAGGGGAGAGGCAGAAAAGAGGAGAGGAAGCTTTCCTCCCTGCAAAAGCCTGGGAGAGCAGGCTACAAGGAAAGGAGGGAGAGAGGCGAGAATGTACGACAGTGGGTGCAGGGAACAGGGAACGAGGGAGGAGGAGGAGGAGGAGGAGGAGGAGGAAGAGGTGGAGGCAGCAGAGGGACCAGACAGTGGGGCAAGAGCTCAGGCAGCCCCGGAGCAAGCCTGGACCTGGGGAAGCTCCTCACCAGAGCTGGGCACAAAGGAGCAGGGCTGCTCATTTTGGCTTGCAATGATAAATGATAGTTTTTCAAGTTGTCGCCTTCTAACTGATGACTGCATGAGAGTGCAAGCCTACATGAACAACTGTCGTTTGAATGGCTGGGGGATGCGGAGAGCTGGGGGAAAAAAACCCTCTGGAAATGGTGTCATGAGCCTGTTTGGCATCTCTAAGCATGTGAGCTATTTCAGGTATGTTTGCTAAACTTCTCCGTTACTTGCCAGCACATGATATAGTTATGCCTGTGTGCATGTGCATGGTGTATATAAGAGGACATGTATCCTGGTGCAATGTATACACAGGTTTCCTTTAAATCTGTCATGTCAGGCTCCCATGTATAGCAGATGAAAATGAGATGTGCTGGTAGTTTGTGGCTCTTGTTGATACAAACTGTATTTAGTCTTGACCAGCTCTTGGACATTTGAGAAGTGGAAATTATTTTTCTTGTTCCTTTTATTTATGTACTCTATAGCACAAGTAACAAATAGCAGAAGCCCTCTGTTACTCCCCTCCCCTCCCTGTCAACCCATGTGTTTACAATACTGAATCCAGGCAAAAATTTTGGAAAATCTCTGCCAGGGGGAAGACATCATCTGATCCCTTCCTTAATTAGAACATAGGCTTGATTTGTCTATCTTGAAACGTGAAAGGCATTTGTATGTTAAGCAAATACTTAACAAAGGCTTAGTTCAACCCTGCACAAATGTATGCAGCTCTCCTGCCTGCTCAGTTTTCTCAGGAATATGAGCATTAAGGGTGAGATGCAACTGGTTTATGTCCTTCTGGTGCTGAGAAAAAGAGATGATTGAGAGCAGGTGTGATAGAGGTCTATAACATTGTTTTATGGCAGGGTTTGATTGTTCTTCCAGTGCAAGCAATAGGGGCATCTAATGAAGCCAGCAAGAGGCAAGTTCAGAGCAAACAGAAGAAAAAAACCTTCTCCAGATGCTGCGTAGCTAGCTCCTTGCTGCGGGATGTTGGGGAGGCTGAAAGCGTGCACAGCTTGAAGGGGACACTCTACAAACTGAAGGAGAGGAAAGCTGCCAAGGGCTGCTAAATGCACAGAAGCCGTTGCTGGCTGAGGCAAATCTGCCAATGGTTGGAAGCTGGGCAATGCTGGTCTGACCCAGTCCAGCTGTTCTTGTCTCAGTCATCCACCCCAAACAGGGGATCTGCTCTCAGATGAGGTGTCTGGGCCACGTCCTATGTGCTGCAGCAACCAGCTGTGGTTGGGTAAAACTGAGCTTCATCCATGACATTAATCTAACCCCACCATTCCTCTGGATGGGCTTCAAGAGCACTGTATCCTCCAAGGCATTTATCAATGCCTATCTGTGTTTAACCTAGGAGCAGTGCCTGGCCTGAAAAATCACTTTGCTTGAGCTGGCCTGTGAAGGAGAATGGGCATCTTCCTTAAAAAAAAAAAAGAAAAAAAAAGAGGTCACAACGTATTGAATTTGACATCCTCTTTACCCAGACCTCCCACCTCTCTGAGGCCTGGCACACACACCTCTTCTGAGCAATCTTCCCTCCGTCAGAAGCTGCCCTGAGGTCTGTGGGTATTTCCATGGCTGAGGTGATTACTTTGCCTTCATGCGGAGGAGGAGTTTGTCCCCAAAGCCCTGCTGATCATGAAGCCTGTGGGATTGCTCTGGCCCAGAGGAGCTGTTTCCCATCGCACATAAACACCGGCCATGGAGCTCGAAACTGCAGCTGCCACCTTGTACCAGTTTAGGCCTCCTCAGAAAGCACCTTCAAAATTGCACTAAAATGGGGATGAAAACCTACTTGGGGGAAAAAACCTCAACAACAGCAACAAAACCAACTCAACCAAAGCAAAACCAAGCAACTTTTTAAATTCAGTTCTCAAATGTCATGATTTTTCATTGTTTTGATCTGACACAGCTTATTTCTGAATGATGGATGTCGTTTAGATATCTAGAAATCTCATTTGAAATGCTAGAAAAGTGTACTTCTCCTGAGCCTATTCCAGCTTCATCTTCCACATCTGTCTTGTGCTGGGACCTGTTGTATTGGCCAAGGCATGGAAAGGTCCTCAGCAGTTCTGCAGGTGCACAGGCTGCTAAACACAAATGTTTCTACAAGGACAAATTCACTAAACAATTTTAATTTGGATATGTTTCTCTCTTTGCTTAGGTGACCTCTGAAATGTATCTCTGCAGTGGTGGGATGTCCCATGCGCCTGCCGGCTCTGCATTGCACCATTTTCTATGTCTTGGCGCTTCGCTCCCCTTTATGCTTGGCTTGTATAAGGGACTGTGCGACATAACAGCCTGGGGGACGGGCAGGAAGAAGTGACACTCTGATTGACCATTTTACATAATCTTTAACAATAGAAGGGGTTTAGTGACTTGGTACAGCCTGTACTCAACATAAAACCCAGTCTGTTATCTAGAAGTGCTTAGATGGCGAGATAAGCTGTTAATGCTAGTGGAGGAACTTTACTAAATAAGAATACAATGATGATATTTTTTTCCCCACTTCCACTCTTTTTTCCTTATTTAAAATGTTCCCTTGAGCATTACCTGATAGACTTGAATCCTGCATCAGGTCATTGTTTTGATTGGACAGGCTGAGATCTTTTCCTTATTTTAGCTGATGCTAAAATTGCATTTTTTTCCTTCTTTTTTAAGTAACTCAAGATATAAGCTAACCAAAACACACATGTGTTCCAATCTGATAGAAAGCAGCTTTTACTTCCTAAGAAGTAAACCCTTGTTCCAGATTACAGGGGTATGTATTATCTAGTGATATTAATACTTAAGAAAAAACTTTATATAATGAAAATTTCCCCCCCTTTTTTTTTTTTTTTTGCTGAAACTCTTGCTGAACTAGCAGCTGTTGTACTCCATACCAGGATGTATACTGATGTGTGTCTAAATAACGTTTACACTACGCAAACTGCAGACAAGAATAATACTAGGGCAGTCTATCACCAGAGCCACCTTTTGGGGCTCGTCATGGAGGAATTAGAAAGAAACCCACCTGCAGTCACCCCAGAGGTGCCCGCGTTTCCCACCTGAGTGGTGGGAGAGCAGGGCTTTTGGCTTCCTTGTATTCAAAGGTGAGGGGAATGGAGTCAGGCTGCGGCACCCGTCCTTCGCATGTGCGCCTCACTTCTCGATTCTGCTGGATGTCCTCAGCTCTGCAGAAGGAGGATGTTCTCCAAGACCATGCTTCTGCCCTGGCATCAACGGAGGGATGGATGCCCTCAGGAAACCGGCCCTTCCCAAAGAGCCCCTCCGTGGAGTCAGGGATGCTTGTCCACATGCAGGACATCTTAGTGGGTCTGTCACACCACACAAGCATCACCTCCGTGTCAGCTCCGTCCTGCCCTGCCGGGAGGGTGAGCGATGTGGGGCCTGGAGGGCACCAGGGGCACTGCTGCAGAGGGGATTGGTTGGCCTGGTGGGAATGTCATCTTTGCAGGGAAGAGGGAGGTCCCCGTGATGTGAGATGATGTGTGGAGAGATATCTGGGTTGGGGAAGAGGCTGCCCCTCGAGAATAGCAGGTTTGAAGGAGTCCTGCCCAAAACCCCAGTGCTACAGAGGGGCAGCGGCGAAGCGCCTGGGCCCAGTGGCTCCGCAACTTATGAAGTGATGAAGTGCAGCTATAGGAGAGGCAACAGTTCTGCAAAAAATGGCATTGCGGAGGGTAATAATCCGGCTTTGTCACGTTGTAGCAGGGAAGGCAAGTGTCCTTCTGGGACATGTAATAGGAGAATAGCTTGGCAGGACCTACAACCTCATCCTCCCACTCTGCTCACACTTGTGTGGCCTCCACTGGGGCACCCGTTCCAGATTTAGTTTCGGTACTGCAAAAAGGAGGTGGGTCAGTTGTTGAGAATGCAGAAGAAAACAATGCTCAGGAGCCTGGGATATGTTTCTGAGGAAACATTGAAAAATCAGCATTGTTTGGACTAATGAAAATATGGAGGGCTTCAACTACGTACACGTCAGCTGTGGGGAGCAGCGTTCTCCACGTCCATGGAAGACAGGAAAGAAAAGTAATTGTTTAAATTGCAGTAGAGGAGCATTGCGTTAGACTTCATAAAATCATTTCTATCAGTAAGGAAACTGAAGGAGTAAGATAAATTGCCTGAGGGAATTTGTGCAGCTTTTGTTGCTAGAAATCTTTAAGGACAACTCAGACAAACATCCACCTGGCTGCTCTCCTGCCCTGAGCAGGGGAGTAAGTGAGATGACTTCTTGAACTTTCTCCTCTTCTAGGACCTATTCAGCGGAGGGCATTAAAAATGTGCTTGAATCAGACTGGAGTCATTGGCTTTGTCTTGGCTAGGATACAAGCATTATAAAAAGTGTTAAAATTGATCCATATTCAGGAAAGCATTAAAACATACGAACCATTTCAGACACGTTTATCACCCGGTGGGTTTTGTCTTGCGTAGGAAGGAAAGGGCTGGTAACAGAATGTCTTAATTAACACATTTCAGAACTCCAGTGTGGATGCAGTCGTGTAGCTTTCAACATCTCCTTGCCGGCCAAGTTGAAAGCAACGCTGCCAAAACTTTCCAACACATCTTTAAATCCCGGCCGAGGACCAACCCGGAGGGGTTTAAGCATGTATTTAAAAAGAAGCTTTTGCTTAGTTTACACGCTGCTTGCAAGGGTGCCAGGCGAGGAGTTTCGTGTCCAGGGTCGGTGCTCACCCGGCGGGAGGACACGCCGTGGCGGATGCCCACGGGATGTGCCCAGCCTTTGCCGGCAGCCCGTTGCCCCCCGCACAGCTCTGCCGCTGGGACACGCAGCCCTGGGCAGGGGCTGCTCTCCCTAAATCCGCAGTGGCCTGGGGTTTCTGCCCGAGAGGATCGGCGTGCCCAGGACCTGTCAGAGCAAGTGACGTGATTTCAGTGGAGCGCAGCAGGCCTGGCAAAGCGGCAGCCCGTACGGTGATGAAAGTTTTGTCTGTCATCTGTCTGGGGACCACCGGGACGTGCAGGACTTTGCCACCAGCTCTGCTGGGTGCTGGGTGCTGAGAGCGGCTCCTGCCTGCTCCAAACCCCAGACCTGTCAGTCGGGTGCCTCCACTTCGTCTGTTCACATCACTCCAGTCATTGCTCCGAGTAAACTCTACTGTGTTTTTCATTCACCTCCAAATTTTTAATTTGTCAAATTTATTAAACACCTCACTGCAGAGGGTAAAATTTAATATTGGAAGTAATGCACAGGTGTTGTTATCCAGGCAATGCCTAACGAATGATGAAATATGAATTAATTAATATTTTCTCTTGAAAGGTTTTTTGTGTGAAAGTCCTTGTCTAGATCCTGCACAGTTGGTTATTTTCCGCTTAAATTTTTGCAGTGTGAGGTTAGTGGAAGAATACCAATTACATAATTTTATCTCTTAAAACACAGTATTTAGAGGACAGAGGCTCTGTGAAATACTTGACCACCTTCATTCAAAAAGGAGATACGTTCGATATACATGAAAAATGTTTTCCTCCACCTGTGGAATGAATGCGACCAATTGCTTCACACAACTCACACTGGTACTTTTCATTTCCCTGTCAGAATATGATTTGTATCAAACAGTTGTTGTGTTTGTGTCCTCTCTGATTTACCACTTTTTCATACATGCTTTCCATGCTGGAGACTGTCTTCTCTCTTGCTTCATTTAAAACCATCAGCCTTTTTTTCCTACTGTGGCCTGTGTGCCAGAGTTTTATGTGTGCCACTAGTATTTTTGCTGACCTCCTAGGCTCCGTGGGATATATTAATTTCCTCTGAGCAATCGCAAAACCTTACTGGTTTTTTAGCAGGACTTTAGCACGATTTGAAATGTGCGTGTCCAATCCGAACAAATGTGATTCTGTTCAAATACCTGGTGGGTTTGCTTTTTTAAGCTGTTTACGAGGGTGCTGGATGGTAACCTGTGCAGCGTCAGGCAGATGCGCCCAATGGCAATGCTCATAGTGCAGCCTGTTTTCAGTCTCGCGATTGCCCTACACTCTTGGAAAACATTTAGCTATGGCCTTCGTCAGCAAGACACCCCATTTTACGGTAGGTGGATGTCAGCCAACTTCACCGCCGCGTGCGGGGGTTTCCGTGCTCACGATGCGTTGCCTTCTGCTGTCTGATCACAGGGTCAGGACCTGAAGGAGCGTGTCCTTTTGTCTCCGCAAAGCCACCAGGGAAGTCCCCGCTCTGTTGCAATGAGTAGTAAAACCCGTGTTAAAATCAACAGGACCGATATTTTTCCCTGCGTGTTTCCTATGATACACACGGCCAAGGAAAGCGTAGGTAATCCTGTAAACACTGAAGTAGCCTGGTGTAAAGAAAGGCTGGCAAGACTCTGGGTATGAGTCAAAACTTAATTCATTTTTAATCCCGGGGCTGGCCGGCAGTTGCTATTCTGTTATCAACCTTTCTTCGCCCCCCAATATTTTGATTCCAAAAAAAGAGACTAAAAACAATAACTGCTTGGTTAGCAGCGGTTTCTTTATGAGCAATATAAATAGATGAGTACTGCACTGCCCTACACCGAGAGTTTGAAAAGGGTATTTACAAGGCTCCTTAAGTTAAATGAAGTATAAGATCTTTATTGGTTTGTGGGCTGTAAGCGCCTGTGGCAATCCAGAGACAAACCGAGACCAACAGAAAAAAAGTACCCTTTGATAAATAACCTTTCCATATTAAATGCACATCAATCTGACATCAACAATTAGCTGTCAGGTGCTTGGCTTTGCTAGCAAAGGCCAATTTTCAGATTAGTGCTAATTGCAGGGCGGGCTGACACATCAGCTCAGAGCCCCGGTAGCTAACGGCCTGGGTAGGAGCGGACTTCAATAGTGGGAGCAGGGGAGGGCTGAGGCTGCCTGTCTCCAGCTTGCTGGCAGTTTGACTGTAGACTAAAGTAATGGAGCTGGCAGGGTGGAATCAATTACTGGCCAATGAAGATTTTCCCACAGGTCGAGGCTTGGGAAAAAAAGGACGTTCCTGCTGCCGAGACAGCTGGCATGGACTGTCCACTGGGAAAGGAGCCTGGAGAATGAGAAAAAGAGGGACAGTTCTCGGTGATAAACTGGTGACAGACTATAAATTATGAAAAGGGGATTTGGCAGAGGATTTAGAGCTTGCTACCTCTGCTTTTCCCTCCCCCAAGATTTTAATGCCAGCCATGTTCACTGAGTCATTCAATTATCTTAGTTAGAAAATAAGAAGTGTTAAGAGAAAAGGCTCAGAATATATTTTGCTGAGCAGGGTGTGCACATGTGTGGCGCAGAATATGTTTTGCTAAACAGGGTGTGCACATGTGTGAGCTGAGCTTTTAAAAACCTTTAAACCAGCACTTTCCCCTCCAGGAAAACCTTCGGACCGAGCCCCTTGATGCAACGCTTACTAATGCTGCTCTGTCTGGTGCTCGCTCACGAGATGGTTGGATTCCTGCAGTGCTGTTTCAAAGGTCACAAAACATTTTGCCTTTTTGATTAATCTGAAATTTCTTTTCCCGCTCCTTTTCTATAGCAGTTCACTTTGGTCACGAAGAAAACGGTAGCGATACAGGAGTGCAGCAACTACCTCTGCGTTTTGCTGCATCTGGGCAGCAAAGTCAGCGATTTACTTGCTCTGAAAAACACTGTCCTTCACTGGCAGAAAGGAAGCACCAAAGCATTCAAGGCTGGGAACAACCAGCTCCTTCTGTACTGAAAATAAGGTGTTTATGTTCTCAAAATTAAAATATAACAGTTTAAGCGTGCACTGAAGTGAAAGCTGTATATAAAAGACTGACAGAGATGCTAAGCTAAAGATGCAGGTCCTATTCTTCCTGCTCCTTTTGAATATGTTTCCATACCAGGATGAGGATTAAATTGTTTTTTCCTGTCTCCCTTTTTGTACTCAGAGGAGTTTAGTTAGAAAAGTCAGGAGGCGACATGTCAGCACTTGTCATTTTTTGCTGTGTAATATTTATTGTGATCAGAAAACTAAGAATCTTTGGGTTATTTTTGTAGCTTCATTATAACTGAACAATACCTGTAGTGGGACTTCTGTGAGGCTGATGAATTTGTCTGGGCTTTATGTCAGTGTAACTGAACTGATGACTGTGTCTACACCTGCAAACCTGGGATTTGATGTGACTATGTGCCTGTGTGTGCGCCTATATTGGTGAATCTCTTTCTACCCCTATGCACCCCAAAATAAAACATAATGAAGGCGTCCAATCACCCAGCAACTACCAAACAACAGTTTACACACCTGTATTTTGCAGTACAAGCCCACAGGGCAGTTCACTTGAGAACGGGGTCACAGCCCTGCAGTGACTGCCCCAGCTGCCCCAGACCAGGAGCTATGTTGAGATGTGAGCACGGTAGTTACCATGGGCTTCTTTTGATTTGTCTTCTGTTTTATAAGCCAGTATGATTTGCTTGATTCACAATTTTGAGCTTTCTTTCATGTCCCTGAGGGATAGAAATCTACTTTTTAATGAAGGCTGAGTTTCTCACATTCAGGAGCTGGGGCTTTAGGAAAAACACCCATTATCACAAGGCATTAAGAAAAATCTCAGGAGAGTTGGCAACGTTAAGTTTAGGTTAGGTTTGAAAGGCTTTGTGGGAGGTTTGTAAAAAATATGCCTCTGCGGTTTACATCAAGTTTAACTGGATCTTGCCGAAACTTTCCGATTGTGCGTGTCAACAGATGGATGAAAAAGAGCTTGATTGGTACATCAACTTGCAGGGTCTGGAGAAGGATTTCTCTTGGCTGTGCCCAAGAGTTGGGAGAAAGTACAGAAAAATCCAGCAGTCACCTGGCTCAGCCAGAGCCCCTTTCTCCTGCACACTCCTCGATGTGGCTGATCCTCCTCTCGTCTTAACTGCCTTTCTCTTTTCACCTCTGCAGACACCAAAACAACTCCCACTGCCGCTCCTCAACCATGACAGGGGAGACCAGTTCCCCCAGAGGCTTCGCCGGTTGTTTCACCACTTCTTGTAACCCTTCTTGGCTTCAGCTTTGGCGTTTGTGCCAGCCCTGCTCTTCCTACCGGAGCACCCGTGATCCCACAACACCCAGGCTCAGGCAACCCTGTATGATGGCCACCACCATGGCCACTGCCACCATCACCACTACCACCACAGGCTACAATAGTCCAGCAGGAGCTAAAGTCCACCCACTGCTTTTTACCCCAAGCTCCAGCTTTGCCTGATGGTCTCTTCCCTAATTCAAAGGGGGTGTTTAAGGGTGAAGAATGAGGTATTGCTGCTAAGGCAGATAACAGAGAGGTGATGTTAGTGTCAGGTAAGTTGATACTGCAGAGGGAAGATTCCTCTTGGTCCTCCCCTGCCTTCTGTGGTGTCTCCTGGCTCTTCGTTTCCCTCCCTTGCTCTCTCACAGCTGTACCCACATGCAGGCTGGGGCAGATGTAAAGGTGTATGTGGGAAGTACACATTGCTCTCGGAAAAAGGCTCGTGTCGTATCTACTGTTTTCTTTGTGAAGGATGACGGATATCCTTGATTCTTCATGGAAGGAAATCTGGATCTGATCATTGGGGTTAAATAAGACACACAGTGGCAGTGCCGCTTTAGGAAACCCAGCATGTTGGTCTGGCAGGGTTATTCTTGAGATAAAAAAACAAGGACTGCAGTTTTTAGAGGTACCAGCTGAGAACAGTTCAAACTGCTAAATTCTAGAGTGGAGCTGATGCAGCTGTGTCAAGATCTATTTCAAAGTTTTCCTTAACAGGAACAAAAAACCAAAGAAGATGGATGGATGGACTCAAATCAGATGATACACTTCCTTGGAATAAATACAAGTGTCTAGCTATGCTGTGAGCCCAGCCTACCCTGAGCCTCATTTGTGGCATGGTGAGATAAGCAGGGGGACAGTCTGAGAATGGGCAGGTCCCTCCACAGGACTGTGACAAGGCTCCAAGATACAAGGGGTGACATTTGTGGCCTGAGGTCATGGCTTGCACAGACAGTTTCATGCATCTTTGTGAAAAAGGTGTTTGAGGGAGTCAGGTTGGAAATTACCAGCACTGTTGGGGGTCTATGAGATGCCCAAGGCATGCTGGGCTGTTCCTAAAACCTGATGGTGTCCTGGCCTTGCTACTGCTTTTTCTCTTGTATATGTGGCAAATCTGTTCTCCAAATTTTATTAGATGTTTTTGTTTTCTGAAATAATTTAGAGACTTACCTGAAGCCCTGCTGACAGATCTGGAGACTGAGCAATTTCTTCACCAAGAGAGGCAGATCGGGCAGTGGTCCTTATCAACTGCAGCCACAGGAGCCTGCAGTTTGGACTGTAATTTGCTTCCTTGGGTCAGAGATTTCCTGGTGGGGTGCCCCGCAGGATGAGCAGCCCCGGTGCTTGTTTTGGAGTTAGCCTGACAATGGGAACGGTGACTGTGGTACCTACTACAAAGGGTGCTGGCAATTAAATACCAGCAGGATTGGGCCATGCAATATCTTTATAAACTGAGGAACTGTCCTTTTAGTGTATGCATGTCTGTGCTGGTTTTGGCTGGGATAGAGTTAATTTTCTTCATAGCAGCTAGTATGGGGCTATGGTTTGGATTTGTGCTGGGAACAGTGTTGATAACACAGGGATGTTTTCGTTACTGCTGAGCAGCCCTTACACAGAGCCAAGGCCTTTTCTGCTCCTCACCCCACCCCACCAGCCAGGAGGCTGGGGGGGCACAAGGAGTTGGGAGGGGACACAGCTGGGACAGCTGACCCCAACGGACCACAGGGATATGCCAGACTGTATGATGTCATGCTCAGCATACACAACTGGGGGAGAAGAAGGAAAGGGGGGACATTTGGAGTTACAGCCTTTGTCTTCCCAAGTCACCATTCTGGGTGATGGAGCCCTGCTTTCCTGGAGATGGCTGAACACCTGCCTGCCCATGGGAAGTGGTGAATGAAATGCTGGTTTTTGCTTTGCTTGTGTGCGTGGCTTTTGCCTTACCTATTAAACTGTCTTTATCTCAACTCACGAGTTTTCTCACTTTTTTTTCTTCCAGTTCTCTCTCCCACCCCACCGGGGGGGAGCGAGCGAGTGGCTGTGTGGGGCTTGGTTGCCAGCTAGGGTTAAACCACGACAAGGTCAAAGGGCTTTTAAGTGTGTCACATGCATGTTGGCCTGGCAGCAAATTGGTTTGACCGAATGGAGGAAAAATGCACCTTCTGAGGTTTCCCTCTTGGCTGCACTGAGCCCCGCAGGGTACCTGCAGCTCCTCACCAGTGCCTAATGGCAGGGTGATGATGGACTTACTTAGTTAAATTAGGTGATGTCATGGCCACAGAGCAGTGCAGTGAGATAAAAAGAGACAAATTCAGATCTGACTGGTGTCTTGGCTATGATTTTTCATTATAATTGCTGAAGACTGTCTTCTGTTGGCTGCATCCTGTGGCCGTTGCTTGTTAAGGGAATCTCTGTGGCTTTGTCTGCTTGGTCTTGACTCTTTCATGACTCACCTTATTACAGATTCACCTTCCTCATGTGACAAGTAACATTCAGAACAGGAGAGAGGCTCATTAATGGATGTGAATATGTGGTAGATGAGGCACCAAGATGTCAGGAACAAATCCAGCCACAGTCTGGTGGCTGCAATGAGAGAAAGGTGTCTGAGCGACAGGACAGCCTCTCCCGATCATTTCCATGGTGGAAATCTCATTAGATGTATTCAAATTGCACTGGAAGGTGAATAGATGGGACAAAGCTGATTTTTGTATCAAACAGGTAATGCGGGGCTATTGTACTGACTGTATAATTTCTTTTTTATATGTAGTTCAATAAAATCCTCAGGGATAGCCTTGCTTCAACATTAGGTCTGGCTTACAGCAAACTGTCAGAAGTTTCAATGACTCTTATTCAGCCTTGGAAGAGGCCAAACAGGCCAAAGAGGAGGTGCAAAGCTCTTCCACTGGGTAAGGAAATTATTTTCATCATCCGAAGTGCTGTCTCCAAAGTCTCTGCCTGAAAATCCCCCCCTCATCCCAGAATAATTCAGGGCAACTCCGATTGCAGAAGGAAACCTACTCAGAACAGGTTTTCTGTGGGGGCTTCTCCATGTCTCAGGCATGGCTCCTAGTGATAAAAGGGAAACATGTGAAGTGATCCGGAAACCCTGTAACAAGAGCTGTGGCAGATATCTGTCCTCCTGGAAGTTTTTTCCCACATCTTTCCCCTGCCTCTCCCAGGGAGACAGATGGGGAAATACTTTTGGCTGGTGGAAAGTCAGCCGGGAGGGCTACAAACCCTCCCATCGCTTCTGTTTTCTTTCATGCCCCCGCACCCCTCCAACGGGAACCGTCTGTGTACACCCCGACACTTGTAGCGGCGCTTGCACGGCTCCGGGGAGGCCTGTCGGCCGCCCTAGCAAACACGGCCGCCGCTCGCTCGCTCGCTCGCTCGCGGGGGGACAGGGCAACAATACCCTGGCCCAGAGGATATCTCCACCCAGAGACCTGAGCTGATTCCAATCTCGAAACACTGAGGAAACAATTGAAAGCTTTCAGGCTTAGGTAAAAGGACTGAAAAAGGCTCTGAAAATGTGGAACAGTATGAATTAAGTGTGAGCATCCTGAACAGATCCTGTTTAAATGCTGGCACAAAAGACTTCCCCGACAGGAGCCACCCTCGCCATCCCTAGGGATGTTTTCTAGACAAAACCACAACATAACTAATAAAAAAATCCCGCTCAATCACCCCAAAACTGTTTGCTAGCACCAGTCGGCCTCCACCTCCACGGACAGGCTCACGTGTCCCTGCTCACATCCGAAAGCCGTATCACTTTGGTGTGACCCAAGCAGGCTTCCATGCCCACGTTGAAGCTCCCGTGGTGGCGATGGCTGCAGGGTCACCAGCAGCCAGTGACCTGGGACGGGGTCTGCAGTGGCAGAAGTGGCTCCGAGTTACCCCAGCTCATATACATCCTTCGAGTGACTTTAAGAAACTTGGCTTCTGACAGAGGCTTTCCGTGCCCAGAGCCAAAATGTGAGGCATTTTAAAGGACTTACTCAAACCCACTATGACTCATGCGAAAATAAAGCATTTCTGGATATGAAAAGACCATTTATCCCCTGTACGCACAAACCCTTTTTTTTTTTTTTTTTTCCCCTCTCCACATTGTAAGCTCTTTGGGAAAGGGGACTTGTTATCGCTCTCAATTCAGGGCTTTCTGACCATGTGGTATCTGATTTTCTCCCAAAAGGAAATAATGAAAAAGCATCTTTCTCCCTTTTTTTCTCTGCAGCAATTCAGGCTATAAGAAGATTAAAATTATCAGGATTTTCTACTTCACGTTTTCTTATGTAAATATGTAAAATATCATGACTGGGAGGGCTGAAAAGTTGTCTATGAAGTATTGGTAGCTGACAGATTAAAGCTTCATATCCTGGCTTGTTGTCTATTAACCTGTTCATCAATTCAGTATGAAAAACATTTCGAAATATTAATAAAATATAGAGCAAATTTAGCTTATCTCTTTTTTCTATTTATTTCACTATTTGCCTTCCATTCAGAGGAAATCAAAACCTGACTGCCCAGGAAGATCCTCAGTCCTGTGCTATCCTTCCTTAGCCAAATGTTTCTGGTATTTATTTCTTAAGAGCTTGCACAACCTCTGGCATCTGCAGAAATGAGATCCAAACCTCAGCCTGCTCTATAGGGATGCCAGCGTACGGCCTTGCTCCTCGGACAGTACTGGCAGAGGGGGCAGCGTGCCCTTCTCTGAACGCCGGATGCCACATGACGGTGCTGCTCTAAAGCACCCTCAGAAGGAGTCTACTCAGGATTTATTTTTGCTCCTCTAAATACCTTTTTAAGTAACTTCTGCTTATTTGTACAGCTTTCCCAGAGTCCTCTTTCCCAGCTTGTTTATAGTTGGAAGGCCTTCTGCTTATTGCTCATCCTAATCTCTTGCATCTTTACTTAGCAGAGCTGAATCTATTGCCCTCATCCCTGTCTCCACTTTACTACAATCGATTTCATTTTCTTTATGGATCCTCTCTCTCTCTTTGTGTGTTTAGCTTTTCTGTGTATTCACAATGTGTTTGCAGTTTCCAGGATCACAAACATGCTTCCAGGGTTAACTCTTACCTTGCGGAAGGATCCCTTTTCCTAAGACTAGCTCCAAAGCCAGAGCTGTCTCTAGCTACTCCCCCATCAGTCTTACATCTGAGGCAGGCATCCTCCAGTTCGCTCCTGATTAAGGGCAGCGGTCCCTTTTTTTTGGCCTGTGAGGAGACCACAAAGGCATCGATCCCTGGGAATCGAGTCCCCATTCCTAGCCCTGCCATGACCTAAGGGCTTCATAAGCTGTGGCACTGCTTTTCACCATGAAGCTTTCCTTTTTGCTTCTTCTCTCCGCTCCCTCCAGCCACAGCAGCTTGCCTGAACCCTTTTTTGAACCCATTTTTTGGTTTTTTAGAGGCTCTTTTGAACCACTGATACATGTTTCTACTTTTCCTTTCCACAGACTTGAAGGCTGGCAGTGTTTCATTCTTGGTGTATGTAAAAACTATCTCCTAAATTTCACTCCTCAGCATCTTGGAGGGCTGTGTAGCATCCATCCTTACATTTCTTGACCACAGTTTTCCTAATCTCTACGTCTCCTTGGCTTAGTCAAAGTATTTGCTTCTGATTTCAACCTTAACAATAAGCTGTTGCTCCCACGTTTGTTTAGTTTCATACGAGGGAAACACAAGCTCTCCAGCTCCTTATATTTAAAATTCCTCAGTAATTTTTGCACTTCATCCATTTATGTCACCTGCACAGTATAGGTATTTTAATGAAGACAATAATGCTAGTTCAGCATTTATTTTATCCATTCAGGTAACACGCAGTAAAGCATATTGCTAGTCTTTGTTCTCCATTACAATGTATTTTCTTTCTCTGCCAATTGCAAGTGGGGGAGCACTTGCCCTGTCATTACTGTCATTATTTTTTCCATTCTTTACAAATATATAAGGTGCTAATCAGGTTGCTTTTTTGTAGTAGCAGAAGAGGAGATAAACTGTTGGCATTTTTATTCATACTGTTTCATCATTTAAAAATACTAATTGTCTCAGAAATCCTGGGGTTCTTGCCTGATTCCTCATCCTGCCCAAGTTCCTTATGAAAACCTCTAAACATGAAAGCCTAAAAACTGGGTTTAGATTTTTAAAAAAGGAAGAACATTTACACTTCACTGGTGAGGGTTACTTAGTGAGAATATCTTGCAGAATAAAATCATGTAGTACATATTTATATTGTGTCTTTCCTCAGAAAGTGCTTTTCAACCTTTTAAATGGCCATAATAAGTAGGAGAAGGACATCGTATATCACTGAAATGTATAACCCCAGACATAAAAACACTACACTTTTGAACATCTTATCTTTGTAGGCTTCCTCTTTAATGAGCAGAGAGGTAAAATGAGCACACAAAATTAACCTCCTCTCAGTATCTCACTAGTTTCCAAAGAAGGTGATCTGAGCTCCAGATCTACCCAAGGAACTTGTAGCATTCCTCCAAGTTAAAAAACAACGAGTTGTAGCATCCTGATGCCATCTTTGCCTATTTGGACAATGCAGAGAGCTAAATTCTATGACTCATACGGTGTCTGTGCAAAGAGGGGAAAATTGTCTATAAAAAGAAGGAAAGAAGAAAAGGCGCTTCCACAAATCCTGCCGTATCGTTGGGTGGGTTAATTCCTGCCTGCGCTCTGAGATGGAGCTGTATCTCAGCCTTACAAAACGAAAAAAACCTACAGTCTGATTTGCAGATTTGGTTGTTTTCTATTAAGTCAGCTCCTGATCTGTGCCGGTCTCACCAGCAGAGCTTTCTGACTCGTGCTGCCTGCTAACTTTGACTCAAGGCTGGCTTGGCACTCTCTAAAACCAGGGATTGTCTCCAGTGACTTCTGGGGACGTTGGCTCCATCCTGGATTCCTTACCCTCACCGCAGATGCTTTCAGAAACATGCTACAGAGCACCATGACTCTATTTAGGGTTTTTTTTCCCCTAGAATTAACTAATTTTGGTTTTGGGTTTTTTTTCCCCATAAAGGAAACCCCGGCTCAAAGTGGCTTGGGGCACAACGTCAAAGGGAACACGCTGTATTTTCTTCTTTCTCTTCTTTGGAGTAAAACATTCTCAGGGGCTCTTGGATGGCCTTCCTTTTCTCTCCCATCCCTGAATAAGGTTGTTGGGCAGAGGCAGCTCAGCTCTGTTGTGCTCTGCTCTGCCGTCCCATGAGTAACCAATGAAGTGACTGATACTGCAGCCTCTCCTTATGTGCACAGACCCTTTGAAGTCACTTCAAAGGGGTTGTTTGCAAAGGGGCTGCAGGTACAAGGCAGTTAAATACGGCCAATACCGTCTCTACTGTTTAATGATTCAAACATTATTTCTTATGAGCAAACAGAGGCATTTTTTTATATTGTTGACACTGATCCTCTAGCTTAGCAAAGGGCACTCGTGCAACATTTTCTGACTCAATTTATCATCTGCCCTAGGCATTCGTTGCACTTTTCTCATCATTAGGGAAGAAATAAAAGCCATTCGCTAATCCCCAAACCACTTTGTTCCTCTACGGCCCTTCAAAGAGCAGGGCCCCTAAATGGTGATTAAGGACTCTGGAGACCTTTCTCAAGAGAGATTCCTTTCCTTCCCCATATCAGGCAGAAGGAATCAAATTCTCAAGCTGGGTAATGTTTTTTTAATTAATACCACGGGACTGAAAATAAAATAAAATAAGATAATTATATGGGGCTTTTAACCTTTTTTATAGGCTTTTTACGTTGCCTTTAAATAAAAACAACTCTCTCTGCTCGGCTTGTGGATTTAGGGTGATGGTGTTAATTTGCAGGCTGAGGCAGAGATGATGGGAGTAGGGAGTTAAGCTAAGCTCTACCTGACCTCCTGCTGAAGAAGCAAGAAGATCTCCTTGTGCCCTCTTGCTCTTGGCCCTGGGATGTCGTCTGCACGGAGCCAGAGGAACTTCAGCCCCCCCCAGCAAGATGGGGACCGGAGAGGCCGGGACTCGGGCTGAGCTCCGGCCCCACAGCGGCTGTCGGACGTGGGGCTTTGCGGCGGGTTCGCTGCCTCTCCGGGAGCAGCTGCCTGCCTGCGGAGCCTCCTCTCCCCGGCTCTGGGTGTTTGCCGACGAACACGAACCCACTGCACCGGAACACGAACCCACTGCACCGGCAGCTGTGGTGCAAGTTGAATTCTCTCATGTGTGTGCAAAATGTGGGGAAAAATACTGGCATCTGCGGTCATTTGCACGGGTGTGAGGCAGGTGCTGGGCAGAAGTTCAGCAGAAAATACCCACCCCAAAAGTGGGAAAACCTAGAGGCCTCCATTTCTGTTTTACGAAACTCCTGGTTTTTATCTGTGTGTTCTTTCTTCTTCTCTGGAGCGCTTTCCAGTAGCATGTGCCCTGTGAATACCAATTTGAGACATGACCTCCAGTTAGGAGCTTTCTCTCTCTCCCTCCCAGGCTGGATGCTCACATTTCTTATTTTCCTTTGAGCACAGCAAAGCTTTTTTTAGCTCTGATGCTGTTGTTAGAGGCTTGGGGACACAGGTGCATGCGTGGGAGAGCTGAGGCACAGCCACAAGTTGGAACACACTTTGTTTCGCTGTTAGAGGGCTTTTCTCTTTTACCTCCATCCCCGACCAGAGCAAACATGGGGGTTCAGAAGAAGCCCTGTATGACAGAAATTAAATATGTTTCACCTCTTACAGCTGGCTTCAAAAGCTCAGCACGCTAGAAAACTGTGATGAGTCAGTAATACCCATGAAAGGAAAATAACGTTCTTCTCATGGTAGCATTTCTAGGTCTGCTTTGTTTCGAGCCTCCATTTTAGGAGAACAGTGGGAAAAGCACTTTTTTAAAAGTCCCCTCCTGATATCAGTGAAACTCTGGTACTCTCGATAAAAAAAAAATCATTAAGCCACCTCACAGGTAAGGCCAATGGTATTGGAGTTGTAAGGGGGCTGCAGAGCCGCCACCACTTCCATTGGGCAGTGCAGGAGCAGGAGGGCTCCAGCCGAAGGCTCAGCCCAGCGATGCTGGCTGGTGATTCCCAAAATGCAGCCCAGGGACCAGCACTGACCTGCCCCAGCTCAGTCCGTGTCCCAGCCCGAGGATGCGACACGTGGAATGGGTCTTACTGGGGATATTACAGTTTTGGTGTAGCCCTCAAGAAATGACCCCCAAGGTCTTCCAGAAATTGGTGCTATTTGTGCCCACGGGAAGAGGAGGAGGAGGAGGAGGAGGAGGAGGAGGAGGAGGAGGGTAGTAGTTCTGCGGCAGCAAGTAAGCTTTGCTGAAAAGCTTTGCCGTTACCCATAGCGAGTATCACAGCGCTTTGCCAGACCTTCTGCGAGAAAGACTGGTTTGTGCCTTTTGTACAAACCACTGGCTGAACTACTAAGCTATATTCTCCTCTCAGTTCAGGCCCTCTGGTGTAACTCTGGAATAAGCTGGTGCTAGTCAACGGAGGCTGAGCAGCGCTAACCAAGCAGAATTTGTCCCTTTGGTTTTTCTCGCCCCTGGCGGATTCATCTGTCATTGGGAAGAAGCAGAAACTTATAATTAACGGAGAAGCAGGAAGGGAAAAGCAGAGTTCAAAGCCATCTGCCAAAAGAAAACGATCCCAACTGAGTCTCCCATGATTGTGTCTGGGATGACAATCACAGCCCAGCACTTCCAAGGACAGCGTATTGTTGTGCCGTGCTCCCCGTCCTCTACCGCCGCTATTGTCCTCCTGCCTTGCCTCGCTCGTTGAGCTGTAAGTTGCCAACCCCAAATTAGGACTCTTCAGGGGCTAAAGGTCAACTGGCAGCTTTGCGATCTTTCGGAGGATGTGAGTTATGATGAGATCACAGAAAAGTCTTCAAACGACGAGCAATGCAGCGGCCGAACGGGTTGGCGTGGAGATAAGGAACGGAGCAAAACGGGGGGACTGACCCGTTCCTCTGGGTAAATTTCTACACAAGCGCTGTCTCGTTTGGTCCGTATAGAGCAAGCCCAGTTTAACCTATTTAAAATGGGGTTAAAAGGGGTCATAAATCTCCGCAGGAGTCGAGGATCGGCAGAAAACTCGATCTGATCTCTTTTACATCTGTTTCAGGTTCTCAGCCTTATCTGCTTCAGCTGCCTTTACTCTTTGTGGTCGCACACAAATGCCATTAAACAAAAGTCCTTTTGCCGGGGCTGAGTGGCAGGTATAGGGTGACTGTACCGCGGGCGCGGCGGAGGCGGAGGGGAGGGAGGGAGCGGCGGGAGTTATTGCCGCAGACAGCCCCCGAAGCCCGCCTGATTGACATTGTAAATCTATACAGAGGGGTTGTTTGAGGGGAGCCTGTCAGATTGACAGTGTAAATGTGTAACACACACAGCCTGGGAGAGAGGAGCCTGCCGGCGGGTGGGAGAGCGCCGGCGGAGTGTCGGTCACACGGAGATTGAATTACAGCTGCATTAGATCAGAGCTGTGGGAAACGGCACCTCCTAAACACACACACGGCCGCGCCGGGGGCCGGCCGCCCGGCGGGCGGGCAGCTGCGGGGCCGAGGGCCGGGCCGGGCCGGGCCGGGCGGAGATGCCGCCGCCGCCGCCGCCGCCCCGGGAGCGCTCCCCGCCGCCCGCCCTGCCCGCTCCGCCGTGGCCGGCGGCTGGGAAGAAAAGCCAAAAAAAAAAAAAAAAAAAAAGCAACCGAAAAAAGAAGGGGAAAAAAAGAAAAAGGGGGGGGGGGGGGGGGAAAGGAAGGAAAAAAAAGGAAAAACCCGAAGGACAAAACCCTGAAAAAAAAAGGCCGGGATGGGAAAGGCGGGATGGCAGCCCCGCAGCTGGAGGGGCCAGACTCCAAAGGGGATTTTGCTGGCTTTAACCGATACCTTTTAAGATTTGCGGGTTTATAGCGTTTCACTGCCGCTGTGGGGAAGAATCTTAAGACCCCGCCGGCCCCCTCAGATACCAATCGCCCTCCTAATCCTTTTGATTTGCCATATACTCCGCTGGCATTTCACGAACCTGCGGTATTAGTGCCTCCGAGCTGAGGGGCGGCGGGGCCGGGGGGGGTGGTGTGTGTGAGGCTGGAAAACAGAAACATTTTAAGCTCTATTAGAAAGGGCAAAAAGTCAGCTGGCTTTGAAATGAACTCGCTCAGCAGGAGCGGTGGAAGCGTTTCCAGCAGACAGCGGGAAGGCATTTGTTTTCTCGGCTGGCACCGGAGCGCCGGCCCGCCGTGCCGCGCACAATGCCTGCCCTTCTGCGGGGCCGGGGCCGGGGCCGGGGCCGGGGCCGCCCGCCCGCCGCGGCGGCGGCGGCTTCTGCGCTGCCGGGGGAGGAACGGCCTCCGCGCCTCCCCTTTAATCGCCTCCCTTTGCACATCTCCCCCAGGGCTGGGTGAGCGGGGGTCAGAAGATGACCATAAAGGCTTGCCTCCAGAGACCGGAGCTCTCCTTCTTTTAAAAAAATTGTTATTTTCGTTATGCAACCCACTTTTCAGGGCGGTGGTTTTTTATTTGATTTCCCAGTGCCTCCTGCTTTGCATAATCCCCTCTCTGCCCCGCGCTACTCGCAAACATTGGCCAGTCCGTTTGTAATTTCTGAACCCCTGGGCTAATTCTCATAAAGAGAACACAAGCCAAAGAGCCAGACAATGCCTGACAGCGAAGCCAGGGCTCCGCAGACTCCGCAGATCCAGAGGGCAGCTTGTCCCCAGACACGGGGCAGGATCAGATCTACGCTTCGCAGCTCTTGAAGTCTCGGAGACTTACTGCGAGGCTGATGTGTGCAGCCTGGCTGAAAACCAGAGCGGCTGGCAGCAGGGAGAGGCTGTCACCGAGCTCACGCAGTTGTGGCTCCTAAACTGCAAGAGACATAGAGGTACGCTGTGATTTGTAGCGAGTGGCCCTGCAATATAAAAAACAGATCCATTTTTCTCCCGTTCTTCCCAGGGATTTACAGGCTGGATTGGAGCCCTACCGTCT
Source organism: Astur gentilis (assembly GCF_929443795.1). Classification (NCBI taxonomy): domain Eukaryota; kingdom Metazoa; phylum Chordata; class Aves; order Accipitriformes; family Accipitridae; genus Astur; species Astur gentilis. The sequence goes on along the minus strand of NC_064881.1, from coordinate 22,887,986 downwards.
CGGCTGGCAGGATGCTCCCTGTAAAGGCAGACCCCCGGCGCCGTCACATTTTGTCACACTGAGCTGCAGACCGAAGCGAGCAGCAAATTACTAGTGCTCTGTGTGAAGGGCACGCAGAGGGCCACCACGCATCGCCTGCCCGCACATCAGCCAGAGGGGGACTTCCCTAGCTTCAGGTCATTTCACCTCCTACAGACAGCACAGCTGATCGCAAAATTGGTCCTTAATTGCCATCTCTCTGACTGACCCAGCTCCTTGAAGAACCTTCTACCAAAACCATTCAAACTCAGCCAGGTTTGGCTGACCTGGCCTGGATGAATAATTCCCACAGCTATGGTGGCAGAGCTGTTGAGGGCGGGGGGATGGAGGGATGATGAACACTTTGAATGGCAACCGCTGCAGCTGCAGCCAGACCAGCTTCAGGATCCCTGTTCACAACAGGATGTCCCTTGGCACCGGGGTTTGGCGGTGGGCTTGGCCACTCTTCCATGATTATTCAGGTTGTCTGTTTGCTCACCAGCATGGTTTTAGTCCAGTCTCCAATATGCAGAAGGGATGAGGCCACTCCCTTTTGAGGGGAAAGAAAGTTTAGCTGTGTGGATATAAGCTGCGTTGTGGCACTTGGCCTCATGAGCCCTGGCCTGCTTGTTTAAGAGTAGAGACATAGTCCAGGTAGAGCAAGCCCAGAGCTTTACAGCAGGGGTTTGCTACTCCCAGTTCACAGACAACGTGCCACGCGACAGACTCTGACACTGCTTTGGGTCACAGGAAATTAAATCTCAAGACAGAGCCTGGCAGACTCTGCAAGGAAAATGTCCCCTGCGGTGCATCTTTTGCTCAGGCCCCTTGCTCACAGGCCAGCCAAGGTCAGGGAAAGACACATGAAGATGGACAGATCTTTATGTCTCCTTCTGTAAGAGACGTCTGTGTTACTCAGCGTAAGGGGAGCTTTGAGCCCTGACTGCTTGCAAGCCTCATCCACACCGGGTTTCTTACTGCTTATCCAGAGTTCGTTACAGTGCTGTCTGCTACAGTATTTGGGGAGGGGGATACATTCAATTTCATGGTCGTTTAGAGTTTGTTCACTTTTGGAAAGAGTGCAAGGATTGTTCCAGAGGATTTTGGTAGGCAGCAGCCCCCAAATTCATGTCGTTTTGGCATTCATACTCTATTACACTTACCAAATGAGAATGGGAAAGGTGCGGGGAGCAGCATCCCCCAGTTCTCTGCCTTCAAGCTCCAGTAGCTGCCATGGGCACAGCTGTGCTCTCACTGACTACATCACTGCCTGATCTTGTCATTTTGCCAGCCCTAACCTTGCTGGAAGAGATCAGCCTAACTTTCCAGCGAAGCTGACGCAGCCTTGTCGGAGAGCGATAGGGTCCAGGTGCCCCACTCTTTGGCCAACGGCCAGGCCTCCTCCAGCTAGCGCTAACCACGGGAAGATGTTTCTTCCTGCACATAGACGTTTCTTGTTGAAGTCTCCCAGCTCAGCCTACGACTCCCAGGAGGGAAGACTTTATTCCGTCAGGTTGACCCCATAGGACTACAAAACCTCGTTCGGTGCCACATTACTCAAAAAACCTTTGCTAAGAAGGTGCTTCTCCAGCTTGTTGACTGATTTGGGGTTCGTTACAGCTCACTTGCTGAATAACTCACTGATTCTGGTTCCTGCTGCTGTCACTCAGGGGCAACCCTACACCAGCGGTCAATCCACTCCTGTGAAAGGGCTGCAGGGTGAAGCAGGATTGCTTCCACCTCCTCCCACATGCAGCTAAGCAGTTTGTTGTCCTGAAAGAGAGAGAAACGAATTCGTTTGAAGACAGTTGACAGCAGAGCATTACAGAAGACATTTTCCTGTACAAAACAACAAAGACTATGAAAAAATAGAGACTTTCATACTGTGCAAATTTTATAGCCGGAAAACTTTTCATGGCTTTATGAGCCTTTTTCACAGCCTTTACGAGAGGTAACCACCGAATGAGGTAGGAAGTCAGAGCTGCAGATGCATTTGCATCTCAGACATTTTGGCAGGTTTTGGCCTTTGGGTGAGAAGGTGCTGATGCAGTGTGGCAGGGCAGGAGGCAGCACAGGTTCCATTTGCAGTTCTGCAGAGGATGGTTAAGGCATACAGTGCGAATAACTCGCCTTTCAATTTCCACTGCTATCAGGACTGAATCAGTGTAAATCCACAAACTCTGGCCATCAGGAGCTTTCTGTGGAGCGTTTTGCAACAGCAAACAACAATTCCTCAAAGCAGAACTCTTTCCAAAATAGGATTTTGGAGAGAGAAGTGCTCCAATTGATTCAAAGTTTGAAATGAATATGCTGTGTCAAAGTCATTGAAATATAATTAGGTTTTGATATTTTAGTTAATTTTCTCTAAAACATAATTTAAATAAAATTGCTGTTAAATAAATTGTTGTGAATCTTTCCTATATTATGAACTTGCCAACATTTTTGAGAATTCAGTTTGGAGTCTGAATGTTTAGTATGAGGGGTCCTCCAAATCTTACCCCATAACTTCAGAGAAGACCCACCAAATAGGAATATCAAGAAATAGGACGGTGTTGTCCTTCAGACAACTTGAATTTAGCATGTCTTGATGAGGTCCTGGCTGTTCATTTACCTGGAACAGGTAACTTTTCTCCTTGTTTGCTGCTTGCTTGCAATGTAATTTCTCTTTCTGTTCTTACAACGTGTTAAGGACTGGCAATTATGTTTTGTGTTGGGGTTGCTCCAGTTGTCATGAGAGGTGCAGCCGTTCAGCTAGGGAACAACCCAGTCCTGTGACTTCTCTGCAGGACTCTCCTATCTCACATAACCGCTGATCCCTTTCTCAGCTGAAAGCAAACCTCCGTGTGAAACGCGTTGATTCAGCCACCTCAGCACACCCCTTTCTTTTATTTTGTTTTTTAACCTGAATTCCTGCCGGCTCCCAATGCAAATCATTTCGGCCCTCGTTCACAATGGAGCAGGAAGGCTTTCCACTGGAAAAGCATTCAGTTTTGAAAGTGCTTGCGGTGCTGGGGAAGCTCACGGGTTGCAGCCAAGCAGGGCAAGATCACACTTCCAGGAAAGTATGACTAACCCAATTTCCACATTGACTTAGCACACAGAGCGCCCTGGTAAATATAGCACCTCAGAGGTCATAGGGATGGGTTGCTGGGGGTAGAGTTCAGTTAATTTATGGCCGGGCAGCGCAAATCAGGGGATTCAGCCCTTTGATGTCAACTCTGTTATCGGCACCAGCTCACTGGGTGTGTGAGATTAGCTAGCGTGCATCATAAGGTTGCAGAGCAGGATGTTGTTTCCTGGGCGGGCAAAAAGAGATGCTGCAGAAACGGGCCGGTGGGCCTGTCAGGGCCGGCGGGCTGCTGACAGAGGGAAGCGGGCCTCGGAGGGGCGGTGGGGAGGAGGTCACCAATGAAACAGCTTATCAAGGTGGACATCTGCAAATGCACGCTCCGTGAGCTGTTTAACCCACCTCGGCCTTCAGAGAGCACCTACAGAGCAGCTGCAAATGTGGGCCAGCTCCTCTGCTGCTGGCAACAGTGGTCCTCAACACCCATTCCTCTAGAAGTCCTTCAGGGTGGTGTCTGGCCACAGAAGGTACGTGCCTCTCTTCTCCTGTCTGCACATGCCACCCAAACAAGGGGTCCAGTGAAGGGGTGTCACACGGAACTCCCAGGGACCTGAAAGAGAAGCTGGGTGCTGTTGCTCTCACATGCTTAAAGCTCCTCTGATCAGTCTCAGACAGCTGCTCTCCCCTTTTTCATTGCCCCTTTCCTCCTAACAACCCACCCGGTACTTCCTTCAAAACCAGAGTTTCCTTGTAAGAGAGCTAATAATGAAGTGTCTCAGTATTTTCAGATAAAACGAAACTAGTTTTCTCTAAAATATATGGTGTATGCAGAATGCAGAGTTGGGCAATATCTTGGCACCACCCCTCCTTGTTGCACCTCCTCAGCGTCTCCATAGCATCTCCGCTGGTGATGAATGAGGACACCTCTGCCACATACTAAACACTGCCTGCTGCACCACCAAGCACCCAGGGGATGTCTCCGTCAGTGACCGCAGTGTGTAACATGGGAGCTGCCGCATCACCATCATGTACACTCTTCTGTAGGTTTAATTAAAAGAGGACAGATTTACAGAAGCACTGAAAGCATTATAAGAAAACCTTTCCACCCTCCTGAATTTTGATTCCTTTCAAAGAAAAGACTAAAGGAATTTGTGTCTGAAAGCGTTCACGTACACCTAAAAGAAACAAACAGCAGCCTTGTTATTTACTGTGTCCGAAACCCACTGGAAACTGGAGAGTGGCCCACTAAAAATACCAAAAAAGAAGAAATCTTGTGTAACGGGTGAAGCAAAGGAAGCGCAATCTAGTGATTAAGGCAGGCGCGGGACTGCCAGGAGGTCTTTCTGGCAACAGTTTTATTCCTGGCTTTACCACAGGCTTCCTGTGTGACTGGGCAGGCGCTGAAGGGCCGGACAGCGTAAGCACGTCTCGGTGCACACCGGGAGCAGTGCCCTGGGACTGCAGCCAGGGCGTTTGTGGGGTCAGGACTTTGCTCTTGGAGCAGCTCAGGAGCTGCTCTCGAAACCCAAGCCAAGGAGCGCGAGGCCATGGCATGGCCCGGTCTGGGACAGGGATTGGGGAAGAGCCACCGTAGGAAGGTTGTCTCGTGCTGGAGGGGAGACAGGCATCGTCTCGGCCATGGCATCACTGCCTGCAGGCAGGCTGGGGCTTGTGCAGCTGGAACAAAGCCGGGGTTTGAGTTACGACTTTCTGAGCCCAAATCTGTGCTGCTCGGAGGAGGGCCCTCCTCCTCTGCACTCGCAGTCCCTCCTTGTACGGTCACGGCGGAGACTGCTGGACTTGGGAGACTTTGTAAAGCTGCCCTCATTGAAGCACACCTTAGGGGAAAGAAGAAAACGGGATTGAAATGCAGAGGATCGTTTGTGGTCTAATCAAAGGGGCTTCGCCTTCTGTTCTCATCACCCTCCGGCTGAGTTTCTCCTCCACGGGCAGGATGAGTGAGGTGGGCGAGGGAGGGACACGGATTCAGAGGCACCGGCCGCCCTATTTATACCCATCGCACATTAAAGGTGACCGCCCTGGGGTGTCCGTGTCCCCCCGCACTGGCCGCCTCACCAGGCTCAGATAACAAACACAGCCTTGGCTGCACAGCAGATCTGTCGCGGGGATTATCTGCTCGTTTGAAGTGAAATTTAGCTGGTCTTAATCAGAAATCTAACCGCATCAGGTTCGCATTAGCTTGTGCGGAGGTAGTAGTTTCACACGCTGACATGGTAGCAATTAAGCGAGTCGCTACTGGTTCTTACCCCAGGGTACAACTTTGTTTTGTTCCTTGCAGATTAGTGGGGCTGCGCGAGTTTCCACATAGTTTTCTTTCCTGTAGACCCTGGCTATTTCATGTTGAACCCTCTGGGACCGTTTATTAGACCACACAAACGGTAATTATTTCCCAAAGAGGCGGATGGCGTTCCAGACCTCTAGCACAGCCAGTTATAAAAAATGTTATGAATCTGAGCAAGGGAAGGGATTTCACTAAAGCCAGAGAAGCCTTAAAACTACACAAACACAAACACAGGGAAAGAAATATTTTTGAACGGCAGGAACAGAAGACAAATATTCATTTCAAAATGCATCATTATGCCTTTCTTGGCATGAGAGGTGAGAGCGAGGGAGAGCTTCTCCTGGGTCCCCCTTCATTTCCTCCCTCAGCTCCTTGGCTTGGACAAAGCCACAAACTTCATCTCCTCCTCACGTAAAACCCTCCTGGGGGACCCAATTACAGCCTGGTTACCCCTCACACGAGCCCACCAGGAGAACCCACGTTTGTTTTAAGACTGAGGCTGAAGGCCTGACATGCAGGAAGGAGTTGGATGTGTCCCACCCTTAGAAACAGCACTTTCTATGAAAGGAAGAAGTCCGCACGGAAAAAAAGGTGAGATCCATAAGTTGCAGCCGATCAAGGCGAACACACACACACACACTCAATTATCTGAGCTGAAACTGAGCCCCTTGCCACTATGAGAGCAAATGCTTTTCACAAGACAAGCTGCTCTCAGATGAATTTTCATCATGTGACAGTTTTTAATCTTAAGGACTACATGCCTCTGTGTGGCAACTGTCTTTTCCTAAACAACCCTATGTCTTGTAGATGCTGTAATGAAAGGACTGCTGTCCACTACTTTCTAGTGTTCCCTCCTACAATATTCTGAGGCAGTCATGCAGGGGAGTATCTTATTCCAAATTCATTGTGTTTCTCTTGGCGTTTGCATCACTCAGGAGTGATTTTTTTTCATGTGAATTGAGGGACAGAATTCACATCTATTACCTCAAAAATTTGAAATGCCATAGCCAAAATTTCTTCCACCTTCTAGACCAAAGCATAAAAATACAGGAAGAAGAAAAATTAATAAAATAGCAATTTGTTGCCTGGTCAAAGTCAACAGATGATCACGTTACCCGGATGTTATCTTGTTAACGTACAGTAACTTAATCTCATTAAGTCATTTCATAACAGGCTGACATTTATTGATCCCAAATATAGAGTCACTTATTGCAAAAGAGGACGGACCTAAGCTAACATTGCTGTTGGATGACTTGGGCGACTCCTCTATGGTAACTAAGTCCCCTGAAAGCTGTTTGGAGAGCTGCCATTGCTCACGCACAGGACTGGCCCCAGCAAGGCTTCTAGATGGGAACCCGCCTACCTTAGCGCTCCCACAAGCACAGTGAAGCCGAGGGAGTGGACAGATGCAGGAAGGCCTGTATGAGTTTTCTCAGCTCTGATGGCTACATTTTGGAGGGGTTACAACAAACAAATACAAATAACACATGAAGCAAGGAGGCCAGCATTTCTAACAAGCTCAGCTTGGATCTTTGCAGCTATCGCCACAACAGCTGTTAAGTCCATAGAGCTTTTGAAAGGCAAACATGAAGGCTGGCAAGCAAAAATGATGACAAATCCGGCTGTAAACCACCAGCTGAGGATTTTCTGGAGATAGCTAATGGTCCGCTGCAGACACCTGACTCCTGTCATGTTCGTGGGCTTGCTTAGTGTCCCCACTGCCGCCTGTACCTCCTGATGCAGCTGGCAGGTGAGAAGCAGCCCAGGGCCATGTAGCTCTCCTTTGCTGGTACATGCTCTTGACAGGTGGTCTTTGGCACCGCTTGGCAGAATAGTCCACCTCAAGGCTGGATTTTGAGATTGGAGACCCAATTCTGGCTCCATTAACACCTGTGTCATCCGGAGGGGGTTGAGCTCCAGGTCAGGAAGGTCTCGGCTCTAGCAGCTGCAAGCTATACCTGGCTAGGAATCAGTCCATGGGCTTCTTTTCTAGGAAGGTGTATTTTAGTTAGCCTGCATCAAACTCGTCCTGCTACCAGCAGCGACGTAGTGGCATGAATGAGGCCTCTGGGAAACCATAGTCCTTGGTAGACTTGGTGGCTGGTTCTTCACAGCTGGGGTTACCTGTTAGCACCTCCTGCACGCCGTTACACCTAGGTTCTGTGCTGGGGAGCACTCCTCCTCTTCCAGCTCCATGGGATCCTGCAGGCTGTTTGTCTATCTCTGTAATTAATAGGACTATCTCTAACATTAGCAGGGTAATGGCTATTTTCAGTCTTGTAGCACTTTAACTGGGAAAGTGTTGTACGTTGCCTCAAGGAATATGGTATGTGTGTGTGCATGTGCCAAGAGATTTCATGGATAACATAATAGTTATGGATTTTAATGCCCTCCTCCACAGTTTCGCCAACAGAGTGAAAAGCAACATAGAGCATTTTCCATGTTAGTGCCTCCAAATCCAAACAGACTCCCTGTCTTCCTCTTGGTTTAAGTTTAGATGCTGTGTTTCTTTACAGAGGCACAAGTGACAAAGACTCCAATAAGCACAATTTCAATGGCTTTCTAAACTTATCCCATAACAGAGCAGGCGTGTTGTATTTTGTACGGCTTACAGAGTATTAAGGCAAAATCAACTGACAGTTCAAAGGAGGCTGGGAACAGAAATTCTTGTTCCATACATTATACCATTCCTGACTGCAGCTACCGCTTACATTTCTTGCTGTTTACTTTTCAAGAGGTCAACAACCAGTGTCTGCAGGGGGGTTTGCCTGGGAGTTACAATATTTCAACTGTGTTGTTGCTTTCAGCAGCTCCCATCTTTTACTGGCCCAAGGTAATAACTTTCTCTCCATATATTCTCTCTCTTTTTTTTTTTTTTTCTTCACTCCATCAGAACTACTATGTATATATATGTTTCCCATTAGCCAAAGCACCCCCTCCCTAGTATTTATGAAAAAGTATAACAATGAAGATATCGACTTCCAGTTTTGAGCCACAAGATTGATATTCCTCCAAAGTAAATACTGGCCTTGGCTGTGCCACAGTCAATATTTACCTTGAGTAAAATAAATCTTGCTGACAACCAAAACCTGAAGTCAATATTGGCTTGCTGTAATCCAGCTGGTATAAAGTAATCAGTTTCCTTTATATTACCTGAATGCTTCATGCAAATATTTTCAAGTTAAAGGTGGGCTCTACATTCCTGTAGTTGTAAATGTGGTACTGAAACCATCCCCCCATTTTCAGTCATCACAAACCTGAAAACTCTCCAAGAGAGCATATAAAAGCTCTCCTATCTCAGAAACAATCTGTGGGTGACTGATTAACTATCTAATCTGTGTACCTACTCTGAGACCCATTACTCTAGTGTCTAAGACTCTCCCAAATCCTTAAGAGAGGCAAAGTCTGCAAAGAAAGGGAGTATCTTTTACTAGACCAGGTGATGTAGCTGAGAAAGTGGATAAACTGGGCACACAAACCTTAGATCTAAAGATATTGACTCTTCCTAAAAAACCTGCATCTCATTTATCTAGACCATCAGGTCTACAGCAATATCATTGCTGCTACTACGTCTAAGGAGAGAAATAATTTCTTCCCCCTAATCCATGGAGAAACATTTTAGTACTCAAAAGAGGCTCTTTTTAAATGGATTTCCTTTGGTAACCAAGCTTTGGCAACCACCTCATTTATCTGCCTTGCTGTTTATCCATCTATCGATCAGTCACTCCTCACTCAATAACGTTGAAGCCTGTTGGCCAGCACCCACTGCCTTTGACAAATGGCAGATTCAAACTAATGAAGATCCTACAGGTTTTATGCAAAACTGGTGAAGAAGAGGGACCTAGATTAGTCTTCCATTGGCCACGCCAGAGTCGTCGATCTGGGTAGTTAGCATGCCCAAGCCTTCGAGCCCGCTGCAGCGTAGTCTGCCTCCTGCCCACGTGCCAGCCTGTGGGTGCAGGCAGCAGCACCGTGGAGGAAACTGGCAGGTAGCGATATTGGGCCAGTACCAGGATGTAGAGCATCACTCCATAGAAAACAAGGGTTGATTAATTCTGCTGACCATGGAAAAGCACCATTTTTTAAATTTTTGTGTGTGACCGAGTATACTGTACAAGTACACACACACAGAGAAAGTTGAAATGAGGTCGTTCACTTAATTTGTAGTTCCAAAAGGGGTGGGCATCTTCGCTGAACATTTTGCAATTACTGTGACCAATGCACCCAGAAGCCTCTCTTTTAGCTGGAGCTATGTTGTTCCATTGCATTGGCTGTTGTAGGCAACTGTGGCCATGAAGTCTGAGTGAAGCTCCCTCAGGCAGCTAAACCAGTCCCAAATAGGCTTTGCATATCAGGACAGAAATCATGAGCTGCTTTCCATATTCAGTGAGAAAACAGGAAAAAGAACAGAGAGCTTTTGAATGACTCACTGATGGGCTGGGTTTTTTTTGTCCTTACTGGATCTTTTACATTTCTAAATATAAATAACGAGTTGCAAGAACTAAAAAAATCATTAACTAGATTAAGTCCTGATGAAATTTTGTAATTGTTATAGTGCACAGAGTTGCTTTGGTAGACTATTTGTCCTTTGGTTCAGGTTACTTGTGCACAGATGTTGGTGGTCCTCACAAATCCTTAAAAGATATTTGAACACAGCACTCACCACTCCCTGCAGTGCAATTTTGCCTGATTAGCAATCTCTCTGGGAGGTCAGTGGCTGGAAGAGTTTGTGAGTTGTATTATAAAATAAATAAATAAATAATAAATGACAATGTTTAAGGCCAGTGGAAGACCACAGGTGCAAAAAGCTGCAGACTCTACAGACTGTTAGTGCTACATCAAAGCCTAGTTTTCCCTTTGGTAATACTGTAGCCATTCCCAAGGAGAGAGATGCTTTCCACCAGGAAAAGGAAAATCTGACAACACACTGCTCAGGACTATTTGCTTGTCATGGTTGCCAAAGAGGCAAACCTGGGGCCAAGTCAGGGGTTATTTACTGGAAATAATGAAGTTAACAACGCACACGCATATGCCCTTCATATTTCTATAGGGTGCCCTCCTCGCTGGCCACCTGTTTCCTGAGGTCAGCAGGCTGTGATGCAGGGTGGACTCTGCAGGTCTTTGCCTCATTAAGCTTCTCCACATTCACAGTGGGTGAACCTGACTCCAAGGCAGACCATGCTTTGTGACCCACTGGAGCACCAGAAGTGCCTGCCCACCGGCAGAGGGCTGGGTCACCAGCTACTTGATCACATCTCTCCTGAAATCCTAGCTCCTTATCTCATCGAAAGCTAGACTGCAAATATTTTCCCAATTTACCTACCAAAGCAATTGGAGTTACTGTGTGGCTGTGCAGTGTTTGTAAATGGCAAAAGTGGTCATGAACAGAAAGCAGGTTGTGCATGATGGTATGAGGATGCCGGCTTGGAAGCCTTGCACAGTGACTCTACAAAACACTTCTTTCCATGGCAGGAAAATTACCCAGCCTTGCTCTGGGCCAGCCAGCCTTCACCGTCAGTAATTCAAAATATTTTCCTGTACCCTGAGCTGAAGAGGGTATCATGAGACAGGTAACACAGGAGGGGGCCCAGTCTCTAAGATAAAACAGGGTTGAGGGGATGACATAGATGACAACGTCCGAGTATTAATGTGACACTCGAAGAGACGCCCTTTAAAGCTGAGCTGACTCACAGGGAAGCGTTTCACTGTTTCCAAAACCTAGGACTTGTTTTCCCCACAGAAAGGACAGGAAAACCCCAAACCAAACAGACTTAAGATACTTCAATTCTCCCTGACCCAAGTAAAAACAAAAGTGTAGAAATACTGGAATTTCCCAGAGGATGGAAATTTAGATTTTTACCTAGCTGCAATCCCATAACAGCAGGGCAGACTGATAGCCATTTCTTTGGGCTTTTCCTTAGACATTACCAGAGCTGTATAGGAAAGCACAGGCTATACTCGCACTGAGCCTGACCACGGTTATTAGCAGCAAACCTCTGCTTTCACGAGCTTGTGCCTGGTGAAAAAGAAGCAAATGCAGTCTTAGACCCTCTTCTGTTTCTGGGCGAGCGCTTGGCACTCCTCCTTCAATGCAATAGGTTAGGACCTGCCTCCTCCTGAGCACGCCTGTGTCTTTGCTGAGCCTGACCACGATGATAACACGGGCGTCAGGCACTCGAGCCAGTTGCCCATGGCTGAATCAAGAAGACCCCCAGCTATGACTCTCCCTACAGGGGGTCACTGACTGCAGGAGCCCCCTCCCCTGCCTGGTGCAGCTGCAGCATTTGCCCTCGCTCGCACACTCTCAGCCCCCTACTTTTTTCCTCAGCCTGTGAAACCGGAGAACAGGGAGGGTCACTCTAGACCAGTGGGACAAGGATTATTGAAGCCAGAGGAGCACGGCCCCAGGGCTGGCTGACTGTACGACAAGGACGGGTTTCAGCCAAGGCTGCTGACGTGACACCAGGGGTCGGTGGGACCCTGGCAGCTCCCACCGGAGGGGCTCCAGCCCGGTGCCTGTGTGGGCTGCAGGCTGCCTGCGCAATCTGAGGAGGGTCTAGTGTGCTCGGCATTTGGAAAGCACCGGGGCTACGGGTAGGAGCATTTAACTGGAGATCTAAAAGAAAAAAAAAATGAAACCAAGTCAAACGTTGAGTCTAAAACCTGATCCATGCACAGGTACTTGGTCTCGCCATATGACTTGGCCCTGCTGTCTGACGCCTGCACTAATAAGCAAATGCCATGACTCAGGTAATTCTCCCTCTCTCTCTCTCTGGGTCTCATTTTGTTTTGCAAGCCATGGCATGAGCTAGCTTTAGCTTTGCCATAAAAATCTGACTCACTTCCTAAGGGCAGGCTAAAATAACCTGAGGATTTTTTAAAATGCTGCTTTTACCTTCTTAGCCACAACAGAAAGACATTGGGAATTTCTAGGAGAAAAAAAAAATAAAAAAAAAAAAATCAGGTTTGTTAAACACAGATGAGAGGTTCTTTCCAGCCTGATTTTCTTTGACTATAAGTTGCTCCTTTTCAGAAGAGAAAATCTGTGCCTCTCCCATGGCTAGCATTTGACAATCAGCACTTCTTCTCTCTTCCCAGAGTGGTAAAGCCAGGGGGAGGGAGAGGGCTGAAAGTAAAGCAAAGAATTGTTCATATTGCCTAGATCCCTCCAGGAAGTGATCTTTCTGCTTTTACTCCAGACACACGCCTCCCAGCTAGCCAGCAGCTCCAACTAATTAGCACACGTGATGGGAATAGGAAACAAAGTCACAAACAATAGTAGCGTGGGAACGCAGTGTAAACTGCAATTACATAGACCCCCCCCCCCCCCGCCTTCCCCCGCCCGCCCCCCACTCTGCCCTTCTCCAAATAAATAAATAAAGGCATAAATAAATAAATAAGTGTATAAACCAGAAAGAGCTGCCGACAACACAGCAGATAAGCGTGGGAGGCAGTGCAAACCGTGCTGGGCAAGAGGTGAAGATCGGCATTTGCAGGACGAGCAAGAGCCAGCTATTATTTTCATACCATACTTCAAGTATATTGAGGCTGCTTCGTTTCCTTTTGTTCAGCGTTGGGGCACAACAGAAAAATGTGTTTGGGGAATTTCAGCACTTGCCAGGTCATGGGGGAGGTCACTCCACTTTTGTTGGGAGAGAGGCAGAAGAAGAAAGAGGGCAATCAAATATCCTCCTTGAGACAGCTTACAAGCACATGTCTCATGCTGTCAGGGGGCTAGGCTCCAGTGTGACACTTCCAGCTTCTTGTCTTCCTGCCAAGCTGAATATGTTTGGTATACGTTATATATGTGAGAAGTGGTCACCACTTCCCTGGCCGACCACAGCTTTAAGACATATTATAACGGAGCTATTGTGTGGGATTAAACACATTTGCTGTGGTTTAAGCATTAAGAGCGTGTGACTGTTTGCACTTGCTTTAGAGCACCATTATTAATGCTGACCGTGGAGGTGTTCATACAGAGCTCATCATCGCAGCATCGCAGTGCCTGGACAGTTATGTATCGAGAGGCATGTCCTAGTGAGTTGGTTTTGCGACAAGTAAACACAAGGGATTTTTATCACAGCTGCAGCAGTATGAATCAAAAGGGAGGCCTGGGCATGCATGGGAAGTTACTGCTATAGCTGACCTGGCATGCTGCTTTGGTAGCTCCTGTTCCCCTATAACTGAGATTATCTGGAATAAATCTTTCAGATGGGTGCTATTTTGGAAGAAAACTATTTCTCCTGGAATAATTTTTCTTCTTTAAAAGCAGATGAAATGAAGGTCACTGAGAACAGTGGATCCACACAGGGTATTGGTTTTGCACTGCTATATTGGTCAGCTCTGCAGGGTCCACAAGTCTTGACTTTTCTGAAACCCGTAGAAATGCTGCAGTTCTTAAGTACTGTGAGCAAGACTGAAATAAGGCATTGCACAGGAAAATACCTTCAGTGTCAGTGCAGGCCATTGACTGCTACTTTGTTACTGTGTTTTCATGGCACTTCAAAATTGGCTTGAATCTCAAAATTAGCTGCTTTATGACCCCTCAGTTTGGAGTCAAAACCTCTCAGGTCAGATGCTGATACACATATAGATTATTTAGGAAATAAAAGTCTCCCTAACAAAAAGTAGGTCCGGTATCTAACTTTGTTCTGGCAAAATTGGAGCGGCACTTCTCTTCTGTTGTTTATTTTTATCCTGGTATTCCATAACGTAATGGAAGATACAACTGATGATAGGATTTGATTTTGACATCCTCTAATGTCCAAATACTTTGCCTGCCTGGAGTAAGGTTTCACATTCAAACCAGTCAAGCTTAGTCTTTATTTTACGTAAAGGAGGCAAATCAGATTACTTTTTGCTGGTATCTCCATGATGAAACCTCAGCCAAAGTCCTGAACACCTTGTGGCAATTAAATATCCCTGGCACTTTCTCACTCCTGTCACACATTCCAGACATCCCCTCACAGTTCATTTCTCTGCAATTGAGGGGTGGTTTATGTGGTTGTTTTTTCCCCAGGTCTAACTTTTGCTCAGGTAGCTGACCGCTGTGGGACAGCAGGTGTCTAGTAAATGCTATGGCAGAAAGGTATGAGGTGAATACAGGTTATCATCTGAGGGAAAACAGACACTTTTCCAGGAGTCAGTGCTCACCACGTCAGTTAGGTAATATCCACTGTTTTCATTTAACTTGTCTGTGCAATGGTCATCAAAGCTTTTAATAGCTGGAACCTTCAAAAGCAATAAACTATTACTTTCATTTGTTTTATTCCACACGCTACTTACCAACAGCTACAGCGCATGCTCAACTTCCATTTTTATTTTTGCATAATGAATTGGTTCTAGGAAACTTGCTAGGAAAAATGATTGTTTCTATTTGCTGAAAGTCAGGTTTTCCCCTTGAAAGAGCACACCTTTAAATAACAGTTTGCATGGTGGAACAGAAGGTCTGGGAGTTGTTTTCTATCCTACGCTTCCTAGCAAGAATGAATAGCACACACACATTTTTTCTCCAAGCTGCATCTTACTGGCAAAGAAAACTCAAAGTAGGTCTCAGACTGCAAACTCTTTGGAGCAGGGACTTCCGTACATCACTGTATAACACAAAGCATGGTTTTTGAACACTGCTCTTAGAACACTGAAGCTGCAAAATTGCACAGGAAAAATGGCTAGTCAGGCTGTTCCTTGATGGACTGGGAGGATTTCGACAGCAGGAAACCAAAGCAAGTTTCTGTATGATTATTCCTCAGTCCAATTATGAGAAAAGTACTGCAGGAACAGAAGAAAACTATTTTGGCAAACTACAGAGGGCTTGGTTGGAAAAAGGTCAGCAAAAAGAAAAACATGGTGTTACTCTATGATATCTGGTGCAAACTGTACTGTAATACTGAGGAATGAACACAGGGATAAACAAACTGCCCAGCTACGGTGAAATTGTGACCTCGGTGGGATGGTGTCTGTAGGTGACACTCATCTGTGGCCATTGTCCCCTCTAGCATTTGGCAATGCTGATAGAGGCTGTCCCGCCCATGCTAGTGAATTTCTTGTGTGATTTTACACACAAGGTACACTCTTACACGCACTGACATTACATAATTTTCCTGTAATTAAGAGCAAAGGTAGCTGCAAATCAAACCAGAATTTTCTGCACTACGCCACCCCCAGTCAGCCCTCTTTTGCATCTATTATGAGACAGCCATTAATTAACGTGACCTGGTGTCATTCCTCCTGTAGGGTCTTGGCCTCCTTCATTGCACAGGACAGACTGCTTTGGGAATGGAAAAAGGGATGCCTGGTGGAAGAAGCTGCTGTCTGTAACATTCTTGGCTCAGAGGGAGGCTTGCATAAAATGAGAAGAAGGGTTGAATTGATTGGAAAGGAAACCAGGTGATAAAATAGCCAATCTGCCCTTTCCCCCCTCAGTCAGAAGGCTGACTGAATAGGAGATAATTTTGCCTGTCAGCGGCTTGAATGCGTGGTCACAGATTAGCCTTTTATACAGTTATAGCCCAGGTCTGGTTTTGGAGATGAGCTGAAGCCTAATCAGGTAAATGCAAAGACTACCTGCATTGTTCAGAGACATCCAGAAGAGAAATCTGTCTGCACTGCTGGCGTTAATATGCTGACATTGCTAGTCTTGCTCATTTATAGCTATACACTACTTCCAAAAAATGAGAGCTGAAACCTATGCTGCAGCAGAATTGTTGCAGCTGAGGCACTCTGCTTACAGTAAGGACTTTGATGTAAAAATTATCCCCGTCCTTGGCCAGCTTGAAGACAGAAATGTCTTGACAACCTGGACATCGCTACAGATGCACATGGGTGTGAATATGCAACGCTTATGTTCTTCTGCTGCAGCGGCTGCTCCAGCACAAAGGTGCACAGCATCTGCGCGGCGGAACTCGGGGCCAGCATGCTTAGAGAGCACCCAAGCCGAATTTCCGAACTGGGGATCTGGACCTCAGAGATGTGCGGACATGAATTTAAGTGTTCAGCTCCTGAGAAAACACATTTACAGTCATAGTACTGCTAACAGGTCATGCAAGAAGTCTAAAACCCCTTCTGTCGCTCCCGTTCCCTTCTGAAGCGCTTCCATTGGATCTGTGGTAACTAGTTCTGAACCGTGTCAGTGGCACCAACAATCGACACATTCAGCCAGAATTCCGTAAAGAAAAATACGAGATTTTTTGCTTGCAGAGCTGATGCTGCAGCTTGATATACGTGGGGAGTAGGTGGGTGGGTTGGGGGGGTGTTGGGGGGGGGGGGCGTTGGTGTTTTTGCCTGGCTGCAATGCGAGTGCCAGAGCCACCGGTTGAATTGGGCACAGTAACCATAGTAACGGCGAGTTTCCGGGACTCGGGGTGACAGGTTGACGGGATTACTCTTCAAAGCACTTGCTCCCTTGGGAGAGAAGACCTAAAGGAAGGGGATGGGAGTTAATTTAGCGCACACACTAGAGCAAGGGTCAGCAGTGGCAGGTCTCCGCTGGAGGGAAGCCTGCAGCAGCAATAAACAACTCCCTTTCAGCGGGAATTTGACTAGCACCGAAATCGCCGTAGGAGGCATTCAACAAAGAAAAATGGGGCTTGCGCACAAAAAGCGACACCGCTCCCTTCTAAGGGACAGTCGCGACCAACAGTGCCTGCGTGTCTCAAACCTGAGTCTCTGCTTTGCCGTGGTGGCTTTACCCTGTTCAGCCGTTCCTGCTTCCAGCACCGGGGCAGCCAGATGCGGCTGCGGAGCCTGGAGACGCCGAGTTGTGCCAGACCTGGAAGCGATGGGGAAGCGGCGGGGTGGGGGGGTGGGGGGGGAGGCAAGCGTGCTGGTGTGTGTGATAGGAAGGGGTGTGGGACAACTTGTTTGGATGGTGGGGCGACTGAGGCACGGACATGGCTGTAGTAGGAGGTGATCCTGTAGAAGGAGGCAAGAGGGTGCTTGCACTGCTGTGTGAAGGGAGGCACCATGGTGGTGTAGGGGACAGGAGGGAAGGCTGTCATCTCCTAAGGTTCATTGCTTCATTGCTGTGAAGGTACCAGTGGGACCTGAAATTAAGCTCTTTTTCCAAGTGCCGCCTTCTTGTGCACTGTCATTTTAATTTCCTTGGACTTTGGCGAGCAAAGGACTGCTCTCCAGTCTGCCCTTCTGGCAAGAGAGGTGCATGACAGCGCTGTCTCAACGTGTTAGTAATTTCTGGCTAATAAAACTTCCCTTTGGGCCACGGTTAACAATTAGACCAACGCTGAGGATCAGGCCCTACCCAGCACCAGAAAAGCACAAGAGTAATTTAAAGCTAGTTTTGCAGTCTGTTCCTCCTAGTGCTGGATGGGAAGATTGAAACCACACACAGGCAAACATTTCTTATCTTCCCACGGCAGCTGATAGCCAACTGCAATTGCTCACACTGAGGCCCAGCTACACTCTCCCTGTCCGTTCCTGTAAATCAGTCAGAGAAGTCAGTGTCTACAAGCTCCAAAGGCATCTTTGGAGGCTTGCCGGGCCCCAGGGGTTCATGGAGGTAAGGATGGGGGACAGCTCCAGGATCTGACTGCTGGAAAACCTGGGTCGCCAGACCTCTACTCACAAGCAGTGAATGCTTCTTGCCAAGTAACGTCTTTTACAATGGGTTTTTTCCCATAGTAGGAAGAAGACATACGCATGCCTGGATGGGAGAAGTCAGATGTGTAGTCTGCAAGCCAAAAAGGCATAAATGTCACTGCGCCTGCCTCTGACCTGGCTTTTGGTCCTGTAAAAGCAAGTGGTGCAGGCAGAGATGTTTCACAACAAAAATACAGAGGCTGGAAAGGTAGATGTAATAGAATTGCTGACACAAGCTTAATTATAGCTCTGCAGAAAGGATAGATTTCTGAAAAATGTAATGTGGGAACAAGAGTATCTCTATCGCCTTCTGTTAGCTACTTTGAGGTGGCTGCAGGACTGTTTGTGTCTTCTTAACTGCAGCTCTTTTGCTACCTTTAGCCTGGTCCTTGCTTCCATTTCCCTTCCCACCAGAGATGCTTTGCAAAAATATGGGCAACTCCCTGAAATCTGGAGCAACTCTGTGCCAGGAACTTTTACCTAAACGAGTGGGAGGCTGAAAGCAGCTGTTCCAGCGTCTTGAAATGGGGAAACCTGGGTTCATCGATTCTTCGCTGTCACACTGTGCACGTCTTGGTTATCCTCCAGCCCTTCCAATTGCGAAATGCGAAAGAATCAAGTTAGAAAAGGAGCCTTAGTTGAAAGGCTTCATGTAAATGAGAATTTAATTATTATGAAACCACCACAAAGAGCACAACTTCATTTCACCTGTCCCGCTTTGCCAGTCCCTCGGCCTGAGAAAGCTGGCAGAATGAAGAGGACTTGCGCTGGGGAACACAGCAATTTGGGGGAACACGGCACCCAGGCTCGGGGCCCTGCTTAGTGCCAAACAGCACGCCCCAAACTGCGAGGGCGCCAGCCAGAACTCTGCACACGCTGCGTGCAACGCCGGCCTTCCCTGCCATCCCTTCTTCCTTACCAGCAGCTGCGTGAACAAAGCACATTTGCTTAAAAACCGTTCCTGCCTCTCCCCACCTCCAAAATACGGGGGTGGGGGGTGCACGGTCAAGGGGGACGCCTCGATTTCCTTTGCACTGCCAACCAAGAAACCCCCCCGAGTTTACGCCTCCTCAGCTCTGGGGCTTTAGCCAGGCGTTTAACTCATTTTTTTCAAAGGCGGCCAGGCTGCTCCCGCTCACGGCTTCCCCTTCCCACCCCGCAGGGCTCGGGCTACCGGGGACCCCGGGCCTGAGGGCCGAAGGCACCCCCGCGGGCGCCCGGGAGCTGCCCTGCCCTGCCCTGCCCACCCGCACAGGACCCGCGCCGCCTGGGTCCCCACGCGGGGACGTGCCCCCCGCCCCCGCCGGGGCCCGCCCGCGGCGGCGGCGGCGGCGGCGGCGGCGGCGGCGGCGGCCACCGCTGCCGCGCGCCGCCCCGCGCCGCCCCGCGCCGCGCAGCGCCGGACCGCCGCCGCCCGCCGCGCCCAGCGCCGCTTTCCCACGGCCGGCGGCGCGCGGCCCCGCCTCCCCTTGCCGCCCGGCATCCAGCCGAGGGGGCGGAGCCCAGCGGCCGGCCCGAGCCAATTGGCTGAGGCCGGAGCGCCGGCGGCCAATGGGGGAGGCGGGGGCCGCGCGTGGCGGTGCTGGGCGGCGGGCGGCGGCGGGCGTGCTCTGCCCGGCTGCCTGCCTGCTGCCTGCCTGCGTTCCTCCTGCCTGCTGCCTGCCTGCCTGCCTGCTTGCCTGGCTGCCGGCCGGCCCGCCCGCGGCGGGTAAGAGGCGAGGCGTGGGAACGCCATGGGGGAGACGGGCGCCGGGCGAGGCGCGGGGCGCGCGCTGGGAGCCCTCCTCCCGCGCGCCGCCCGCCGCCTCCCCGACGGCCGCCCGCGCCCCGCCGCCGCCGCCGCCGCCGCCGCCGCCGCCATGAAGCGGGCGCACCCCGAGTACAGCTCGTCGGACAGCGAGGAGCTGGACGAGGCCGTCGAGGTGGAGAAGGAGAGCGCGGACGAGAATGGGTGAGCGCAGGCAGGGTGGGCGCCGCGAGGCGGCCCGGCGCCCCTTCCCTCCCCTCAGACCCGCGGAGCCCCGACACACCCCCCCCCCCCCCCCAACCCCCCCTCTCCGGGATGGCGGTGCCTGTGGTGACCGGTGTCCCGCTGCTCCCCGCAGGAACCTGAGCTCGGCCGCGGGCTCCATGTCTCCCTCCACCACCTCGCAGATCCTGGCTCGGAAGAGGCGTCGAGGGGTGAGTGCCTGCCGGCCGGCCGCGGCTCCCCTCAGCCCCGGCCCGCCCGCCCCCTGACCCCCCGCTTTCTGCCCTAGATCATCGAGAAGCGCCGCCGCGATCGCATCAACAACAGCCTGTCCGAGCTGAGGAGGCTGGTGCCCAGCGCCTTCGAGAAGCAGGTAGCGCCCAGTGACCCTCCGCACTGCCTCCCCCCCGTTGCCGGGAGAAAGGGTCGCCCCTCTTTAACGTCTCTGGTTCTGCCTTAAAAGCGTCCCGCTTCCCCTTCTCTCCTAGGGATCAGCCAAGCTGGAGAAAGCGGAGATTCTGCAGATGACTGTCGATCATCTGAAAATGCTGCATACAGCGGGGGGGAAAGGTAAAGTTCCGTGCCTGACGGTGGGTCAGCAGCCCTGCGGAGAGGCTGCCGAGAGAGGAGTGCGTTCCCTGGCGCTCAGTGTGCAGCGTGCCGTGGGAGTGCTTGGAGAAAGTGGATGGAACTCTCCTATGTTTTGTCAGGAATTCGGGACTTTTCTTCTACTTGAGAAGATTTGCGGCGTCGCTAGCACTGAAACATTTTACAGTGCTGGCTCCAGGTCGTTCGAGGGGAGAGCGATTACAAGTCTCTCTAGCCATATGTCAGCACTGTGATGTGAATCGGCTTTTGGCAACTTGTAAAACAAAGTTTTCGTTGTTGCCAAATGTTTATTTCTCTAACTTTCTGAAAGTTCGGAACAGAAACCAGAAAAAAAAATACAGGATGAAATGACTGGTGAAGAGAATTAGCAAAAATGGTGAAAAGTGCTTTCAGGAAAAAAGTGTGTTGCCTGCAGAAGTCCCCTCTGATAAGTGAGGTCTTGTGTTTCTAATGAATTTCACTGTGCTGTGGTTTTGCTTGCACTGGGGAGACGTGAAAAGAACAAAAGTACTTTCCTCCAGTGGCAGTATGCAATTTCAGTTTAAAAATGGCAGTCTGTGACTGGTCTTGGGACTTGCAGCATCACAGCACAGATATAAAAGAAAAGCTTGTTAGACAAAAAAAGAAAAAGAAAAAACCAACAAGGAGCTTGGCAGCTAATCTATGGTTGGGAATACTAACCACATCCAAGTGAAATATGCTTATAGGGGAGGGTGGAGTGGGGAGGCTACATGTAGACAATGACTAGAAAACAGCGTCTTAAGACTCCATTCTTTGTTCTTTTCTCTTAGGTTATTTCGATGCTCATGCTTTGGCTATGGACTATCGGAGTCTAGGGTTTCGAGAGTGCCTGGCTGAAGTTGCTCGATACCTTAGTATTATAGAGGGTCTGGATGCCTCCGATCCTCTGCGAGTTCGACTTGTGTCTCATCTCAATAACTACGCCTCTCAACGGGAAGCAGCAAGTAGTGCACACACTGGCATTGGACACATTCCCTGGGGCAGTGCCTTTGGACATCACCCTCACATATCTCACCCGTTGCTGCTGGCTCAAAATGGGCACGGTAATACCAGTACTACAGCATCTTCCACAGAACCGCATCACCAGACCAGAATTGCCGCCCCACATGCTGAAACTTCCTCACTCAGAGTGCCCCCAAATGGCAGCGTTGGACCAGTGCTCCCCGTGGTCACAACTACTACCAAACTGTCTCCTCCTATTCTCTCCTCCATGGCATCTCTGTCTGCGTTCCCCTTTTCGTTTGGCTCCTTCCATCTGCTGTCCCCCAACGTGCTGAGCCCGTCTACACCAACGCAGTCAGCAACCCTTAGCAAACCATACAGACCCTGGGGGACTGAGATTGGAGCCTTCTAAGAACTAACTCTTTAGTAAGGGTGGGGAAGCCTACAAACCTAGCTGAGCTGGGTTATGCCACGCTTAAAGTTGAAGTTCTTAATAACTGGGACAAAGGTACAGCTTCACCTTAACTAAGTTTGTCTAAAAAAACTGTCTCTTTGGATTTTTCTTTTTGTTTTCTATGTTTTTGTATTAGCAGGTTTGGGGTTTTTTTTTGAATAATTGCTGAAGTTGTCCAAAAATAAAATTACAATAGTGGTTGTTAACACTTGTGTTAGATCTGTGCTGAGCATTTAAATCACTTTTGTAAACAGTTTGTTTCAAATGTTTCATTTTTCCTGAGTACGTCAGACTGCCTTTTTATGAAGAGAGATCACCTATTACTGTTAGCAACGACCTAGTTTAGTTATTAATTTTTCCAAAATCACTCTTCTCAGCATTAACAAGCCGTGTTTTTGTTAGTACTTTGACATTGAGATGTTATATAAAGAATCACTCTTTTTTGTGAACTATATTTGAGTCTTATATTTCTGAACAAAGCGTTGACAAATCAGATGGACCAGCTTAACCAGCTTTATCTAAGAGCCCAATTTCTATTTCTTCTGCAGTGGTTTAGTATATTTGGTGGTCTTATTCTAGTCCCTAGTGGACATTTACTCACATCTCAGAACCACTACGCTACTTCCACCAAAAGGAGCAGTATGTGCTTTATAGCAAACTCTAGAGTGGGGAGGGTGCAAAAGCCAAATTACACAGTATGTTGGTGGTGGGTTGAGTTGCTGGGGAAATGAAGGGGAAAAAAAAAAAAAGGTTGTCGCCTCCAGTAGTCTTCCAGCCAGAGCTGGTCATGTGCATATTCATTTCATAGGGCCAGATTCTGCTTTGAATTACAGTGGAGTAATAATTAGTCTATTACCCTGTATTCTTGGGTAACAGATCAGACTCTTTCCCTCTGTGGGCTTCAAATTTGCACCTGAAAGGAGTGATGCTGGCACTTAAATAGCCAATGGAATGGTACAGTGGGAACCCGTTCAGTGCACAGCCTTGTTGCTTAACAGATGTATCCTAACCGGTTGATTCTTCTATTGCGTTTTACTTTTAGGTGCAGTTCAGTGCCACTCCTCATTTTGTAAGTGCTCTGCAGCATTCTTGTGTGCGTGAGAGTGTGTGCGTGTACATGTATATTTTGGTTGATTTCATGAGAATCTTAATCTGAACAGGTTTATCTAGTGAGTTCCACTGGACGGGGTTTGACTGCTCTTGTATTTGTGTTGTGGCTAAATAAAGGAGAAAGAACAAAGTATTTTAAATGACATGCTTGTCTGATATATATCAGTGGAGAATTCTGTGCCTCTGGGTATCATGGGAAGTGTTGAACAATTGCTACTTAATCCTGCTGTGGGCATTTGTATTTACTTCTTTCTCAAATATTATGGCATACTTAGCTACACTAGCTGAGTATGTAAAGAACCACAGTGCCCCAGAATAAGAGTGAAGGGAAGTAAAAAGTAGGATTCATTTTACTGTTGCTTTTACTTGCCTGGCAGTGTGTGGGCAGACGGCGAAAACACCAGGGTTATTGCTAAAGAAGAGATTAAAGCTGCACTGCACCCGAATATTCTTACTGATTTGTATTAATATTGAAAAGTGATCATGTTTACAAATGCAGAGTCCTTTTCTGTCTAACTCATGAAATCCTATAGCTCTGTAGCAAAGTTTTGTACCTAACAGTCTGGTTTAGCTCACGTTCGGTGCATGAGTGCAGAATCTACCCAAGGTCTCTGACTGATCCTGTATTTGTTACTGAGTGGGTATTACTAGCGTCTTACACTTTTTCTTGAAGTAACAACCTGAAAGGCTTACACGTAGGTAGATTTTCTCCAGATTCTGCAAATCTCTACCTGCAGAACATTAACAACTTCTCCTGGAAGCACCTCACTTCTTTCCTGTGCATTTGAATTTATAGTACACTTGTCTTGGTAAATGGCACATCCTTGTCTGGATTTAGCTCTGCCAGAATAGCAGAAAGAGCTCGGCCCTGTGGGAGCTGAGAGCTTTGTTTAAAGAGGGGCTCTTGGGCCAATTAAGGAGTGGCATTGATGAGAGGCTTTCTCGGAAGAAGGATTGCCGTGAGGCTGGAAAGAGTGGGAGGGCATTCAAGTGCGTAACCTTGTTTTACCTTCCTCCCTAGGCTGTAGGGGACCACTGCTAGAAATGAAACCCAGAACTCTGTGGGAGCTAGAAATACATAGGTGTTATTAAGAAGAGATTACAGAGCATAGTATTTCATGTAGAAACATGAAATAAGAGGCCGTAAAATTCCAAATCCAGTTTCCTTTTCACAGTGTGTATTGTCTCCTGTTTAATTATGCTCTGCCCTGTCCCTAATAGGTTTTTATACCAAATTAACAACTCCTACCTAGAAGATTGCTATAGTGCATGCAACTATTCTTTAGATCTTTTAATAAATGGCAATGCTTCTCAGCCTTTTAATGGTTATTTCATTGACATTCAAATGACTTTGCCTGCCTCTAAATAGCTGGCTGTTTTGTGTGGAAAGACCCCTATAATTATTTTTGTCCCACTGTCCTACTCTTGAATGGACTTCAGAAGCAGGGAGTGCAATAAAAGTTTAGCTGCTGGTGTTTGCCTCTAATATCCACTGTCTTCTCTTTCCATTACCAATGGCAAAGGTATTAATGAAAAGTACTAATTTTATTCAACCTTTGCAGTAAGACTATATTAATTTTTAGAGACTCAAAATCTACTGACAGTTATTGTAGAAAGAGGTGAACGAATTCTAGGAACTCATAAACCTAGTAATTCGAGTGAGAAAAGCATGGCCCAGAAGCTGAAGCACCTGGGTTAGAAGTCCAGGGCTGTATTACTACTTGTGCTGCTAACTTAGTAAATCATGCTTGGCAATCACTTAATCCGTATCTGTTTTGTCAGCTGTGAAGAAGGGATGGCACTGCTTGTTCTCCTTTCATCAAGAGGCAGTGGGTAGCCGGAAATTTTCTGTATGAATGACAAATGCAGTTGTTTCTTAAAAAACTACACTTCTGAGATGTTCTGCTATTTTTATTTCCTATAGGATGCTAGGTTTCTGAAGGCAAACAGAGAAAGGCAAAATAAGCATGCTTCTATAGACAACAGCTATCCCCTGAGCCCAAAACATGTGCTTGTTTACCCTATTGCAAAAGAGCAATTTAGGAGCACAACCTTAACCAGAGGGATGCCGGAGAAGAAAGGAAATGCATATGTGACTTGATCCCATGACCCCCCAACTACCTTCAATTGCTTTGGATGAACTGCTTCTGTCCGGAAATCCTCAGGCTAAAGCTTTGTGTGGGATGTAAGATGATGTGGTATTTCATATAAGCTAATATTATCTTCCTTTATCAAGGAAGCTGGATTTGAGTGCAGAATAAATTTAAGAGGCCGGTAAATGCTGCATAAAACCAGATACAAACCTTTGGAAATCCATTCTGTGCTTTGGCGTAAAGGAATAGCTCATGAAAGTGACATTTCATAGCTTTTGGAAAGAAGCTGTCAGTAGTTCTTAAGACACTTTCTGTTCAGCGCTCCTGTCTTAGCACTAGTAGCATGACAGAGTTTGTTAGGATCATGCCGAAAACCCCACGAATCCTGGCTATTGCTCTTTTTACTCACACATCAGCATGTGAGTCCCCAGGTGAGAGAAGCCTTCCTAGACTATTGCACAGTGGTGGGAAGCCTGCCAGTTTTCTTTTTCCAGGGAACAAACAAGCCCAAGTGAGCACAGATAAACTGAAATCCTTCTTCCTGTTTTACATTGTGTGCATATTCACAAGCGCTTCTTGCCAGAAACTCCCAGTTTAGATCGTAACATACTCTATACAGAGCTGGAAGTCTGTAGTGAATAATGTGGAGGTCATGGGCTTTGTGCTGGGAGGCAACAAAAATGATTTACACAGCCCTTTTCTGAGGCCTTACATGAAAGGTTGCAGAGATGGGTTGTGGTACTTGTGACTCAGTACAGTAAGGCACAAATATGTCCACATACTAACCAGCCTACCCGGCCTCGCAGAGCAGCGTGTGCTTTGCCCGTAACTGAATGCCTCTCTCTCCACTTGCCCAGCTTATAAATAAAAATTAGAACAGTCCCTTTCTTCTGGAGCCAGAAGGCGCAGGCATTGACTCATGCTTGCAATATAGTAGCTTGACTGCTGTAAGGAACGTTGAAATGCCAATGCCGAGTAAGATACAGATACCTGAAGGTGTCTTTTGGGAGTCTGAAGTGTTCATTTGGTGAAAGCTTTTATTAAGGAAGTGCTCGGGTATTACATGTTGTTCTCTCTTATTCCAGCTAGTCCCACGCAATTTTTTCTCTAGCAAATTCTACTAATTATTCATGCAGCTTGAAGGAGTGGACTAAACTGCCTTGCTTTGACTCGTGCTGTGTGCAGCCTGCCCAAGCCTTCCCAGCAGAGCAAAGTTCACAGACAGAGGTTCTCTGCCAGCTGTTTTTTCTTTTTTCTTTAACACATCGTGTAACACAGCTGTATAACGCAGGAAGGGCTTATCTAGGTGCTCAGAAGAGCTGAGCACGAGGGGCATTCTGCCCTGCTTATAGAGCCCTTAACCACATCACATTGCTTGGAGCTTTTCAGAGCCTTTGTCCAGGCTGCTTTCTTCAGGTGAAGCCTGCTGGAAAGGAAGGGGGGGTAGCTGGAGTCAGTTCTGCACATCTTCTGCACTGCTGCTCTCCAGGGCAGCCTCAGCACAGGGAGACCTCTGCAGACCACTGTCTTCTCTCTGCATTGGAAGGGCTTCTTGGAGCTTTCCAGGTGACTTGCATTTCTCCAAAGTGAGCTGTAAAATCTAGGCACAGACAGTAGTAACAGGTTAAACACCGACGGTCCATGTGTTTCTCTGTTTCGCGCTGCTTTCACAGAAGAAAGGATGTTGGGAGCAGAAAAGCTGGTGGAACCGCTCTGCGAGAGAATGCCAGGGAACAGGAAGGAAGGCTGATGTGCAGGATCAGAGGAAAACTGAGGCTGTGAACAGACGAATGAAGAGTTGCATTGTTTGCATTGCCTGTTGCAAAGACATGGAAAAAAGTGAAGTCAGATGACAAAATAAGCTGCATGCAAGTATGTAAAGGATTCAGAGGGGGAAGGATAATACTCTTAGTATTCCTAATTTTGCTCAGTAAGCCAGAACCAGATGAGCAACATACAAAGACTGAGGCACATAATTTAAAACCAGCAAGGTGCTGAAACAAATGTGCGTGAACGTCTTCATCGAATGCGATGGGTCACCTCACTGGCTAGGGAGGAATCAGGGCTCAGATGGACTATCGCTGGTTGTAAGAATGCATCACCGCGTGTTTTACTGATTGCATTTGTACAGTCTGGTCAAGTGAGTGTAAGGAGGTCACGGAATTAAACCATGGTCTGTGCACGAGAGGGGGCTTGTGACCCTACTTGACAGAGAATTTGATACATCAGGGTAACGGCTATGAGCACCTAATGACTGGCAGCCGCTTCCACGTATCCCTCAGCCTTCGTCAGCAGCTACCACCTTAGCTGCCGGTGCGGCCACTTAGCTCCTGGATTTTGGTACGGTGTTTCTGGGCATGTGTTAGCCATCTGTGCCAGTATGAGGTCTCCTTCACCATCAGGTGAGTAGGGCAGGTGCGTGTTCCGACCACTAGTGGAAAACTAGTTCTTCTAGTGAAAGTGAGTATGGAGCCCAATTCTGAGGTAAGGAACAACTGGCAGAGAGAACGCAGAGTTGCTAACTTGCTTCATATTGTATATCTGCTATTGATAGTGCAGACAATAACTTGGTCATACTGCTTCTTATTATCACCAAGCCTGTCTTCTTTAACAGAGAGGCCATTTCACAGAGAGGCTGAATTTCAATAACAGAAGATGAAACGAGTATAATCAGCATCTGTTGCTGTTCAGCAATGGTTATGTAAAAGTTTGTGGGGTTGGATCGTGGTTAAAAATGTAGCAAAGAGAACTGAAGTGTGTGCTGTAGGAACTCTTACATGCTACACAGAAGGTAGATCTATTTTTTACTTCATCAGGAAAATGTCAATGTGATTGAACAATGTTCTCTGTATAATGTAGATGCCTAACTGTCTGTAGATTGCCCCTTTGAATTTCTCTGGGATTCATTGCGTCTTCTGTTAAGAGGAAATTATCAACAACAAGAGGAAATCCTGTACTAGTACTGAATAGTCCTCATTTTAAAGGTACTTCCCTTCTTGTGGGAATTGTATATAATCAGAACAACACTCCATAAAACAGACGAATTATTTTAGAAGGAGACGGGTCAGCCTTTTATTTAAAAGGTCTGACGTTATTGAACATAAGAAAATCAATTGTTAGAGTGGATGACATTCTTCCATGAGCTGCCTGTGCTTCCCAAAGGTGGGGCAAAGTTTAAGGCATTGGTAACAGGAAGTTTGGGTTCCTTGGAGACTTTCATGTTTTCTGGAGCACGCGATGACAAAATTACTCTTTTTCTTCCTAAAAACAGCACCAGGAATAATAATGATTAAACTTTACCCTGTTAAGAATTGGAATAGGTGGAGATGTGAATGGTGCACATACCTGTTGAACAAAAAATGTCCATTAAGTTGGTGTGAACAGGGATAAGGTGCATTAGTCAGCAGTGTGTTGTAAAGGACATGCAAACAGAAAGAGCAGCTCTTTTGAAGACAAACTCTTCCTTTCCCTTAGGTTTCTGAGATCCAGCCCTCTGTACTTCAGTTCCAGCTGCACAGACCTCTTCCACTGCATAAACCAGTAGGGGTTGAGCAAGGGGCAGGTGCAGCCCCCACCTGAAGCCAGGAGCTGAACTGCCATGTGGCCACAACTGTGTCCCGAGATTTGGGGCACCAAATCAACCAAGCACACCAAGAGGTGTGACTGTAGGGCTAAAGCTAAATGGTTGTCACTCCCTCACCTTTTAAATCTGTGCCTGTTTCAAAGGAGAGGATTGAAATCCCACATACCTGCCCCAGCCCAACCAGCCATGAAGCTGTGAGAGCCCTGAATGAGTCAGATACTCACTGAAAGAAGTTAAAGCAAAATCTGTCATGAGGCGTTAAAAAAATTTGGGTTGTTGTTTTAGGCAACATTTGTCCAATTTTTATCTCCTCTCTGGGAAGGAAGAAGACTCCCTGCTTCTTCATGGTGCTGACAGAGGTCTGCAGGACTCTTTACACAGCCCCCTCAGGCCCGACCTCATCCTGCCAGTCAACAAACTAAAGCCTCGTTTTCCATCCCTGCAGCACAGCAACATCCCAGGCTGAAAGCACAGCTTCAGTGACAGGGCTGGCTGAGAGCCACAGGGGCCCAAGACTGGGAATTCCCATGGTCTGCCCCCAGGGACAAAGCTGAAGGAGTGACGCATCAGGTTTCCGGGTAGAAAAATCCCTGCTTTGCTTTTTTTTTTTTTTTTTTTTTTAACAGCATCAATATCCTCATAATGTGCTAGCCAGACAGTCTGACTTTATGCATTTTTTAAGCAAAAAGGGAGCAATAATGAAATTTTTCTCTAGCTTTTATTTTGGCTGTATACTTCTTAATGAAGGAGAAAAAAAAGGTTCAAAATCCCTTCTTATTGCCAGGTCCGCTGCTAGGAAGTGGAGCTTTCCCTCCATACTATTTTCATTGCCTTGCGTGAGATAGAAACCCAGTCTGTATCAAACAGTTGCTGAGAAAGCTGTGATTCAAGCTTTATATAATGAAATACTTTTTATGCCAGAGTCTATTGGGAAACAGCCTGTTCAGCTCAGCTATCTGCATGGCGTTAACTTTTATAACCCAAAACTCCCATCAGAAAGGAGATTTTTATGAGATTGTATTTGACACTCCCCAAACAATGTTCCTTTAATAACTATGTCTGACTGACTGAAAAAGGCTAGAGAAGACTTTGCCAGGGGCTAGTGCCACCTCAGATTTAATTTTTTGGCGACAGTGTCTGCTCCTCACTTGTTTGTACTAGAAGAACTGTTGCAACACTGCTGTTAATCCCATGGGACAGTGAGAGATGATGAAGATAAATTTGTATACAGAACTTGTACCCAGCATCTAGCCTCACTTTGTTCCAAGATTGCAGAAGCTGCGGAGTAAAATGTGTTCCAGGGTGTCATGGTTTAACCCCAGCCAGCAACTAAGCCCCACACAGCCTCTTGCTCACTCCCCTCTGGTGGGGTGGGGGAGAGAATTGGAAGAAAAAATGAGAAAACTCGTGGGTTGAGATAAAGATATTCTAATAGGTAAGGCAAAAGCGAAGCACGCAACCAAAGCAGAACAAGGAATTCATTCACCACTTCCCATGGGCAGGCAGGTGTTCAGCCATCTCCAGGAAAGCAGGGCTCCATCACACGTAATGGTGACTTGGGAAGAAAAACGCCATCACTCTGAACATCCCCCCCTTCCTTCTTCTTTCCCCCAGCTGTATACGCTGAGCATGACGTCCTATGGTCTGGCATATCCCTGTGGTCCGTTGGGGTCAGCTGTCCCAGCCGTGTGTCCCCCCCAGCTCCTTGTGCCCCCCCAGCCTCCTCGCTGGTGGGGTGGGGTGAGGAGCAGAAAAGGCCTTGGCTCTGTGTAAGCGCTGCTCAGCAGGAACGAAAACATCCCTGTGTTATCAACACTGTTCCCAGCACAAATCCAAACCATAGCCCCATACTGGCTACTATGAAGAAAATTAACTCTATCCCAGCCAAAACCAGCACACAGGGGAGCGGGTGGGGCAGAGGGGAAAAGCTGAAGCCCTCTTCTATGTTGAAGCCTGATTCTAAAGAGGAGGTTTTTATTAATAAGCTTCCTTCTCCCTATCCCCAGGGCTTTTCAGTCTGAGCACTACTACATTTGCTCCCCCAAAGTTAAGTGATATTTGCAATGTCCCGTGGAAGTGTAGCACTACATTCTGGGTAGGGTGTTAGACTCAGAAAGTTGAAAATCAAATAGTTGATTGAGTTGCTTGGCTGAGGTGTTGCAGACCGGGTTGTTTTTTTTCTTCAGGACTTCTGCAGCAGTTCCGGGATTAAAGCACAGCTGCCCTTGACATTCTGGAAGCTGCAGCGGGTAAGTACTTCACATCAGACTGAACTACTTCCCATGCCAGAGTTTCCCATGCCTGGAGCACCAGGAACATTTAGGAAGCCTTTTCCTAGTCTCCTACAGGTCTTAAACAAATGGAAGCAAAAAAAAAACAAACCCAAAACAATCCAGTTCCCACAGTACTTTTCAGTACCCTTAACTGTAAGACTGTATTTCACATTTCAAAGTCTCCTAACACATTCAACTATTTCAGCAACAACTAGACCCCTTCACTACTCCCTGATGAAAGAAAATCCAGCCAGTGGTTGGAATGAAACAGATTTCTTAGACAACATTAATACTCCCCTTAGATGTGTTTTTGTGTGTTTGACTTCACAACTCAACATTGTATTTTTAACACAGTCTTTTGTGTATAATGTACTAGGTCTTAAATAAATTATTTGAAGGCACAGCTTCCCTTATATCTCAGATCATCATGTATATAGTTCATCAGAAGGGCTGAAGGTCTTGGATTTGCTACTTAGACCCCTTCAACTGGGAGGGATAATTGCAACATGTAGGTTATCTTCACGTGGACCAGATCTAGAGAAGAGTGGGTTTTAGCAGGGAGAAAAGTATCTATTTGAGGAGCTCTGTGTCAGGATGATGGTGGGGGATGCATAGCTGAAGGCTCTGTTGAGGTGGCATAGATTGCCAATGTAGCACTGGGTCACGGTAGGGACATGGGGAGGTGCAAGCTTGGATCCCAGTGGAACATCTTGTAGTGATAAAAATGTCTAGGATGTGAAAATTGGCAGTTACGAGTGCAGCTTTGGGAGGAATTAAAGGCATGAAAGGAAACTGGTTGGGACTGTGGAAAGAGGTAAAGGTTGAGGAAAGGCTCGTGTGTGAAGGGAGAAGATACTCCCCACAATCTTCCTCATTTGCCAGAAGTGTCAGGTGGTTACCAACCCTGCATGACTCATCAGTAACTTGGACATGAGAGGTAGGATCACCATCAGCTGGGCTGGACCTTTATTCCAGCTGAAGTTGCCTCTATTCATGAAATGAACATAATTACCTGGATGAGAAGCTGGCATTAAAACATCTCTCCTTTTGCACAAGGTGGCCCAGAACCTGAATTGCCACAGACACAGCTGTGCTCTTACAGTCTTCCCTGAGCACAAGCAGTACTGTAGTAGATTATTTTTCCCCTGAATAATTGCTTATTTGCCTTCTGTTGCCTCTTGTCGTGGTTTAACCCCAGCCAGCAATTGAGCATCACGCAGCCGCTCACTCACTTCCTCCCACCCAGTGGGATGGGGGAGAGAATCTGAAGGAAAAATTTAAGAACTTGTGGGTCAAGACAAGAACAGTTTAATAGAACAGAAAGGAAGAAACTAATAATGATGATAATAACAATAACAAAATGACCATAATAATAAAAGAATTGGAATACACAAAACAAGTGATGCACAATGCAATTGCTCACCACTCGCCGACTGATGCCCAGTTAGTTCCCAAGCAGCAATCAGCCACCCAGGCCAACTCCCCCCGCCCCATTTATATACTGGACATGACATCACATGGTCTGGAATACCCCTTTGGCCACTTCGGGTCAGCTGTCCTGGCTGTGTCCCCTCCCAACTCCTTGTGCCCCTGCAGCCTTCCTGCTGGCTGGGCATCAGAAGCTGAAAAATCCTTGACTTAGTCTAAACACTACTCAGCCACAACTGAAAACATCAGTGTGTTATCAACATTCTTCTCATACTGAATCCAAAACATAACACTCTACCAGCTACTAGAAAGAAAATGATCTCTACCCCAGCTGAAACCAGGACACCGCTGTAGTTCTGCTGCCTGATACCAGGAACAATCACAAATATGTAGTGCCAAATAAACAGCTAGATGCTTCAGCAAAGCCTTTGTGCCTACACATGGCTCAGTTGCTTCAAATAAGCCAATCTGTACCTTGGAGTGATGGCAAGATCCTATTCAAGAAATGAACAAGGAGCCCTTATAACCTTGGGCAAGTGGTCTCCACATGATGATGTCAGGAAAAAAAAATCGTAATTTGGACAGGAGGCTTGTTTAGGGATCCTCCATAAGGAAAGAAACACTATATCTCTTTAGAGCAGGAAGGAAAACTCTTTTCTGGAGGACATACAAAAATAGGCCAGTTATGTCTCTTCTTAGGGAGTGTACAGAAAACCCATTACAGATTAGTGTCTCTGGAACAATTTTGGTTTATCCTCTGGCTTTCACAAGACAGAGGAGGAAGGCTGTGAGGCAGCAGAGCAATTGCTGTATTCAGTGGCGTGGCCCATGGGAGCGAAGAAGCGCCGTTTGGGGCGGGGGTGCTGGCTGCACAATAGAGATGGAGCTGTTTGGGGAACACTTCCATAAGATTTTATGAGAGAGAGAAAATAGGTGCCTATAGAAATAACTTTTACAACTCTGTTGATTTAAAAGAGAATGAGAGTGCAATGAGGGTGCTTTTGTTCCAGGAGGGGACTTTATAGGATGTATTGTCTCCTGATGTCTCTGTGGCTTTCTGCAGGTTGGGGCGCAGTGGGCTGACTCCCCTTGGTTTTCCTTCCTGTCCCTCTAAGGCCAGCAACTGTGGCTGGGCTCAGTTCTAACATGTAGGGCACAAGGGAAGGAAGAGTTCCTTCAAACAAAGAAAAGAAAACAAAACCAAACCTGTGCAGAGGCTTGGCATGATGGGTAATAATTGAATGTTTCATCCTGCTGTCTTCACGGGCATGAGATCCCTCTTGCAGTCCAAGAGTGCCTTTTCTTCCTGGGACCTGTGGGACCAAGTATTATGTGGTCAAAACTGCAAAATAGTAATTTCAGTGCCACTGAGCCCTGGGAGATCCCTTACAGAAAATGATCTAGTGTCAGAAAATACCTTCCTGCTCTGAAGCTGTACTGGCATCTCTCTGGAGCGAGAGCATTACACTCCTGCAAATGCCTATGCCAGGTGAGATGTTACGTTTACGCTCTGTTGAAATAGTCACTATTAATAGGTTTGAATTAACTGTTATTAAAAAATGAGACAACAGTACGGGGAAGCCCGGTCTGAAAAGTGAAATGCGGTGAGCACACTGAACTGTCAGAGTCCTACAGGCTCACATACAAGCATACCTAAAAAGTAACAGCAGTCGCAGGCATCACTGCAAGTCCTCCCTCCTGGGCCCTGAACTTTCTTCTGTAATCTCAGAGATAACGCAGCCTGCTCATCACATGCGAGGGATGACACAGTGTGACCTTAACCACATGCATGCCTCTAAGGTGTTCAGATGAGCAGGGAAGGAGCAGCGCTACAATTTTCTTCCTAACAGATGCTTCATTCTGGACAAATTGTTGAAGAAGTGAGATATGATTCAAACCACATATACTGCTGGTACTGAAAACGAACGAGGTCACTCTGACTTTTAAGAGGCAGCGATGTCTTGACTAGAGAGGAAACTTGACGGCAAAGCACAGCAGTTCTGGCCGGAGAATTTGCATCAGCCACCGACAGCTCTCATGTTGCTAAACTGCCCGAAAGTAAGCCCATGCTTCTGGCAGGGAATATTTGCCATCTACTTCCCTCTGTTGACTGAGTTACTGAAGTACACTAAACTTGGGTAAATCGAAGGCGAATCTCACAGACAATGAAGTGGGGTTGAAAGGCAGACAATAGGCCAGATTCCTGGCATTTGTGAGCTGGTGGAGCTTTGCTTAAAATATTGCCATGGCTGAGGATTGGCCCACTTTGCTCTTAGTTTAAGCAGCCCTCTTTATATAAGGCCATGCTCTCAAAAAGAAAAGCCGTGCCTTATGTGTACGCACTTTTGCAGGTGCTTCATCTTTTTTACGTCTAAATAATTACACCCCAACCTAAACTTTTCTTTGCATCAAACTGTCAGTCATTGCTGGCACTTGGCATAAAATCAGGGGGAGAAATGAAGGAGAACTACAGTTTTCTTGTTCCAACGCTGCTTTTAAAACAACAGCTTCGTATTAGTCACCACAGCTACTAAATGCGGGCAGCGGTTCAGGGGAGCTTTCCAAGAGTATTGCTTTCTGTCACTGAAATGTTGGTAAATTCACACGGGCTGGTAGGCTCAGTTTCCAGTCCTTCATGGAGTGCTATGGAAATGTAATATGCATTATAGAGATATACCTTTATTAAACCCTAACAGCTCATTTGCACCGGAGTCAAACTGCATACTATCTATCATCCTGTCCTGCTCTGCCTTGACCACAGAGTATACATTTCACTCTTCTGGGCGGGGAGAAATGGCAGCAGTGACTCATGTTTGACACTCATGTCATTTGACATGAAAACCGTTTCCACTGGAGACTTGCAAGACCTTGGCTTGCAGTTTCTTTTGTTTTCTGACTACTTCTCTGGCATCCTCCTACGTGACATTGTGTTTGAAAATGCTAAAAGCGATGCTCAGTCAGCATAATATCTACACGATTTATTTTCTGCTGACAGAAGAGTGTTACTCAAAGGGGCTTCAGCTCTCTGTAAAGCACCCCTCAAACTTGAACAGATTTATGTTTTCACTGGTTGCCTGAGACGCACTGCAAAACAGCATGTCTGTGCACAGCAACAGATTTTATCCATGACAAAGGCACCTTCATGGCCTTGACACAATCCTTCCCCAGGGCCTATGGGTGGCTTTGAGGTGTCCCTTGAATTGGTTAAAAGAGCACCATAAGCTCTGCGTTATCTTATGAGAAGTAAGCTGAAGTGCCCCATCACCTGCTGGACACGTTGTCGCAGCTCACCCTGTGCTGAGATGCTACTGCCTGGGAGAGAGCTTAGAGACACTGTGGATCTCTTTAAGACAGTAAATCTGTTAAAGCTTTTTGGCAACAAGATGTGATCATCTGCCCATCTGCAGAATATATTGGCTGGCCACCACATGGCAGTTGTCAAAATTAGCCATGGGATCTCCTGAACGTGCCAAGGAATGCTGCAGCTCTTGCTTGGTGGCCTTTGATCAGAGGCACCAGCTCATGATTTGCTTGGCTCTGCTCAGCAGATACATGTTTTAGGACTCTGCTTTAACTGTTATCACCAGGCATAATTTGTTGTTACTTCAGGCCTGCTCTGGTACGTACAACTACCAGCATATTTGCTCAAAGGTCAGTCATTTTTTAACACTGGGATGAACCAGATTCTTCCTTCATTTGGCTCCTACCTGGTGCTGTGCTCACTTGGCGTATCCTGCCAGAATCCTAAATAATCCTAAGTGATGTGGGATCACTACTGAGCTCTCCTATTCCTGGCAGGTTCTTCTGGTTCCCTCTGGTTCTGGGTGATGGGCCACTGGGACCACGCCCAAAACCACGTATCATTAAATCAAGTGAGCATAACGGTTCTATCATTTACATCTCTCCCCAAAAGGGCTTATAAAGAAACTCCTCTTTGGGGTGGATTAAAATAGATATAAGTGATCTTGGCAGTCATCTTCACAGATGCCTAACTACAACCTATACAACATGTCCTTGACTTTAGGTTTAGCATCTAACATGACGGGAGAATTAGATAGGATGCACAGGACTGTGGCTTGACTTTCTACTTTGAGGATAGGTTGATTTGTGACTAAGACTTACGGTAAAGCAGGCAAGCTCCTCCATGCATTTCTTCCTGCTCTCAACATGAGACCAGTGTTGCCTGCATCCAGCACACGAGGACTTGCTCTTAATACAAGCCACTGCTTAGGTACTTTATTGAGATGTAGAGTCTGTTATTGTTTGTATGTCTTGTACCAAACCTACTATTCTGATGGCTTCATTAATAACACAACAAGAATTGATAAACTCTTGAGAGCTCTGGCAAGCAGGAACGCAGGAAGGTAGCCCAACCAGAAAGTTCATCTGTGTCAGAGAATGGAGAGATGCAGCTCCTGAGCTGAGTCCCACATGGGGTCACAGGTACTTACTAGGTAACTTTTTCTTTCTTTGTAGGAAGCCAAAGAGAGTGTTTCTTTTGCTGGTGCTACTTTTTTCAGTTTGCAGTCAGATACAGGTACTGTTTGGATACACGTGATGAATGAATGGTTGCCATAGTCCCAGATCAACAGCAAGGTACTTTCCTTATTAGGGAAAATTATGCCATGGTATCTAGATAAAAAGTGGATGTTGTCTGAAGGGCCATAGTATGTGCCTTTTCTTATTTACTCAAGTGACTCTAAATGTTTCCTTTCTACAATGACTCAGCTTTTTAACTCTGAGATTTTGAATGACCTATTTGGAACCTGATTCAACATTTACTGACATTGTGGAACAAATTTCTATTGGTATTAAAGAATACTGAGGTCAGATCTTTTATTAGCCGTGCAAAGATCAAATGAACAACCACACCTCTTAAGTGTTATTTTGTCCTTTTCTATGAAGTTTACAGTTAATTTTAGATCGCAGGTTTTTTTTAAGTACAGTCAAAATGCAAAGGTTTAAATCTATAACTAAGAAGATTTTACTCTGAGGATGCCTCTGTATGTGACTGTTATAGCACCATCAGTTTTTCTTTAGAATAATAAAAACTGAGATAATGTTTCAACACCAAAAATTCATTCAGTATTCTCTCAGGGCTGAAAACATGAATGATCAAAAACAATTAAATGCTAATGTAATACAAAACATTTGCAGCACTTACTAGTGATGTCCAGTTAAAGAATTCCATATAAGTTCAGAATGCCACAGCAATTCCATTCTCTTTTAAAAGCCCATGAAAATGGTCCACCTTTAAGTAAATTAAGTAAATTGCATTGTGATTAATGGGAAAGAAAAGGAAAGAAACTTATTCTTAAGTCATTTTGCAGATCCACATCTGGTTTTTGAGAGGCAAGGTTAATTCTTCACAAAGTAAAACACTTCTTCAGTTTGACAACAAGTATTGGATTCTGCGCAATTCCTTGTGTGTGACTTAAACAGGTTTCCGTAGTGTAAGCATTGCACTGTTTCAAGAAGCACACATGAATTGATGAGGTCCAAACACTCAAAATGATGTGTTACCTTATTATTTATGTTGTTTCATCCCCTCGTGCAAATCCCAAAGTATGACCTGCATTTATCATGAAACACTTTTACCAGGACTTGTGAGTATTATCTTATTTTATGCCATGATGGACAAAATACATAAGATGGGGTAAACCTGACATATTTTAGAAACTGTCTGCCTTCTCCTTTACATATTTTTCTCTACGATGGCCTCTGAGACCTCTGTTGCCAGAAAATATTCAGCAGTTTGTAGTAAGAGGGGGCGTCCTTCCTAAGACCTTCAGTAGCACTTGAGAGGTTCATGGATTCACATTCTTTTATGACTGCTGTACCAAATGAAGCCCCATGCCACGCACAGGCTTACTCAGAGGATGGGTAGCTTGCAATGGTACCTAGGGCAGTTGTCTGGAGGACTTGGGTCATGAGAGAGGCCCACTTAACTAAAGTAGGTAACGTGTGAGTCATCCAAAGCGTGGGTGAGAAGACAAAGTGAGAGAAGCTTTATTTCTGCTTTGAGTTGCCTTGAACTTAATACTATTTACAGCAACAGTGTCTATGCTGCCACAACTTTCCGAAGGCAGCTTAAAATCTGCCAGCAACGGCCTGGGTGATTGCAGCTACCTGAACGCAGGATATTTTCACCAGAATCATGTACCTATCTGGCCTGCTGTTTGCAGGAGTGGCCATTCTGTGCCTTGCATGTGGCCACTGGTTCATGAGGAGGCCATTTCTGTGCAGGACTATAGACTGTTTCTCCTCTTCTGCATGAAGAATCCTCCTTGTCAGAGGGTGGGTTTTTTCAGCAGCTTTTT
The DNA here is from genome assembly GCF_929443795.1 of Astur gentilis. NCBI lineage: Eukaryota > Metazoa > Chordata > Aves > Accipitriformes > Accipitridae > Astur > Astur gentilis. The sequence continues at coordinate 22,849,203 of NC_064881.1, read as the reverse complement.
TGATATTTATGTGAAACGATTTTTATGATTCCATATGGAGTTGTTAATGCTTCATAGACTGTACTACTTCAGGGGCATATTGTACCCAAAGCCTATGAATACAAGTAGTGAATGGTTTCTCCAGTAGCAGGCTGATTGTTGCACTTGCTATTGAAGTGCTACGTGTGCAATTTCATAGTGGGCTTGTTCCTCAGATTTAAATTTAATAAAATATCAGCAGTTACTGGCATGGGTACCTCTGTTGATGTATAGCAGCTACCTCATGCAATGCAATGAATACCTTGAATATTCATAGTATCACCCACATGCCCACTTGCTTTTGTCTTCCTAAAGTCGCTCCATTGATGCAATTTATCTCTATCTCCAGGCATTTTCTCAGAAATAGCCCTCAAGATGGCGAGATTCATGAGTCTTACCTAATTCTGAGAAAATTGTGGAGTTGTTCCAACTCTTCTTTAGGCATTTTGGTAACTTAAATTCATAGTCTTTCTCTAAGGCCAGCTGCTGAATAAAACTGCAACTGCTCTAGCTACTTGCAGCTGTCTTTTCAGCCAGCCCTTGTGTGGCCAAATATAATGGAGATAATTTCATTTTAAATTTCTGTTTGCTTTCTTTTAAGACCACTGTAAACATAGTGGTCATTTGAAGAACAATACTGTCTTCATAGTGATGCAAAGATGCAAAAGCATGTTCTAAGCCTTTTTCTTAGTGAGATAACATGCACTGTGCAAAAGCTTTTCTGTGCTTTCAGTCAACTATAGCTTCAACTAAAGGGATAAGTCATTGTTAATGCCAGAATAATGAATAAATCACTGAGCAGAATAAGGAGAAACATCATGTTTTCCCATGTTACCCAAACCAAGAAAGATTAAGTTTACGGGTATAGCTATGCCAGGATTCACTATCAGAGTATTTGTGTTTGATTTCCACTGCAGAGAGGGAAAGCTCAGTACTACATTCAGCAGAAATCGACATACTGCTTAGAAACATAGTGTGTTTCTTTTTTAATCATTCATTTTTGTTTACACTCCAGATCCGTACATCATCCTATGCTAGGCATAGGACTTCTGAGCTACAAAATGCATACAGAGCTCTTTAGAAAACTGGAATACTTAGTTGATTTCTTGGTTTTGTCCTGCCTTTAAGCCCATTGGAAAATAGTCTGAAATGTGGTGGAAAAAAGGAGAGATACAGGCTACACCTATGTGCTTTATTCCCCTGGGAAGCAATTATCTTTGATTTAGAAACCTCTTGCTTTTCTCTCTCTTTGCCTGGCGAATCCATAGAAGGCTACAGGTAAAATAATAGTATCTGACTGCATGGTGTTCCCTTGTGTTACAGGACAGGGGAAAGCAGGGATCCCCTTCCAATGTAGAGAATTATTCTCCTCCAAACTAAGAAAAATCTAATTTCTCTAGCAAAGGAGTAAAATAGGAAGACGAAAACCCATACCCTGTATTACATTGGTCCAAATAAAAAGAGTGGAATTTTTCCAGTATTAAAACATAGAAAAAAAATCCAGTTTTCCAGATAGTCTGAGACAGTGCTCCATGCTTACAGTAGTAAGCAGTGACATCTCTGGGTGACCTGTGCTAGCCAGGAGGATTCCCATGAGGCAGCTTTTCACCCCAGGCCAGAAGCTTTGAAAATATGAAGTGTGCATGGGTATCCATTTCCAGTGAGTGAGGAGAAGAGCCACTCCACTTCTGAGACCCTGGATGGAGAGTGACCTGCTCCTTAGGGGAAGGACTACTCTTTGGCTGGTGTCTGCCAAGAACAGGAGCTGGCTTGTGCAGACCAGGAAGGCACATCTGCATCGTCTGCTGTTTTAACACCTTGGAGTATGTCTGTGAAAGCAGCCCGAGCCTCAAGAGTTGCGCTGCTTAAACTGGGAAGAAAAAGAATAATTTGGGAACATACAGACAAGCAAACTGTACTTTTGAGGCATGATTCTGCGTTCATGCTGGTGTTTGAGTAGGGGGTGGGTGAGTAGGGTTCAGAGACTTGGGGAGCTGCTGGTCTGGAGGAAGGAAATAACTTTGTCCAGGAAATTTTCCTTCTTTGACAACAAATACAAGGTTTCTTGCCTCTCTCTCCTTTTTTGAAAGAACTGATGAGCTGCTTGAAGATGTAGCAGATAGCAGACACCACTACCAGGTGAAATCGAACACCTGTGGGGATCACAGTCACGAGCTGTTATGGATAGCGGAAGTTTGCATTGGCCTCAAAAAGTGATTAGATGTATTAATAAAAGAAAATATGCATCAAGTATGTCAACCGTACTAAGTAATTCTTGCTCAGGCAGCTTCAGGAGTGCCTATTGTTGGAGGCTGCAGTGTTTTTATACTCATTTTCGAGCATCTGTTACTGCCCACCAGCAGCGGCCAAAGTCTGGGCCAAATGGGTACTTGGTCTCACCCAGTGCAGTTGCTCTTGCAAGTGAAGGTTCAAAAGATGCAGAATTAATCAAATCTCCAAGACATCATTCATGCAGTTAGGTACTTGTTTAATTCAGAGGGAATCAATAGGAGGAGTGTGGAAAAGCTTGTAAAGTCAGTCAATGCGTTGGGGAGCCCGGCTCAGAGGTACAGAACAAATCTGCAAGTCCTGCCCGCACCCTTCCCTTCCTATCTGCCTCTGGTGGAGGTCTCGGTGCCGGGATGAGGTGGCCGAGTGGCTTTGACAGCCAACCTCAGCATCATGGCAGTCGACTGGACTTACCCAATGCTTCCTGGAGGAGAGAAGGAATCAAATCTGCTTTAATACTCACAAAAACCCCCAAGGACTGACTGGGCTTTAGTAGAAAAAAGCCAGGAGCAGCCAGCTTGGCCACAGGAAGACTGGGGAACCATGGCATGGGAAGTCTTGAGCAGAGGAACCTGCTGGGGTTGGGGAAAAAGAGCCAGAGTTTGGTGGAGGACAAAGCGCCAGCTCTGCCTTGACTCTGGGGTCTGCAGAGACCCGTGCAGCCGTGGTGGCTCTGCCTGCCCTCCGCACCGGCTGAGCCGAGCCAGCGGTGAGCTGGAGCCCGGGGAAGTGTGCTACGGCCGCTGACCACTTGCACCAGCGTGTCCTGGGACTCCCAGCATGGAGCTTTTTAGCTGGGGAGATCCTGTTTTCAAGCTGGCTGAGCTCAGCCAGCCCTGAGCCCAGGCCAGGGACCTTAGGGCTGTTCGGATACATCCTTGCACATGTGCAGCAAGAGCCAGCAGATGCCTTGGGCAATGCAAAGCACTTTGTATAGCCAAGAGCGCTTGCTACATCTATAAGCATTAAACATGCCTTGGCATGGAGGCCAAATGGTGCAAACAGCCCGTGTCTCAGCAAACAATCTCCAGTGCCCAAGCAGCACAGCTGTGTGCAGGCTGACTGGAAGGAACGTGGAACTCCCCAACCCTGCCTGGGACCTGCCTGGCACAGCAGCAGCTTGCGCTGGCCAAAAGTGAGCCTGGCAACACTAAACTTTGCATGTTCCAGAGCTCTGGAAGATGTCCAAGTTATCAGCTTCTTGTTAAAATGATCAGGTAGAGAAGAATGATATTAGCTCTTTTATTTTCATTGTCTTCTTCTAGTCCTCCACTACCAGGTAGCTTTGAAAGAAAAAAATGTGCCCACAGCCTTGATGTGGAGAGGCTGGCAACCTTGGGTAACCATAAAAATAATGGGAAATAATGAGGAAGAATCTCTGTAACTTCAATGTTCTAAGTTCCAGCTTGATTTGCTGATGAGCTGTATCAAAGCTATGGAGGTAGCTTCCTGAGAGAACAGAGTTGCCTGCCTGCTTTTAAAAGTCATCATGAATCCTTCCATGGAAAAATACTAACTTTTTTTAAGACTAGCCCAAGCATTTGATTATCGCATAAAGCAGGAGGGTAAAAATGCACTGAAAATAAAAAAGTAGTATAATTTCTACAGCCAGCTGTAATATGGAGCCATCAGCTGGCCGGGACACGCAGACCATGCCCAAGGCTGATGGCCTGCTGTGAGCTGGGGAGCACAGGGACACACACCCACGCGGCGGTGTCAGGGCTGGAGACCACCTTGGATGGCTCCAGAGTGCAGCTCCCGGGATGCCCTGTGATGCCACGCACAGCACACCTTCCCACAGGACCCTTCCTGAGGTCCCAGGGATGGGGGGGCTCACAGCAGAAGCGGCACCCCCAGCTTCGCCCTTCTCCTCCCCCCAGCTCGGGCGCAGCTGCCAATGTTCTGCTGTCTCCCAGTGGCAGCCGGCAGCCTCCTCCTTCCCTGCGCTGCCTGGGGGATGTCTTCTCCTTCCCCTTGAGCTCTGCTGCGGGCTGCGGCTGCATAGGCAGGCACCCAAGCTGACATACCAGGCTGGAGTGAGTCAGGCTGCCTCCAGCATTGGTAGGGTGTCCTAGGAGCATGGCACAAGGAAAACTGAGCTGGCCCCTCACGGGGACATTTAAAGGTCTAACAGAAACTGTTAATTCAGGCGCAGGCTGTGTTTTGTGAGCGACGAGCTGTGCTGCTTCCAAACCTGTCCCTGGAAGCCGAAGATAGGCATTTATCCGGTGCTGCTCCCAAGCTAATACCTATGTCAGGGATAATCTGCAATCCAGGCAACCCGCTCCTGGTTCATTGAGAGCTGTTCATATACCACTGCGCTCCGCCATTTTTTTCATCATTCACAAATGTGTAGGTGTAAAACGCAGTGCAGGAAGGGGTGTCCCAGCTGTTGAGTCTGGTTGCTTCTGCTGTGAGCATCACCCTTTCCTAGCCTGCTCAAAATCCAGCTGAACAGCACTGAGGTTTTCCTGCCTCCATCCAGCACACGGGAGAGCTGGTTCAGACTGTCTAGAATTAGAACCAGCTCCTAAACTGAAGACTAATGGAACAGCTAATTCTAACCTGTTTATTTGCATGGCTACCTTATCCTTTAGCTTATATGCGATGCCTGCCCAGTGCTGCATTCTTCAGGAAACGTAGCAAAAGTAATGAATTTTGCCCAAGGAAAAAGTACTATCTTTTATGTTGTATATAAAACTAAATCCAGATTTTAGGGCAAATACAGAACATCAATCTCCACAAAGCAGGATTTCAGCATAGTGCACAGCTTGACAGGCTTTTCAAAATAAAATTTACCATCTGTAGTTGCCTGTTAAATAATCAGAGCTTGCCCTCTTCTGGTCACAAGCAGTTGTACATGGGGGGGTTTGCAAACTGTGAGCCTGTGGAAATAATTATCTAAAAGACTCCTTGGAAAATTGCGTATTTTAAGAGTTAATGTTTTAAAATTTATTTTATTATGGTGTACTTGTTTTTCAAAGTTTGTTTAAAAAATCTGTTGCAACTATAATAGCTAAAAGAAATTTAAATTGTAGCTCGGCTGTTTTCTTATATCATACTTGTCCGGGCTTTATCTTGGATAACACCTTTCTTGTCCTCCATCTTCAGGAGCTGCCCAGGAGCTTCCTTTTCTGGGACCCATTTGACCAAAGCCAACCTGTTACAATAGGAAGACATTTTCCAGCAGCTATTTACTGCCACCCAAAAGAAAGGAAGCATGGCATCACATTGAAAAAGGTGAAGGTTTCCGTAAGTAAATTATCAGTTATATGCATTCCTATGGTCTTTGTGGACATTTGAATAGAAAAAGGTACGTCCATTAATTTCACCAGAGGAAAAGTTAAAGCTCAGATGCTATCAGAGCATCGGGATAACACTGAAATTATGAACGGCTGAAGCACAGGCATTTTATTGTACCTTGGAGGACCTACCTAATCCATGGGGAGTCCATAGCATACTCTGGTTTCTGCTGCTCACAGAGTTATGGGATACATTTGCATATATACTGTAGGCTGGATTTTAGGCTCTTCTGTCTCGGGCCCTAGTTCCAAGTATTGGGGTGGGTGGGGGTGGAGAAAGAGTTTAGTGTTTTTCATGGGTGACCATCCTCTCTCCTTTGCTGGGAGATGAAATCTACATTTCAAATCTGAGAGTTGTTTCATGGTTCTTTTAGACCCTGATCTGCTGGTGGGTTTTGATGCTAGCTTTTCTTACTCTTCCCTCTACCTCTGACGTTGCTCTTATCATGTCCTTGGTCTTTCTTCTAAGCTGGCCGCTGTGTATTATCTGTTGCTTTCTAGGAATGTTTGAAGTTTCAGTAATGCAGATATTCTCATAGTCATGAGAGTTTCTGATGGTGGTGGTGCAACAGTTGTAATTCTGGCTGCTTCTTGATCCACACAAAAATATCAGCCCTTTTTGGTCTCACAGCTATCTGTGGTCGTGCCACTCATGTTACAATGGAGTTAAACCTGCAAATGTCTGAACTCAGTCTTCAGATTTCAGAGCCACCATCCACCTTACATGAAGACAGTGTAAACTGTGCAGCAGACTAAATGGGTATACTTCAGAGGAAATCCTTACAATCCCTGGTCTATTTAGAGACGATCTCCATTAATAGGACTGACCACTGCATGGCACTCTTGCACCAGCATCACTGCGGCACAAGCCCTGGGGCATGGGAAAGATTCTTTTAAATTCTCCCATTAATAGCCCTTCTGCTGAGAGAACGGCTGCCTCCTTCCACCGCTGAAATATGCTCAGAATGGGGCATGTGCTGCAAGATGTCAGTAGGACCTGCCTCCTCCTGTGCAATCCTCTCTTCTCTCCACCAAAAACCTGATGGGAGGGTTTGATTCGACATGACGGGATCTGGCCACAGTTGGATGAGAAAGGAGGTGTTCATTCGTGCTGCCCTAAATGGAGGTTTTAAACCATGTCCCTCTCCTTCTGGGAGATGAGAGAGAAGTACTTCTCTTCTCTGTATGGTTTAAGGTGCTGCGAGTAAAGCTCTTTCCTACACTGATCACATCTGAAAGGACTGCTGAAAGGCAGACAACTCTGTGCCTGTGTGCATAGGATGTTGCTGTAGATCAGTGATGTGTTTGGGGATTGTGGAGTGAAGGAACAGACAGACATTGCCATCTGGCTATAGAAGGGTTAGGATTTTGTTCCAGTCATTCAAAAAAACCACCTCCCCCTGGCAGGAAGCATGATAACAAAGGGAAAAAAAGGCCTTGTTTTCAAGTTCTGGGTCAGTGGTGGGTTTAAACCCTACATACAAGCCTCCTGACTTTGGAAATGTTTGACTTGGTTTGAGCATAAATTTTGTGGCTTCAGTAGGACCACGTGACAGTTTTGAACCTTTCCTGTCTGATTACTCGGGCGGTCTCCTCATGGCAGCCTTGACATAACTGATGGGTTATCTAATAGGAAACCAAGCCCTCCCCGCAGAGGCCACAGGTCAGAATTGCCTTTCTCGATGTGCTGCACAGCTCTGCCCTGCTGCTGAGCCGCTGTAAATCTCCATGGGAGGAGGGAGCATCTGCCTCGTACAATGCCAGCGCTCCAGGCTCCCTCCTGAACTGCGGGAGGTTTCAGGCAGCCTACATAAAAAATGCTCTGCATTGCTGCATCAGCTGCTCACAGCTCACGGCATGTAGTTGGGCATCTACAGCTAATCAAAGAAGCGGCCTAATTTTTTTTATCTAAAAGTCCTGAACACTCTGCTTGGCGTTGAATTAAAAAAAAACACACCTGAGCTATTTCAAGTAGCCAGAATGGTAATACTTTAAAAATGGTTGTTTTGAATATTTTATTACTTTTCAAGGAGATCCTTAATCTGTAACTCCACATGAGAGACCCATGGAACAAATACACTTTTGCTAGCACAAGCAGGGAGGAGCTAGGAAGGCACTACTAAGCACAATATGAAGAAGTAATATAAGGAATCAGGAGTAATATAATGAAATGTCCACGCTGCAGCTCTCCAGGTATTTCTTTTTGCTGCTATAGATTAAATATGGAGTGTATCTGCAAACAGGCTTTCAAGATGTAGTTATACCTTAATAAAATGAAGGCCAGACCCATGACTGTTAAAAGGTCCAAGCGAACCGCAGCAGAGCATGGGCCTACAGTGCTCACACTGCCTTGCTCTTCACTCATTGCTCTGGTGCAGTTCTTGGTCGCTGTTGAGAAGCATTTCCCAGGCAAATCTGGGGTCTGTACTGGGGTGAGCATGTGCCGGGGACCATCCCAACAGGCACTTTGGATGTGGACACCCTCATTTGTGGGGGAAGAGAGTTTAGCCCCATGGAGGCAAGGCAGGCTGCCCTGCTTGGCCTCAGTACCAGAGATGTGTCCTTGGCCTGTTCTCCGAGCAAGCGTAGCCACCAGGACAAACGGGAAAAGGGCTGGAAGCATGACCAGAGCTTGTTAAGGTAATGCACAGGGAAAACTGTAAATGACTTGCTGTTGGGAAATGAAACCAAAATCCGGGAGCCCTCCAACCAAGATCATGGACCTTAAACTGAAATATAAACTTGACTGAATGACCTTTTTCACTGGGACTTAGAGCAATATACAAACTTTGAAGGCTTGGCGACATTGAAGCTCATGACATCCAGATTCAAAGTTTGCTGTTTGGCTTCTCTGCCAGGTTTACTTCTCGTAATTTTGCCAGAAAGACAAGGAATTTAGGCAAGGAAACCCAGCTGCTATAACAAGGTGGAGTACTTTCATTCTGTGGTACAGAGCTCACTGCACACAGCAGAGCTTGCAGCCTTGCGCCTGCATCAGCTTCTGCTGCTTTTTGACTGTGGGCCAAGTCTTCCAGGGACATAGCTTGGCTCCAACTGTTGCAGATCAGGAGCCATCTCTCCAAAAGAGCAAGTAAATGATGCCACTTTCATGACTTCAAATCAGAAGACTAATCCCAGAGGCAATTCTCAATCACCTGTCCAGTTCTAAATGGGATCTGATCCAATTTTGTATCTCAGCTCTGCAGCTCAGCAGCTTCCCTAGCTATTTTGTGTTTTTCAATAAATCCTGTAAATGAATCCCTTTTACCCTCAAAATCAGTGTGTTAAGAGCCAGAATCTTGCTGCAGCTATTCAGGTATGTACCCAGATTACATTATTCACATTTCTTTCCCCACATTTCTTTTTTTCTCCCCCCAATTTTGAGACAGGATTAAGGTTTGCCTGTGCATGTATGTGTAGCTAGTTCTCTTTTTTTAATAAACTCAGTGCTAGAGGTCACATTTATAGGCTTAGTTTATACGGTAATCTTTAAAAACAACCAGCCTAAGCACTGGAAAACACATAGCAGGGGTCAGTCCTGTATTAGCAGAGAAATAGGCTTGGTTTATTTATATGTCTTATTTAAGTCTCATTTCCATGCCTTTATGACTACATTAGGTTTTCACCTCACATGGGCACATGTCGGAGAAGTAATGGAGCGAGAGAAGAGACAAGCCCTTTTTCAGTTCACAGAACCCCAATTCTTTATTAATCACAGCTTGCTCACAATGACATACAGGAAAATAGCACTAATGAAGAGTAGAATATGCAGGCAGCAACCTCCAGGGGGGTAGGGACAACTTCAAAACTGCAGCTATTTTGGGGATGATGTGTTAGGTTTGGTGATACTGTACTTGGCACAAGCACCCTGTCTAGTCATTCCTCCTGCTTCAGCCCTCTTATTCCTAGAAGTCTGTCACTAGGTAAGGTTGGCTAACACTGAAGAGTAAAGGTCATGACAAATGGAAGTCAGCAGTGTCAAAAAAAAGGTAACTGGCTCATGGGTTCCAGGTGAAATATTCGGTAGCTTCTTGTACTATTGCACATGTAATGTGGTAGCATCAGGTAAGTATCATAGATCATGGCACCTACAGATAAAGCCACTTGATGCTATCTATTAGTTGCTCCATCAATAAATTTTCAAGTGGTGAATTAAGCTCACTTTACAATTAGCATTTGTATGGCTGTTTGGCATCATCCAGAATTTGTCATAGCTTGATGGTTACGATGTGCCTCTTAAATTTGCCTCAGACTGATCCCACTTGCTTTCATTCTGTTGCACAGCTGTATTTGTTGCCTCTCACCTCAAAAAACAGAAGCAACAAGTACTGCACATGGCAATTTAACCTCAATTGTATAGCACACTACAGAGTCCTGTAGCGTTAAGTTGCTTTTGAAGAAACTACATTTTAAGAGCCTTTTGTCTTGGACAGCTGAATGTGAAATCACAATACCTGTGATCTAGTCACTGTTTCAACAAAGCTTATTGGTGGCAAAGCAGTCTAGTTTATTAGGCAATGACTGGTCTCTAGCACCATAGAACTACTACTGACCTCATGGTGGGTTGGAATGAAAGTCGCAGGGAATGGAATTAGACATGAGGTGCTTCAAATGAACAGACCTAGCAAATTCAACCGAGTGGAAATAGACAACATCAGAAGCCTGTTACAGGACATGTAAGATTATGAAATAACTTGCATAATGCAATACTTGTATTTTTTAACAAAAATGTAAGTATTTACAAAATAAGATCCAAGTTTTTTAAACATCAAGCAAATCATTCTGCAAAGAGACCGCACTGGTTTTGTCTTTATTTTTGTTTCTTTTTTAAAGTTTTTTATTGAGTTCTTGATTTTTATTTTTTTTTAAACCATGTCATACATTTCCCATACTGATATCGCATGATCCATAATAATATAGGCGGGGGGAGTTTACTAATGGTGGGGATGGGTCACATCCACCATTGCTGTTTTCAGCCAGACAGTTCCACCTGGAGCTCCTTGTTTCTACGGACCTCTGCAGCATGCCTCTCCTGGAAAACATCAAGAAAGGAAAAATCAAATCTCTTTCTCATTCCGCCTGCCCAGGGATGCTCCTGATGACAACCCATGTAGGTTGTGCATCTGATGCTTGTGCCAAACTTGTTTCACAGCACAACCATCTTTAAAGGATGCAACTCAGAAGAGGTGTCATCCACCAGACCAGCCTGAGGCACATTCAATGCTTACATTCCACTTATGCTCTGGAGCTCAGTCTTTTATTTGATATGCCCTTATAATCCTCAGCACCTCACAGAGTTTCATTTTAAAGGTCCACACTGAGAGGTGCTGCATGCAGCTATGTAAGATGTGCCATGTGCTCACATTTGCCCTTTGAATTCCTAGATGTTAAACTAAATATAGGGAAGGATGAGTGGGCTTGAATTAATTGCTTGCACACTGTATGCAGAAGAAGTGTTAGTTACTGTGTTATCTGTAGTATTTAGGAACCATAAATAAAGGTCCAACAATTTAGTTCCACCAAGATGTGTCAATCCGAACATCTCAAACACCCTCTTAGACTGAATGATGAAGCTAGCTGTCCTCTCCATTCTTTCTCTGGCTCTGATGGGGAAGGGACAACATTACCAAAGGTCAATGCTAAGCCTTTCTGTCCACTTTCAGCCATGTTGTCTTCCCTTTTACAAAAGCAGTCATAATTAATTTAGACTTATTTGAGCGACTGTATATTCAGATACTTCCATGGAAATAGGCCTGTGGTCAGGAACAACAGCTGTCAAATGAATTTAGGAACGTTCTACTTAGGGTGTTTATAAAACTGTTGGTTTTGGCAGCTTCTGGGTTTTAGGGTTTTTTGTTTATGTCTCTCTCCTTTCAACTGTCAAACTATCAGACTTCTACCTCTTATGTCTGATCACTGAAAAAAACCCCAGACAACCAAATGACAAGCACAAGGTGACTAGAGAAGCAAACATCCATCCCTAGCTGACTTCAGTTTAAGGCACTCTCTAGGTATCTCCATGCATTACAGGGACTTCTATGGTAAAAAATTCACAGAAGACAACAGTTATCTTTTTATTGTCTGAGCTGGGCTATGGATCACAGGCCAAGACAGCTTATTGCATCAAGTGAACCTGTAAATCACAGTTCTTATAAGATCCATAATTGTGAATGCTAGATTTCATAAGGTACTTGTTCCTCGGGGCTTCTATTAACTGCAGTATACAGAAGTTATCTTTGATTGCAGGAACTTCTAGATACCAATACTTCATGGTGTCCACAGTTCTGTGTAACTTTTGAAGATTTGGACCCAGATATCTCACTTATTCTTTTCCTGCATGTTCAGGGTTTGCTTTTGTGTTGGCCAAACTGTATAGTCATGCAATTTTTAATTACCAGTCTGTACAAATGTTCCCAAATGAGTTATTGTCATCTTTGGTCAGAAGCTTTCTTTGGATTTCATGCACATATGCCATCGTATTGGTGTGGCAACGGGGTCTAACAGTCTGTTAACATTAACCTAGGACAGAGGGATGCTTCAGCTGTCCTTCCCTTTCCTTTTGGACCTCAAGGATGGCTAATTGGCTTTTCCCTTTGTTTTCATAAGCTTTAGGACACGTGCCTGCAAACTAATCCAATGCAAAAACATCAAGTCATCTGGGTACAGTTCCTAAGCTCAAGAACTATCCCCTTTGTGCAGTTACTTGTAATGTCATCCTTTGTTTTCTATTGTTCTTTCCTACTCTCCGAGACTTTTGTCTCTATCAAAGAAGCAGAGGTGCTTATGCAGAAGATCTAACTGAAAATCACTGAGAGCTATTTTCTTTCCGTTAGTCAATTTACTAACATATTAGAAAGTTCATCATTGAGGAAACGAGTCATCACTCATGAAGATCTAATTAATTTTTTATTAACACTTCTAAATCTTAATTCGCATGTTTACCTCTCTTGTGTGGACGGGTTGTTTTGAAGAAGGGCATACTTGGTCCTGCATGGTGGGGTTTGTGATTTACCTGTTTCCTCCGGCTGTACCAAAGATCTCCAAAAGAAAATTTACTCTCTTTCAGCTGCAAGACTTATGAAAGAACAGACCCCTTTTGATGCATAGGAAAGATTTTTTTCCCCATATTTTTTCATCTTTATCCTCTCAAAGACCAAGAACTACAGACATAGGACAATTGTTTGATTTGATGAATGACTTTTCTTAAAAGCCAAAATCTAAACACAAGTGACACTTCATTCATTCACAGCACTTCTTAAAAGCTAGAAAATCAGCCTTTCTCTGGAAAGGGTCCAGCAAAGAGCCAGGAATGTTAAAGACCTGGAGCACCTCTCAGTCTCTCCTATGAGGAAAGGCCGAGAGAGCTGGGACTGTTCAGCCTGGAGAAGAGAGGGCTCAGCAGGATCTCACCAATGCCCATAAATACCTGAAGGGAGGGTGCAAAGAGGACAGAGCTAGGCTCTTTTTGGTGGTGCCCATGAGAGGACCAGAGGCAGTGGGCACACACTGAAACACGGGGGGTTCCCTCTGAACATCAGGAAACTCTTTTTCACCGTGAGGGTGACCGAGCACTGGCCCAGGTTGCCCAGGAATGCTGTGGAGTCTCCATCTGTGGAGATACTCAAAAGCCATCTGGACATGGTCCTGGCCAACTGGGTCTAGGGGGCTGGGGACCCCTAGGAGGGTTGGACCAGATGACTTCCAGAGGTCCCTTCCAGCCTCAACCATCCTGGGACTGTGTGATTATAGACATTCAATCTTTTACAAAAGTGAGTGGTGGTTGAGATAGCCATCAGGGGCTCTGACTTAAAAATCGCTCACGTGTAGCAACCGAGATAAGGGCTACCCACAACATCTCTTCAAAACATTGATTAGATTTTTCTCTCTAGTCTAAGGTGAGGAGTGATGGTGTGGTTACCTTCTCTTGGAGACGTTCAATAAGAGCAGCTAAATTAGCTTCACGGTTTTCTTTGATCTGTTCCATTTTCAGTATCAGCTTTTCCTCTGCCATTTTGCTGAAGTTATTGTTCTCCTCCAAAGCTTTTTGAAGCACTTCTCGCTCATGTTCTCTCTTCTCTGCCAGATGTTTCAGCACCTGGGCCTCCTGGGACTGGAAACAGAGAGACACACAGCTGAAATGAAATACTCTGGCGGAGCAAAGTAACCCCCATCAGGCAACAGTTCACCGAGTTCAGAAACTGCATAAAGTTTGTTGCTTTGATGTTTTATACATTGCCTGGAAAGGTCACTTCTGTGTATAAACCAGGTTATCTTCAGTAACAGGGGCTTACAGGCGCTGGCTAAATGTGGGGTACACGCCTGAGGCAGCAGCAGAGAAGTGGCCGAAGCACTTCTGTTCATGAGAAATGCTGTCATGTGTTACTGCCCTGGGCTGCCTTGGTTACTGCAGCTGTTGCTCAACCTCTGACAGCGGCAGTCTTTCAGCTATGAGCATTTTATTTGTAGAGATAGGGGACTGGGGGTTGAAGGTATGTACAGTGTTAAAAGGGAGGGTGCTGACACAGGAGAGGTGCATTTTTTGCCTAGGTTGGACTATCCTTTTAAAGTGCTTGAATAGTTAGTAACAGGGTTTGAAGTTTACTGTTGTGTAAGACAGACAGAATCAACTCAGACAATGTTTTTTTCCCATGATATTTATGTTTGGCTTCATCTCACTGATGAGGAAAGAAAAGATGGGTTTATTCTATGGAAAATAACAAAAAAGCTATTTTTAGTTAAAAGTTCAAATTTTGCAAGGAAGATGAAAACTGCAGCTAGGGGTTAAATGGATGCATCCTATGCGCAATACTTTGTTATTCTTCTTTGTAAATGCATTGCTCAGAAGCACCAGCTTTGTTATTTATCTTAAATCAAATTACTAACATGAAACCACTAATCCTAGGAGAGAAGCCAAAGAACTTGCAGCATTGGACCTATCCTCCAGGCAAGTCTAGTCAAAAAGACAGTATGTTTCAGAGGGGTTATTTGGAAATGATAAATAACATTGTACGCTTTTGGATAAAATAAATTAGAGGGAGCATGAGAAGCAAACAGAAAACGGGGAATGAAATATGGCTCTGGGAAGCTAAGTGCGTGTTTCAGTGCAGATCACAATGCACTGTTGCCATTGTTATCCACAAAAATGAATTAGTTTAAGGTCTAAATTAAGGGCTTTAACCAATAATTACAATTAGCGGTAATGAATCCTTTTAAATTCTGTTGCGTGGCTTTAAATGGAGTGAAAAAGGCTGCAATTCTTTTACATGAGCGAGATCCAGCTAGGAGGAGAAAACAAGTATTCTAACGAAGGTGAGATACACATAAAGCCAGATGCACTGATAAGGCAAATTAAGCAGATTCTAGAAAATGCTGCAAAAGCCAGGCAGAACATCTTGCAGCAAGACACTGGAGTAAAACATATCTGGCTTTGAAAGGTTGTAATGGCTTGCCTGAGATCAGAGGAAAGAGCTACTTTCATCCATCCTGGCCACTTAATGTATCTGCTTTCACCTCTGGCCTGGTTGCAGTAAAGGGCTCATTTCTCAAACTGGGATCCCTGGAGCACTTGCGGATGGAAACGGTCTACTGAAATGGTTGGTACCTTACAAAGGCTCTTCCTGGCTCTTACCTCCATTGTAACATATGCTGAACATAAAGTAGCAGAGCAAACATTTTTCAGGTCTTTGGCTCAGAGAAAATAACTGCTATGCAGGCCGAAAGATGTTGCAAATGGGAACAAAATGACCCCAGAGAGATGCAGCCAAAAGCAGAGGGAGTTTCACTGGTGGAGAATGGAAGGAGGATGAGTGAAAAGGAAGAAGAGCTGGGCAACGAAGAAATTTTGTAGACTAACTGAAAAATCATAGAAGCCCCATAAGCTTAACAAAACCACCAATCATTTCAATAATAATATAATAAAAATAAGTTATTTTGAAGCACAATATTTGATTTCAGATACTTAGCATTTAAGATTTATTTAGCTGTAGGCTATTTCAAAATGAAAAAAAGTTATTTTGAAAGATTTGGTACAACATAAAACTGAAATAATTGAACATCTTCACCTTGCTTCACCATTTTTGGACCAACTTGGGTGGCTCAGTTTGACCAGTGCTTGTGAAGTTGTTCGGCATTTTCTGTTTAATTTAGTATTCAATGGCAACCTTTCATCTACTTTCAGAAAAGTTATTGTCATTAAGTTTTGGTTGCTGCTGATACGAATTTTGTGAACCCTTGGCTTAAGTGATCTAAAAGTAACTTTGATAATCTAAGTATCTATTCCCCTTCCTATTGGGAATTTGAATAGAAAAGGGACTATGATACCAATTATAATTTCCTTCTCCATGGAACATTTAAGAAGTGACTTGTTAATTTGAAAGGCTAACATTTCATGGTGTTTACATATGTATATATAATGCGTTATAAAATCAAACCTTTGCAGATTTGGAAAACAGACATTTCCAAGGACATAGCCAGGGCCTGTAGAGATGCTATAATAAAAAGTAAGATTTGGACTGTGCCTATAAGCAGCATTTTTTAAAAGAGCATTGGCTTTCAACAGGAGGTAGCAAAATGCCTTTGAGACTTTGGGGCACTTGCCCATTTTTCAGGATTTGTTTTCTTCCGTTCAAACCCTTTGCCTTCCGGAACTACTTCTTATTATCATAAATCCAGGAAAACAGTGAAAAATTAAGAGTTCCATATCAAAGCACACACAGTTCTGGAGGCTACACTAGAAGACAACACATTAAAAAATAATTTGTCCACTAATGCACGATAATGAAGAAAATCCTTATACTCTAATTCAGTATTTACCGGATGCAAATTGTGTTGGCAGCAGTAAGAGTCTGAATGAAAGCTAAACCAGGGCTCAGAAACTGACTGCACACCCCTAATGCGATTTTCCTTTACGATATGCCTTAAATGGCATTCCTTTTCCTCAGACAAAATGTTCAAGGTACCCAGGACTGGTTCAAAACAAAGGGACCCCCCCTCTCCACCACAGAACATCTACGGGGTAGAGTCTCATTTAGACTGACATCCCTCTTCTAATGCTGTTGTACGCCAGCTGTGAGTCTGCCTGCTTCCCTGGTGTTCAGACCATTTTTTAAATCCCCTTACGACAATTCTGGATGTTTTTGTACTGGATTGTCAAACGATTTTCTGTTTCCAACACGTTTGGCAGAAGAACTTGGCCACCCTGTCTGTTCAAAGTCTACTACACATCCAGAAATGGGTGGATGAATGACCCCAGATACCTAGCGGGGCTGGGATTAATAGACTCCCTTTGTTGTTTGTGTTGGCTTTTAAATGCTGTGCTTGGACTCCCATGGTCTTGATACAGGATTCCAACATACGTAGGAAGTTTTTATTCCAAGTTTTTGTCAACATTGTATTGTTTGAAGTGCTGGAAAGGGTATTTTCAAATCCTTGATAGTCCATGTTCTAACATACTTGTAATTGGCTTACGGTAAGCGCTTCTTGTATAGCTATTGTGAAAAAATCAGTAAAAAAGGCTGGAAATGGGATGAAAGATAAAGATTAATAAGGAGACAAAAGTATGAAATGGTGGAGAAAGAAAAAAGCAGTACTCAAGGGGGAATGTCCAGAAGACTCTTCTTAAATATAACAAGGCATAATCAACGCAGCTACAGCTGCAGCATCTAATGCTAGATGTGGAGGAATAAAAATGTGGCAAAACATTCCTGGTACAGATACCTACAAATGTACTGCTGTGCTAAAAAGATGGCTAATGCAGGCAAACTCCTACGATATTCAGGTCATATTTCTAAAAGATCATGTGCACCCTCAGTTTGCAGAGATGACTGCCTCAAAAGGAAATCCACATCTCATACTTAGCTGGCCAGAGATAGATGCAGACAACTAAACACTCCCTTCATGAGCAAAATTATTTATGGGAACTGGCTTTGGAGATACATATATTTTTTAATCATTACTCACAGGAAGAAAATTCTACTTATCTGAGTAACAGGTGCTTTATTTTCTCACATTTATCTATTTTTCTTTGACATGTACATACAAATATTGAAGTAATTTATGCAGAGATAAAATTACAGGATAACTTTTAAGAAAGAAAGGGGCTCAGACAACTGCTTTTAAACTGGAAATTTCAGCTTGTCTGCATTCACCTTAGTTACCAGGATCCTTAGTTACTAGGATGTATGGGGCATGCTACCAGTCATGAGCTCCACTTTCGTAACACATTCATTCACTGGCTGGATTTTTTAAAATTCAATTGTTCAGCAGAAGCTGCATTAACCTTGGAATTCTTCAGTGTTTTGTGTATTTAAGAGATACTATTAGTGGAGCAGAATGTGAAGACAGGATTAAAGGCTCCTACTGCAATGTAAATGCCAAGGTGAAGCCTAGGCATTAACCGGAAGGAAATGTTGACTTGAAATAGCGATGTTTTCAGGGGAAGGAATTGAGGTCGAGATTTTCCCACATAAAAGCAAGGGAATGGACTTGAGTTAGACCTCATTCATGGCACTGGCTTCTTCAAATCTCTGCACAGTTACATCCTATTCTTCACTGGGAAGATACTATTATTTGTACTACATTAGCACCTGTTCTGGCTTTTGTGAGAACTCACTGTCCCAGGGAGTGTGCAAATACACAGGGAGAGGCAGTTCCTCTCCCAGAGCAAGGACAGTCTAAAGAGACACAAAGGAGAGGCAGATGCTCCTGCAACGAAGTGAAATGGCCATATGGCAAGAGAGTCAGAGACATCTGAGCTGTAACCGTAGGTGAAGTCCTGCTTCTACTGAAACTAGATGGTGCAAAATTTTGCTTGAATTTAGATGAGGATCTTTTTTTTTTGTCCAGTCTGCCAAGGGACCGTTGGGCCACGGCTACTAAGAACGTGAAGAAGAGTAAAAAAATAAAGAGTGCATCCATGATGTGATTCAAGAAAACTCTCTCTTCCTCAACTGGCACAAAATTCATGCTCTCAGGGTTGTGACCCATGGGAGTGAACAAGGCATGTTGGAGGGATACAAGAAGTACCGCTTGAGCCCTCTGTCTGATGCTCCTCTACCTGCTGATGAGGGATTTTGTGATCCCCTGCAGTTTGAGGCCTGGCCTGGCGTTTTAAGGTTAATAAAGATCAATGCCAAGTTTTTCTTATGATTGTTCATTAACAGCAAAGCCCATGACAGACTGTGGGGACAAGCTTTGCCAGCACTGGGATGCAATCTGCCTCTGCTCATGACTCCATGTGCTCCAAGACAGACCCTGGTGTCTCACAACAAACCCTCTCCCAGCTGGTAACAAACATCTTCCTGCAGGCACATATTCCATAGGCTTACGCTTTTTGGATGAGGAACTGTGAAGCGGCTTGCAGTTTTTGTTATCTTTTGTAAACATTAGGGGTTAAGCACCATGTATGGAAATGCTACGGTGTCAATCAAAGTGCAGCAGAAACACCCAGTTCTGGTGCTGATTCCACACACAATACTGGGACTTTACATGGAAAAGCACTTCCCGCTGTATTCCACCTCTGCACAAGCATAGCCGAGGGCCAGCAGGAACAGAAAGGGAGATCAGTAGATGGGCAACACGGGAGGCAAATGTCTTGGGCAGTGCCTGTCGTCCCTCCCAGCCTGCTCACTTACAGATTTGGTGGGAAACAAAGGAGGAGAGCAGGAATGAGTTGGAAGAAGCGAGCAAGCCCCACTTTCGCCAGCGAAGGTGCCGATCCCTTCTCTGCTCCTCCTCTTGCCTGGAGCGGCAGTTTTGTAGGTCCCACGCAATGTCTAGGAGGAAGCGTTTGTCCCCCAGCTCCGCTGCCTTCCCTGCCTTGGAGAAGCCTTTTCCCCCAACAGCCTGCTGACCCGTGTGGCAAAGCACGGGTGGCTTTTTCAATGCCAAAGGAGAGATTAATCAAGAGTATTAAGAAGTACCACTGGGCAGGCTGTGGGGCTGGCTCAAAGGGGCAGCGAGTTGGGTGCTGAAGCCCAACGCAGAGTGCGGCCATGATGCTGGCAGAGACGCCCCGAGCTGACTGCCTGCTGCGGGGAGCACAGCGAGCCTTGCCCAGGCGAGGCTGCTCAGGGGGCTTATCTCGCAGCACTTCATAGTAATGGTATTAACAACTCATGTAGCTGTAAGTCTACGTCCAACTGTATGAAAGTTAAAAAATTATGACTGGTCTCCTGCATTCTTTGTAGCACTAAGCTCTAGGGACAAGCCAGATTCAATTTCATCCCAATACAAAGCCATTAAAAGGATTTAATCACATACAATTTCTCTCCCATAATCCAAAGGCTTGTAGAAATGTGCGTTCCTTTAGTGTTGCATTTTTATGCTAGTATGTTGAACGTGGGCAATAAAGATATATAATTGAACATATGGCTCTTGAAGTCTGTACATCAAGGGTAATAACAACTGAACATTCAAGGCCAACAGGTAAGAATTGATAAAGGTTAAAGATTCTGTAAGAAATAAACTTCTGCTGCATACAATGTCACTGTGTTCTAATTTCTTAAGTGAGAAGGATGAAAAGATCTTTCTGATTATCCACCAAGGTGGAAAAATATAGCACACATATGGCAAAAAAATAATGGGATAATAACGACATGCTGTAAAGAGGATTCTATAAATGGAAAGGACAAATTTGTAACTAGCTCAAATGGGTCTCACTGTGTGGCGCAAAAGGAAAAAATGCCTCAGGTGAAACTCTCAATTTGGTCCGAGAGTATGAGGTCATGACTGTCAAGTGAGGTAGAGAAAAAGGAGGAGAAAAGGAAAGAGCCCTGTAGAACCTTATAAAGAAATAAACAAGAATGATAAACAGGAAACAGCATAAGCAGGAGACTGCTGAAGACCATGTATTGCTGTAGATGTTCTCATGAGTTTGAAAATTTATTAATGAACATTGTCTAATTAACAGAGCAGAACCTAATTCCTAAACAGTGTGAAATCAATTAGTATTTTTTTCTGAAAAGGCAATTCTCATCCATTAGTTATACTTGATTTTAATTAGAACTGTGCTGGAAGGACACGATCTAGAATGGTCATGCCTGACAGCTGTTGTACATAGCCTGAAAAGTATGGTAACAACTGCCATGTTGGTTGTCAGAAAAAGTCTGCTTGGTTTGTCTAGCAGCAGAAAGTGGAAGATGTTTAGGGAAAGTGTAGATGAAGTTGAGCAAATCTGCCTGGTCCTTTCCTTGAGATAGATAGATAGAGCTTCCTAGCTTTCAGCAGTCATCAACTTACATATTTTCTGAGCCAGAGGTTGCATTCACATAATCGTTTCCTACAATGTAGTGCTCTATCAATTTTGCTATTATCTTTTGGAAATAAATAATATTTTAATAATCTCTAAATAGTCTGTGATAGCAAATATAGCTCAATTAAACAATACATGAAAAGGTGATTCTCTCTCTCTGTTTTGAAGTTGCTGTCTGACGATTTCATTGAATGTTTCTTCCCCTTTGGATTCTGTGAAACAGAATATAATTGTTCCTGTTCATCCTCATTACCATTCATGACTGTAGACTTCTATCTTATCTTTCATCTATTGTCTCTTTCCAAACTGAAAAATGGACTATTTAATTTATCTTCTTATGGAAGATTATCTATTCCTCTGATTGCTTTTTTATCCTTCTCTGCACTATACTCTTTTTCAGGACAAAAAATGAAGGCAATAGTTGAGATGTGAGAGCACCAGGGATTTTAACAGTGATATAATGAAGTTTTTCGCTCCGTTCTTTGTTCCTTTCTCAGCAATTTCTGCTGCAATACTAATGTGGAGGATCTTGTCTATTAAAATAACCCAGTTATATGTTCATTCAAAATGAATATAGTACCAAGGGGAAGAAATGGCAGGTGCCTGTATTGCTATCACTGATTGCCAGTTTATTGCGTAATGAGTTTTTCTTTAGGAAGAAATGAACAGTAATGGAATCAATGAAATGAAATCTCTGGAACATTCAATTTATATTTCCCACTAAGTATATGCATAATATCAGGCTTCTTAATTGCTGCCATTTCATTCTGTGTCCATATCTTTACTTGAGTATTTGTACTTGGTACAGAGGCACTTCACAGATTGAGTCCTTGGGGCATATCATCTTTGGGTGGGCAGGTGCTAGTGCAAATGTATATTCCTTTCACATACAGCTGTCCTTTTACCGAAACAAATACTCTGGCAGAAGTATTTCTTTGAAAGAAGCAATAGTGCTGATGTGTGCATTAGAAGCATAGTCTTGTGTTAGCAAGGCAGCAAAAATGGCAACTGTGGCAACACTTCAGTGTTCATCTACATGAATTGTTCAAATCAGTGAGGTCCAGAATGGTCAGGTTTCACTGCAAATCAAATCTGAGGGCCAGGTTTTAAGCACTTGTCAGTAATCCAGATCTACTGACTTCAATGGACTCACATCTCACCATACACCAGTATAATCACTCCATTTGGTTTCTTGGAAGAGACCCTGATCTGGTCTGACAGGAGTGAAAGGAGAATGGAGCTGCTTTTGTTGGAGCTGCTCCATGTGCATATCTGTGGCATATCTGTTGTCCCTGGTCTTCTGTATACATCTTTGTCCGTATCTGGAAAGATTCTGTAAAAGTCAGTTTTAGTAACAAATCACACTGTTTAAGAGATAAATGAAAGGCTTAGAGACATCTAAGCTTGTTTCATTTTCAGATACCCTCTACAAGGGACTCCATGAGCAGGTGGAAGGTTTCTAACTCCAATTTAACTGGTGCAAGCAGATTTGCCACAAAATAACTTTGATCACCTGCTTGAAGGACAAAGTCCTTCTATGACTCTTGAGGCTTCTCTGGCTTCTGTGGCTCTCCTTTTGTGCCATAGCAAAAGGAAACATGAATTAAGCAGGACAATATATTACCACATCTTGAGTTTTCTGTGGCCATTGCAGCCAGCCATGACTTTCCTGAAATAGTGCAACACAGCATAAACACTGGGCCCATGCAGAACACTGCTGATTTCCAGACTGGCAATTCAGGCTGGCTATGGGGAGTGTCTCCTTGGCTTTGCCTGTCATCCCCTGACTTACCTGACCTTGAATTTGGCCTTTTTATCTTCTGCAAAAAAAAAAAGGCTATCTGAGCTAGCTCTGACTTAGAGCAAATAAAGACCTCTTCAACACATCAGTCATGATGAAAGCCAAAGAAACAGTTAATGTGGACTTACCGCTGTATGCACCCTGCATTTGTGCTAACCTTTGCGAAGAAGGTGCAACAACCCTTCCAAACCCTATGTGGCAAAACTTCTTGATTATGAAACAGGGTTTTGCCATTATGGGTAAGGTCATAAGAAGGGAAGACTTAGTCTGTAGATAACCCTACAAGGCCAACTTCCAGCACTATTGAGACTGACTGCTAGAAATGCCTCTCTTAGTAGCTGCACTATGCTTAGCGTCTTCATTCAAGCGTGTGGTGAACGATTCAGAATGCTCTTTATTCAGGGCTGACATGCCTCCATACTGCATAAATAAGGCATTTTAGCTGCCTCTGGCAGGCCTTGTGAGTAATCTCCATGGGCTCTACAAGGAGTCAAGATCCGGCAGCCCAGACAGTAGCTGTTTGAATTGCACATCCATCTCTTAAACTTAAGACACCAGAAGAATTGCACTGGTTTTCAGCAACTATTACAGATGCTCTGAATGAATCGCTCACTCACACTCACAGAGTAAGCAATGCGTATTTGAACCCATTTGTGCCTCCTGTCCAAAGCTATCTGTATTTTGTGACGCATACTTCCCAAGCATCAAACCCAGTGAGGTTTGTTTGCAAGCTGCTGAAAGAAAATAAACTCATTTGTTCATTCAAACATGTTAATAATTTTTGTCCATGCAGGCCACTGTGGGTTACTGATGGCAACGGAAGCTTGGCTGTTATTCTGTACACTAAGTCAGGTCTAATTACTAGCATTTTTTTAAGGAAAGATACCTTTCTCCTCTCCTCTGCAGCCTCCAGCTTTTTCTGGATCTCCTCAAGAGAGAGTTCTTTCTTCTTTGGAGAAGCTAAAGTTCGTGGTGCTTCTGAGACCGGAGAAGGCGGCTTTAGGATCAGTTCAAAGGCCTGGCCCGAGGCACGTTTGTTGATTTGTTTCACTTCCATGTCTGCACAATAAAGTGAGAAATGGTAAGCCCTTCAATACCTCAGTGGTATTGAGGAGAGAAGCAGCACAGATGTTAGTGTGGGATCAGAAGTACAGACAAAAGATTTAGCATCTTTGCCTTGGGCATTCCAAATGCAATGGCAGATTATGGGCTGAAAACTGTTCTCAGGAGAAGTACATTCCATTTTATCTGTAATAGCTTAATTATACCTTAATCTCATAAAGATAAAAATTTACAGCAGTTTTGGAAGCTTATTGGTGTTCTGTGTCATTTCACACCTCCTGTGAGCAGTGCCCAAGCTGATTAATTTTTTAAGCATGCTTTCATCTTTTCTTGGTTTCCTTGGGAATTATGTCAGCTGTGAAGAGCTGTAATTCTCAAATGGGTAGTAGGAAAAGTACAGCTCAGTATGAGAGGGCTAGCTTTAAGAGTTTAGTTAGTTGCCATTAGGAACAATATCCAGCATCATGGGTAATACACAATCAGTAGATAGTAATAGCCCAAAGCAGCAAATAAATTGTTACATCAGCAAAATATCCACTGACTAACACTATCGACTGGGATGGTGAAGTGAGTCATTTCCCAGCACTAGCACATTATCTGACCTGCAGGACGATTTCCAGTGAAAGCCACTCACCATCATATTTATAGATGTTCATGTTGCGAGGTTCCGGGTAAAAACAGGAGCAGATCAGAGAGAGCATGGACAGCTCCTTCATCTTTTCCTTGTAAGCTGAAATGAGAGATCTTGTTAGCATGCTTCACTTCCCCAGCTCCTCCTTAGTGAATCTCTAGCCGAGGTGGCTGGCTGGGTACCAGCAAATCTGGTCTATCACCCATCTGGCAGGTTTCTCTAGAATATTTACCTTCAACTATTTCTTCTGAACATTGAGCCTTTAGCAAATCACACATGAGATGCTCGGTATGGCAGGGACTGCTTCTGATCTCCCACATGACCTCGGACTTGGGTGTAATGCAGACCATTCTCTCTGGTTTATAGAAAGTGGATATGGCTACTAGGAAATGTATTTAGCATTGGAAGAGTGCCATGACTACACTCTCTCCTGGCAGGTGGAGAGACATGAAGGTCTTACAAATTCTCTGATGTATCCAAATGCAATTGAGAACAGCTCCGAAATGCTGCCCATGTGTTGCCATAGGCAGATGCTAAAGACATTATCTGTTACAAATGAAAATGTCATCCAGATAATTAAAAATGAAACCAGAAATGAGGATACATTTATCAAATCCTTTGCATAATGTCCTTAATATGCGTAATGACTTGAAAGAAAGCTTTTCCTTCTTTCATTTACTGGCCAAAACATGTCGCTTCCATACTCGGGTCTAGTTTATATCACTTGATGCAACAAATACCCTTGTAATTTACCTTTAAGGTGTTACCTTTATTGCCTTTGCAATGCCTACAGGCCCCAGTCATGGACTGAGGAGGAGTTGGTCTAGAAATGGTGATACCAATACCTAACCATTATACAATGTTCTGCATTCACCCCTTCTAATTGCTATCATCCCAGCTTGTAAGTAGGAAAATTGTTTTGTATCTGGTCACTTGGCAAGTCAATGACAAAGCCCAAACTAAAGCTAGCTCTCCTGGGTCCTGGAGCAATACCCTAGTTACTGCCCACACTGCATAAAGTATATATGTTGGCAGGGGGGAAGGGCATTGCTTCAAAATTCATCCTGGCACACACAAATCCCTGCTATTATCAAAATCATATCTACAGAGGCAAACACACACTTGCTGCCAGAATGTGAAAACATGGCTTAAAATATAACTGTGGCTGAAAGTGTTGTACTTAACAGATTAGACCAAACTAATCCTTGATGTTACTAAAGGAAAATTGGACAGCCCTTTGATCGTCAGATTGTGGATACATATGAAACTGTCATTCAGCCTTTCTAATGGATGCTCTTGTGCTTTTTGAATTTGTTTTTCCTACTCAGAAAGGCCTCTGAAGTTGATGAAGGCTTCAGAGCCTTTGGGTGCTGCTTGGTGGTATTTGAATGATCCATCAGTTTAGGAATTCATTTCTAGCTGTCAGTGGATGACTGATTAATCTAGTTAAGCTTTGCATGGAGATCTCTAATCAGGGACACTAAATAACCCACCTAAAGGACATATAGCTTTTTGGAAACAATTGGTGAAAGCCAGCATCTCAGGTCAAGAGTGTACTGAAGATTTTGCTTTCTGTGAACCGAGGCTGTCAAGGAAGCTTGGACTTCACAAGTTTTTTGGTTTGAAACGTAAGTACCAACTTGCAAGGAGTAACTCAAAAATCTTCTGAAGACATAAGTCATGCCCAACTGATGTCTGTTAATAGTCAAACATAATGATATGTTCATTTAGGGCTCTATCCAACAAAGCATTTAACCACCTGCATAATGCTAAGCACACGGGTGTGGTTGTCCAGACTGTCCTTTGAGGAGGGCTTGCCCAGCCAGCTGCCCACACCACCAAAATCGCATCCTTTTCAGCAGGCAAGTTGTGGAGTGGGAGCACACGAGACCCGCACGCTGCCCGGGAGGCTGGTAGACATACAGAAAATGGATGCTGGGTTGCATGTTGAGGACATGGCCATCAATGACACGAGCTGAAAGCTACATGTTCTTGCACAAGGTCTGCCGAATCCCTGCTACAATGTATACCTTGAAATATCTTTATAGAAAGAGGCATGCAAAGCAGTGTCCCAGGAATCCTGCCTTTTGGGGCCTTTGTTATTATTTTTTATCTTTGCTTGACATTGAATATGTCTTGTTTTCTAACAGCATTTAAAACAATTGGAAAAAGGTGTTTGTTCTCCCAGCTTGTCGTCTGCAAAACATGGCTGGAGAAAGATAAGGACGTGCTCAGCTCTCTTTCCTTTCGGAACAATAGCTGCACTGAAAGCACGCTGGCAAAATCATTGTCCTATTTCATTCTGGCCACTGACAGAATTAGGATGACTTTCCATGCTTTACAAGCATTACATTTTCTTTTTTCATGGTATTGATTTAGTCTCCATTTGCCCTAGAAAGTCCTTCAACCATAATCAGAACTTGGCTTGAATACTCACAGAAAGTTCTGGAGGCTGCTGGGAACCAACCAACCTGCCGTGTTGACTAGTACTGTTGTTCCCATTGGGAGACTTAAGGGCTGAGGGTCTCAAAGGAACTCAGAGGAAGAACTACACAGCTCCTCAGGTGTCCAGCATCAGCACTGTGATGGCTTGTCCCCCTTGACCAGGGAAAGAGCAGCTTATTTGGCAGCATGGAGTGGCAGGAGCCCTGCTTTGCTCAGCTGTCCTTTCCTTAAACTGCCATACATTAAAAAAAAACAGAAGAGCCGTAATGTTAGCCCAGTTAGTGGTCTGATAAGAGTGGCAGGCCCATGTCACACAGGTTGAACAGGGAGATAACTGTGCTTTCCCAAATTCTGAGGAGTTAGTGTTTTAGCCATGGAAGTCTGTTCTCCCAAAAAGAAATGTTTTTCTATTAAAAAAGCAGCACACTTAGGCCAGAAAGCCAACAGCACAGCATTTATGCAATCTGGACGGGACCTCTTGTGTTAACTGAAATAGGCACAAAAATTATCTGTCTTATAGCAGAGCTTTTAAAAACCCTTGAAGACAAGCAGTGATTGCAACAAAGTTTATTTTCCAAATGTGTTTCAATTGGCTTGCTAATTACATAGCTCCTTGTGCAGTCATGTAGGGTACATATCATTCTATTAAGTGCGCAAGTTAAATGAAGGAAAGTAAATGATGGTAATCGTAATACTACAAAAGCTTTGAGAGGGAAATTGCTAGGAAAGAACAATGTTGACAAAAGATGGCAACAGAATCCTCTTAGTTATATGCAGCAAGATTTAAATGTTTATATGCATTAAAAGCTTCAAAGCTGGGCAAGAGCAGAACACTGATTTTTGCTAAAACCAGAAGGGATTTCAGTATTAGCAATTCTTGCAGGTTTTTCTATGAATAGCCTAGTATTTACAGGTCTTCTTAAATTCTGAAGCCGTGTGATTATTTCAGAACCTCATCTACTTTTTTAAAAATAAATTCCTCATATTCAGAGTTGCAAAGAATGCCTTAGAAATACTATCTAATGCCTCTAAAAGCTTTGACAGCTTCAGAGAAGAAACTCAAGATAGCTTTGAAACTCAAGAACGAAAAGATTTTTTTCTGAATGAGTCCCAAATGCACCTTAATATCATTGTTTTAACCCAATCTCACTATTTTTCTCAAACTTCAGGCATTAGTTTTAACAGCTATGTTTAGAAACTGTGAAACCACTCCCTGTGTTGGGTGAACATTTCCACACTCTTTCTTTGTGGGCTCTTTACTTGCTGGTCCAGGTAAGATCTCCCGGAGGCTTTCAAGGGCACCAGTGCTATGTCTGCATGAGCAAGCAGGGAAGCACAGGACTGGATCTCTGGGGAGAAGCAATCCTAAGGACTCCATGCCGATGCTGTATATATCTTGGGGGTCTTTTCTCTAGACTAGTTCGGTCCCATGGTCTAAACAACCATTAGTGCCTGGAGCACAGTAGATACACTGCTATTGCACATCTTCCAGTTTCATTACCTATCAAGTAAACCAGTTTGTGCACTCTGAGATTGCTCTGCAGTGTGATCAAAGCATGGTCAGCTGGGGTGTTTTGATGATTCTCTTTGTAAGTGCTCGCCTGATCTCAAATAATATACCTATTCAGATACATCCCATATTCCTCCACTAACGACAGAAAATTAGTCCATCACCAGTCCTGCAGTTCAGTTGCCCATTGAGTGAAGCTAATAATGAAGAATGCTATGGCTGCCATTAGAAGTCAGCAGCCCGTTATTTGTTGCTGGGAGAAAAAGGAAGATTAGGGAAAACACCAGTAAAACCACCCTGTCTGTTCTCATCGGTTATCCAATAGCTATAAGGATTTTTTTACAGTTTACACTGTAAAATGAAAATCTGTCCTGACTGATGGGCCATGGGCAATTTGGGTCACATTTTGTTCCTTGGCAAAGCACAGCTAGGACAGATTGCTGTGTCACAGCAGAGACCATTATTCATAAGCAAGACTATTTTTAACACATGAAAGCAGAGAGATAAGTGTAAATGTTACTTATAATTAACATCTGATGAAGGCAAATCTGTTGATGCCTTTTGCCTTACTGAATCCAGTCCACATATAATAAAGTGTTACTGATTTTTGACACTTCAAGTCCCACTAGCCAACTAGTTTTGGAAGTTCTGCACACCTGGAAGGAAGCAGAAACTGGCACATTGCCCATGGTCAAAATGTGCAACCCGTAACACAGTTCAGCCCCGTGTTCCCTTGCCAGGCACCTGTGAGACAGTCAGCTTTCTGAGACCGAACTGAAATCCTGCTTTGTTTTCTGCTTTGGAAGAGACTGCAAGTGTAAGATTGGGTGAAACATGAAAGTGAAGGTAGAGAAGACCTACCACAGCCATCGTTTACATCGATTTCTCACGGATGTTATTGACAAAGCAGTTTGTTACAAATTTCACTTTGTTAATGCTCCCTTTGAGGTGCTAGAGTTTTTGGTTTGTTGAAACAATGCTTTAAGTCACAAAAAGCTATGTCATTTTGTGAACACCAACACTCTGTTGGCCAGTAATATATTTTTTTTTTATAGTAGCCTGCTGTATCCTTTTCTGTCAAATGAAAAGGTGTTATATGATCATAACTGTAATTGTTTCTCCATAGCTGGTGGGGTATTTGAAGTAAGCTGCATGATGAGTGCTGTTAAAGTGGTGAACTAGTACTGGGACTAGTACATGGGATGGGGATGGGTAGAAGTAAAACTCAAGATGGGGCACGACTGAGAGGGATCCTACATACCATTTAATTTTTGGCACTCGTCTGAGATTCACTTTAATTAATGTTGGCCATCTAATATTTGAGACAGCTAGTTTGCAGCAGTTATGAAAGCTTTGTTTTTAGTCAATGGAGAGATAAGCGATACCAGAGAGTGACTGTGTCTGGTCCCATTCCAACAGAGATGTCTAAGATAAATGAATTAGGTTGTCTTAAGACCAATGAATCTCTCTCTGTTGTCAAAAAAACTAAGGATGCTTATAGGCTTATGGAGCTGCCAGTGATGGAGAGAATGAAAGCAAAAGCCCCTGCAGTGAATACACCTTATCCTTCCTTTACACTCAGTCGTGAGTGACATCTCATTTTGGTGGTTCACATAGGTGGGGCTTATTTCTGTTACTGTCTTTCTGAATGCAAAACACTGCTCAACAGAGTATTTGGTGTGAGTCCATCTCACAACCTTATGCATATGTGTGCTTTTCCAGTTTCCCTAACAAAAATAAGGTTGCTTTAAATTGTACTAACAGCTCATAGGCTCTTTAATGCTCTACAGAACAGACCTGCTTCACTGGTGGGAAAGGGGGCATGGGACCCTCACTCACCTGGGGCCATTCTTTAAAAGTCTTTAAAATTGCACTTTTCATATACTGCAATACAGTTTAATAGAGATATGAGTATAGAGTTTTGGTCATGTCCCTCACCCCTGATTTATTTGATATTTCTGTATCTAGGCCATAGAGAAAGCAGGTACTATGAAAAAGAAACAAGAAACAGAAAATGAGGAAAAGAAATTGTGAATTACTGAGTTTCTTCTGTCAACAGTGACTGGCATTTCCTATTACATGTCCAGAAAATGAGAAAGAATGAACTTGGACAGATCTAATCTGCTTTTGTGGCAACTGAGTTTTAAAAAGTAGTTTTAGACATTAATTTCCATAGCCCTCATGGCTGTTCTGAGGTCACTAAAGCTACCTAGGTTTTGGCAGAAGTATTAGCAATTTTATTCTCTCCAACAAGAGATCCTTTTAACAAATGGCTTTAAAATGGTTTAGCATGGAATAAAGCATTAGTGTCATTCCTAAAAGCACAGGGTGGCAGTGAAATCCGGGAGCACTGTAGCATCAGTTCTTCAAAACACACAAAAAGATGCAACAGATCTGACCCTTCAGCTTCCTATTAAGATTGTGTCAAATTGTACCAAGGAACCCTGCCCTCAAGTGCAAGCCCTTGCATGCCACTTTTACAGCATAGTTCAGGATCTGGCTGGAAAACCCATCCCAAGGAATACACAAACAGCTGTTTGCTTATGCAAAGACTGCCCAGTAATGATTTTCTTTCATCTACGGTGTGTAGATGCAAACACATGCAAACATGCAGATTGGAGCGTGGCACAAGTCTGACTGAAAATTGCCCCTAAATTTACAGCTTAATCACTGATCATGACTATGGATTTTTGGACTAAAATGGACTACTCCAGATGCCACGTCTATGATTTTTACTTAAGGTGTGTGATTGGATTCAAACGTCTTTGTTCACTTTATTTCCTGATGTCAGAATGTAATGTTAAGATGTAAAGTTACCATTTTGTATTATTTCAATTCATGTGATTTTCACTGCTGAAGCAATGAGAAAACCCAGTTACTGAACCCTGACTGTTATGGTCATCTGTGACTTGAGTTAATGGGACTATTTTGTTGGGCTACTGCTACCGCATTGTCAAAATGAGATTTTAATGGAAGGGTTTTTTTGAATTTGGAAAAAAAAAAAGTCTTATGATGGTTACTCAAAACCAACAGTGATGCAGACGCTTTGCTGAAGTCACTATTAGAGTTTGGGGCCAGATTGTACTGTCTGCTTATAGAAATGGAAACGCACCCATTTCCTTCCAGTGTGGAAGGCACACAGGCCTGTGCCTGTCCAGAGCCTGTCCAGGGCGCCGGCAGCCTCACCACACTGCATGCTGGTGGAAACATGGGTAGAACAGACAAGAGAGCTATGGGTAAGCTTCTCCTCCTTCTCCAGCTCTGCAGAAAGTGGTCCACAGCAGTGGCAGAGACAGATACTGCACTCCCTCTTCTGAGCCACCCCTCTGGAGAGCCAGTGCATCACATCAGCATGAAGAAACCCTTGGCACTTCATTTCCAACAGTCCTCCAGGACTGAGGGGAAGGCCACAGAGCCCAATGCTAATACAGAGGTCTGTGGCCCTCCCAAAATCCATTTGAACTCCAGGGAACTTCAGCCAGGGTGAAACCAAAAATTCCGGAGATTTTTTTTCCCAAGGGGAGAAGACCTCCTTCTTTAAGGTCTGCTTTACCTTTGCAAATTTTTCAAGGCATCCCCCCATATTTCCCTCCCTACCTCCACACCCCATCTCCCTTCCCCCTATTTTCTTCCCATAGAGCTTTTTATGTAGGAAAGGATGTGAGCTACTAAAAGAGACTTTGAAGACAATGGAGAGGATGAACAGTGAGGAATTAACTCAAAGGCTACAGTGCTCCTGAGACAGCTTGATTTCCTACTGGTTAACTGAAAACAACTGTTTAATTTTTTACAGTGAGAAGTTCAACCCCCGTTCTTCAGGTGCTTTGGCAGGATGCTGATGTTCAAGATGCTGAACTTATGCCTACCTTCATAAGAGGCCACCACAGCCATCGATAGCTCCTGATACACTATGATCACCTAAATGTGAAAGCCATGTAAGCATCAGTAGTTTGCAAATCTTTAAGGCAGCCCCATCCAGCAACCATTCTGCTCTCTGCTGTCCCCTGTATTCTGTGGAAGCACAAACCACTGTGGAAATTCAGCTATGGGATGATGTGAACTAAAGAAATTTTCCTGAATGTGAACTGGATGGAAAAAGTGAATAGGCTGTAGCAGCTGCACCAGGAGGAAATGACCCTCCTTAATTGGCTCACCTTACCTGCGTGAGAACTGTTGTTGATTTTGTTATGTACCTGCACACAGAGAAAACAGTCTCTTTTGGTTGGCATTGTAGCAAGCTTGGCTCTGTCATGTCTTACAGAAAAATCCTCAGATTTACTTTTAGTTTAGGACTATTGATAGAGTAGTAGTAATGAGTTTGCACACATCATTCTGGGTCTCATCCTATCATTAATTTTCCGGTTCTCAAGAAAAATCCCTATCCCCTGAGCTATCACTCAGAATCTTATATAAGAATCAAAACCTTAAGCCCTGGAATTTTTGAATGGGCGGATTGGGCGGATTTGCTTTTCATGATTTAATGCTCACTGTGTGTAACGTACTTCCTTCACATTGTATGCCTGAAGGATTGTGACATACCCTTTTGCCAGCACACCAAGCCGTTAAACTCTTACTTCTAAGACAGGTCACATATAAAATGGCTTAAAAAGCCAGATATTTCACTCAAAAATTTCCACTACCATGGCTTTGAAATCCACCCCCCCCCCCCGGTAAGCAGCACTGAAGCAGAATCTGTCTCCACGCAGGCTAAAAGCAGTGTTTTCAGGAATGCTCATATTCACGCATTGTGAAGGTGGCCAGAGAAGCAGAAGGCTTCTCGGAGACTCTCCTCAACACACCCTGCTGTACACAGGTTATCTTGTCCCAGCATTTCTGAGACTGGGGCTACTGCCTGTACTAGCCTGCCAGAACAGCAGCCTAGTGGAGTTTGGTTCAGGACTTCCCTAGAGCAGCACAACCCCCCGATTTATGATCCTTCCCTCAGAAGAGGCTGTGCAGTGCTCAGGGGCCCCCGAGCCATGCTGTTTCCTGGGTGCAAAGCCCTGGTGCTTGGCTTGGTCCTGGGGCCCTGCTGGTGGCTGAAGCACCAGGGAAGGACTTGTGAGGGAGGTGGTACCCCTTCAGTGTCTTTGTAAGGGTGGGGTGGGGTGGGCTGAGTCACAGCGTGGAAGCTGCGGAGCCTGCAGGCAGCCCGCCTTTCCCTGACAGCCCCGGCATGCTGGTGTCAGTCACCACAACAGCAGCGTGCCTACAGCTTGCTGCCCATCCACGCGCTGGGTGGAAAGTTCAATTCTGAGTCCTTGTTGTTGAGCATACTAGTTTCCCCTGGAGGACCCAGCAGTCAGGGAGTAGGCTATCAGAGATGGCTGCCGTCTCCCAGTATGCTCTTAAGGTCATCTCGTTGTTGCGTGGTGGGAGCAGGTGGAGGCCCAGCCGAGATCTGCACTACTTTCTGTACGAACATGTCGGGTGCAAACACCCTATGCCAAAGAGCTTATGGTGTAAGTGAGAAAGACAGGCAAGGGATGCAGGGGGAGAAAGGTCCCAGAGGTGGAAACAGTCCCGCTCTGCAGAAAAGCTTCATGGAGAACACAGGTCTCCTGATTTCTGGATGAGTGACACCTCCGTTGGCACAGGCTGTCTCTGTGAGAGTGCTGCAGGCAATACGGGTGCTGAGCTGGTGAAACAGACCCTAGAGTGAGGATGCAAATCAAGTATGATGAAATAGAATGGCAACACTTTAGTTATGCAGCCTACTGTGATCAAACAGCATCTTCCCAAGGTATGAATCGTGCTACGCGTTCTGTTTTAGCACAGTAAGACTGGGTTACTAGAGCAGGGTGTGACAGAACTGGCTGCCGGTATTTCTTTTATTTTTCTGAATCTCGGTGGCATTTATTCAATTTTTACTAATGATCTCTTCGGAGGCTTCCACTGACTTAATTCTGCATCACCCTGATCCCTTTATGTGGGCTCAAACTCTTCCTGGTCTTGCATCACCTGGCCATGCATCACCCACTGACATTGGATGTAATTTTATTCCATGGCGGCTGTGCATTATCATGCCTAGAGAGTAATGACATAATCCTGGCATATTGTCAGTCTTCCCAATTGAAGTAAGAGTTCCGCTGCTGTTTCTTTTCATCTGGACACAGTAGATCCTTCTGGACTTGTACTGATATTACTTCAATTACATTACAAAATCCGCCCCCCCGCCCCCCCCATCTTTGGACTGAGATTACAGTCAAATTTTTCTAAGACCTAGACCGAGCTTCTCAAGAGAGCAAATTTTTAGCAGAATTACCCATATATTCTGAAAGCAAGCCATTGACACAGCATCAAGCAAAGGAATGGCCCAAAATGCTTCAGCAAAGCAGACAATTAAGAAAGAATGGGTAAAGAACCCAACTTTCTGTGTTTTCATCATTCAGGGAATCTCAGCTGTTACGGAGTACCTCAATCAAGGGAACAGAGATGCACTGCTACAGTGCCAGTTTCCATTAACAGACAGGCTGGTCCTTGCCTTTTTTCTGGGATCAGATACACATGTGGTTTTAATAGAACTGCAAGTCAGATATAGAATGTGACTTTTTTTTATAACTCATATGGGGCTTGTAACCACAACCCTCGTTAATACATATCCTGTGCCATTCCGAAGTGCAGATATCTTCGATGTCTTCCAATATTCTAAAAATTGTGCTTTGAACTGATGAAGGCCAGAATATTGGTTAGTCATAACTTAAGGCTCAGAAAACAATAAGCAAATTCAATTGCAAGGTGCCTTTTTTTTTTGCTCTAGGCAAAGAAAATACTGAGGGCCATTAGCTAACAAGAAATTTGTTTTTATATCATATGGGATGAACACAATTATAATTTGCAGTAGGCCTGGACTCTTGATCTTTCCAGTCCAGTAATTCAATGTATTCCTTGCTTGCTGAGTCACTTCACTGAGTACAGAACCTATTGCAATTATTTTCATACCATAATTATCAGGAGAATCCATTTTAGAGACAATATGCTGCTCTGAGGGCTGTGGAAGGTACCCCTCAAACTAATCATTTAATATAGACTAGAAACCCCATTTTACAGCGTCTGAATAGCAAACACATAGAAGCACTCATTATTTAGTTTACATATATGTGTATACATAAAAATATATTGAGCTTTTTTAATGTAAGTTTATTGGTTGATTTTGAGCAATCTGCATGTATTTAATGTACTTAACCCAAAACAAAATATGTGTAACTGCATCTTTATGCTACACAATCACTTTTACTGGCTGCCATGACTACCGACTAAATGTCAACATGCAAAAGACAATGAAAGGAGACAGTTTGAAAAATCCAATTTTCTTCTGGGTTTTGAATGGAATTTTAATTTTGTGGGACATTTTAAAATAAGGATGTCTCATCAGTTTGAAAAACGGCATTAGTTTGCTTTCTGCACACAACTGCAAATAATGTATGTAAGTAGATTACTTAAAAATGAAGGGATCCTATTGCACTAATACAGACAATGGCATACATATTATAATTGCGTTAATTAATAGTAGTATTTTAAATTTGAATGCCAGAACAAAATAAGCTCTTAGTAAATGACTTTTAAGTTTCTGTATAAAACTGTTTGGTATTACAGTTTGCCTGTCGACATAACTCGTGTTGTGGAGGACTTTGCTTTAAAACCCAAGGAGGTGTGATAATGGAACCTGTGTTGCAGATTACCTGATACTCTGCTTTATACTCTGGTACTTTATATCCTATGGCTTAAATCCCTATTTTCATAACAAAGACTATAGAAAGTTAAATGCTTTTATACAAATTTAAGAGTCTACTCAAATGGGTATATGTGGGAACAAGGGGGTGTATTTATTTAATTACAAGATATTCCAAAGGACTGAATTTCTGTGTTTAGAGAAATTTAGTCCCTATTTTAAGAGTCTCCCTGCATAGGAAGCCTATCAACGGTGTGTTTATGCTTGGAGAAATCCTTTGGTTAAAAAATAACGTCTTTAGGTTTTGAAGGACTTTGAAAGCACTGCACAGAGTAAACAAAAATGACAGCAACTCCCTGATCAACCATGTTGATACAAAGCAGATTCATCTTTTCTCTTGGTGTTATCTCCTAACAAGTGGGCAGCAGAATGACTAGGAAAAGTATCTTTTGGCAGGTCCTCAAATCTAGAAATTGGGGCTACTTCTAGACATTTCAGTGTTCAATGTTTTCGCTGTGAAAATCTATTCTCACAGCATTTAAAGACACAAGATAATTTTCTTCTAGTCTTCTACACAGTCCTGAAGAGAGTAAAAATGCCCAAGTGAGATTTCAGATGTTTCAGTGTGTGGCTACATAAACCCATAACCTTCAGTGCTGAAAGATGAAGTCTAAGCATCAAAATAGGAACGGATACTGGGGCAGTAACCTTTTAAAAAAAATAAATTTACAGAAATAAATTCAGCGTATGTAGGTTGGCTCTGAAAGTCTCACAAGGAGGAGGTTTTTTGCTATTTCTTCCACCTTTCTTTTAAAGGGGCCATACTGGGAAAATGGAGAGAAGCAGCAGGCCAGAAGCAGGGGGGTGTGTGAAACAACAGGAGGGGAGGTTGGGTTCACCGGTGGTTGAAGGTATGTGATGCTGTGGAGTGCACCTGAGGTACCGCATCCAGTTTTGGGCCCCCCAATTTAAGAGGGACATGGAGGAAGAGGTGAAGGTCCAGTGGAGGGACCTTAACCATGTGGCCTGTGAAGGGTGATGGAGGGGGTCAGGTTTATTTAGTTGGGTAAAGAGGTAGCTAAGGGACGAGCTGCTTACAACTATTTGAAGGAAAGATCAATGAAAGACAGACAGACCCAAACTCTTTTCAGATAACAGAAGAAAGAACAACAGCCACAAATCGTGGCTTGGGAAGTTGTAAGATCATCCATTCAGGAGTTGGCTAGACAAAGTGGCAATGGTACTTCTTCAAGCAGGAGGGCAGGCTAGATAACCTCTAGATGTCCTTTCAACCAGTTTCTCCATAGTTCAATTCCCAGAGCGAGCTTAATTTTTTGTGTGCTATTGTGGGCGGGAGGTCTTGTTAGCAACTTACAGCCCCAGCTCCACTCCTCTTTGTTATTCACGTCTTTTAGTGCTTGCTATCCCAACAAAAACACATCTCATCTCGCTGGCCCTCTACACTGTTGCTGTCACTCAGGATTTGTGCATTGGCTGCAGACTCTTGGTAAGCTCATCCCCAGCACACTACAGAACCAAATCCCTCGGGCTCCTTTCCCGGCTCTTCCCCCAACCACCCACTCACTTGCTGCCCTCCATCCAACCTCCCTTCTTGCCAAAGAACCTCCCAGTTTCCTTTTGCTGTGTTCCAAGAGCATCTCGTTGGGGTAGCACCAGGAAGAGACCCCAGCTGTTCAGCGGCCGAACTTCAGATGTGGCTATCACCATAGGCCACTTCCCCAGCCATCCCACCACTTTTCTGAAATGCAGTCTTCCAAGTACCCTTTCAGATTTGGTAAAAACTTTCTCAGCATTTAAGCTTGCTTGAAAAGCAAGCAATAAGCCAGACAGAGTAGACATAGGCAATGAAAAAGATAAATAAAAGCAAATAAAGAGAGTTATTGTCACTATTCTTTTAAATTTTGGCTTTGCCTCACTGGGACGATTTTGTGTAGCCAGTGGAGTCTAAATGATCATTTTATTCTTGGAATTGTTGCAAATAAAATAGCAGTCTGGTCATCAGTGAGTATTAACTTATGTAGCACAACAAATCTGGTGTCTCTGCAAGCTTTGTTATTGAGCAAAACCATAAAATCATATTGAAAATAGAGCACATGGATATAAATGTGCTTGTTTTAACCAGAAATTGTCACAATTGAAAACATATATATAGATCAAACTTAAGACCTAATCCAGACCATAAAATAACTCTGAGAGATTTATTTAATTGGTCGTTCTTTGTTTTTTTTAGTAAAACTGATTTGAGCAGTGACAACAATCAATGAAGTGACCTGTGTGAAGTCAATAACCTTGACTCCTGCTAGGTGACAAGCGTTTTTCAATTTGCACATCCTTTCTTAGCCTGAGAAAAAATACATGCAAAGTAGGTATGCTAAAATAAAGCTTCAGCTGGAGCATCCACTGAGTTGTGGCCATTTATCAGTGGTCCTCTAGAAGCCCATCTAGAAGATATGGCCCGTGTCCTGCATCACTCTACCGCCATGAACTTCTCCTAACTCCCAGTAAAATTAATTACAATAGTTTGAAGTTTTTGTCAGCCCTGATCTTGAGCTGATTAATACTGTTTTACTAGCAATCAGATCATTCGTGGATGAAATCCCAGCCTCATTTTAAGTCAATCAAAAAGCTCTCTTCCACGTTGGTGCATTTAAGTTTTATCCAATAGATGTTTTCTGGGGGGGCTTTCTAAGATGAAACTTTTGAGCCATTTGTTATGTATCTGTTATTCTGTGGCTTTCAGATTTTTCTCTATGAGCTTTAACTAAACTATCTATGCAGCTATTATTACTAATTACCTGATTTATACTTCTACTATTGTATCCTACCATGTCTTTATGCATATATTCAAACATTTGATTGCCTCCATTAAGAAAATAATGATACCACTCAACAGCATATTGCTAAAATTTATCATAGTTAAGCATAGATTATAAATATTATTGAGTAATTTAATCAGAAGATGTGTAAAATGAATGAGAAGAAAAGAAAAATAAAGAATGACAGCCTCTTCTTTGAAACCATGCTGACGGTGTAAAGAAATTAGTATATTATTCAGAATTGATTAAATTGGCTGGCAAAGAACATTTGCTGGTGGGATATTTTTGTTGCAATTGATGCTACAATAAAACTAGGACAAGAACCACTGGTCAAAGGAAGTGTTTTAAGTCATTTTGCTCAGATTTGCATCATAGAAGATGTAAAATTGATGCATAAATGTCTACACTATAACATTTTATATGGACTTTCAGTAATGGGACTGCTCCCAATTTAGTCTTTCATGATCCACCTCTGTTTTTCATCTTTTGTCTTCTCCTTCACTCTTTTATACCGTTTTTCAAGTTAGTGATTTTTTTCCTGTTCTGAAATATTACTGAAGATTTCTAGAATTCATTTGCTCTGTCAGTCTATTTATTTCTCTGTAGCAATCTATCCATCTATCTCTATTTTTCTGCAGTACTGGCCTCCACTTACACATTCATTCTTGATGAATTCAGAGACACTGCTCTGCTACTAAATTAACCACATGAGGAGTTGATCCCTGCAGAGATGCTCCATTGATTTCTGTGGGGCTCTGGTGTGAGGGTGCTTGGCTCGTTCAGAATAAAAAAGGATCATCACTTGCAATACCTATATTTTCAGGGCACTATGAACCAGCATATCCCAGCATCAACAGTCTGTCATTAAAGGCAAATGAGAGCTGCTCCTGTGCTGTTCAGCCTGTCCTTTATAACAGACTTATCAAACTTCCAGGACTGGCTTGGCCGTCATATTTTTCAATATGTTCTAAAAGTAGCAAGAGCTGGAGATATCCAAACATCAACTTACAACAGCCTGTTTTTAATCTTTTGTTGTATAATCAAATTCTTTTTCCCATATAAAAAAGTCTCTTTTCCTGTATAATCAAATTCTTCTTTATTAGTGCAGCTGGCTTTTATATGACTTTTCAAAATAAGAAAAGAGAGGTTTCCTTCCTAAGCTGATGCTTCAGGAGATTTATAGAGGGAAAAATGGGTTCACCAGATGTAAATTGACATGAGTCTACTACCATAGATTTCCACTGGTTTAGGATCTAATTCTAGCAAGACTGGTATTCCTGGCACTTGCACATCTTAGGCACTTAAATGTATGACCCATACACCACAGTGAGCCATTGCTATTTCCCATCTAGTGCCACATTTTTTCTTCCACTGCATTAGAAAACATGGGAGTCCTCCTTCCACTGACCATCGCTTTGTTAAATTACAATGATGTGGCCTACAGTTTTCTTGGCTGGAGGGCTGCCTCTTGCTGAATTTTGGACAAGCTTTTAGCAAAAATCATTTCACTATTTCTGGGAAGATGACTAGGGAAAAATACATGCACATGGTAAACTAAACAAGCACTTACTGCATTTGTTTGAAAGGCTCTAGCACTCTGTGCCAGAAAATCATTCCTCATTTGAAAAATCTGTCCAGGCCTGGCTGTGGAATAAGTCATTGAAATATCTGATTTCAGGCTTCAGCCGTGGCTGGGAGAGACATGTCCAAGCTTTACAGCCAATTTCTCTGATGACACTTTGTGTTGGACATGACTGATTCCACGTGGGCTGAGAGTGATGCTTCAAACACTGCTCCTCTTGGTCACTGTGGACCAGAGGAGCGCTGGAAATTGGAAAAAAGAAGAGGAAACTACTATCCCGTGGTCTTAATTTCTGCCCTTCTGGCCTCACAGAAGTGCGGAGGATTACCAGAAGGAATGGGCTGTGTGAAGAGGTGAGAGTTGACTCTGCCTGGTGGAAGAAGTTGCTGAGAGCAGATGAATTAAAAAAAAAAAAAACAAAAGAAGACACACACACACACACACACACACACACCCCCGCAAAGTAAGGTCAGTCAAGGGATGGCATGATTGAAACTGGACCAAGAATGAGGGTGACACTGTAACTGACTGGATAATGAGATCGGGTTAAGAAAATGAGGGAAAGGGTACCAAGGAAATGGACTGGAACTGGAAATCAGTAGGTGGTGGGGATGGAGCAGATGGGAAACCCTGATTAGCAGGGCAGATTGTTCACAAGAAAGTTCAGAGTCATCTGAAATAGAAATCTTCCTGACTGCTAGCTCAGACCTTCATCTCATATGTAAATGGCACTAAAAAGACTGTAAAAATATTAGAGTAGCAGCTCAGGGACAGACTGAGGTCCATCTGATATAATATTCTGTTTCCAGGATACCTTTTCTTAATTTTTGTTTTAATCTAGGAAATTATATCTGTGTAACTACATATAATTGTACTAAATGTAATATTGTAACCTTTGTATTGTAGATTACTCCTGTTTGCTTCTCTAAATGCCTTGAATTTTCTGCCAGGGTTCGGTATTTATTTTTATTATTGCAATTTTTTATCCTTGACAGTACTTTTCTCATCTTTTGTGCAGAAATCAGGATGCTGGCAGAGCTGAGGCCTCTGAATAGCATTGCCAAGCTATGCAAAGTAATACTTAAAATTTTGCAGAGCACTTAAAAGTACCTCTGTCATGTTTAATCCTGTTTTTCAGGCCTCCCACCACTAGCAGGTGAAATTTTTTACACTGTTACTCTACCACTGTATGATTCTTTAAGTAAGGTATTTCCCTTCTTTACGTTTCACTGCAAAAAACGTGAATGCACTTCAAAAGGGAGTAACTTGAATCCTTGGTGCCGATTAAAATATACATAACTTACTATTACTTTTCTTAAGAAGTCATTATTGGTATTTTACTTCAAAAATAATGATGTTTAGAGGTGGAACATTTTTTTCCCCCAGCAAGAAGCTATTTGCCTTGAGAACAATTGTTTTCTTGACAAATATTAAAGATTTCAGTTTTTAAACAACAGTGAGTATGGGGCTTCTTTCCTGTCTACAACATGTAATATTGAAAGCTCCCTGACTGCAGTCTTGACAGCATCAAAAAATGTCTAAACACACAGAAAAGAAATTAGCTTAGAAATAGTCTTTTGTATTACACCTACATAATAAATT
Source organism: Astur gentilis (assembly GCF_929443795.1). NCBI lineage: Eukaryota > Metazoa > Chordata > Aves > Accipitriformes > Accipitridae > Astur > Astur gentilis. The sequence continues at coordinate 22,807,202 of NC_064881.1, read as the reverse complement.
GAATAAATGCCAGTACCTGGAGACAAAGACTGTATATTCAAGTGACTATAAACATGACTCCTGAGTGACATCAGTTGCTCTTTTCATGAGTGATGTAAGAAACAAATATATCAAAATAATTAAATGTGGTATTTAGTAATGGCTGATAAAATGGGTTACAGAAGTGAACTTCACTTCCAAAAAATGTCTTTGAAAAATTACAGAGCTTGATTCATGCATTCATTTCAAATTAAGATTTCCTTGGAGCATGCAAATGTTTCTTACAAGCTCCATTCAGGTAACTGGAGGATTTCCAGTGCAAATATACAGTAAACCAAAAAATTTCACTTTTGCTACACTTTTATATACAAATGTAGTTAAACATTTTTGTGCATCTTTGGCCTGGCTGTGGTGTCTACAGTCTTTTGAAAGGAAAATTTAATAACCGTAATAGTATTAGACACTTCAGGGAGCCCTGCTAATGGAATCACACCAGGAGTCATCCTAGTGGAAACCAGAGGATGAATTTGAACATGTGTGTATTAGAAATCTTAGGCCAAAAGGACAATTTGTGTTTTCAATAACTTTAGAAAGGATCAAAAATAGTATCAAGATCAAAAGTTATAGCTATGTAGCCACTTAGTGGCCAATGAATATATTTAAATGTAAAAAACCTTAAGCATTAAAAGGTACCTTAGCTAGCTTCAGGTAAAGCATACCTTAGCTTAATATAAATTCTCAATTTGAAGACCTCTACACCAATCAGTAGTATAAAATATATGCATAATTGTTTTTTCTTTACCTAAGAAATTCCCTAAGGATTATAAAAAGTACCTGAATAGCACAGAACGCTAATACAGCTTTAGAAGGTACGTTGCTCTGTTTCCTAATCTGATCAGTATGGATTTTTGCAACTTCTATAACATTAGAGCGTTGTTACACATTTCCTTGCAGTATGGAACATAATCTCACATCACACCTCTGAGGTAAGTATGTAAGATTATCACCATCTTAATGAAGAGAAAGTCAGGTCATAAAATGATTATGGGACAAATCCAATAAAGTAGCTAGGTGCCTAAAATGATATTTAAGAAAAATTCAGGCTTCTAAATCCAAAATGTGGATTCTGCAAATTCCTGCATGGCTGCAGAGAGGTTGTGAAAATCCATAAATACCACAATTTGTGCTCTTCAAATTGGCGGTGCATTGTAGGGTGCTACTTTTTTGTACAAGCAAGAGTGCCTCAGACTTGCCATGTTTAATCGCCTAACATTGGGTGTTCTCCCAACCCAGATCCCATCCTCTGAAGAAATCTGTGTAGCCTATTTCCTGAGAGCACGTGGCACACATAGATAGGACGGGATCCTTCATAAATGCAGGGGCAGCCACTCCTTTCTTTTAAAATGCAGCTGAGGGGAAATGTTGCTGGCCATCTTGCTCCTGCCCTTTGGGACAACTGTCTACAGTGAGCACCTGCGACTGGGAAATGCCAGAGCTGGGTTCAATCTCTTCCAGAAAGGAGGGGATTCAAGCTGAAGGGTCCTAACTGCCACCCAAAGAAACTCAAGTTTTATTTTCTCCTCCCACAACTGTTTCTATTTTGCTTTATCATGCAAAATCTGGCGATGGTCCTATAAGCCAGGGCTTCCCAGTTCCTAGGTGGAGGTCATCCTCCCTCCCGTGTGCCCTCTCGTCCCCTCTCCAGCACGATGCTTTTCCCACAGCTTGGTGGCTCTGGTGTTCTCTGGGGAGGGAGGACATGCAGGGACAAGGGCCACCACATCCCACCACCACACCTGGAGGCCAACCACCAGCTGTTTGGCTGAGGGGCAGGAGTGTGCCCATCGCCACCTCTTTTTCCTCCCACCACGATGGAGGAGACCGAAGCAGGGCTCCTCTGCAGCCGCGGGTGAAGTGCCCAAGGACGGCTGAAGTCTCACCGCTCCCCCCTGCATCTCCCCCCGGGTCACTGAGTGATGAGTACCTTCACTCTGGGCAAACCTCAGCAATGCGCTGTTTGACCGTAGCCAGAGGCACTGACCTCTGCCCAGGTGTTGTGGAGGTACAGTCACACCTGTATCCCACCGCAGGTGCCTTAGAGCCTTACGAACTCTATCCTCAGTCACCTCTCTAAACTAAACCACCTACATGGGGCAAAACTGGTGGAAAAAACCCCAACAAACCCCAACAATCCTGTTTTGTGATTGCGTCCCTGAAGGGTCACAATTTCTCCATGCAGTAACTGCTACGACAGTGATGGGTTTTGTGTATCGGAATGAGTGCATAAATCATAATTTATTTGAGAACTTTTTGGATTAGACAGCTGTACCTGAAAAGAAATAACATTTCTAAATGTATTCAGCGAAGTCTACTGTTTTGTGTGGATGCTGTGCATCAGTTTAACTGCACATCCTGGCAGAAAGAGCTTAAATTCACTTCATTTCTTAAGTTATGTATTTGCGGACAGGAAAAAGAAAAACATCGCAAGTGGAAGAGAAAATTAAATAATTACAGAGCAGCTTTGTATGCTGGTATTGCTCAGGCACACGACGTCTTGAATACTTTGTTCCCAGGAGCCAGCATTTCCGCACCAGTCCATTTTTTTGACTGAGGAGGCAGGTCTGCGCTGACTGAGGTCTCCAAAGCAATTTTTTTCTGTTTCTGCAAAGTGCTGAGCAACTAGAGCAATAGATGTTGCCTGCACTGTAGTGATGGGTGCCCAGCACCTTGCAGGACTGATGCATCCCAGGTAGAATTGCTGGCTGATGTTTACAGGGGGACTCACGCTTCCAAGTGAGATCAACAGTATTTTTAAACTGAATGAAAACCAACACCACCTCAGACTGTCTCCACAGAATTCAGAGCGTGACAACTGTGCATAGCCTAGAAAGAATTGTAAATAGCAGCCATTCCTTCAAATGAGCTATCAATTTCTGTGTCCCCACGGGCTAAAGATCAGCTGATTGTGCTGAGGCCAGTGGCTGAACTCCACTGGCTCCAGTGAGGCAAGACTCATTTGCAAAGTTGGTTCATCTATCATCCATTTTATGGATACTGCTGAAGAAGACATGTTCTCTACAAGCCACCTGATGAGAGCAAGTGTTTTTGTTTATAAAGGTGATTTATATGGAGAACTAACATTGTATTTTTGAAGGTAGTTACTGCAGAGGTAAGTAAGCACTGCTGGTTCATGATGCGACATTTGCTCCTCCTTAAAGCATTGGGCAGAACTACCAGCAGTGCCAGGTTAAAGGGCTTTGAAGCCTGATAATTTAAGTTGAAAAGCAAATATACTCAATATGTATCCAGCCTGGGGAGAGCATGCGCTGCAAGAAGACTTGTGGGAGGACTTCACTTCCAGCTGTGTCGTTGCCCACTAGTCATAGGGCTAGGAGCCACCCTCAGTCCTGTGCGTTCAAGTGATGGCTTTCTTGCTGTATAAACTTTAGCAAAGCTTTTAGTGAGTTAATTTTCCAACGATATCAATTGTTTGGAGTGGCACCATTTTAGGATGCCTACTTTAAGACACCTAAGGCTTGATGTTTTTCAGGAGTGCTGAAGATCTCTTGTTCCTTTTGACTACAAACTAATAAGGTAGTTAAATTAGACCTACATGAAAATGCTGCAGCACGGGTCAAGCATTGCCCAGACCTACCTGTCATGGGAACCCTCTGATCTCTGTGTTTCAGACTATATAATAAAGCCTACTTCGCACAGAAGGCTTTTAGCAGAATTAATTAGTTAATGTTGTATAGTCTTTGAATGCTAAAATGCTATCTAAATATACTGCTGGATATGAGTGTCCCACCTCTCTTCTGTAATGAGCTTTTTAAATTAATGCTATTAATTTGAAAACGGAGAATTCTTTTCTAAAGAGATGAATATCAATGTTACCTGAGAAAAATCTAACCATGAGGTTACATTACACATATATTTATAGTAAAAAATAGGCATGTAAAATGTGATCTAGTGAAATGTACTATTGTAGTACAAATACCAAAGAAATGAAAAAAAAAAAAAAATCCAGGCTTTATTAATTAATTAAAGGAAATTTAAATTGAAAAAAAAAATCAACGTGAATGAATTACAAGAATAGGTTATTACACAGGGAAGCCTTTAGTCTAAATAGAACTTATATTGGGACAAAGAGGTGATAGAGGGGGAGGTGAGAGAACATTTTGGAAGTGTTCAAGCAGCTGAATTTTATTTTTATTTCCTCAGCATGTTACGGGATCTCTTCCATAAGATGACGGAATAGATGACACTCCATCCTCCTGCCTGTATACTTCACAGGGTAAGTAAAGAACTGCTACGAGGCAGTATAAATTCTTAGCCATATGGACTGTTTTTAAAATTATTACTGCCTTAATTCTCAAGAGCAGGAAAAGTAATCTACTCTTTAAAAACAGGAAAAGAATGTGAATAGGTGTTAACCTTCACTTCTCCGGTGAATTGTACTTGCCAGTAACTTTATATTAGCTTAGTAACCACAATTCTCAGAAAAATAAACAAATTGAGATGTTTTTTCTGCTAGATCTTGACAAAATTTGGAATAATGGTGTCACAGTCAAATCCCATTTCTGCTAACATTATGAGGCAATAAACTCTTTTCTGAATCTTGTCTACATTCATTCTCATCATAAAAGTAATTTCCTATTTGTCTTTTCAGATATATAATTTTCTGACAGTTGAAAATAATTCGGTCTTGACTTGTGTTCATTTATTTATAAAAGGGGAAGGTAAAAACCTTCTGCTAAAAACTGCATAAAACGGAAAGGAGCATGTTCAGTCCAAATTCAGCCTGGCGCTTAGCCATATGTTGTTTAACTTGAAGCTTGTCGCTGCCATTGATGTCCAGATGACTACTCATGTGCAATTGTTGAAGATCAAGCAACTGTTTAAGTGTACTGGCAGATCAGAGGCAGAATGCTTACCCCTTTGCAGTAAAAAAGCCTAGTTATTAAAATAATTGAACCAGTTAAACTCACAACCATACACTTATTTATGACTTCATGGGTATGTTTACATACCAGATAAAACAATAATGTAGTACTCAGTTAACAGACAAACTTAAGAGTGACACTGCATCCATCAAGCTAAGTATTGAGGTCTGAGCTTGTAACTAAAATGCGAATGACAAAGTAGAAGAACAACTCTGAAGCACTTTTACAACAGTTTAATCAGTCTTACTGAGATATGCAAAGGAGGCAGCGTGGCGCTGCCTGAATTCCCGTATCCTCATAATCCCGCCCATTTATCACCTCAGAGAGTTCCCGACTATCTCAAAAGGAGCCTGAATCAAAACACTTCTTTAACACAGTATTAACACATACCCCATGTATTTCTGTTAAACAACTTCCTATAAAATAAACAAGAACCGTAACTGGGACTGAGACTTTCTCTACGATAATTGTCTGAAGATGTTTCCATAGTAATATTCTTTAAATTATACACCGCAAGGAAACAATGAAATAACAGTTTCGGACACCTTTTTTAGTTCCAGTGCCATCACTGGCTGCTTCACCCTCGCACTGCCATGTACATACCCTAAGAAAGTTTATCCAACCAAGTACATGGCCTACCAGGTCTGCAGTGACCACACCTGCAAAAGCCGCCGATTTATCTCACACACATCCTGTATGGTGGGGAGCACAAGGTACGAAGAAGTCCATCCATACAATCCAGATTTCATTTGGAAGATGGCGTCAAGGGGAAGATGCAATTTAAAAGCCCTCAGAATTTCTGTACAGTCGTGTTATATGGAATTTTAAAATAAGACACAAAGACAAATAAATAAATAAATAGATAGATGCGTGTGTGTGTGTGTGTGTGTGTGCACGCCTGGTGTCCATCATTCACGTACTATGTAAACTAAACAGAAAGAAGAACTTCATGGGCATTCAGGGTGTGCTGAGCTCCAGAAGTTCTTGCAGCTATTGAAATGCCTACGTAAGTCAAAGGAGCTTTTCTTGAAAACCTTTTATTTAATGGAGCCTAGGAGACGCTTAATTTTGCTTTCTGTGGCAGAGTATAAACACAGGCTTATCAAGTTATTTAGCATCTGCCTAACCTGGGTCATGTGAAGAGTTCTGTCCAAAGCCAGTAGGACTATTCACATGCTCAAACTCAGCCACCTGCTTAAGTGCCTTGCTGGACCAGGGCCAGAAACATAATAGTGGGCCAGCTTAAGCTGATTAGAAATGTACTGTTGGCTCCAGTGGCAGCAGGATCTAGCCTTTATTGCCACTTTGCAAAATATGGTGCTCAACAGGGGAAAAAAATCAGGCGCTCTGTAGTTCTCTCAGTGGTCCACTGGGTAAAGCTTGAGTGCAAAACAAATGTAGCTTATTTAGCACTAACTGGAAATGTGTATGACTGAGAATGCCTCCATTTTTCCCCATGAAAATAAAATTTGTTGCTTTGAAGAAGCTCTTGAAATAAAGTGGCTTATTCTAATAGGCTGTCTAGATCCAAATTTTCCCAACAAATAACTACAATAAGGAAGAATAAGGTTTAAAGAAAAGGTGAAGAGAACCCTTAACCTTTGTGAGTTTAAAGAGGGAAGATGCTTTTAATAACCTATCTTTCATTTTTTAATTGAATGCTGCTGTAATTAGTATTTTTAGAAACCTGAGCTAGGTAGTTACATTGCTTTTTATTGCTTGTGTATGTAGCTTGTTAATCAGGTATTAATAGGCAAACTGGCGTGACACAGTCAACCCATCTCTGGGCAAACCTAACGATTCCAGGCATCTCTCTTGCTGCAGAAGCCTTCGTATTCGTGTGCTGCGAGGTCATTAACCTAAGGCTGAAGAGCCCTTTCTTCCCTAGTGACAGAATCCCTAACAGGGCCTTCTGCAGTGATAAGTCTCCAACCGACTACAAATTATCAATACTGATTACCAGATTACTGCAGTGGGGAGGGGACGGCGTGCTCGGCACTGCAGGGCTGGCCAGACTCCCACAGCCCTTGTCTCCCTCCTCTATTTGCATCTACAGCTGTCTCATGCCTTGGTCCCAGGGGTGCCACAGCCAGGTTAAAACGCTTTCAATCCACACCCGTTATTCCTCGGGAGCAGAACATCAGCGTTCAAATAAATAAATGTGTAATGCATCGGATGCAGCCAGTGCCAGGAGGATTCGGTATAACTTTGTGCAATGTGATTAAGAGCGGTAACAGAGTCTGGACAGAACGGGGATCGGAGTGGGATTTGCTTCTGGGGGAAGGATAATGATTGTGTTGGAGCTCTCTGTCCTTATTCTGTGGGATTTGTGCGTACACGACTTCAATGGTGAATGATTGTGAAAACTCGAATTTGAATGCGTCAAACGTAGGCTCTGCCTCATTCTCCCCCCCCCCCCCAAAAAAAAAAACAAAAACCAAAAAAAAAAGAAACCCCACACCCCACCAGAAAAACGAACGGAGGAGCAAGAGGGTCTGGATGCTTTCAGCAGCCGGACCCCACGGTCGTTCTTCTCTCGCTCCCACACCCTCCGCCGCCGTCTTCCGCTCCCCGCCCCCCCCCCCCCCCGGCAGCCTCCCTCGAACAAAGGGGCCGGAGCCGGGCCGCTGCCTTCCGCTCCCGCCGCCGGCGCCGGGACGAGCGCCCCGTGCCCACGAGGGACCCCCCGAGGGCAAAGGGCTCCCCGAGACCCGCTGGCTCCCCGCGGCCGGGGCTGCGGCGGGCAGCCCGCCCCTCCCGCGGCCGCGCCCCGCCCCGCCCGGCCGCTCCCCGGGGGGCGGCGCGCCGCGGCGGCAGGGCGCAGGGTGCGGCTCCTGGCCGGGGGCGGGAACCGGGGCGGGGGACGCCACGGGACGGATGCTTCGCTTGCGGCTGAAAAACGCAAGCTAACACCAGCCCCGAGAGCTGCCCCCCGGGAGACAAAAACAGGGTGGGAACCGCTAGAAAATACCAGCCACCCATAATGCAGTGACCTACTTCAGCTCCCCCCCCGCCCGCAGACTGCAGGTGCGGGCAGCGCCGGGGCAGCAGGCGAGCGGCGGCTCCTTCTTCTCGCCCCCCCGCCCCGCTGCCCCCCCCCCCCCCGCCCCCGCAGCCCCTAGCGCCGGGCTGGGCGCGGCCGGCCCGCAGTGCGCGCCGCCGCAGGTGCCCGCCCCGCTGCAGCCCCCCCCCCCCCCCGCCCCGCCGGTAGCACGGAGCCCCCGCGCCCTCCCGCCGCCGGCCCGGCCCGGCGCCCCCCCCCCCCCCCCCCCCCCCGCCGCGGGCCGCCGCCCGCAGCCTCCCCCCCGCCCCCGCGGTGCTGGGTTTCGGTCGTCGGTGCTTTTCCTCCTGCCCTCCTTTCTTCTCCTCCCCACGCGGTTCCTTTCAGAAGCAGAGGGGAGCGCTGGCCCCGGCCGACGGGGGCTATGGGGGCGGTGGGAGGCGTATTTAGAGCGGGGATAACTTTCCGGCTCTTGTTCTCCTTTTTTTTTTTCTTTTAAAAAAATATATGCCATTGTATATATATATTCGTCTTTAAAATAATGAAAGCCGTTTCAAAATTAGGCTGCGCTCCCGTGCCGACCTCACCCATCAGGCAATAATGAAGCTGATCTCAGGTTAGGACGCTAAAAGAGCCCCGGGATCCCCCACCCCTCCCTTTTATTCCGATCCAAGAAATTAAAAATACGTTTAGCGTTGTCTTGATTTTTTCCTAAACTTGAGGGACACTGAGAAGAGCACCCGGTGTAGGCAGCGGTCCTAGGAAATAGCGGCCGTTGTACGGGCTGAAGAAAAAGAGAGGCGGTTTCTTACCCATTGCCGTTTTAGCCATGGTGGGACGTGCAGGCTCTCACAGGCGGTGAAGGCAAAGGGGTCCAGCTACAGCAGTGGAGAGAGGGAGAGAAGACTGAATAAGGCACTGAGTCAGCAGAGTGGGGCTGTGCAAGAGAAGGAGCAAGAGGCAGGAGCCCATGAATAATTATCGCTCCTCTACCCAAGCAGATTGGCTCTAGAGGTCCCCTGACATGACTCCTGCGGAGCCAGAATCTCCGGGCATTAAATATTGATCCACCAATGGTGCTGGAGTACAAAGTGCCAAAATGCAGTTTGAAATGGAAATCAGTCCTTGAATGCCTCTCCCCCCCTCAGTCTGGCTTTAATAGTACGTTCCATGTCAAATGTTTTATGTCTTACAGGAAAAAAGCCTATTGGTGTTGAAGGTTCTGCTGTTGCTACCTGTAAAACATGCACAAATTTGTTTTAACACATTTTATTCCAAAGATACGGCAAAAAAAAGGGACCGATGCACGGGATTTCCTAAACTGCTTTAGTAAAACAGCTGCTCAGATTATTCTTGCCTCTGCATCCCACTTCCTACAAGTGCATACAGATACCATATACAATTGTTTTATGCTGAATGTTTCTGTATTTCACTGTTTGTTGTAGTACCCCCAGACCTAACAACCCTGGGCAACCCGGGCTCTGCTAAAACATGGGGAATGGCAGCTGGGCCTGCTCCCGCTCTCAAAGGGCTCTGGAAAGCCAAAACCAGGATAAACATGAAAAAACCTGTCATTAACCACTCCCCTGATGTACTATATCGGGAGCCACTGGGAAGCTGCGAGCTTGATTCACTTGATAAAGTGTGCAGAATGGGCCCCGACATGATTGTCACATGAAAGGGGATGGAAACATTCTAAGCCTTCTCTACGCTAATTTTAAGGATTCTCTATCCCCAGCAAGAGGAAAGCCAGTGACAAGCCTGGCAGCCACCAAACAATGGGGGCGGTTAATTGAAACTCTTGCTAGAAACACGGCAGTGATGGGCCCTATCCGTACACCTCGCAGGGCTGGAAGCAGTCGCTGGGCTAGAGGAGGCAGTATGCAAGATGGTGGTAGAAACAGGAGGACGTTCTGTCTTTACCTTCTCATCCTCACACTGTCCAGCTGGAGCTCATCTGCCTCTCCCAGGGGAAAACCAGCCTCATTGTCAAAAGCCTGCGGTGATAACAGACTCCCACGCTGCTTGCAGACAGACGGGGCATAGGGCAGATTTTCAGCTTGGAATTCGTAGGACACGACTTGTGGAGTTCTTTCATGGTGTGTGTGGGTGGGTGAGAAAAGTAGGAGAGCGGGCAGAGGTCTCCAGGGTGGAGCTGTGTTCTCCCGGAGCAGGCAGGGCGTTGGCACCCTTCCTTCTCCTTCCTTCAGCGGTGCCATTTGCAGCTAGCTGCACAGTCCACACAGCGTGCCACCGCTAACGGGGATGCTCTGTCTCCGTGTGTGCTTCCCTAGGACAGGTAACACAGGATTATGCTTTTCAAGCCTCCTTGAGGTCAGTAAACAGCATCTTTTGAGTAAAGCCGGGCCCAGAGCATGAGCCTGAGGCCAGCTGTCTCTTTTGAGTCGCTATTGACGGTTGCTGAACTGCAGGAACTGTTTTGTGGGTTTTTTTTTTTTGTTTTGTTTTTGTTTTTTTTTTTTTTTTTCTTTAAACGAGAATAGCAAAGTCCGGAAGCGAGTTCGGGGCGAGAAACATCCTCAGCCTGCACAGGGCACACAGAGAGGCGCGTGTGATTCACCAGCGTGTGAGCTGCAGCGCGGCAGATGCTGTGATGGCTCCCTGCTGAGGCGGCCTTGGCCGGCTGGGCGGCCAGAGGGGGACGAGGCCGGGTTTGTCGGGGCCCCCGCAGGGCGTGATCCGCCTCCCTGGAAGGCCCTGCCCGGGGCCCCTGCGGCCTTGTGGGGTGAAGCGCTTCGGGGCCTTCAGCTGCGTGTGGGGCAGGGTGACCAGGAGGCCAGAGATCTCACTGTGCCGGGGTGTCTGCAGTGAGAGGAGCTTATTCCTCAGAGGAAATGGTGAGAAACGACTGAGAGCTGCGCACCGAAGGGCGGAGGGCGGGAGACGCCTCGCAGGGCTGGGGAGCCTCGCCCCAACTGAGGGACGCCCCCCGGCCCCCGGTAGCCCGGCAGGGGTGGCCCTGCCCCGGGCTGAGGCGGACGCATGCCGCGGCGGGGCGCCGGCCCGGCCCGGTGGGGCGCGGGGCGGGCGGAGGCGCCCGGGCGCTCTCCGTGGTGCTGCAGGCGGCGGCGCGCCCCGGGGCAGCTGCGGCCCGGCCGGGGCGGGGGACGGAGACCGGCAGGGACGAGCGGGGAGGGGGCAGGCGGGGCGGGGCGGGGCGGGCAGGGGTTAGGCGCGGCCGCCCCCCCCCCCCCGCGGGCTCGGCGCCAGCCGCAGCGCGGAGCGGGTGAGGGGCTGCGGCGGCGGCGGCGGCTCCGCCCGTCCCGGCCGTCCCCCGCCGCCCTGCCGGTGCGGGCGGCACCGGGGAAGCGGGCTGGGCTGGGCTGGGCTCGGCTGGGCTCTGCGGCGCTCAGCTGCCGGGGGCCGGGGGCGACACCAGCACCGCGCTGCCCTGATGCATCCTGGCTCGGCTCGGCTCGGCTCGGCTCCCCACCCCCGCCGCGGCAGCCGGCACGCCCAGCAGGCAGCAAACCCGCCCTGGCATCTTTCTCATTGAATTCCGTTTTTCCTCTGCTAGACTGCTAAACCAGGAGCAAAGGGCGGCGGGCGGAGCGGGAGGGTTCCCGTCGGCGGTGGGTTCCCACAGCCCCTGGCAAGGCGGGCGCCCGCCTTCGGCTTTCCCGTAGCCGCCGCCGCCGCCACCGTGCCGGCAGCACTTCCCCGCTCCCTTGGCCGTTGCCGCCCGGCGGTGCGGGAGCGGCTCCTCTGGCCGGCGCCCCGGGCCGGGGCCGGGGCCGGGAGGCTCCGCAGCCCCTCCCGAGGGAGCCGGCGCGGTGCTGCCGCGGGTTCTCAGGCCGGGGGCCGGGGGGACACACAGCTCGGCTCGCCCCCGAGGAGCGGGTACCGGGCTCCCGGGGAGGGGGCTGCCAAGAAAGCGGTGCAAGAAATTGCATGGCCGTCACTGTCACGTCAGAGCCTTGGCGTGTGCGGGAGCAGTTATTAGACACTCCATAAATCACTTCTGAGCCACTGCCACCTTTTAATGTTGTGTTTCACAGAAATTTTAGAGGAGCGTGAATTAAGCTCCAGCACGTCCTAGCAAGGCTAGCACTTGTTTTCTTTCACAGGCCGGTCCTTCTCTTGATTGACACCAAAATGCATCTGCAGCCCAGCCTACTTCCAGGTCTGTGGATGTACGGGCTGTGAGGATGTTCTGCTGAGCAAAACACTCCTTAACGGCTTCTGAATAGCAACGGGATACAACTGGGGCTTTCATCCCGCTTTTTTGCTGGACACTTCTTCTGTGGCCTTGGCCAGGTCACTGAAAAGCTTTTGGTTTTTTTTTCCCCATTTGCTCTCTTCTTCATTTGTTTGAAAGGATCTTACTTTTTGCCCCCTTGCAGAGAAGGGAAGTTGGTGATACTGGAAAGATAAACGTTCACGCAGCACTTTGAAGACTATTGTTGCTAGGTAAATGAACTACATTGCCACTGAAATAATACAAATGGCAGAGATGGGAGTAGGTCATGAATCTCTTACTCTCTGCCTGTGCTTTGTGTCTCTGCTGCATAGGCTGGGAGACTTTGCAGCCTTGTTTTTCTTTCTTAAATAACTTGAGAAATTCAGCTTTTTCTTGTTGAATTTTGGGAGACTTGTTTGCACTCGGCCTTTGTCATCAGGAAATGTAATGGACCTTATTTAGAGCAGCTGATTTTTTTTTTTTCTCCCTTTGGTCACTCCTACTTCTTTAGGCCTTCTGGAGCAATTTCTGTTTGTGTCTATGCAATTTTAGAAAATTAATTAGTAATTAGTTCATGATTGGCTTGTTTTCATCCCTGTTGCTTCCAACCCCTCACCAAAACCTACAGTAAAAGATACTGTTCAGACTGTATGATGAAGTCCTCAAAAGTCAGAGAAGAACGGTGCCTGTGCAACCTTAATTACCCTTCCTATGCATATATATCATGATACAGTTATTAATTATATACTCACGTGCTATTTTTTCCACCAGATTCTCCCTACATACATAACAAGATGGATGGTACTCCCTTGGTAAGCACTATTTGATATTTTATTTTCATTCTGTTCTCCTAAAACAGAACCTTGACACAGTCCTCTGTGCCCTTGAAAGCATGGGTACAATAAAGATTTTCTTGCAGGAATGTTTGCCAGAATATTTTCCTAACATGGGTGAAAGAATCTTTTGTCTAGCCTTATTCTTCACAGCAGGTTAAGTATAGGTTAGAAGACGTTAGCATAGTTTGTGTTTCAGTAAGCAACTAAACCCTGCGTATGTTAATGTGAAATTTAGAGAGAGAAGACTACAAACATATGCATGTGTGATTTTGTAATTTTGAAATGTTTTTTGTAACTAACTTCTGAAATTTTCTGCAGAACTCCATAAATATACCAAGCAGATTAAAAGTTTAGCTGTGACTGAAAGCATAGGGAGAAAGAAAGAACACTGATACATATGCGTAACTGTGTCTTATATCTGAAGCACGGTGACCATTTTCTTCCTGAATTATATTTTTCTTACCCTTTTCTTTTCCTATGTAACATTTGAGTTACAAAGCAGTAATGTGCGGTTACATTTCTATTAGCATTTCTCCACTTCTGAAATTGTGCTTTTTTGCTGGGCGTAGCCTATCTGAAAATCATCTTGTTAAAGCTTGATAGCGGCTTGATAAGCTAGCTGCAAACAATGTCACCATTAGCGATTTCAGTTGCTGCTCATTCCACATACATGTTGGAATAGTGCAGCTTTAGTGCTCGCCTGGTTTCATGGAAGCTTTTGTACTTGCACGGCTGCACACGGTGTTCCTTTCAGCAGCTTTCAGGATCACCATGGGGAAGCTGAATAAAGGTATCGTGGTATTTGCAGATATTTCTTTTCCTAGAAATCTGTAAGCAATGCTAACGGGGGGGGGGATCGTACATAATGGGATCTCCCTCAACACCCTTGTCCGTGAGACATGAGCTAGAACTGTGCAGGGCCGCATGATGGGAGTGACTTGCTTGCGTCTAGACTCTGTCCTGTGCTGCATATACATAAACCACCATAGGCCTTGTGGGAAACACCCTTGTTCATGAGACCATGAGAACTGTTGCATGGGATCAGACCAAGGGGCCATCTATCCAGTAGCCTGTAAATTCTGTATCTTCCCATTCCAAGGCCCCACCAGATAATGGGATTTTGTAGTCAGTGACGTTCTTGCCTGGGGTGAACCCGTCATCAGCAGCTCTTAGAGGAGGCAACTTGAAGGGGAATGCCAGGGCCTGTGGGACTATTTTGGTTCTCTCCTCCTGACCATCCATCTCCGGGTAGGCCACCCCTGGGCAGCCTCCTCGCGTCCTTGCCTATGTTCAGAGTGTGGACAGAAGTGCTGTTAGGGATGCTCAGCTTGATGTTCCCCTGTGAATCCCTGTTTTCTACATTTGTAATCCTTTGACCCTCCCCTGCCTTCTTGTTTCCACTTCCATATTCCTTTGCGGTTGTTTTCCCTAATTTCTTTCCCCTTTAGTTCACTGTTCACAGGTAAAGTCTTAGGGTTTGGGGTTGTTTGGGTTTTTTTTTCTTTTTTAGACAAGAGTTGACACCTGTCTCTGAAATAGGAAACCGTGTAGGAAGAGCAGCCATAAACGCAGGCCTAGGAGTATCAGCAGGCGGCAAGCATATATGACAGAGCTCCTATTGTTCTCATAATATATGCAATTTGAGGCTTTCCTGTGGTCTGTACACATTTAGTAACCCTCTGGTAATCCAGCCTCTCCCTGTTATCGCTGGCTGTAGGCAAATGCTGCGGGGAAGGCTGAGAGTAGGAGAAGCACCTGCCATACTCCCCCGGGGATCATTGCAGCCACTGACTGCTCTGAGGAGATGCCTGAGCCTGATACAGTTTTCCTACTCAGTAACCCTTGATGGATCTTCTACAATGTCCACAATGTCCCATGGCAGTCGGTTCCATGGGGTTGCTCCTTGCTATGTAAAGAGGCATCTTCTTTTGCTTATTTTAAGTGTGTGTCCTACCAAGACCTATTATGTTTATCTATATGTGGGATACTAAGTACACTTTCAGTCCTAGAAGCATAGGGGTCTTCACTTTTTAAAGTAAAAAGTAACAGAGAGAAGAATACCAGATCCGATTCTCCTTTTAAAATGGGAGGAGACAAGTAGATGATGCAGAAGGAGTTAAGATTAGGCTGAGGGGGGACAACACCGTCCACTGCACCTCATAAGGTCACAATGAAATTTTCCTAGAAAAACAAAAGTGCCAATACTCAGCAGATCTAAATCACAAGTCTTTCCAAGACCAGTAAGCCAATTTGAAAGTGTCCTATTGAAATGGGGCATATACTGGCACGTTTCTGATTTGGTTTCCTGACTATAGTTTTCTGAACAGTAAAATGCCTTGTGTAGCAGGAAATCAACAACAAAATTATGCTGCAAAGTGCCTATTTCACTTTGCTCTGTCTCCCTTACTGTTTGCAGTGAGAGAGCACACGACTATTAAAACTTTCTTTTGCTGTTTTTGCTCGTCTTTGGATTGACTAAATTTCCTGTGACTGTTGGCTGGTTATCAGCTGTTTCCTCATGGCTTTTGTCTCACACCCCTTGCAGAAGACCAACAGACCATTTGATGCTCCATGTATATTCTAGACCATTTTTCTCTATGTAGTCAGGCGTATTCATAGATATGTGTGTTTTGGGACAATAAGTGTTATGTTACTGCTGGCTCTCAGACAAGGATCCAGTTCTTGATATTGGGCACATCTATTCTTTTTGCAACTAAAATTTATTTTGATATACTCAGTGATTTATCACAGTAAAGACAACAGATGATGATAAAGTAAAAATACGCTGAGGATAGATAAAACAGACTTTGAAGATATTAGTTGCATTTGGGTGACATTCACACTTACGGGGAAGCAGCAGCAGAAAACCACTTTGAGAATGAAGTGTAGGAGAACTTTTTATTTCTAGTCTTGCTCTTAGCCCATTAAAAAGTTTACAGGAAATTTCATTTAACAACTGTTTTTGCTCACAGCTTTGCCAGACTTCATTATCTTCATCTGACATTTTCACTGTTGCATGCACATTGATTATTGTTTGTGTTTGAAAAACATCAGCTGAGATGTCTTAGCTGGTTTTGGGGATAAATTTTATGCAATATGACAATGCTTTGCTCATTCTGGTGATCTTTTCTTGGAAATGCAGTAGCATGATCCATTCTGCAATAGATAATTGAAATCCGGCAGGCAATTGTTTTGGTACCAGAGAAATGGACTGTCTTTTCACTGTAAAAATCTGCTTAAACTTGGCAACATATTAATGCTTTAGAAAAAACTGTGCTTCATACTGCTTTTGGAGACACTTGCTAAAATCTTAACAGCTAAAATCTCTGAAGTTTCCCTCTTCACTGAGCATGCTTTATTTTTTTTAACAGTGTCTGTCTCATCTTTTGGGACTGAGAGCTGGTTAGGGAAATAGGAAATGGGGTGGATTAAATGCTAATTATGAAGAACACAAAGACAGAATAACAACTGGAATAATGAGGGAAAGCTGGTACTGTCTGGACAAAGAAACTGCAATGGAGAAGCCTTTGGGAGCACGGGTAATTAGGGTTGCAGAAGCAGACTAGGGAAAGAGTAGGGTTGTGAGATGGGGCCTGGCATTTGTTTGCTGAAGAGATGAAGGACAAGGATTTGTGGCATAATGTGGGGAGGTGGTTGCTTGGCAACCTTAATTTGGTCCCCTTATGATACATGTGTGATCACAGACTGTTTTTAGGCAGGATTTCTGGCTCGAGCATCGTGCAGGATGGACCTGCTCTAGGGATGTACGAGGGCCATGCAGGAGAGACGCGTGATGCCCACGTGACCCCTGCCTCATTTATTGCTTGAGTTGGAAAGTCATTAATGAATGAACAAGGGAGACTAAAGGAAGATCACGTGACTGGAATAATGCACTTTTGCACTGGACTTTTCCTATCTAGTGCTAATATAGCCACTTAAACCAGTTCTGTGATCTCTGTATGTGGAACCTCTAATAGTCTAATAGCTTCTAATTATCTAATTTTTAATGACCACCTTTATGGTCCTAAATCCAATTTGCTCGGCAGTCACACCTGTGACTGATGCTGCAACCTCTGTGCTTGAGATATTGTTAAATACTTTAAAATTACATCTACGGTGTCTCAGACAGGACATCTAAAATCAGTGAATACCTCTGCCTTTAATTTTTCTGTGCCTCCACGCCCTATATTTTAGACAGCAGTGGTACCTTTTCTTTGCCACTGTGGACTTTTGCAAAGCTAAATTAATTTGCATTTGTGCTGCACTCAGATATTGAAGTGATGAGCACCATTGAGAAGCCCTGGAGGAAATTAATAATTCTGCTATCATAACACAATTGAATAATGGGCAGTAAACAAAGCATGGGCCACACAGTGAGTTATGAGGTGAAAGCAAAATATTGATTAGCTGTTTGGTGAATGAAGCAGTGGTCCTATGCAAAAATAGTGATTAAAGACTGTGTCAAAATGCATAGATATAAGACGTTATTATCACCTCCAAGAGGGGCATTAAACAATGTGCTGATGCCCCATGTGCCTTTTTCTGTCTCTAGGGCAGGGTTGTTTGTCTAGTACGGAGTTTCAGGTTTGTGATGAGTACTTTAATAGCTATATTCCTATTTTAAATCTGTAGGGTTCAGGAGTGCGCTTTGTGCTGAGAGTAGAAGGCGATGGAGTTTTTGGAGGTTCTTGTCTTTTATGGGAATTTGCTCCATACTATGCCCCACATAGTCACTGCCTCTGAGTAGTATGGTTGGGTACACTAAGGGTAAATAGTGCTTCGGTAGAGATTTAATGGGTGCCATGGAAGATAGTGGCAATGCATTAACAGCTTGTGCCTGGTTGGAGATTAGATAAACATGTTTAATGCTACTGTTTGCAAGGAAAAAGGTATTACAGTAAGAGTTCATGCAGGCAGGGAGCTTACTAACTTACTTACTAACTAACTAGGCTTACTAACAACAAAAATAATTCAAAGAGAATAAGGAATTGTTTCCTTTTGTATTGACCTTTCATTTTGATTATTGATACACACAAAGTGGGTTTTGGTAGTATCTGCTTGTAGGTACCGTAGGTATGGGTCTCAATAGGAATCTACTTTTTGGATCACATAAAACTTCTCCCCATGTTTGTTGGTTCAGCTCTGAACTTAAAAAAGCCTGTGTACCACCTGAGTTCCAACCCTGTGACATGGATGACGGTTCTGCTGACTGGCATACATCTGTTCTGTCCCTTTATTGTGTTTTCTTGTTTTTATTTTTATATGCAGGTCTGCAAGGCCCGTATGGTGCAGTCCCATGTCATGAGGTGCCTCCTCAGTTTTTGCCCTGTACCATAATTAAAACAGAGCTTTGTGTTTGCCACATGGAGAAGGTGGTAAAAAACCAGTGCTACCAGCGGCCTGTACTATTTATGCTTTTTTGCTTTGCATAGCTATTTCTTTTTTTCACATCTGGAGTTTGAATGTAATCACTATGTCCCAAAGGAATGAATCTTTTCCAGTAAATCTTCAGACAAAGAAGTAAAAGGGAGTCTTATTAAACCACAGAACTTGAAAAGACCGTGAGCTATTATTCATATGAGCTAATTCAACAGCCAATTAAAGCAGTAACTCACTTTTATCTTTTCTAGGGCTGAAAAATTCCTGTCTGACTTCTGATTTCCTATTCAGTCAAATGCTATTAGATTCAAGTCATGTAAGAGCTCTAACTTTAGCCAGAAAATAAATAAAAAAAAAAGAGCAAAAGCTGCCTTCCTTTGTCACTGACTCCATGATATGTAGCCATTGTAATAACCAAACATGGAAAATCACATTAGATTAAAACTTCCAGTTCAGCAGCTGAATGGGACTGGATGGAAGTGAATTTTCATACTGGTTTTTAAACTTAAATTCAAATTGTTCAAAGTTCTTTGAAGTGTGGGGTTTTGGAGTGGTAGCTAGAGAAGTCTAGATGGGCTGTAGTGTTGGTAACCTACAGATTATAGCTTCACTCAACACATGAAAGCTGTTTTTATGTGAAGGGTGAAAAGGAGAGATGATTGAGGGAAGTTACTGGGGAACAACTGAAGTTGTAAGCTGAAGAGTGAAACACTCCCTTTCTAGGGAAGATTCGAGTAGGAATCTACACTGGCAGGTGAACATGTACTTCTATTGCTAGCCACAGTTGTATTCTGTGGACTACTATAGGATATCAGCTTCCCAAGGCTGGTAGCTTTTAGAATTAAGTCAATTTTAGAATTAGAAGTATTTCATTACCCCAAAATTCAGAATTTAGAATACCATGTTTATATGATGCTTTGCAGTAGAAAATCCAGCTGCTAACCCAAAACTTGCTGCTGTCTTTGGTAGTCTAACATGTCTCTAAAGTAAAAATAACATGTTGGTGCTGACTGAAGCTCACAAACCCAAGAAAACTAAGGCTGTAAATTCATCTCCTTTTGAGGCTGTTGCATTAAAATATTGCAGTATATACATGACATAAGATCATGCAATATGAGGAGGGTACTACAAATGTAGCAATATGACTTTCAGGGTGACAGCTTTAAGCTCTTGGATCTGTGGATTGAACAGTTAGGCAAGGATCAAATTCCATTCTTTCAAGATGTGAATCTTCTGAAATTGCTTGTTAGATGCCTGGTTGGCAGTGAATTTCTGGCAACAGGATTCATTGAGCCAGAAAACTTTGATCTCCTTTAGCCAAAATCCTTGCTCCACTGACCCTTCTACCTTTGCAGATGGACAGAACAGAATAGTAAATCATAAAGTCTCTTTATTTCATATATTGAACAAATACGCAGTTACTCTTACATTCTAACAACTGTTTGGCAAAATGATTCACATTTTCCTAAACATTTTCTAGAAAGGTGTCTAGTCTTCACCTGAAGGCACTGAGAGATGAAAAATCCACTAATCTTTGTAAAACAACGACGTCTAGTTTTTAAGTTGAATTTCTCTGCCTTCTGAGTCCACCTTCTGGTTTTCTTTGTGCCTTTTTCTGTTTTAGTTTCCAGTCTCTTCTCAGTCCTTTTTCTGAAAAAGCAAGATGATCTGGCACCTCAAGTTTCTTGCTTTAAGGCATTATCTTAGGCCTGAGCTTTATGGCTCTTCTTATTTCATTTCTGTCCTTCTTTTTTAACATCTTAAAAAAAAAAAAAGGTAGTAGACAGGAACATATTATTCTAAAATGATCTCATCAAGGGGCAAGAACTGCCTCTCTGCTTTTGCTCATTTCTTTTCTTTTAACATGTTCAAAAATCCTATTAGCCTTTCTTGCCATAATGTAGCTGCTTAAAACTTCATGCCATTTTACCTGTTCCTGGATCTATACCTTTGTATTTGAATGTATTAAAATGCAAGTTTACGTTATTTACAAAATATAACAAATTTCTTTTCCAGGTCTATGCCACAGGTTCCAGTGTGTTGCAGTAACCGTCCACATCTTCATCACTATAGTAATGATTTGAAGTTAATTGATAAAAGATATCAACCAAGTATTCTTTTACGTCTGATTTTTAACAGTGTTGTTTCATCAAGTATCAGATCCTACAGTTTACATATCTCATAAGTAGCTTTATATTTGCATGTAGGTAAGCATAAGATACCTGAACTTAATGAGAAACACTTTCCGACTTCACTAGGGCAAGCAGTAGGCTCCTCAGTAGATGACTCCAGGAGCATGAAAATGTTTGAATGTGGAGATGTTTGCAGAGAACTGGGGCATAGTGTCATCCTGCTAAGTACTATGTTTAATTCGGTGAACAGTTTCATTAATTATACCTATTGAAGGTGCGGTAAATGTTCCAATCAATAGAATGTCATCAGTTCATAAATTTTTAAGTCTGGAAAGGGCTATTGCTTTCTCTGAGTCATTCTGCAAATAATTATTTATGAAGTCACAAATTTTATTAGTATTTTCGTATCTACTGGCATCAGTTTAATAGTCCCATTTAGATCACTGACAAATGCTTCTTCACATCTCATTTAAAGTAGATCCTTTTTTGGGAACCTGTCTAGAAAGTACCTCTTTGGATAAAGATGCTCTGCTTGCGATTGTTTTCTTCAGTCTCTCTGGTGAATCAGCCTTTAGACATTTAATGTGGTCACCTTTATTTAGGGCATTTCCAAAAATCAAACCATCAAATTAGTTCAAGTTTAAGTGTATCTCATACATATTTATTATACAAATTTATATTACAAATTTATATCCCATGTGAACTTTTTAATGATATTGCTCAAGATCTAATTCCTAAGAATAAGTACATACAAATTTTTAAATGGGATTCCTAGGTATTAGTATGGATCAATGAAGTATTCCTGTACTGCCGAAACAGTTCTGATTCCAGTCACTGGGCTTTACTTGCAATTCTTCCTCTGGTAATACATTTTACAAATGGAAGAAATTCAATTGTCTGAAAGGATGATGAGAATCCTGAGCAGCAAAAGGAATGCAGCATCTGTCACTTCTGAGAAACCATGTATCTCTATTGCTAAAAAGGAAAGATTTCAGAAGTAAATAAGGCACATTTTGGAGAGCTCACATTTTAAACTCACTAATGCATTTAAATTGGCATTATTAAACATCAATAATGGCAGCAGTGATTCTAAAGTGAGAATTGTCAGCTAAAAGTTTGCAAAATTCAGTAGCTTTGAACTAACATAGTACAACCCATGGCCTTTTTATCTCTGTAGTCATCTATCTCACTGTTGTAGCAGTAAGATAATAGTTTTTCCTATGTCTACGGTGGTTCTAGGGCTAAGAATTTGCTTTGAATAGCCCCTGGAGAAGAAAGGATGGTAGCCTAAAATTGATTTTTTAACATTAAGGTGGCATAATTATTTGAACATTTCGGTTGCGGCGAAGAATGGAATTGCTATGACAGTAATACGGCAGGCAGTCTTTTCTTTTTCCTGGTGTGTCAGGGTTAACAAAGCTTTATTCCGAATTTGTAGTTATGGAAGCTGAGGTCAGGGTAATGTGACCTCTGAAAGGCCACAGCTTGACAGTCGGCATGTTTCACTAAGAAATTTGTTTTCTTTACTCAGGAATCTGGGTCCTCAACTAAATCTTCTTATATCAAAGATCTTTTCGTCTAGTAACGGTCAGTCTTCTAATATGTTTTTATTTCATCCAAAGGAATCCACTTTGCATGCTCCAATCAATAGTAGGATGTTCATGCATAAACAGATTCATGATAGGAGTGTGAGGCTATCTTCTCTGCACAGAAGGGCAATATTGTATCCAGTTCATATTCATATTTAAAAAACTGTTGAAAGACTTGAGAGAGCAAGGGAAAGAACTACCAAAATGATTCATGAGCTGTAAGAAATACCTCATCCCATGAGAAGTAAAGAAATTGGCATGTTAGTGAATTAAAAACAAGACTCAGGGGTGACCTCATTAAAATGCGTGAGCATATTCACAGTAAGAAAATTCTGAGTAGTAAAGAAGCAATGGCTGGAAGCTGTCACCAGCCAAATTCAAATTAGAAATTCTGTGCCTGTTTTTAACAGAAAGAGTGATTAATCATTGAAATACATGATGAAGGGAAGAGATGGATTCCCCATCTCTCATTTTCAAATTAAGACGGGGTGTCATTTTGGAAGATGTATTTAAGTCAAACACAAAGTTATTGAGCTCGGTACAAAGGTAATGGCCTGCGATAAGTAGATCAGATTAGGTGATCACAAATGGCACTTCTGGATTTAAGCTCTGTGACTGCAAGAGATCACGTCTCTGCCAAGAGCTGGGTGAGCAGCTGGTGTTTTTTGCATGGATCATAAATTGTGCCGCTAGTAAAATGCAGGTTGTTCAGCCCCTACGCTATTATTATTCAGGTGTGTGGAGTACGCTCTAGAAGAATTTCTTTGTGATAATCCTGGCAAAACTAACTAAAGTAATCCAACGACCAGAAAAGCTACTGAAGACTGTTGACTTTAATGTATCTCGCATCAGGTGACACAATTTTGCCTATTAACACCATGTAAAATCTTCCATACCAACTCAAATTAAATGTCCGTGTGTCCCTCTAACTTGTTTCTGATACCAGCTAGGTTGTTTACAGTGCAAGAAAAGTACACGTATAGAGGGATTTAGCACAGTTCGGCTTGGGAGGCACCTCAGGAGGTCTCTGGTCCAACCTGCTGCTCACAGCAGGGCCAGACTCTGAGGAGACACCAGGTTTCTCAGGGCTTCCCAGCTTCTGGCGATCACTGGTCAGGAGGTTTCTTAAGCAGCAACTGGAATGCCGTGTTTAATGTCCTGTCCCCTGAATTTGTCTAGGGCTATTTATGTGTTGACTGCCCTAAGATCCAGTGATAACAATTTCCATGATTTAATAGTACACTGTACAAAAGGCCCCACTTTACCTTAAATGTGCTCTTTACCCACGGCTTATCCTGTGAGAAATAATAATTTCCTTCTCCCATGGTCCACATTTTACTAAAGGTCTAGCATAGTCTCCTTCTTTTACCCTGCTAGTAAAATGCAAATATGTCTTTGTGCTCTTCCCGCTTTAATACATGAGATTAAAATGTGATGTTGATGACATTAAAAATAATGGAGCAAACACATGTTGTTCCTAAAGGTCTTAGCTATAATGAGTTTTGGCTTCACTCAATAAAAAGTCTTCTACAAAGCAGAGCCTATTCAAGACTGAGTAAGCTGTGGAAAATCAATTTTCCATGGCTGCTTTGGCCTTGTGCAAAAGCTTAGTGGTTTTTATAGTGAACCAAGCCTTTTGTTTTATGATTTGTTCTGCTTATAAATTGTGAGGATTGAGCTACTAATTTACAAAGGACAAACAAATCTTGTGTGACAGTTTAATCACCTAATTAATATCTTAAGTCAGAAGTTTTATTGTATTTTGTTGCATTTGTGGGATTTTGCATATTAACACCTGAGCAGGAACATGTAGTAAAATGCATCATGAATTTATCAAATGTCAAAACCCATGGCACAGCTTAAAACTATAATTTTTACAATGAAATGATATTTGAATAATTGTCACGTTGTAAAAAGGCAGCCCTGCGGAGGCTAATGGAAAGCTATGTTTCAGTATAGTTCCTGAGGACTGCTCCCAATGCATCAATTAGGAAAATTACCGCTAGCTTTGTCAGGGTGAGATTGGGTCCAATTTCTTGGAATAACAGTCTGATTCTGTTATGCACACTCATGTGCCATAAATCCTCTGCGCGTTAGGGTGCCAACTTTCAAGCCAAAGTACTGTACACCACGAATAAGCTTGGGTTCAGTCCTGCAAGCTGCGGATATTAGTACAAAGAGCCGAGGCCTGAGCAGAGAGCGCGTGTTATTTGCCTAGCGTGAGTGAAGCTGCGCTTCTGGGCTCTGCAGAAGACCGGGAAACACGCGCACAGCCCCAGCCGGAGCCCGTGAGCGAGCGGCAACTCGCAGCGGGGGCCGGGGAGGAGGAGAGACCTGCCGGCACCGCAGCGGATGAGCACGCGTGCCAGCTCTCAGGACTGGAGTTGATCCCCGGTACAGAGTGGAGGTAGTGGCCTCCTTGGCCAAGGCTTGCAGAGCTGATCCCTGAAGACTTTTGGCTTAGAAGGAGTTTGGCAACAGCATCCCAAAAAGCTAGCTGCTGAACGCCCCAAGGTGGATGCGAGGCTTAGCTTTCACACGTCTCCTGTGTTTGTTCCCCTCACCTTGTTGAACTGGAAACAATTAATTGTCATGCTCAGCAGCTCCACTGGTTTCTCAGTAGATTTTTTTTTTAGTCAGTTTGTTGACTCCCTGAATAACGTAACTACAAAGTCATATACGACAGTTCTGACCAGCTGCAGTCAGCAGACACATTTCCATGGATTTACTCTGGATTTATACTTTTACAGGGGTATTTTAAATGATATCGATGTTGTAAACTACTTAGAGGGGTTTCTGAAACTGAAAGCTTGCCTAACGTTGGCTTTTATTACTAACTTCAGTCGGCTTTCCTGAAAGCTTCACTCGAGTTTAGGAAACTCTGGGGTTCATGCCTGAAGGTCTTTGCTTCAAAGCAAACCCAAATGAAATTCAGTGCCTCCTCTGGGTATTGCTTCAAAATTTGGAGTTAATTTGAAACCTCCTGCAGTTACTTTGGAAATTCTGTAGTGTGGAAGCAACGGGAGTGACACGTACTGAAGTAATAGCAGTGGGAGCCATCCAGGATCCTCGTAGCCTTGGGTAGGGAGGATTACACCTTTCAGAAGAGTTAGGAGCAATCTGTATTTTTCAAAATTAGGCATTCAGGTGCCAGTCCCACTCCCATTACTGCAATGGTGCAGCCTGCTCCTCTGTGATTCATTCTGTAGTGTGTCTCTGAGCAGCATTTATGCATGAGTGAGAGAGAGAAATAGAGAAAAAAAGAATACTGTTTAAGGCTGAAGACGTCTGCGTTTACACTTTTATATCCCTAGACCTGCATTGCATCATTCTT
Source organism: Astur gentilis (assembly GCF_929443795.1). Taxonomy (NCBI): domain Eukaryota; kingdom Metazoa; phylum Chordata; class Aves; order Accipitriformes; family Accipitridae; genus Astur; species Astur gentilis. The sequence continues at coordinate 22,781,808 of NC_064881.1, read as the reverse complement.
TTTATGAGATAAAAACAGATTACATCTTTATATACACATATAGCCTTAACAGTGAAGTAGAATACAAATATTTGTTTCAGTTAGTGTTTTGTCTCAGGTGGTTTTGAATTTAAGGTGGAAGACCATGATGTGTTATTTATACAATAATTTTCCAGGTTTTGTCCCTGAGATTGTCAGTAAATGTGTTCATCCCATTCACATAGCACTCCAGGATTGCTGGAGTGCTGTCAGAAATCGCAGGAGTAATTGTGAGGCTGTTACCATGGTGTGCCCTGCTTCAGCTGCTGGAGTAATAAGCATAGTTCAAGTGAACTATTATGTAAATGTCCTTGAGGAAACATCAAGTGGTGAAAACATCAACAGCTGTAAGGACAGGACCCACTTATTAAAAAAATAAGGTCGACTAATCCATTGAGCTCCCTGAGGAGGGAGAAAAAATGGTTTCAGAGTAGTTTTACATGAGGAACCAAAGTTTGATAATGGGACCTTCATTTTAGCAGACCTAGGTGTAAAAACAGGACGAGACTGGAAGTTGAAAGAAGATGATTTCAGCCTGTAAGTATGGTTTACATTTTTAACCATGGAGGTTACTAACCATCTCAATTATTTCTCAAAGGTTGTGATGCTTTTACCATCACTGGCATTTTTATTTAATGTTTTCTTAAGAGGTACATTTTTATCCAAACAGAAATTAATTCAGGAAACATCTATAGTTACAGAAAAGATTGTGTTACTTTATCCCAGTACTCTTGGCTTGCTTGGCAATTGCTGAATCACTCACAGTTGTTGACTACAAAAGGCACAACGATATTATGTGCATTGACTTGTGTATGGTCGCTCTAAGCACTGTCATGACGTGGGCATGGATACTTCACTTAGTTAAAACCAGTCACATAGAGAAGGACATTTCTATGTGCTGCTTGAATCCACAATAATTACTGTTTGCTGTGTAGCACTTTCTTGTGCCAGGGCCGTGTCTCTCTCTCCCCTTTTGTCTATTTGGTTGTGCACCAGTGGCACCTGGCTCTGAGGTCACCACAGCCCCAGGTCAGTTGGCAGGGGAGAAGGAGGGCAAGGTGGTCCCCATGTGTGCTGGGAGAACTCTTTCTCTTCACACTGCTGGGACGAGGAGGCACACCACTGCAGCCTTCGGCTCCCCAGAGCAGGTCTCTACACAGTGCATCTGGGACTGCGATTTGGATAGCTCAGTGCTGGGACAGAAGTCAGGAGATGAAGGTATGAGGTCCTCTTACCTCCTCGCTTCCTCCTTGACCAGCCCATGCCTATGAAGGTTCTGTATTATTGCTTAAATTTGACAGAAACTCTTGTGCTGTTCTGTGCTGCATAGGCCATAGCAGAACTGTGACTTTTAAGACACTGGGATACATATAAAAATAACTATAGTAATTTCTAGCACATTATCTGAATCTACTTCAGTGAACGTTTGGTGAGTGCTGGTGAAGCATACTATGTGTCCTGTCTAGGAGATAAAACTGCAAGAGGATGCATCAAAATCCCCCTTTTGGAGGGATCCAAAGAAGGATTTATTTATTTTTTTTTAGTTTAAAAAGCAGGATGGAAAGCTGTGATCTGTGATCTCGGTTCCCATTGTTCAAATTGGGAGAGTAATAACTCAGAAATCTTAAGAGTCCTTGGGTTTTTTATATTTTTTTTTGCAAGGCATATGCTGTTACAAATGTATTATTGTATTCCAGGTTACACTGCAAGTTCTACCAAAGAGCTGGGCATATGTTTATTTTAATATATTTATTTGGCATGCTGAAAAGAACACACTTAGCATTTTTACTTTCAATATAGAAACATTAAATATTCCAGATAGATATAAAAAATATTTCTGCACAATGAGGATGGGAAACACTGGTATAATTACCTGGGAAAGTTGGTGAGTTGCCATCCTTGGAGATACCTGAAACTTTCTTGGACACAGCCTTGAGCAACCTCATTAAACTGGAAGCTGGCCCTTTTCTGGGAGGTCTGCCTAGATGACCTAAATTCCTGCCAGCCTAAATTATTGTATAATTCTTTAAGAAACTTACAGAACAGAGATACTTCTTGATTTTGAGTTACAGAATTATGACTAGGTTTCCTGCTAATAACTCTGCTTTGTGATTTTTTTTTTTTTTTTTTTCCAATGTCTGCATCACAGACATTGTATAAATACAGGAAAAGCCCTGTAGAGACTTCTGTTGTTTTCCATCATACAGATTTATGAGAAATAATCATAGGAGCCACAATAAAAAGAACTGCTCACTGGCAACTACAGCCCTGGCACTGCATACCATACGCGTATGTCCATACTGGGAAGCTCTAGGAGAGGGAGCATGTCATTCCTCACCTTGCTGATATGTTTCCCTACTGATTGGATAGAGATTGCCACCCAGCCAAAGCATTTTCTGCTTTCTTTTGCTCAGTTACATCCTTCAGTTCTAGTTATTAGTAAACCTTCTAGTTACAAAGTGCAATATTACATACCAAATATAGGGTATGTACATTTTTTCCATGTGCAGGGGAAATGCCAAGGTTTCAATGCCCATGTGTTTGACCTTCAGCTAAAAAGATAACATAATAATAGTGGTTGAATGTTCAGCCTATTTAAATTAGTGACAGCAATGAGAGATGTGCATTAGTCCACAATTGGCTTGATAGTACCCAGCAGAATATTCTTCCCTTACAAGTTCTCTTTCATCTGACATGATTGCTTTCCCTTTCTATTCTGCGGGGACTCACCTCCAGACCTGCTGGGTTTAGAATTAGTCCCACTAGTCTATTATTTTTCCTTTCAGCAATGACAGCCTCTTTAAAACAGGCCCCTTTTATAGAGATTTTAAAGGGTTTCTGTGGCTTTCAGTGAAGCCTGACAATTACTAAACCATCAGTAAATTAGCCCTGTTGCTCTTTAAGTCATTGTGCCATTCTCAGGATTTTGCCTTCCCTCCAAGGTCTTTCAGGAATGACTTCTCTTGCTCCCTTACCCACCCCCAGGCCCCCTGCCCAAACCCCTTCAGCCATACTAAGCATTCCTCGTTGCTGTAAATGACATTTTCAGTGCATATGCTTCATAGGCCCTCACGCACGCATAAGGATGTCTCGTCTCACCTGTGAGACCATTGCGACAAGGGATCTTTTGCTCTACTGTAAATATACATTGTCACAAGTGTTTTAATAAGCCCGTAACTACAGAATAAAGCCCTTTTGGCGAGGCAGGGATTGAGTAAAAGCCAAGAGTCCGGAGGACAGCATCACCATCAAATCCTCGTGAGATAGTTTGCAGCTCATCATGTGAGCTGGCTGTTTCTAGCTTAGTTTCTGCTGCACTTTCCTGTTTATGAAATCTTTCCTTTATTCTGCTTGTGTTCTTAGTCTTTCATTGTTTTACAGCATGGTGCTCCTTATTCCATTTTGAGAACTTCTTCACTGTGTAATCTGTGCAAATGGCTTTCAAGATTACTTTCAAGCTTCTTTTGAAACATTTTCAAGGGCTTACCAATACTTCTGATTTTCTGGTTGTTTGTTTTTTGTGGGGTTTTTTTTTTTTTTTTTTCTTTTCCTCATTTGATGTCAATAATGTTACAATTTCAGATGGCTCATCTCTTTACAGGTTCAGCCTCCATCTGTTTTCAGTTTTTCTCCTAATGTTGCAATGGGATCCTGATTTCCATAGAATCATAGACCAGCCCGAGCTGTTCTGCCTTCTTCCTTTCCCTTTGTAGGGATGGGCTGCGTTTGTGCTTCGAGGAGGTTGTTCTTGAATAATTTTGCAGAATGTGAACATGTGGTGCTGCCAGAAAGTAGGAAGTCAGGAAGCTTCTTGCTGACATCAAATTAAACATAATTTCTCTGATTCAGACCCTTACTCATTATTCTTCTACTGAAGACCATGATTCTTGTAGTTTAGTCAAAAAAATCTCTTTAGAAGGACATGGGTAGTTAACCTTCATGTATACTTGTGTAGAGCAATGAGTGAAGTTAATCTTTCATAGCTAAGTAGGAAAACAGGAGGAAAAATGCTTAGTTTTTCCAAAACAACATAGAAAACTTCTGATTTGTAGGTCATCGTTGGCCTTTTGATGAGGGACGTAATAGATATCAGCCGTCTCTTGGGGATCTGTAGAAACATATATAGCCATGAGTGTCACGAAGCTGCAACTTACAACTGTAGCTTTAACACTGAATCTGTTGAAATCTTGATCCATTAATTTCCTTTTTTTCTATCTTGGATTCATTTTTGATGGTAAGATGGAATAAACAAAACTCACAGAAATATTGTGAACATTAATTAGGGATTGTTGACTAAACACTGGCTATTTACCATGTGGACTGAAAAATAGACATGCAGTTTTTTCACATTAACAGTAGAGGTAAATGAGCATCCCAGAGGAGAACCCTATGTTAATTTTCAAATATCAGTAAATTGGAATTATGGATTACCAGAAAATCTTGAATGCATTTCTCCAGAACTGTTAATAACAAAGCAGAGGCTTTATCTGGTGTGAAAATCTTTAACTTCAGAATAGTTTAATTTTCTATTTTAAAACCAGTAACTCTTGCTACTGCTGGTTGGCTGTGAGAAGTTTTTCAGGTAATTTATTCTCTATTCCTGATGGAGCAAGAGAAGGCAGATACAAAAATAGTTATCTTTATCATACCCAATATGAAATTTTCCAACAAACCTATCCGATGGGATTGGATTTTGCAGAAAATTCCTTCTCAGCATTTCCAAGGAACCAATTCCCTATTCAAGGGGGGAAATACACAACTGCTTTAATTTTACTATTAAAAAAAAAATGTATCAATTAAAACAAAGATGAGCTTATACAGTTTATTTGGAAAATTTAGTTGGTTCAGTAGCATTTGATTACATAGGACAAAGGTGCCTGTGAAGTGATGGAAGAGCGATTTCTTTTTCTGCCAATTGCAGTAACATTTTTACTGTTTATTTGTTCCCACTGAGGATGGTGACCCTTTGTTAAAATATAGTGTGATAGGTTATTATCTTTTCATCCTGTAAGGCATTTTTATGCCTTTTCTGCAGGCTGTCTTCTGATTCAGAAGAATTTGTACTGAACCATCATATGAAGTTCAATTTCGTGCCAGTGCTAGGTACAAGGTGCATCTTGTAACCATTGGTGCATCCCTGGAACATTGCCACAGGAGGACCACATGTTTTTTGATTTAGGCATGTGCTTGAGAAGCATTCCTGTTTGGAGGGACAAAAAGTTTCATTATTTAGATCACATGCATCAGATCAGTGCACACTACAGAGTCACTTTGCTTAATCAACTAATTGTGTTGCCAGCTGTAGCCTAAACTAGCATCCTTCATGAGTCACATTAGAAAGCAAAAGGATGTTGTTAGGAATTCCTTTAAAAATTATGTTTCTGAGAGCAGAACAAGAATTAATTTGATCATTAGCTAAATAACAGCATGTATCCAACTGCAGTTTGATAAAGTGTTGTACAGAGCAATCTTTGGATACCTGCCTTTGGTGTCTCCCTAAGTTCTGCAGAACCCCAGGAAAAAGGAAACCATCTCTATAATTAAAATTTATTGTCTTATTTTTAATGGTCTTTTAATTCACAACTCTAAGCAAAAAAAAAAAATAAAAATCAGTGAATAAATCTCATTAGAAGTAATCCATCTTCCTCTGCATCCTTTTTGTAAGATAATCTTGTCACCCTTTCTCCTAATTTTTAACATGTCAACCATTTGGTAATAGGATCCATTTCCTAAATAATTTTATATTGCCTGTCCCATCTGTGCTATGCTGTCCTCAGTACTTCATGACGCAAAACATATTTCATGGTAACAGCTCAAGTGGGAGACTGTCATGAAAACATTAAAAGCAAGTTTCTATTTGCAGTTGTAATGGAGATTACAATAAAAATTACTTACAGAAATTGCCTGTAGAATACTTTGCAGTTGCACTTCTGTATACAATAAAGATTGATGGAATTAATTGTAATGAATATTCAGTGCTTTGAAATCTGATTGCAAGATGGCTCAGACACTTAGGCGAAGCACCTGAGGGACTCTAAGCCTTTCTGCTTCCCTTGATGCACTAGCTAACATGTCTACATTAGCCAGTGCTGTGGTCCAGGGGGAGCAAGGTCTGTAGGGCGAAATGCCATGAGACCCGATGTCCACAGTGAATGCATTTCGAGAATTTTTACTTTGGACTAGTTCTTATCTGGTTGTGAGCACTGAAATTATGTTTCTGAGAGCAGAACAATAAGTAATTCGATTCGGGTGCTTTTCTGGAGTATACCTTCTTGTTTAGTTTCATCCAGAAAGAATTAAATTCAAATTCGTTTCAGTTTAAATTCAGAATTTCAGCTCCAAACCCTCTCTGTGGTGCAAGCCAAAGTGAGGCAGGTGAGGATATCAAGACATTTGCTATTAGAAGCACACTCCTGAACTGAACTTAGGTAGGTATACCATTTTGGGTCTACCATCACTTCCAGAAAGCATGTTGGGCAGAGAGGGTATGCAGCATAGGGGTGGGTGTCAGCTGCAAGGGGTTTTGGTCCTCAGAAGTCCTGTATTGCCATCTTTGCTTTGGATCAGTTCCTCATTATTGTCTACCCCTGCTGACCAGTCTGGTTCAGCCTCATCTCTATCAGAGGACAGAGAAACTTTCATGAGGTGCAGATAAATATTTGCTCTATTATGTGAGTTTTCTGAGCTCTCATGCCTCCTATCATAGGCTGCAGTTCCAGACAGCATTTTTTTTACCAGGGGCTGGATTGGGTAAAGTGAATTGCAGAAATGCCCAGGACTGGGCAAAGCTTGTTAGTGAGGGTGCAGTACTGTATGAATTTAGATATTTTGCATACAACCTGAGCTGCTTTCCACACTGCCAGATAATCCAGGAAAACAGTGACAGAAAATAGGTTTATTAGTATTAGTAAGGCTCATCTTTACAGTATCTATGTCTCTTTTAATTTTCCAAGCTTGCTAAATGTCAGTATGTCAAATCATATACAGTGAGGTTTATGCTGTTGGCCTGTGTTCCTTGGCCAAGCCACCTGGGGAGAAATTCCAATCCCAATGAGAATTTTGCACTTTGAAGGGGGGAAAAAGTTAATTTCTGGCATATCATTCGCAATTTTCTGCTTATATTTTCATTTAAGCTAAGGAAACACAGGGGTGCAAACTACTATAGATCTCTTCTAGTGTTTTTTTTAACAGATTTCATTTTTTCATGTACTAACCGTGTTGAAAGGCAAAGTCAGGCTCTTTCTTATTCTGCCCTACATTAAGGAAAGCTGGATGGTTATCCACCTTCTCTTTGCCTCCCCTCCTGCCCCAAACCCTGACCAGTGGATATGGAGCCGGTACAGGAGAGAGGAAAATGAATCATGGAGGTGAGAGGCATGTACCAGGTCAAGCTCAGGCTCCAGCCAGTTAGCAGGAGCTGGAGCAACAGTGTCCCCCCCATTAGTATGTGGAGTGGGACTTTTCCCTCCCGTCTAATGGATGATACAGGCAGGTTGCTGCCTGCCTTTTATCTTTTTCTCAAACTGTGGGAGCTGTGGCTTCTAGCTTTTTGAGGGCTGTAACATATCTGTGCAAGTAATTGGGGTTTTTTTCTGAGTTCAGTTGAGTTGAAAAAAATGGAAGAGCCTGGGAAGGAACAGGTAATTCAGGTCATCCCTAATTGTCAACATTTTAGAGTGCTTCATTTGTTTTTAAACAAACATAAAACAAAACAGGCCAAATAAATCAAACGGAACATTTCAGCAAGGGATTTATTTTTTAGCTCTTTTTATTCCCCTTTTTAAATGCTGAAAAAGAAATTTTATTTTTTTTTTTTTTTACATAAGAAATCTAAATGATCCCTTTTGGAAAGGTTGAGCAAAATGCATTTGGGAAGGTAAAATTATTTATCAAATTAATTCTTAATGTGCAAATCTTTTCAGTGTCCCTCATAAAAATCTGTATTAGTTGTTTCCACCTATTTTGCTTTCTTTAGTCTCCAGCCCCAGCTATTGTTATAATTGGCAGCTGTCATAATTGCTTAAGCCTTTGTTGAAAGCTGTCAAAACTACAGGCTTAAAATTAATTTAAAATAAATTAGTCACATTTGGCAAATATGGCTTCTTCATCAGTTCACGACACTAGTATCTTAATATATTGAGAATGAAATAAGAGAGTAAGTTAGCAAAGACTAAGGTGGCATCTGGACACTGAAAAATCTTCCAGTAAGGCTATGTTTAAATAGCTTTGGCCTAACTCGAAATACTTGAGTGCTTACCTTGATCTGCTCAGATCTTCTTCAGTAGGTAAGCTCCAAAGAAACTGTGTTGGAGAAAGCTCCATAGGTGGAGCTGCTGGAGGAGCACCAAGTCTCTGAATCCTGCTAAGAGATAAGCAGGTATAAAGGTTGGATATTAAATAATTGAATTTTGTTGACACTTAGGTGATCCTAGCTAGAGACAGTCAGGCAACGAGAGAATTTTTCTGTTAGAAAATTAAGCACCCAATGCTGATGTTTTCAAGCTCCGATCAGCAGACCCTGGGGATTCCCCGCATTATTCTCAGGGTCTTAAAATAAAGCAAGTTGACAGTGGCCATACAACAAGTCACACAGTCATGTTTATGATGTTCACTGAAAAATGTCTTGGGCTCCACAAGCTGAAAAGATGAAATCTCTTGCTGAAGGAAATCTGGATGCCTCTCTGGTTAGGCGACAGCTAAGTGCATTTCACCTCCCCCTCAATTTCCACTTTACGTGCAGTGGTTAATAGGAGAATGTAAAATTTGGTCCAAAAGACAGCCAGGCAAATGTGTCCTATTCTGAGGCTTTCTTAAACTGGCCTCCATTTGTTAAACAGAGATAACGACCTCCAGTATAAACCTTGGTCTTGTTTGCTTTGAAATGAAATGTAAACATTCCCTTTGGGTTCTGTGTGGAAGGATCAGGCTTAATAGCACTTCTGCTAGCACTCAGTAGCTACAGGATCAGGTTGTCCTGAGGATTGCCCGTCTGCCTGGTAAACAGTAAAATATAAATTACCATTCCCCAAAGAGAACAACTTTCCAAGACTTTGACCAAATAGCACCATCATTTTTTTGTCATCTATTTTGACATGTGAGTTTTCTTTTTTGGGGGCACAATGGTGGAAAAAAAGATGAAAACAAGAGGTTCCTGAACAATGATATGCTCTTAGTAGTCCTCCACAGATATTACTCTATTTGCTTTACATATGAATGACTCTACCTCTGGGATGACTTCTTAACGCATATTTCTATTTTGCATCAGGAAGGGGGAAAAAGTATAAATAAAACTCCCAAAGGTGGAGAAAGGCTTATCATTTGAACTAAATAATGAAGGAAGGAGCACTGTGGACAAGGAAGAAAAAAAAAATGCACCAAAAAGAATATTAAATCAGAGATGGTGACATGATGAAAACATAAAACTTACACATTTTATTATTCATCACCTACTGTTATGGAAATGTATGCAGGGGCTCCACTATGATGCATGCAAATCCTCGACCCATTCTTCTGACATTCACCATCTGTATGATTTTCATTAACCCCACCTTTTTAGGTCAGCTTCAAGTGTTTCTGTAATCTTATTTAAACTTAAAAACAGAAAGAGTGAGTGAGAGAGAAGAAAAGTGTTCTTAGTGTAATGTAGCGTCATGGTAGCTGTTACCAGAAAAACATGCATGCAGGAACTGAGATCTGCTAATGTGTGTCCAAGTCTCCCGGTGATATGGTGAGAAGCCATGGAACTAATGCTATGTGTAATCAGTTTGTAATTAATTTCTTTGCTGTATTGTCTCCCAGCTGCCTGGTCACATAGCTGCTTATTCTTGGAGGAGTGTAGTGGAAACATAGCAGGTAAACTGTGGCGATGAAAAAGGCACTCGGGATGACAACGAGATGGTTCCGAAGCAACGGCAAAAAAGACCTCTTTATTGTCTCTTACAGCATATTGGTATGTTACTAAAACGGGAGCGCATATCTGGCTCGGCTGGGATGTTTGCCACTCCTCAGAACACTTAAACGCACTCCACGCGCGTAGTCGTGACTGTCTTCAGCCACATCTTCCCGGGCACACACCAGGCAATCCTCTGACCTGACCTTGTAAAACTAGTTCTTCAAAGGCTTGGCAAACATGCGGCACAACAAGAGCTGCTCCCACAGTAAACACTGTATCGGTTTCTATCTGCACAATTTTTCTGAATGTCTCTGTCAGAAGGACAGACCTCTCTCCGCTGCCTTATTTCACAAAGTGGGGAATTTCACCTGTCAGCTACAGGGACGTTACCCAGAGGTAGGATTCATAGTCATTTCTGCTGAGGTCCTGGCAACATGGTTTTTTTTTCCTGAATTCAGGCCTTCTGGGATCCTAAATAGTTTGGGCTTACGCTTGATTTTGAACAGAATTCACATACATGCCCCCATGCTGAAATGCTTTATTGAATCAGTACAATGGAAAGGGGCACTGCATGAGAATGAATCACAGTACCATAATGATGAACTTCCCTAAAAGAATTCATCCTAGGGCTTATTCTATGATTTTGTCACTAATCTCTTACTACCATTTTCAGATAGAAGAGCCCACATACCGTCATTCTTTCTAGCCTCTAATACGCAGTGTCACATAGCTGCTTGTAGAAATACTTGTTAATTTTGACCAGAAACATTCTAAATATATCTTACAGGAGCAATGGCATTTCCCAAATACTTTCGAAATGCTTACACCCTTTAGGCCCCATGCACACTGTAGCACAGTGGTGGAGCTGTACATGAGACTGTAGTTTCTGACAAGTGTCAAGTCAGTAGAATGGTCAAAGCACTGAAATCCTGCCCTACAGGAGATGCTGAAATCTCAGAAATTTGGCCGCATCCTGAACTAGGATGGAAAATCAACATTTTGGAACTCTTCACCAATCTGAATATTCTGCAAACCTTGCTCTGATTAACCACGCCCTTTTGACTATCCTATAGGTAACAGAAAGGTTGTATTGATAAAGTTGAAATGGAATATTTTAGTAATTTCATGACAAAATGTCTGGATTTTGCACAGATTCCTGCAGATTGCTTCATCTGAGGACTGGAAACTTGTGGCAAACACTAAAATTGGTGCTAAAAGATGATTTAGTTAAAATTGAGAGGTTTTTTTGGTAAATTACATGAAAATTTTTGGTGCTGAAGTGTGGCATATAATTAGTGCTAGAAATCTGAGAGGTTCAGAGTGTACCTGAATACTTAAAAAACGTATTATTAATTATTAATTTATGAATATGGAAATTATATAGACATTCCTGCCTGTAAGAATGCCCATAAGAATGTAATATACCTGTATTTCTTATCTTTCCCAGCAGTGCTGCTTGAAAAAGAAAACAGAATGTGGGAGAATTGAATTATATCATCAGAAACTGAAAATTCCTGTAATGGTGTCAAGTATTTCCTAGAAATAAAGCTATGAAGAAGTGTGGCTACCTGGGTAATACTATAGGAGGGAGTCAGAGATACATCACCAGCTCCTTTGGGTGGATGGCTTTTATTTACAGACTGATGAGTCTCTATGTGTGAGTTACCTGTCCTGGTTTCAGCTGGGATAGAGTTAACTGTCTTCCTAGTAGCTGGTGCAGTGCTGTATTTTGAGTTCAGTATGGGAAGAATGTTGATAACACACTGATGTTTTCGGTTGGTGCTCAGTAGTGTTTAGACTATAGTCAAGGATTTTTCAGCTTCTCATGCCCAGCCAGCGAGAAAGCTGGAGGGGCACAAGAAGTTGGCACAGGACACAGCCAGGGCACCTGACCCAACTGGCCAACGGTGTATTCCATACCGTGGGACGTCCCATCCAGTATAGGAACTGGGGGGAGTGAGGGAGGGGGACTCGCCGCTCGGGGACTGGCGGGGTGTTGGTCGGCGGGTGGTGAGCAACTGCCCTGCGCATCATTTGTACATTCCAACCCTTTTATTATTACTGCTGTCATCTTATTAGTGTTATCATTATCATTCTTAGATTCTTCTTTTATGTTCTATTAAACCGTTCTTATCTCAACCCATGAGTTCTACTTCTTTTTCCCGATTTTCTCCCCCATCCCACTGGATGGGGGGGAGTGAGTGAGCGGCTGCGTGGTGCTTAGTTACTGGCTGGGGTTAAACCATGACATACCTTACTGAAACCTATTTATTTTTGTACTGCTTGCTGACCAGCAACTCTTAAGCAGAGACTGAGGCTGGAAAGATTCCCGAAGCTGAACTCCCTCAAAAAGCATCTGTGTCTGAGAATAAGTGTCTGGGGGAAATCCTAGGGCCCATCAGATCTGCAGTGCAGGGTATGCTGCTGCTGATGCAGTCCCCTGAGTGCCAGCTGGTGGTGATTTGTTCAGGAGCACATTTTCAGCAGGCTGTGATTACCGGCGTTGGTAGACACCCTCCTTTAGCATCATGACAGCTTTCTGTGCCTGAAAAGAAGAGCAGGTGGGCAGTAAACTTGCTTTGGACAGAAATTACCCCAGATCAATTACTGACTGGCTGATGTTGTCTAAACATGATCTTTGGCTTTGTGAAACAGTTGTACTGATGCTTGCTGGAACTATTTATTATGTCCAGAGCTTAATCTTTCATTTAATCTTTGACTTAAAGTTGTTCTGATACATATGTTTTCTGATGTTGATAGCATAAACAAGCAGAATTAGCTGTCTTAACATTGTCATTGGTTTTCTCTGGGAACTGGCAGAACTCTGTCTTGCAATGACTGGGTTGAAAGCTGGGAGCTGTATCTGCGTGCCAGCAGCTAACGTGCGGGTGTGAGACCACAGCCCTCTGACTCTTTCCATGAAGTCAGAGCCCTTCTACTTTTGCAGTTGTTGGCTTCATTGCTAATGGGTCATGTAAACTGCTAGCTCAGAGCTGACATCTAGGCATTTTTAGTATAAAGAGTGAAATCTGATTCTGCTTTGCAGTATAACCTATTACTTTAGGTTCCGTTGTTTCTATAAGATCACAATTTTTGTAAACATTTTGGCTGACTGAGTGAACAATAGTAGAACAACACCCCTATGGCACAAACTTCCTAAGGCAGAGGGAAACTCCTGTGGGAGTTAGTTCCAGAAGTGGAAATCAAGAAAACGAAGTTTGGGATGTCACACCTATGCTGGTGGTACTCGTGGGGAGACATGTCCTCTACAAGGCACAAGCTGAGGGGGTTTTAATCATCACTCTGCCAGAGTGAAAAAACACACCAGACAACTACAGTAGAGCAGCAAGGTGCTGATATTATGTAATGGTACATTACATAGGTATCTATGTAGCTGCTCAAAGTAGGAGGAAACTATTGCTGAAGACAGTGAAGCCAAAGACTTCATTGAATCCTGCTTTGAATCCTCCTTAGCTTCACTGTTATTAACTAGGGACTCCTTGAAAATGTGTGGTGGTGTGTGGAAGCAGAGGTTTGGTAGCTTATAGTTATCCATCTGTGGCTGTAAGCCAGGGAACAGTGAGAGAAGCTAAAGAATGGGGGGGGGTGGGGTGGGGGGGTGGGTGTAACCTGTGGGGTCCTCCATAGGCTGCAGTGTGGATATCTGCTCCACTGTGGACCTCCACGGGCTGCAGGGGAATCTCTGCTCCGGCGCCTGGAGCACCTCCTCCCCCTCCTTCTTCTCTGAGCCTGGAGTCTGCAGGGCTGTTTCTTTTGCATGTATATAAATGTACGTATATATAATGAGATTGAGACAAGGAAGCTTCACATCAACATCTCTCAGAAACAGCTTTAGGAGCCTGTGAATACCAGCTAATGCCTCAGTTACATATAACTTAACATTTAGAGCACTGGATAAGTAGAGTGGAAAAATTGTAATTTTCATTTGAAGGGAATATTTGAAGAAATCAAAGAGCCAAAATCCTTTCAAGAGTGTTTCTGGATGTCTGCTCATATGATTAGCTAATGACTCGGTTTCTATGGAGCAATGTATCAAAACAGGCAATGCACTGCATAACAGAGTACATCTGTAAGTGGCATGAGCAAGAAAATAATACAGTTAGCACTGACAAAGCAACACATAAATACATAGTATAGATCACTAGACCCATTTTAGAAATGAGGAAACTAAGCTTCCAAGTACCTTTATGGACCTTGCTTTTATTCTTTTTTCCTTAGTTTCCTCAAAGAGTCAGAACATGGCTCATAACTATAACTGGAGGCCTAAAGGGGTACTCAGCACCTACATCCAAAGTTCTTGGGGGTCCTTGTAAAACTGCTGGGGTGTTTCTGAGTTTCCAGAAGAAATCCGGTTCTTTGGCCATAGTTAGGACATTTGTCTGGTTAAAAGCAAACTGGAGCTCCAGTGCTAGCTCCATTGATGACTTGTGCATTTTATTTAATGGCTATTTAACATTAAGTCCATAAATGGTGACTTTTGTCTTGATCTTGGAGCAAAACTACCTGCAGAAGATGATGTAGGCTTGAGAACCCTGAATGAAAGGATCCACCTCCTCGTAGCAGTTCAGATACTTTGCAGTCCCTGGGGAGTGGTAGAATTTGGAAGTCACTCAGCTTTGCCTCCTGGTTAGGGTTTAGTAGCTCTTGGCAGTCTTCACAAATACCAACACTCAGCCGTTATCATGTTTTACACAGAACGGGTGAACTGCTGAGGGTTGCCAATGCCCCTGCAGGGAGCGAGTCCACAGCGCAGTGCACGAGCAACCCGACTAAAACTGCACTTCGAAGAGTCACTAAGAACCCAGACGAGAAGGCAGGATCCCTCACGTGACATTTCTTTGTCTTAAACACACAAGCGTTTTTACTTCCTTTTTTAAAATAATACATTCTTAATGTCTTTGCTTTGCTTTAGGTATAAATAATTAACTTAAGAGATACTTTACCTCTTACCTCTAGTTGTTTTCTGATACATAAAATCATTCCAAGTGACAAGCTATCTTTGACAAACTGTTGCAAGAACAACATTTAGATCATGGGAAATTTTAAAACGCTTAGGACCTGACAGTCAAGGATATTTCTTTCCTAAACTAGGAAATACATAGTAATGAGAGCAGTCTTTCCAAACTCATGTGAAATTGAGCAGGATAAAATTTTGTTTTTACCATGCGCCACATGTGATCAACTTTGTGCTGTCCTGTGTACAGGTGCAAAGACATGCCTCATGAAGTCAACTCACTGACAGCCACTCTCAGACTCTCGCACTGGCAGTGTAACAAGAGGAATGAAATTTGAATAGTAAGGCAAAGCTAGCCCCAGATAGCTATTATAAGCAAAGAATATAAAAATCTTGGTTAAAGCAAAGCAGGTTTTGTGAGTTTTGGAACACAACAGAAATATAACTGTGAGACCATCTGCCATTTCAGCCTCATACAATGCTGCAGGGCATCACAAAAATGGAAAGATGTCTCCTGGAAAAGCAAACTTGTTGAATGGTATAGGAAGGTGTCCTTTGAACCTGGTAATATGACTGAAATTCCCATTGAGAGTCTTGAGGAAAGAGAGAGAATTTGAAGAAAACTGAACAGTGACATCCTGACCTCCTGTATTGCTCCAATGTTTCAGCAATGCTAATGACCCCATTTCTTCATCATGTACCTTTAAAAAAAAGATAGGTCACTGCATATAGTATTTTATAGGAATATTAAATATGCCTATGGTCTCCACTCTAAAATGGGTTGTGATACTTGTGTTTGTTATGTTGGTAGCGGTGTTGTCAGTCTTGTTGGTTTTATCAGACTAAAGGGCAAATCTCCTATTTTTTCACTGACAAAACCTTTTAGGAACTTGGCTTTTCCCTGGCTCAGGCTCAGCTAGTTGTCCAGCTACTTCTAGAATCAAGTGAGGTTTTTCAGATGTATTGGGTGATTTTGCTTATCTGTGAAACCAAAAAGTGATGTGGTTTGCTTACAGTTGTCATCAGATTTAAAGAGAAAGTTATGGCCTTATTTTTCTTCTGTGGAACCTGTTCTGGGGTCCAGTCTTTGAGGCTTTGGCTTTTTACTCTGAGATAGTTTAAAGAGCAAAACTACCTTTGCATCTGAAGCTGATCCTTGGCAAAGTTTAATGTTGCCTCAATGCCTGTCTAACTTCTGCTGCTACCAGAAAAAATGCACTTGCAGATGGAGACCGCAGTTGCAAAAAGATCTGCATTTGTGCTTGAAGTGTCAATAGAAGTTGCTCTGGTATAGATCATAGCTGCTGAAATGTTAGGCTAGTGGGTTTGGTCATCAAATACTCTATGAGTTTTGACAAATTTGTCTTTGTTAGCTACTCAAATATGGCTTGTTAGCAAAGGGAAATACAACACAAGGGGGGTCTTTATATTTAGAGTTCAGCTAATAGTTGCAAGGGGCCAATTTCCACCTGTCTGCACATGAATGGCATTTTTCACTATATTTTTTTGCACTGTGTACAGTGAATGTGTCAGGGTCATTAACATCCTAGTCAAAAGAAGAGTTACAGTTAAGAGTCTCACTATACAGTATAATATAGATGTTATATATGGTTAAATTTCCTTCTACCAGTAGTCTTTATTGTTGTACTGTGCAGTTGAAGGGTAGTAGAGGTATGTGTGAAGGGCACGGCTGAAAATATTTGTCAGCTACTACACCCAGCCAAATCAAGTCCCCAGACATGTATGTTATACACCTGGCAGGATCTCAACTCTGTATTCTGATGGGTACTGTTAATAAACATACTATTGATCAACCTATACCTAATTCTGCATACTTAGGTACTCACTACTCAGTGTAAGACCTTCTTGTGTCATGGCTGGTTTCTCAATCAATTGAGTTTATCTTTGCTGTGATACAGAGACTTGTAATTGATTTTGTAGAGTTATGAAATATTTTGCATGTTGGTAGTAAATAGATTAATTTCCATCTTATTTACTGGTTAAAAAAAGAGGAAATAACTCTATGTTCTCTCTATACATGAAAACTCTATGCTAATGTTGATTGAGCAGTCATAAGACTGTAGTTTCTTAGGCTTTGTATTTTTTCATTGTCCCATTGCCTAAGAAAAATTACATATAGAAATGCATAAATAAACTGCATCCTTCTTCTTTCTTTCCCTGTACCTATGAGAAAGCCAAAAGCTAAACATGCAATGTGAACCTTAATATATGATTGGAGGATTCCATCAGTCTCCCTGGCATCTCAACACTCAAGGTGCTTCTACTGTGGCCAGCTCCAATGCTGCATCAGATGTCCTGTATTTCTAAAAACAATTGTACAAAAAAAACCCCACAACAGTAGTAACAGCATTTTAAGGAGAAATGATTCTCCTGGCTCTGCTCCCCAATGCTGACGGTATGAGCAAGGAGCAGGAGAGGGTTGCCAACTTCAGCTTTTGACTGCAGTGAAGCAGAAGTGTGAAGCTGAAAGAGATTGTGGCATGAAACTCATGGAAAGTATCTTGGAAGAGTGAAAGCATAGATGATGACTGGAGAAGTAGGGGGCCAAAGAGCCAAACTTTTACAGAGGTGTTTGAAATATAGTCATGAAGCAGAGCAGAAAAATAGTGTCCCACAGAGCTGCTCATCCATAGCAATGTGAGGGCTTTTTATTGTTTGTCTCCACAATGGAAAAAAGCTGGTGCATGAAAGCTGACAGCTCTAGACAGTGACTTTAGTTTTGATCAAGGCTTGGTGAAAATGGGTGGAAATACAAATGATTATTCTATAATGACAATGAGAAATACAGTTGATGACACATGCTTAGATCTACTGACTTGAGAGCAGGGCCAAAGCGATAGAAGACAGGCAGAGGTCCATGAATAAACATCCTTGAGATGCCAGGGGAACAATAACAAGACAGCTACTGGTGATTATCTTTAGGTGCGTCTTGAGGGGTTCAGAGTTGCGAATCAATTGTCAGATATGTGACCATGAATGCAGGCGCTGATAAATTATGCTGTGTGCTATCCCAAAATATAAATAGTGAAACTAAGCTATTTCCTGAGTTTGATTGCACAAAGAAGTGTTTACTGATTGATACACTAACTGTGTATCATGCTTAATAAAAGAGGTGTCTGCTATTCTAAAGAGCATCCTGCTCTTTATGTGCCACGGATGTCAACCTATCATGCACAACTGATGAGTGGGTAGAGTGTTTTAGTCAGATATCAGAGGACATGATAGAGCACTTCTTAATTAGACCACAACCATTGGGTCATTTATTGACACCCTTCTCTTTGTCTAGGAGGCAGCAGCAAGGTTGTAACATCTGCAGCCAACAAGAATATTTGCATTGTAAGACTGGGGTGAGGAGGAAGAAGAGCAATTTCCAGGTGCCCTTGCCAAACAGGGACTATACCTTGAGGGTATACTGAAAGAACAGGGGACAGAATTCCAACAGAGTTCAAGTACCACAGGCAGGTCTGGAGTACAAGCTACTTGCAAAATGGCAAAGATCCATGTGAAATACTTTGAATTAGAGGCTGGTTGAGCCACAGGTGCAAAAAAGGTTTTGCATGGGGAGGGGGGAAAAGCAAGGCTTTTAAGTAGCGCCTTATCTCTGTAAACCCAAGCTGAGCCTAATCACACAAGTTATCAGAGGAAGTGCAAATAGGAAATCAAAGGACAGTACGACACTGTAAACCTTTAGATTACATGGTACAGAAGTTAAGGGATGTGTTCTCTCAAGGGTGAAGCAAACGTATCTGTTATCACATCTAGACACTTCCATTAAAAAAAAAAAAAAGGTCCTTGACTTAAGGTCAAAACCCAGAGAAGCTGCTAGTCAAAAACAAGAGCTGAGATGTAAAAATAGGAAACGGCAAAGGAGTCCCATATCCTGAGGGAAAGACAGGTAGTGACATCTTAACCCAAATGGCTTTGTGGTAGGTAAATGTGCATCCAAATCTAAGGCATATTTGATGAAGTGCTAAATTTGCTAATTTTCCATGTCTGTATCCTCACTGTTTTTAACCAAGGGACATTAGTGTATGCCTCTGACCAGAAGGGTGAAGGTGGGGCAGCAGGGAATCTGGCCTTTCCACACCTGGAGTTCAGAGTAATGTCATCTGGTCAGCGGATATAGTTGGTTTTCAGCATTCAGTTTCTCTGGCCCCATCAGGAATGTATAAAGACATATTCAAATGACACTGTGATTTTTGGTGAACAATGGGAAGACCAGCTCATGTGATCAGGGTTTTTTTTCTGAATTTGGAATTTGATTAGGAAGAAAGATTGAGAGCACCCCCTGGGTAGTGTGTGCAGACTATAAGTGGGTTTTGTCCTTCGGGCTTCAAGGCAAGAGGCATATAAAATACATGATGGAATAATGTCCATATGCAATGCAGGCAGATTATCACAACTGGAGAAGGAAGACAGATATATGCATTTTTTGTGTGTGTTTGGCTAGCTATATTGGGTGGTTTGTGTCTAGGTTCTTGGAAGTAGTATCACTGCTTCCAGAATAAAGAAAGAGAACAGCATCGCTGCTGATGGTGCCAGATTTTCCAAGCCATTTATACTCTAGACAGATGCCTCTAGCAAGGTGAAGGAACTACATTATATTGATATAATGCTAAGTATACTTTAAAATATAATATTAGCCTTAAGCACAAAGCTATCAGCATGAGACAAAGCATATTCAGCCATTGAGAGGGCGTCCTTGCCAGCTGGTGGGAAATTACAAACCTGACTCAGTATCTACTAAGCACTTACGTGTCTTTGATGGATACTGTGTACCCCATCATTCTGGGTAAAGGGTTGTAATTATAAATTACTGCCATCGTCCCTCAGACCACAGCTCTTTTCTTTTGAACATGGCCTTGGGAAGGTACAAACACAGACTTCTTTTCCTCACAAGGCGGACCCTCACCATGTTTTTGGGACCTGGGGGAAGGTTGCAGTGAGCGATTAGGAAGCCTATATTAATGCTTATAGTATTACCAGTGGAACTGAGCGAGTCTTTGGTGTGTCCCCTGGGGAGCACTGCCCACTGAAGTAGCCTCTCCAGCCAGGGCAAGGTGGGCTCTGGCCTGAAGTGAAAAAGGACCTCCAGGAGAAGGGGAAAGTAGAGATCTAAAAGCTGGCCATGCCAAGAAGTGAAAGGACAGAGATGGCTGGGCAGATACAAGAGGCAGCCTCCTGGGGAAGAAAGCCTGAAAAAAGACAAACAAAAATGCCTGTCGTGGGCTCAGCTGCGTGTGATGTTAAGAAAACAGTTAGTGACAGTGGTGTGAAGTACCAGCTGAGTCCCACAGACATGGTCCGGGAGATACAAACCCCAGGTGTTCTCAGAGGCCTCCTTTCACGGGCAATCTACAATGCTGATGTTCTCGAGGAGAAAGAGGGCAGTAATCTCTCTGCCCACTTTATCCTTGCTGTAAGGCAGATGCCCAAATATTGTCACAGAGCACTTTTACAAGCCTGGCCGGACCTGATTTTCAAACATGCTCATTCACCCACAGCTGAGACTAAAGTGAGAGCAAAGAGCAACTGGAAATTTGGCCATGGCATGTGGTATATTTACAAAGCTAAAAATAAGTCTCTGCCTCAGGCACAAGAATAACAAGAGCATTCCCTATAGCCGATATCAGTGTCACAAAGAAAGGTAAAGGCACAGATGAAAAGAGAACGTGTGATGCCTTGAGAAATGAAAAAGAAACAAATTGGACATTGTGCAAAACCACATTTGCCCAGGGAACGTGATGGGTGGTGGGAAGAGGTAATAAAAGGGGAGGTAACAGCAAAGGGCAGCAAGATGCTGCTACAAAACAACATCTACTATTCCTTTAAAAATAATCTGCTGCCTCATCTCCCAGGCTCCATGCATGTCAGGGCTATTTACAGGTTAGAATTTGTCATGGAGACCCATGATCCAGTACTGCCAGCCTTAACATTACACTATGTGACACAGCTCTGGAGTGCCCAGTCTCTGTAATGCTCCTGAAAGCACTAGGTACAGGTGTTGGTCATTGCAGAGTTAAAGCTGCTTTCACAGCTACACATGCTTTTTGATAATGAACCATCTGGCTTAGCAAGAGAGGTTGTTCAGCTGCAAATCAGCAGTTTTCTTGCAGATGTCTGCTATTTGCTACTTCTTAATTCCCTTACTCCCAGTTCCTCCTTTTGCCTTGCCCAATTCTCACTTTGCCATTTGTCTCAATTCTTTCTGCAGAGGTAGCTTTCATTGCAAATATGCTAGTGCCTGGGACTCTCATTATAATTATTTCTTTCTAGGTTCAGAACGCCAAGTTTTAGTGTCTTGAAGGTACAGATTTTCTATCTGAAGTAAAGGTATGACATCTTCTGCAGACCCTGCTGGGACACATTTCTGTCCTGGATGTACAGAGTTAAAAAGGATAAACATCACAGTTTACTTTCCTCTTCTTTGAATTTAATTTCAAAGGCTAAGTATTTAGGATATTAGACAGCATAGTTTTCCTTACAACAATCATTTCATCATTTTGCTGTAGAAGAAGAGACAGAAAATCTGCTACATTCTGCTACAGTTTTTTAAATTACGGACAAATATGTCCAAAGGAAGAAAATAAACACTCAGAGAATTGGGCATTGCTCTTGGAAGAAGGTAAATTATGACAGTCAGAATCTGGACCTTGATGTTGGTATAGAAGAGAAATTATGCAAAGGAGAAATAAGTCTAATGATCTCCAGAGTATTTTTATAAACTACATCCTCCTCCTTAATTTCTCCCCTTTATTTTATCTCAGATGATAACATTCAGTGCATTTTATTTTACTTACCCCCTCCCTGGCTCTAGGGTAGGCATTCCATTTCTCATGCAATTTACATGAAAATTAACCTTTCACATTGGTGCAAATCCATGTGGGTAGAAATAATGTGGTCTGTGTATTGCCCAGTAACCAGAGGCTTTTGAGCAGACCCTGGAAGACATACAGTAAAAACTAATTTACCATGCTTTCTGTAATAGCAGATCCTTTCCTAAAGCTGTTCTACTGCAAGGTGTTGCTATACTGATTCAGCATAGATTTGAAGATTTTATTAAATGTCACCTGTGCATCTAGAAAATTTTTATTTGAAATAGAAATAAAAATAATTTAAAAAACTGTTAGGAAAGCAGGAAAACGTGAAAGAAAACCTAGGGCCTTAATCAATATCTGTGTGGGAGACAATGTCTGCAGCAGGTAGCAGCTTCCTGAGGGATTGTTCTTACCTATTTGCTTTCTTCCTGTGAGTAGTAAGTTTAATGGACAGGGTCCCTCCAGGTGGGCAATCACAAACTATCATTTTTATTTTCCTGAGAGAAAATTGCATCTCTTTTTCCTAGCAGAAAATGACATCTCCCCTAGAATATTCTGATGCTTTTGCGTAAGTGGTTTTCCTTGTCAGAGTATGTCTCCAAAGCAACATTTCCCACTGGTTTTAACAATCTAGGCAAATTCTTCAGCAAATTCTTCTTCTTTACTCATTTATTTTTAGTTAGCATGCTGCTCTGGCAGCACAGTCTCTCCCTAGGTAGCTTGGTGAACAGGTGGGGACCTTGGTTCCTCTGTCTTCAGTGCTACCAGATTATTCTGAGGATGAGAGAGATGATTTACAGATACTTTTGGTCTCTTTTTGGCTGCTTTGGAAAATTTTCCAACAATTCTTTAGGAAGAATAAACCCTGCTCAGAGTAATGGCTGAAGGTGCTGGAGGTGGGGAGGCTGTAATGGTCTGGCCCTTGTTTCTACAGGTGGAACCACCTGTTACTTGTACAAGAACAACTTGAGTAAGTAAATCAAGATTATTGTGTTCTAACTGTCTAAGCTTTTCGTGCCACAACTACAAGAGCCTTGGACCTCTCTTTGTTAGACTGTCCCGTCCAGCTAGCAAAGCCCATCCATGTTCTCTGAAATGCTCTGCCTCTGGTTAACAGCTTTCCTCCCTTAAAATGTGGGTATCGGCAGCATTTACCCAGTGCATTTAAGGCTCCATTTTACTTTGCTACATTGGACACTTCAGAGACATATATTTCTGGAGATCTTTTTACAGAGAGCTGTTAAGAGGAGATTGCTCCCCCTCTTAAAGTGCTGCAGCCATGCAAACACCAGCGATGCTGAACCACGTGCTGGCCACTGCTCCTTATCATTCTTGCGGAGACTGTTTCATCCTCTGAGTAGGGACTGGTTGGTCATAATCCTCCCTTTGTAATGTGAGGGACACTTTGAAAAAAGGCAGTGTGTTCAAACCTGAAAACTACAATGAAACAAAGCATGAGTATTGGTTTACACCACTGAAAATGATGAAAGTCATAGCTATCACTACAGTCTTGAATTTTACTCAGATCCCAGAGAAGACCTCAGAATTTTTGTTCTTAAATTCCCAGTCATAAAACACAGCAAAACTGAATGTGGATGTCAGTGAGGAATACCACCAAGGTCCTAACTTTGATGTTATTTACTTTTCACAATTAAGTTTGTATCAGACTCTTGGTATTGCTTAAGTAGAAGTTTTTAAAATGTTTATACTCTTATACATAGATTTTATATTTAATAGGCCTATGCTCAATGGACCTTGAAATTAATTAAAGAATATAATTCATCTAAATTATTTCAGACAACCTCTTTTGCTACTTACTGTCTTTGAATCTTTAAATGTTATCCTTTAGTCAAGACAAGTTGTTGTGAAGTCTGAATTCATCAATAAGGAAGATCCTTGCAACCATCTGTGAACTACTCAGGGGCAAGTATTTCATTATCCTCTAGAAAATCTTAACTGCGTGATGCTTTGGGGTACACAGATGTTTCGAATGCCCTGTCAGACAATCCCATCATGTTGCAGGTGATAGGTGACCCCATTTGCTTTCACTAATTGAATTGCACTTGGATATCCCCTGGGTTTGGCAGGGAAGGCATCTCTGATAAGGATGCATGAGAAGAACACATTTTGCATGCTAGTATCAGCTGTTCTTCTAGGGAGAGAGAGAAAGAGGAATCTCTTGCATGTGTCCTGAACCTGGAGCTAGGCAGTGAAAACACAAGTGTTATTAATTATGGCCCTGATTACAGAGATGGATGGTACTATGCAGAACTTTTTCTTCTGTACTTTAACTGAAATCCAACCCAGGCTTCCCTGACCTCTTTCCTTCTAGAAATTAGTCTTTCTCTGGGCATTGGAAACCCTCCTTTTCTCCATGCATAGCACACCTACTCTGTCTGATGAGAGGGGCTGGGTGGACTCTAGTACAAATACACAGGCCAGTGTCACTTTGTAGTTGTTAAAGGACAGTTCAGAGAAGGGCTTCATGGGATTTGTGCATAGTCCTGAATTTGAACTGGAAACAGAGTCTTGAGCCAGTCAGGCTTTCCTGTGCCAGGAGTATTGTCATCAGGAATGCTGCTAGATATTCAGTTAACTACTTGTGGCTGCTATGAAACCAGAGGACAGGCTTGCATCATCTAACTTTGGTTTCTGGGGCATTCATTTTAAGAATACAGTCATCCCTTTCTAATCACAATTAGAGAGGGACACTCACAAAGGCTGATTCTGCATGGCTCTCCAATCACTGCCTGTGGTAGCTGCTTAATGTTACCAGAATCCTAATTAAATTTAACGTGAACCTGGGCTGAACCTGGCCCGCATCTGAAACAGCAGTGAGGAATAAAGCTGGCTTGCCAAGCATCTCCAGACTGGCAAATGCAAATATGGACTTAATATCTTCCAGTTTCTGAGAAAGCAAAACTTGCTGCATCAAGAGTATCAGATACTGGGAACACATCCACAGTTCTCCTGCAACACTAGGTTTAAATCAAGACACCGTTACTGATTCCCTATGGCAGCCATACAGTAGGTTTCAGATACTTTTTCTTACTACAGATTTCATCCTTCTCATTACTTATGTTCCTCAGGGATTACTAGGTCACTGCCAAAAGGCAATTTCAGTGGAGATGGAGCTTTACTACTAACTGGCTCAGGACTGTGGACATTAAGATGGAGTCATTTGGTGGCACTTCCAATGAAGGTGAGGTAAAATTCACATTTGTATTGGCTTTCCCATAACTGCAATCCAATCAACAATGTCTGAGAAAAAGGAGTCAGAGAAGAATTCAATCTCAGCTTGTTTCAAGATAAAAGGGCAGGATCCCAGATAAAAACTGGTATTCAGGTACTCTGCTATTTAGTATAAAGTGAAGTTAAAGTTTTTTAGATCTTTAGCAGACCTCAAAGCAGTTTCCTCATATGCATTGACTAAAGCCTGTGTTTAACCCTTATGCTTAATGTTTTCAGGCAATTTTAATTTTTCTTTGACTACTCTGTCACATCTATCTCTTGCTATTGCAATTATGTTCTGCTACAGACTGAGGACACGAAAGTTTACCGGTGACTGGAAGGCTGAGCATGAGTAATACAGATGTGCTGTCCTTTATCTGTATGGATTGGCTAGTGAAGCTGGAAACATACTTGCTGTTGCTGAAATTTTATCAAAGACTGAAGGCAACTGCAAATAATCTGTTTTCTTCAAATGCAGTTTCTTTAGATTCTTTAGTTGCATTCCTGCCTTTTGGAAAGAGGTAGTGTCCTCTGTCTCTGCACTTAGTTTCTTCTCCTAGGTAAGCAAGTTCTTGCACAAGGATGTGGTGCAACCAAGATGTCATTTAGAAAAATCTGATGCCTGTTGCTTGCTGAGTATGTCAGTCGTCCTGTGTCAAGTCAGACAAACCGTTTGAATGTTTCTCCTCTATATATGTACAGTTTGATCAGGCAGGTGGACTATTGCTTCAGCTGCTGATGGCGAGGTTTAGGCAGCTCTCTGAGGTGGTGGATGTGTCTGTTCAGGTTTCCCTTGCAGAATGTGCACACTGCACTGCCTGTACTTAGCTCCATTATTAAAAAGAGACACACCGTTTCTGCACACTCAGACCTGCCTTTTTTCTGATGTTAGGTAGTCTATACCTGCTCTCAGGACTTTGATGTACTTCAGCTAAGTTTATAGTAAAGAGAAATGACAAAAATAGCAACCAAAAAGACTCTACCTTGTCTGTTTGTTTTGTGGTTGGTTTCTAGGAGAGGTTTGCATACACTCACAATGAAATGTCCATCAAACTGCCCTGATTTCCCTTTTGTGTTACTGAAAGTACAGAGACAACCTGAGGAATCACACAGATGCTTAGCCAAAAGGTTAGTGAATTGCATGTTTTAACATTTAACCAATGTACAGATAGCTAGATAGCAATAGATGGCATTTATCAAGGATTTCAAAGTACAGTCCAACCGTTGTTTGGAATGATAAATAGAGTCTCAGGGAGGAAAAATCAGATGTGGAGTAAATGGGAGAGGCACGGGTGGCCTCACACACACACAAACACACAGATAGATACACATACATACATACATACGTATAATCAAACTTCAATTTTGAATTCACTTTCCCTAGATCATGTGGAATATGAAGTTTTTCTTGGTCCTGCTGAATACATGTTTTTATTTACTTCTTCTTTGCATGATGCTCATCTTTTAACCCTATAAATATTTATTTTATAGTTCCTAGTTTATCAACTGGATTCTCAGAAGAGGTAGAGAACTGTTTACTGCATTACTGGAAACTGTTTACTGCATTATTTCTTGTGATGCTTGTTAAGGTTTAGGAAAATAAATATGTTTGAAGAAACCTGTGGATACCTCTGAGTGTTCTTGCACTGTGCCATAGATATCAGATTGATTTGTAGAGAAACACTGTGCATTTTAAAATTACCCTCACTAGCAATATTTGATTTTTAAGGAGTGCAGAAAATGGGATCAATGAAAGACCTGTTAAAATGTGCTGGGAAGTCAGAGAGTCAAAACTGCCAAGCCCTGGAAATTCTGAGAGATGCAAAGATTAGAGGCTTTTATTGCTAGAAAAAGTGGCACTTATTCTCATAGCATTCTGTCCTTTTTATCTGGCAAATATTTTCAGTGAAAATAATATACGGAAGAGAAATCTTGTATGCTCCTGAGCACAATGCACAATTACAATGATCAGGGAGAACAGAGCTGCTGATGCTATGAATAACTGGCTTTGAGTTTCATTTCAAGGTAAAAATGACAACATAGCCTTTTCTGAGACCCAGAAGGTGCATGGAAGTTCAAATTTTTTATTCCCCTTTGTCACACTGAAAGTCATCATTGCACAGGGGAGAGTCAATGTTGTGGCTAATCTTACATATTTGGTTACATCAGCCCAACAGCCCAGAATTATGCAACCTTTCAGATTTGGGACAGGAATTCAGTTGGGAGTTTCTTCAGAATTTCCCATCTAATCTCATCTTTAATGCCATCTGTCAATCCACTGGCACGTGCTTAAGATCAGCTTTAGGCATTCAGATGACCTCAAAGAACACATTTCTTTTCACAGGATTAAACACATTAATGAGAGATAAAATGAAGTATATTCTGGATTTTCTTCTTGGAAGTGTGTTCCCAGCATTTGTCCATGCCTGTTTTAAATGATTGCATGCAATGTTTGGGTCCTGCTTTGAGGCTGAAGGTTTGCTGGAGAGCCTTTGGGGATCCCATCTCTGTCCTTTATTCTATTTTCTTTTTGTTAGAAAGCTTTCCTGGTACACAACCCCATCTTCTCTTTTACCAACCTAATCTTTCCATACCTTTCCTGTCTTTGTTCAATAAGGAAGACATTTCCTCTCTTGTG
Organism: Astur gentilis; assembly: GCF_929443795.1. NCBI lineage: Eukaryota > Metazoa > Chordata > Aves > Accipitriformes > Accipitridae > Astur > Astur gentilis. The sequence goes on along the minus strand of NC_064881.1, from coordinate 22,754,215 downwards.
CTTTACATTATCCCAATATATTTTGAACTGTCTTCTTTAAATGTCTATACATCTCTCGAATCCAAGGTGGTTGATTCTTTAAAATTTTATCTTATATTTCATGCTTTCCCAACCTTTACATTGCTTGACCTTGCATCCAGTACAGTTGTATTTATGATTCTGGTTTCCAAAACCATGTCAATGCAATAACCAACCTGGAAAGCTTTCAGGAAATCCATGCCAAGTGTCACCTCTACTGAAGGACTAAGTACAAGATTTAGTAAGGTGCTGTGAGCCTGCTGATATTTTTTCCATTATTAGCCAGTAATGTTAATTCTTGTGAATGAACCAGAGACTACCTACATTTCAAAATAATTTTTTATTCTTATGGAGTGACAGTCTGAGAGAACCCTTAGAATTAATTAGTTCACATATAGCTGATGAGCCATTTGGTGTCTTGAACTCCTTATTTAAATATACCTACATCACTAGACATAGGAAGAGAGAAGTCAGATATGAAACAATTCATACCAGTGAAGGCTATGGGACAGTGAGCAACAACCATTCCCTTTGTGTGGCTCTGTTTGTTTATCAGCCAAGTAAGATATGTAGTCAAGAATAAAGCAGAAAGGAACAGTTGTAAGCTACATGTGAAATCTATTGAGAAGATGTATAGATCCATTTGAAAAGATTTGGGTTAGTTCAGGTTTTAAGAATAAAGATTTAAAGACAACGAGTAATGCCTGCAAATGATGTAACTATCTCATGTGTTTTCATTGGGTTAAGTGCAAATGGAAATGTACACCAGAGTAGATCTGACCCTCGGTGTTACCCAGAGCATATTCCTTATTCACAGAATGCCCTCTAAAGGACGAATATAATACCGAATCTTATTTGATAATATACATTCACATCTCAGAAGATGCTGGGGAATTATTAGCCTTTGACAGACTTCCTTTTGGCTTTAGCAATTAGCAGAAATGAAACTTGTTAAGATTAAATTTATTCTTTGGACCATGCATAATTTTAAGACTTTTTCTATAACCCCATAAAGCAATGAAAGAAGCCAAGCACTGAATTTTCAAATAATTGTGCAGTGATTTAGCCAGCACCTATTGAAGCTGTTCAGACCTTTATGAAAATGAAATTCATGGCCTTTAGAGCTCCTTTGAAAAGTGTGCTCTCTTTCCCCAGCATCTGAAAATAGCTTGTGAGCATAGGGAGTTGTTGAAGACGGAGAGGGGGAGCAGGGTTCGTGGCATTGTTTAAGTTATTGCCCACATATGTTTTAAGTTAGATTGAAAGTATCCTCAACATGAAGAAAATAGCATTCTTTTAGTGTTGGGAAAGTGCAATTGCTATATAATGCAGTGCTGAAGCCTTTCAGAGGAATGGCAGGGGTCTGTGCCTTATTAACCGAGCTTATTGATGTAGGTAAATGAAATGAAAGTCAGTAAAGTGCTGATGGAGTTCAGTGGATTGTTCAGTCCATTCCATGCTGGACTGGTCTCTACCATACATTACCCTCCACCCTGTGCAGCTCAGTTTTAAATAATGGGACTCCTGACACTTTTCTTGTTACATTTACAAAAGTAATGGCTTCCTCTTTCTGTTCACTTGACAGGTTAAAACATATTTAGTGGGAAAAACTGATGGTAGACTGGTATTTGTCTGAATTGCACACAGAGTTCATTAAATAGCAGCCACTGGTGAAAGTTTATTAGTGTGTAAAGGTACCTGCAGATTGGTCTAGATCCCTGGTGGAAGCTGAGCAGAAGTAGCGACTATGGGAGTAATTTGATGAAGCTGCAGCTTGTCACGATTACAGCATTGGAAGTAGCAGGTATAGGAAAGTACTCATCCTTACTCATCAACAAATACGTTCTTCCCATCACACAGCAGGAAGAAACTTTGGAAAAATATGAAGCAGAACTGAAGGTCTGTGTTGGAAATTATTATCTAAAGTCAACTGATTCTAGGAAATCCTTATGGAAAAGTCCGCTGACTACAGACTACAGTAATTTCTGTACAGGTGTATACGCTGTAAGATTTTATAGGTTGATTAAAGGAGGTCAGAGGTGGAATTTTCTATTCCATAAAAATACCTTGAGTAAGTAATCAAGAGTCCTGTTGCTATTGAATACTAACAGATCTTTCAAAAATCTGTTTCAATGGCAGGGCTGTGGGAGCTGGAGCCCAGCCCTGCTGCGGCGTCGCTGGGGCAGGGGCTGATGGTTTGGCAGCTGCCGGTTGCACTGAGTTGAGTGGGGCACATGGGCTGTGCCTACCCTAACCACCACAGCCCTGAACCAGGATGAATCCGGCTTCATCTTGGCAAGAAAAGCAACAGTGGGGAGGTTGTAGGAGTCTATGTTAAAGCAGCGCATCCCTATGGTAACATCTCTTTCGATCCTGGCTTGGTGAATGACCACAGAAGGGGACCCCAACCCACTGGTATCTGCCCGAAATCAGAAATAAAGGCCTGGATGCATTATTGCTTTGAAAAGTGCTGATGATATTTAGGATGTGCATTTGTCCTAAGGAAGTCTAACCGCTCACCGACGCATGGGAAGGCATTGGAAGGATGAAGTGACTGTTGCCGTCTCAGATTAGCTACTACTTGCAGGGCAATCAGAAGGTATAAGGTATTTAAAATGCCTCTGCCTAATTATTATTTCTATGAGTGGCTATCAAAGCCCAAGTAGAACAGGAGAGGCTTTTAAGCATGAAGTAGTGAGCTACCTCAAGAAAGACATACTTCCCTCTCCTGCAGTAGGTTTGGCGTATTTTCATTTCAGTCCAGCTGGCAAAGCCTTGGCTGATGCTGTAACATCTGGAGGACTATCTAAATTCTTAAATGCTGTGGGGCAGGGCCAGAGGATGAAGAACCTTATCCGAAGAAACTTTTTTTGCAGTTCAGAAGGCTCTTGGGGTTTACACAGTCTGCACACTGAGTCACCAGGTACAGGCTGGATTTCATCCACAGAGTGAGATAGAAAGCTCAGCACAATCCACCAGTTATTCCCCAGCTCTCGCGATGCAGCCTGACAGCAGAACCTCCCCCAGCCAGACCTGTTCCCAGCACGGGGCTTCATCAGCCCTTCCCCTGCACTGAGAAAGGCTTGCCGAGTCAGCGTGTTTGAAGCCTGGTTAGTCAAATAAAGCCATTCCTCCTTTTCTGTGTCTGTCTTTTCTGCCTGGGATTCTCAGCACTGGGATCTTTCCCCGCCAGAGACGGAAAGGACAGTGTGTGTGAGCAAGCACCGCCTGCCTGTGGGACACGCCAAAGCATGTTCGTGCTGAAGACAAGCAATTAAGGAGCTTAGGAAGGTACATCATCTGCTGCCTCAGCTCGGGGAGAGCCAGGGAGACTATGGTTACTTAGACATCGACACAAAGAAGGCCAGGGAATTTGGGTTAGCATTTTTCTAATTAATCTTTTTATCACTTTTTTTCAGCTCACAGTAAATCTATTTAAGGTTCCCTGCTGGTTTCAAAGGAGGAGAGAAAAAGGTTTTTAATTAGAGCTGTACAGTTCATGTACCTAATGAATCAATAGTAATTGAATACAGTGGAAGCTTCTTCAAAGCACACCCGCAGAGTATAGTAACTCCTTCCTTTAAAAGGTTTAGTTCCAGGCCAAGTGATCTTTTAAGAGGATTCTCTATCATATATTGGCCTGAATATATGTTTTTTCCATGTATTCTTTTGAGTTCATCCAGATACTATGTGCCTGGTTGTCCAGTGGTATTAATTGTAGCCGTCTTTGAAGATGTAGGTATTAGACACAGTCACAGAATACACTTCCTAAAATTCTGGTATTCTCTGTGTCTAGTTTTGGGAAGTGCTAAATGTGTTATCCCTACAGACTACTGAAAATGGCCTGTAAATTTTCATTTAAATCATTTTAACCACTACTTTAATTTAAAAGTTAAGGCTACAAAATATCTTTGATCAATAGATTGGAAAAAGCAAATTCAGTCCATCAGAAGAAGAGGCCCTCCTGAATTAATGATGCCTTAGCATTATATCAATCACACTTCCTTAGGGAAAAAGAGAGATTCATAATGGAGCACACCTCTCCAGATCAAGAAATCATTGTACAGGACAGTTTTTGGAGATCCTTCTCTAAGGAAATCCCCCACAGCTGCTCCTTCAAAAAAAAGTCTTCAGGTATGGATGCAGACCTGGACCTTCGGAATTTGTCCACATGTTTTTTGAGGACATTACCATACCAGGCTTAGGATACAATAGTTAAATGGATACTGCCTCACTGATGAGGACGACTTCTCAGCCTCACACAAAGGTGCCTTTACAGTGTCCAGCCCATTTTCATATGATCACAGATATAACCTGTGTTGGCTTAGCTGTCTTTATCCTACTGTGACTTCATCTGCACTAGCAGCTTGCAATGAGGTACCTGCACGGTTCATGGGGCAAAGTGCTGGAGCAGATCTGTGCTAGTCCTGCTCAGTCCCCCTCCTGTGGTAGCACGTGTCAACCCGGACAGAGGGCACTGTGCAGGAATTGCTCAGCAGATAGTGAAATACTACTTTGATTTCTCCAGCAATTTAGTCTGTTCACGAATTTCAGATGCCCAAAGGATTTCTGCCTTGTGCAAACCAAGGGGTTGTTCTGTCTTGTTTGGGGATTTTTTTATGGCATCTTTTTATTATAGATGGAAGATAAACAAGCCTTTCAACTGAAAAGCAAAGACACTTTGAGTGTGACAGAGGGAAGGAAGCTCACATATACACACACCAAAACCACACACCACGCTGCTTTAGACATTACCTTCAAGCCATGAAGGTAATTAATCCACACTGCAAAGGTTCAGCTCTCATCACACAGGGTAAAATTCCTTATCTTGGGAAAAGCCAAGCACAAAGGCACTTGCCTCAAAAAGGACTGCTTTGTAAGACCTAAATCAGAGTAGAGGAAAATCTAAGCTTTCATTTTCTAAAAGCTCTCCACCCTTCATTTTTATGAAGAAAATGCAACCTGAAGGCATGCCAAGACTATAAAGCTAGAGGGCATTAATATGATACATATATATATATATATAAAATATATTGCAATTATATAATACATGTTTTATATAATAGAATGTATTAAGTATATTTAATCTCATGATTTTCAGATTAATATTCTCCTTCTCAAGGGTCTCTGTGCCGATTCTGGAATATTCATAGCTATCAACATTGAAAAAGCTTTCCTTAAGTGTCCTGTTTTGGCTGGGATAGAGTTAATTGTCTTCATAGTAGCTGGTATAGTGTTATGTTTTAGGTTCAATAGGAGAAGAATGTTGATAACACACTGATGTTTTCAGTTGTTGCTAAGCAGTGTTTATACTAAGTCAAGGGTTTTTCAGCTTCTTATGCCTGGCCAGCAAGAAAGCTGGAGGGGCACGAGAAGCCGGGAGGGGACACAGCCAGGGCAGCTGACCCAAACTGGCCGAAGGGGTATTCCATATCATGTGATGTCATGCCCAGTAAATAAACTGGGGGGAGTTCGCCAGGGGACACTGCGGCTCAGGGATTGGCTGCACATGGGTCAGCAGGTGGTGAATAATTGCATTGTGTATCACTTGTTTTGTATTATTATCATCACCATTATTATTATTTTCCCTTCCTTTTCTGTTCTATTAAACTATCTTTATCTCAAACCACGAGTTTTACTGTTTGTTTTCCCGATTCTCTCCCCCATCCCACTGAGCAGGGGGAGTGAGTGAGCCGCTGCGTGGTGCTTAGTTGCCTACTGGGGTTAAACCACAACACTTAAGAAAGAAAATAAAAAAGCTACAAAGCAAGGTTTTGGACCAAGTAATTGAAGATCTGAAATTAAAACGCAAGGTCTTTTTAGTTAAGCTGTTCCCATAAAAAGTCTGATGTAATGGCTAAGATCTGTGTTATGTCCTGCCAGAAGTTAGATCCCAGCTTCAACATCTCTTTAATCTTTTTTTTTTTTTAATTCATTTTCAAGAATTCTCTTTCTAGAGCTCATCATCTGGTGTTATGTAGCAAAATTCATACAATTCATCAGCTTTGTGTTAAATTTAGGAAACACTTAAACAATTTAATTGTCAGAAGGGTCTTGATAAGGAATCTAAAACCCCTTAATATCTCAATGTGAAAAAGAGGGAGCTTAGCTGTGCTTATTTGAACTTGATTTATTATTATCAGAGAATGCTGGTGCCTGGGGCACCTGAATGTCCTTCTAAAGTTAACTCCTGGCAAGTGGCGAGGAACAGCCAAGCAATTGAAAAACATAATTAACTTTCAGATGCTATTTTCTGACATGATAACCCAAGGTTATAATGTGTTCCTTAGGTGATACAAGTGTTCCCAAATTGCATTTTTGCTGGAAGGATCTGTGCTGAAAGGAGCTGTACCAGAAGGCATTTTCCAGGATTCCTTTCTAGTTGTGGCAATTTTTTTATCTATTAGAAGCAGGGTAAATGTAGGGGGAATTCCTTACTCCACTGATGAAAAAAATGCCCCTCATTTGAGTTTGTTTGTCCACGTGGGTTTATCTCTCGAAAATTTGATACAATAGTGTATAAGTGGATATAACAATGCTTACATGCCTCAAAAAAAAACGTTTGGGGGCATAACAGCCTGATTAATTGACTTTTGTGCTATGCACAATGTTTCTGTCAATTCTTAGATTTCATATGTGTGTCAAAAATCAGATCAATAGATAAATGTAAAGCGATGCATATAGGGTAATGCAATTTTAAGTTCAGATATAAAATGTTGTGGTTTGAGAGACCATTACCATTTAGGAATGAGACCTTGGGGAGGTTATAGATAGTACCATGAAATTGTCAGCTTAGTGTTCAGCAGCAGTGTGAAAAGAAAACAAATGTTCAGAAATATTAAGAAAGGAATAGAGGAGAAAACAGAAGACATCAGTATGACAACAAATATATCCATCGTTTGCCCACACCTGGACATCTGTGTGCAGTTCTGGTCCTCCCATCTTAAAAAGTATGTCATTAGAGGGGAAAAGGTTCAGATAATAGCAACAAGGATGATTCAGAGGTATGGAACAGCTTCAGTATGAGGAAAACCAAGGTACATCTATCAGTTTTAGTTCAGATCAGGCAACTGGTTTTGAAACAAATCTTCAAGTCATCCTCACTTACTGCACTTTGGTTCAAACACAGGACAGTCTTGGAGCACCTGAACTGAATTCCTTTTGGATGGAACAAAACCAGCTCATGTCCTGGAACATGCTTAGTGCAAATCTGGAACATACTTTGTGTAATCCAGCTGCTACCAGGTATACAATCTGCAGGACCAATTTTATGCTAGTTAGAAGAAAAAAGTCCCCTGAGGATGCCAGAGACTCTGCATCAATAGTTTTGTTTTACAAATGCATTCCTATTACCTACTGTATAATGTGGGCATAGCTGAGGTGGACTAGGACACTTCAACCTGAAAAAAAGAGATGATTTATGGGAGATATGAGAGACATCAAGACAATTCTGAGTGGCATGGAGAGGAATGCTAGAGATAGCTGGTTGTTGTATTTTTCATATAGACATCCCACAGAATTAGGTATGGCATTAATTTGGATCAGGTTCAAAACAAAGAAAAGGATGTGGTTCTTCATGTGACATGCAATGGACCTGTGGAACTCCTTGCCAAAGGTGGTTGTATATGGATGAAGTTAAAGTCTGTTTGAAGGCAGACTGGACAAGTACTTGGAAGAGACATCTGCTGACATCTAGTAACTGGGTTACTAATTGTGTCAGGATAGGGAAATCTCTTTGGCTGAATGTGGCTAGATCACATAAGTTCCTTTTTCTTTCGCTTACCTGCATGTCCACTTGTGACCACTGCTGGAGACAGAACATTGCTCAAAATAGGTGCTTGCTCTGAGCCAGTGTTACATTCTTTCTTGTGTTATGTTATGTTCCTGTATACCTTTATTTTTTTTAAGGAAGTGCTGTAAAAATGATTTTTGAATAGACAGTTAGACTTGAATTTTACCTTTGTGGCTGGTGCTGGTGATTTCCATACTAGAAATGTTTCTTAGAAGCCTGTGCATGTCAAATTAAAGTGTTTTTCTAAAGAAGTTTTAAATGAGTCATTTAGATGATTTTCAGCATCACAGGCTACCTAGACTCTAAATGACTGCAACAATAAAGGGCATTCATTTGAAGCAGCCACAATTTCCTGTTGATACTTGATGTTCATTTTGATTTAAGCTTTATCATTGCAACACTGCATAATTTCACGGGTGTATAGAAAAGCTGGGTGTGTTAAACGTGCAGTGGGAAAGGAGGAGGGGAGATAGCCGAGGGAGACCCCAAGTCTTCATAGTCTCGGTGTTTATGTAATTTATGGCAAAAAGAACATTTTTTTTCCTTGTATGTATGAATGCCTGTGTGTGTTGTAGTGAAATAAATCCACCTTTGGGTTGAACATGAAAATTTTTAACAATAAACAGCAACACTATATTTGACATTTATTATACAAGGAATGCAATGACTGATTGCGATGGTAGAAGATTTGAAACATTCTCCTTAGAGAGATGGTACAGTCAGGTGATGCTATGCCAAAGCCATAAGAAGATTGTCAAATTCTGAGTCAAATAAAGAGCAATTGGTTTAGAGTGATGAATTAAAGCTCCGTGCTTTTGGAGAAAAAGGAGTTTGCTTGATCTAATAATCAGAAATGGTCAGAACCTCTTTTTTTCTTTATTTCACCGAGAGCACAATGCTTCCACCTACACCACTTTCCCAACTGCTCTTCTTGGAGGAGGTGTTGGTTATGGAGGAGCAGCTGTTCCCAGTGTTGGGTGCCTGTCCTTGCCACGCTCCTTTGGAGATGGCAGGGGACAGGGTCTCCTGGCTGGCTGGGATGGCCTTGGGTACAGAGCATGGTTAGATCACAGCCTGGGGTGACATGGCTGCAGGGAATACTTTTTATTACAGCTGAATGACTAAACTAACCAATAACAGTAAATATTTAATGTGAGTCAGGCAGGCCTTATGAGTCAACACTTCACAGTATTACAAGATACATTTTCTTAACAGTTGAGGACCTTGAATTCCTGTAACTGTATTCTGCTGGTAATGATCTCAGACTACAGGATGGCAAGATGTGACTGTGTAGCTCTGTCACGGACCAGGTCATTGGGGTGCTGGGCAGTGCTCTGGCTCCCAATTGCTTGTGCGGTTTGAGCTGTGCTTAACTGGAGAGCAAAGCACCGTGAGAGACGGAAAAGTTGCCAAAAAAGAACATACCTCCGCTCTGGCCGCTGGCTTAGTATGCTGAAAAGCCTTGTCATTTAAGAGATATGTAATTATTAAGAGATATGTAATATGCTTTTTAAAGATAGATGGTCTGTAACTTATTTTTAGGTACAATTTAACATATAGTGGGAAAAGCATTTGTACAGATATTGGTTATCAGCACCATGCAGTTGTCAGTTTTAAAACTTGCAGAGGGGAGAGAGACTCACAGAACCTTCTGGGGGAGATTTAGAGAGAGCTGAGCCTCAAGAGGTTGATATATTCCTGCTGTTCAAGTTATCTTCTGATTGTGATAAGAATGACTTCATCACCAGCATTCTGCTCGTGTAGCTGTAAATACTTGCTTTGCTCTTGGAAAAAGCTGTGCCAGAGTTGTTATCAATGCACATGATACCGTGCACCAGGTGTTTTTACTATGAAAAATGTCTCCACAATAGCTCAGTAAGAATACAATTTCAGAGGTTATTTTGTTTGTTCTCATTGTACCTTGTGTGTATGCAAGAAGGAGTGCACACGTGCTTTAATGTAGGCAACTAGAAATGAGAAAACTGCTAAAACACAAGAAACGCCATGGTACGGCACCTGTGGAAAGACAATTAAGGAGAAATCAAGATTAAGGGACACATTTCCATTTCCCCCAGAATTTTTTTAATTGAGAGATGGTATAAAATGGAGAAACCTAACATTTGACTCCCCTTCCATTCAAAAGCTTGATTTTTATTTGACTTTCCCTTCTAATATGACAAAGATTTTAATTAGGTTGTGGGATGTTTCCATCTCTGAAGATAGAAGAAAGGGTTAAGGCTCTACCAATATGTGACCAATTCCTCCTCTCAGAGTCTGGGGTAATGTATGGGAAGGTCTATAAACATGGCATTTTTGAATTTTAATCCTCTTCCATTAAACTCTAATGACCGGTTGCTAAACGATGTCATGCATTTCCTGCTCCGTTTATGGGGAACTGTTTTATAAAGCAGCAGCTTGGAAGCATGCAGGAAGCAGTCATCTCTGGAATTGATTGCATTTCTGATAGAGCACTTTCATACTGTATCCCAGGAGAAACGCTGCAGGTCATAATGGCTTATGTTCCCCTTGTAGCTTCAGCATAATAATTTACAGAAGTAGAGCAATGATGGAAGCAAGATCTACCATCTTTAAACCTCTTACTAGACTCAGTTCGCTCACTTTCATGGTTTTGGTGTTGTTTTTTTTTTTAAGAAAGCAGATCATTATTATTAATGAAGGGGACTGAAGGGCTATGTACAATACAATGAAAACCTCTGGCTCTGAAACAGCTGATGTTTATAAATTGGTTGGGAGTATGATCTGCAAGAAACATGTCCAATTTGATCAAGTGATGTGGAAAGGGCAGTTGAACAAAAGCAATATTTGCATACATTGGGATGGCAGTAATGATCATGTCCCTTCTGTCTGTCATGTGGATTCATTAGAAATGGGTGTCAGCCATTAAGCTTTGATTTTTCAGCACAGATAAGTAATGAACAAGCAAATAAAGGAAACAAAGGCTGGCCACACTGCAGAGCAGTGTGATGATCTGATTATGCTGAGAGACTGGCTGCCACTTTCTTGGCTGGCTGTTCAGTATAAGGGGATGCTTCCCTTTATTTCTCTTTCCATAACTCTGTCCTCAGCGAAATATTGGTAAAAAAATGTGTGGGTCTTAGATGCATCTTCCCTGGAAAATTGCTTCCCTTGGTTCCTGATAGAAATCAACAAGACAGTCCCCTGAGTGAATTCTTCCTCATGTGCCAGATTCAGTGAGTGCCTGGGTGTGCAGAAAGCAGGTAGAAAAAAGCTTTTGAGGTTTATAAACCACAAGGCATTTGCTGTGGTTTCTTTTTTCCCATTTGCAAGTGTCTTAGTCCTGAAGAATATATAAAAATAGAGATGGTTTTTACTCTTTCTTTCTGCAGATGCCTGGAATTTTAGCATGGGACTAAAGGCCTGTGCCAAATAGTAATTGGCACCGGACATCAATCATTCTGCTAGTATCAGGCTGTCACAAGCAATGTTTTATGACTGTACTGGTGTTAGCCTAAGCAGATTTCCCATGACACACACAGTAGCTGAGGCCAGTTTTTCTTTAATTCCCTGGTAATTTGGACATTTGCTGAACCGCCTTGGCACTAAAATTGCAGGTGGGCCAAGAAGATGTACTGCTGTGACCAAGGAAGGGCAAGGATACTTAAAATATACTAGTAAATGTACCTCCGGCTCCCACTATAACTTCAGGAAGGTCACTTACCTTCTCATTATTTCAATTTGTCCATTTATGAAATGGTGATAATACAATGTCACTGAGTGCAATGGAGTTTAACAAATAAATATTTGCAAGGTATTTGGAGATTTTGGAATCTGGGATTTGGGATAAAAGGTTTTGCAATACCAATGCCTGAGAAGAATGCAAAACCTTGCTGGTAAAGTCCATAGTGGTCACCCTGAGATGAGACTGCTCTTGAAAACTCTGAGAGAAAGCAGTGGAGAAGGGAGCCTCAGGCTATGAAAGGTGAAACAATGTGGAGGCAGCATCCTCAGTGGCACAGTTGAGGCCTTTTTCTCCATCCCTTTTTTTTGGTGTGTGCTAAGTAACACTTAGCATTGTGAAGAAATCCATTGGTTTCAAAGCTTCTCACGTAGGAGAACCTAGCCTGCTCTTTTTCCTAGAATTGTAAAAAGAAGCATATAACAGGAGTGGCAGAAGGGAATGTGCAATATATGACTAATGGAACCTCGATATAATTGATATGATTTTTCACTAATGATGTCACTAGCTCCTCATGATGTACAATCATCTTTACATTAAGGAGAAGAATTAAAAAACAAAATACAGCTATCTTAAGCTGCGGTCATCCTTTGTTATACCTGCTCTCCCAAGCCCTAGATTTGTGCAGCAGTGGAAAAGGGACAAAGTGAATAAGCAAAAAAGCACTTGAAACTTTTAGTTTTTATCTTTTTAGCAAGATGATTTGAAAATTCACATACATGATTTATATTGTGGTGTTCTGTCTGATGTTTTGCTTCTTGCAGTTGACCACGGGCTAAGAAGATGAGGGCTTGAGGAAGGCTAAGCTTGAAATTCCTGCCAGAGTTGAATGGTAAGGACCTTGTCCTTTTCTCTGGTGCTCCTTTTTGGAGGGTTTTAGGCATGTTGAATTTGATAGCTTATTCTGTAGAGTCAGCTAATCAAATGATAGTCCAGGGGTAAGTGGCAACATCAGGATAAAGCAGGGAAAAGAGTGAGAAAAAGATAGAAACCTCAGAAGCATGGCTGAATGTCAACTCTGAAAGTACAGTGCTAAATGTGCAAGGAATATGAATGATGGTTATGGATTAGTGACATCCATTCTTTCAATCTGCCCTTTCTCTATACTGAAAAAGTAGTTTCTTAAAGAACTTTTTACTGATTGTCTGTTAATGTTTGTATTTGAGAAAGGAATGATATTGGAAAACACAATATTCATGCATCATTAATTTTGGTCACAAGACAGTCTGAGATTTTGGTTGCAAAACAGAGAAGGACTACCTGATCTTTAGTTTTGAGCTTCCTTTTTACTCACTGATTTTTTTTTTTTAATGTGGTGAACACATAGTCCTGGAGAGACACATCCCTGTTTCGGTGCTCTTCCTATTTGTGTCTCTGGGCTACTAGGAAATCAAATTTCATCACGTTCCTTTACATTTCAATGAAGCTGGGTTCTCTTCCTGTGCAATGCAGGAAAGAGGAGTTGTCACTATTAATATATCTGTTTTCCAGGGGTCAATTAGTCATGTCTTTTATCATCTTTATAGCAGCAAAATGACAATGTGATGATTGTGAGGACTCTGGAATAGAGTAGTAAGAATTTTCTCATGTGGAAACCAAAGAAAAGTGTAGTCTATAGAACTAGGCGAGGTGACTGCCTTTCCCAGGATCTTTCCTTTCCTTCTCCTTTCTGGGTGGGGGAAGGACTTTATCTCTAAGTTCCTGAGAGGTGGTAAGAAGGAATAGCTGAGTTAGGAGTAGACTGATTAATGCTCCCTTATTTCCAGAAGGTCTAGTCTTTAGTGGAATGATGATTATTTGCTTATCTTGCACCCATCAGCAACAGACCACCCCCAAGGAATAGTCCTAGATGCAAGTTCCAGCAGAAAGAAGCATCCAGGAGTCTGAATGCAATCCTTTTGACAATTTTTATAATCTAATTCTGCCCAGCACTGCTGTAAAAATCCAGGAGTACATTTCCAATTCTTCTCAAGCTACTATCTGTTCCTGAATATGTATTTTACATTAACACTTAGTATTTACAATGGGGTCTCTTTCTGCATTAAAAAACATAGGTAGCATCCCCAAGGAAATCAAAGCATTAGGATCATGCAGTAAGATCTTTGTAAAGATGGTCAGAGAGAGGGAGAGCAAAGTGACATTGTGTCATGTGAAATGCCTCCACAGCAGCCTCACCCCTTTGGATGGTGACAGATTATATAGCAACATATCCTAACCACTATAGGGTACAGCCAGCGTGTCAGGTGAGGACCCAAAATTCCTATGAGCAGACCAGTTCCTAGCTAGAGTCCCATGCTCAGTGCCCAGGGAAAAATGCACTGAGCAAAGAAATTTAGGCATTAATAAATATTTTGTAAGCATGGTATCTCCTTGATCTATATTTCCTATCTTTTTAAAAAAAGCCATTTTGATTTACATACTGAGAAACAGGCGATTCAGTCCCTTACTAGCTAAGCTATTTAAGTAGCTGTTAAAAAAATGCTATAATTTGTTTATAGTTTTGGTCTGTCTAGGGTCCATGTTTAGCTTTGGGATCTCATGGTGAGTTTGTTTTGCTAGATTAAGGAGTGGTCTATCCTCAGAAATCTCTTCTCATATGAGTATTTGTGGACCAGAAGCAAGTTGCCTTGTCTTACAAATAAACTAAACGGGGCAAGCCGTTGAACTCTTCCAGGATGAGGCATGTTTTCAACAGATTTTTGACAGTACAACTCATTGCTACTGGTATATTACTACTAGTTGCACTTATGTGCTAAGCAAAGGAAATATTCCCTCAAATACCTATTTCTGTACATCCATTTCTCCTTCCTCTCCTAGTTACGACAGCATGCAGATATAGCTGGTCTAGCTGATTACCTATTGAGACTCTGAGATCCTCCTTACTGACACTGCTTTCATGAATTCCTTAGGTAAGGTTCACAAATGTGTGACCCTCCACCTGGCTAAATTAAAATGTGGTGTTAGAAGATATTTTGTTGCCTTCATTTTCTAAAAGATAAACTCTAATGACCTCTGCCACTCTGTAAGTGTGACTATGGCAAGTAGGTCATGCAAGAAGTCTCTCTTCTGAACATACTCTGATTTGGGTTATTTCAGTCTCTCCACCAAAATTCTGCTTGCAGATTTAGGTCTCCTACCCAATCATCTAAGACTGTGGCAGAGTGGTGCTTCTGTATTCTGCTCCAGCTCTGCACCACCCTGGTAGCAGAGTTTCTTATATATCGTGTCCATCCACCAGTTGGCTGAGTCTTCTATCGTCTATGCCCTGTTAGTAAAATCCACTGGAAGGAAGAGGAATAAACTGGAAATTAGCCTATTTCCTTGGAAGGGAAAAAGGTTGTACATTATTACACTATTCCTGCTGCAACATTTCTTGCACATTCACCAGTGTTCCTTTCCCAATCAGTATTTCTCTTCCTGATCAGCATATGTCTCTACCTCAGCAGCATCAACAGATCAAAGGCTGTAGTTGTACAACTTAACATAACTTAATTCTCTGGACATTTCTGCAATTAAACCTTGAAAAGTAATTTCTGTTAAAGTATTTTTCCATATAATATAATGTGTTCCAGAACACATTCTTTTTTTAACATATGTCTGACCCTTTTAGTTTAGTGTGAATTTTGGATACATTTTCCTATTGTAAATAATGTGTCCATTAAGCTGTATGTTTAACATTGCTACTTCCTGTTACTATTTATCCTGCAATAATCTTCAGCAATAGAACAGTGAAAGGTTCTGTTTGTCATTTGGTGTTCATTTATTATTAATCTAAGATTTGACAGACTCCAAGAGTCTATTGTTTTTTATTGTGGCTCATAAGCAAGCTAGAAGAACTGATAGATTTTTCAGGTTTGATGGAAATAGTCATACACATTTTTCTAGAGTATTGTTTTTCTGAATACACTATCTGCTAAAGGAGATCACTGTTGTGATCTTTTCTGCTTCTTTTGTTTTAAAAATGTATAATTTTAAGATCAATTAAAATTCTGTTCCAAGTTTAAAAAGGAGAGGGAAACACAATAAAAAGCACAGCATAAAAAATAATCTGTGTTCTACGGGCATAACCTGATTTAAGAAAAAAAAGTCCTGTAATACACAAGTGAGCAGTCAATATATTTTTCGTGCTCTCTAATTCTAAGGGCAGTAAATCACATAAAAATGTGGTAGTTTTGGTACATTTATAAATTCCCATATTTTTCTTGCATCAGAATTCTGATTAAGGAGATTATAATTATAATGATTATCCCTAATGTTGTTTTCAAAAGTAAGTGGAGCTCCTGAATTTGCATCCAGCCACCATTGCTACTCTCAGGGAAATTAAAACAAATGAAAATGCCTATATAACAAAAGATAACATTCAGCTGCTATTGGGAGTGGGTGCTCCAGATCTTGAGTGCTACCAGATACTTTATCTGCACCATGCCCTCCCTCAGTATATTGTCTCTGGTATCAGACCTTCTGTTATTTCAAACTGCTGTTTCTTTCTGAATGTGTCTTAGTAAGATGTGTCTTATTCATACAGATAATAACCATTTACCAGCCATCCCTGAATATGCTTGGAATCTTTCAGTGTTTAATCAAAGCTGTCATCTGCTTAGATTCCCTTACTCAGACTTACTTGTCTTTAGGTTTATTTGACCTTTTGAGATAGCAATGTCAGGTCTGAAAAGCTTTTCATCTATTTAGTGACTAATATCTAGCAATATACATAGAAAGAAAATCTATAATTTGACAGGTGGGAAGGAAAGCCAGAGTAGTAAATTTAGATCAATTCATGGTTTACATTCTTGGAAATGGTTTTAGCCTTTAGTGGGCTTTAAATTGATGCAAAACAGTTACTGAAACAAAGGTAAGGATTTATCAAACACCTGTTTATAGTTAAATATAGTAGCAGTATTCAGGAAGGTGTGTGCCCACATGACATTTTGCTAATCAGTTTTACTTTGAAGCAGCGTGGAATTGCTAGCTGAGGTTATGTAAATTATGAATATTGCAAAAATCAAGAGATACCTGAGAAAATGAATAGACAGATAGTAAAAGTAAAATTCTGAGACTTTTGGAGTCCACAGAGATCTGACAATAATTCCTGTGCCAATAGGAATCCAATAATTCAGATTTCTTCCCTGTATATACCAGCTAAGATAAAATCTGACAAGCAGAAATGTACTTTTTTGCGTGATCAGATAAGTAAGTTCTGTAGGTGCAAAATACACAAGATGGTTTGTGTCCATCTCTTTGTGAGTGAGGCGGTAAGATTTCCCTCTTCATTCTCTGTGTACCCCCACCAGAGGAAACCTGCAAAGACACCAGTTCTTGTTCTTCTCCAAGGACCAACATGCTGGGAAAGTTGTACTGCTCTAATGATAAGGTACAGCCCAATGGAGTAGGGGGATCAGGATTGTAACCAAAGTATTCTTGCAGCAATCGGTAGAAGAGACCCAAGAAAGCAGAAAGGAAAACAGTTCTTTACACCTTTCCTAAGCTTTCTCATATAGTCCCAGGCAGGCATGAACACAGAGATATGTGCCCCCACAGCCCCACACATACCTGTGCAGTTATGCACACGTGCACACACTTTTAGTCCCAGTCTAAGTCCAGCCTGGAATTTGATATGGGATGACCACCTTGCACTGTGGGAAAAGCATCTGTACATGGTTGCTGCCAGCAATGGCAGGAGAGAGGAGGAGAAGGACACTGGAATTTGAAACACAGGGCAGTGCATCCTAATGGTTATTCTCATAATCCTAACAATGTTAGCCTGTCTCCATAACATAATTTGGTTATGGGGGAACCCAAGATCACCCCGTGCATGATCACAGTCATCTTAGCCTGAAAATAAAGCAGTGAAGAAACCAGAATATTAAAGGCCTAATTCTTTTCCTAGATCAGTTTTGAGTAGTAAACATCTATCAAGAGCATATTCCTCTGTGGTGATAAGGAATTGGCTTTCATGTTCAATGTTATAATTTTTAAGGTTAAATTTGGTCCCTGGGTTAGAAGCACTTAAGAAAGAGTTGTGTCTGGAGTAGGATGCTTTGGTACTGTCTTAGATTCCTCAGGGAATCCCATCTGATTCAACTAAGGAGGCAAAGGCTTCACTGCAGGACTGACCATGTCTGCCATCCTCTTTTGCATGTCCTGGAGACTTAAATGACACTAGCTGCTTAAGTTTAAGCCACTGAATTTCACTCTGGGACTGAAGTCACCCTATCTTTACTGCCACTGTATGATGCTGTTTTATGGGCATCAGTAGACAAATTATGATGAGAGGTTTGATAACTTTTCCTGTCTTTATAGTCATAGTTGTCAGGAGAAATCCGTCACCTCTGCGAAGGTACATTTAACGGGATCCATATGAGAACACAGGTAGGTAGGTAGATCCCACTTATGTCTGGTAAGTTATGAATGATTTATCTAAACTATGTACACTATAACTCTATTAGCTCATATCATTCTGACAGATTCACCTCATGACTGATAAGTCAGTCAGTCACTTTATTATTTGGAAATCACAGTGTTAATAGTAAACAACTAAACAGTTACTGAGTCTTCCATGTGATTGTCCACCCCCCACGTCTGTCAGCATTTTCATTAACTTCTACTCTATAAAGTGATGATTTGACAGCCTGTAGAACATAACTTTTTTTTCTCCCCTTGAACAACAGAATGCAGTTTGATGTGTGCTCTTCAGTTTATTGGGTTACATCTGTGATGCGAATCAGTTTTGCCTGACTTGACCACAAGGTAGTTCACTTACTATTGCATGTCTACAGTGAGACTTCACACTAATTAAATCACTAAACTTATAAACACAGGTTGCTTATTTCAAAGCAAACATAACGTGAGGCTGCATGGCATCTGTAATACTGAAACGATCCACTAAATGCACATCTGTGCTCCTAATGTTTACAAAATTTATAAATCCACCATCTGACACTTCCAGGAAATGCTTGTGTATGCAATGTGGAGAAGATCAATACCTCGTTGGTAGGAGATTGCCCTTCCGTTAGTCTGGGAGATCAGTGTGTTCAGAATACGGGGGTGGGGGGTGAGGGGCAAGGGCTCACTGTTGATGTTTTACATCTGAATTGCCTCATTTTTTTCCCTTGTAGTGTCAGGTGTTTCTCTTTTAGCTCTCGTGTGGTATGCACCTTAGGCAGAACATCCTAAACTAAAATTAATAGTGGTTTCATTTCCCACCTGCATAGATTTCCCCTCTGTCTGTTAAGAAACCAAAGCAGAAAATCCCGTTTTAGTAGATTTGCACTGCATCAGCAAGTGCCTTATAGGGAATCAAATAGATATTTCCTGAAAAAAATGGGGATACTAGACATGTTTGATACATTTTAACATATGAAACTATGAAATTTGACAGTCTGTGTGTGTAGTGAAGACAACCAGCAGTAAGGGTTAGAGATAGAACTAACATTACCATTGCATTGTCGGATTTAGCCAGGACATTTAGATTACACGGGTCTGCCCTTGTCTGATACGTGATACAGATTAAGGTGTTATCCTCTCTGTGCTTCTGTTTGCCAGTCTTTAAAACAAGCATAAAGCTGCTGACTTCCTTGGTGGAGAGAGCAAACAAGCAAGGGAGGGAGAGAGGGAGGGAGATATTTTTTTACTCTTATGCATATAAAGGTATTATAGACCTGTAAGGGGAGGGCAGAAAGCAGCATTGTTTGACAGAAGTGATGATGTTATTTATGTCAAGATGAGAGCCAACTTGTGAGCCAAAAACTGTAGAGCAGAAATGCAAGGTGGGATGCTTTGAAAAGGAGTTTGCTGCAGAACTAAGTTGACCAGAATTAGATTTTTCTCTTCCCAGGTTACTTCCTTGCTTGACAAATGGCCACAGCAGACAGTTTATCAAAAGGAAAACCAAGAAGGGACTTGATTACAATGTCTAAATATTCTCCTGGGTCAAAAATATCCAAGAAGAAGAAAAACCAGTGGCTGGAAGTCAAAATCTCAGAAATTGAAATGAAAAATAGCATGCACATTCAAATTGAACACGGCTGGCTTTTGGGAAGATAAGCTTTTGCTAAAGTCAAATTATTGTACTCAGAATGGGTGTAATTGAATGAAAATCATTGGTAGAAAGCTGCTCTAATGGTTTCTTTGTCTTTAAGGTGGGAAGCTATGGCAACAAATGACTGCAGTAAGACTCTTTCCCTTCATTAAATGTAGTAGCTGCTATTGAAGAAGCCGCCACTGTTTTCTTCCCCTGAAAGTCTGTGACACAGAAATTTAGCTCCAAAAGCAAGGCAGGTTGACAGATGTTGAGCTGAATGAATGGCCTCTTACTCGCTGCAAGTGAAGGTGGCTGTAATGAGCCAACAGAAAAAAGGCTTTCAATATGGTAGTGATCAAGAACAGAGCTGAGGTTATTTGTGTACCTTACATCTTTAGAATGTCATACTTTTCAATGTTTTAAAATAATATTGATATGGTCTGATTTCTGCACATTTTTAAATAAACAAAAAAATGAGAGTCTGCTTGCCTTTCTGGATAGGGTTTGTTGGGGTTTTTTACTGAATTTACAATAATGAATGCTTTTCTTTAGTTTCAGGTTTATAGTTAGTATGCACATAGCACAAAATATAGACAATATGCAGTAAAAAAAAATCACTCTGAAAAACTTTCAGTGTAAAGAATGACACACATATCAGTCATTTTAGGTTTTCGTATATCTAAGTTCTGCTTAGTAAGATGCATTGCACTGGCTACAATAACATTTCCTGCAAATGTATACTAAAAAATCATGCATTTAGATTCGTGCATGTGTAATTGCATGAGGTTACAGGTGAAAGGCATCCTACACAAAGCCATATACATCGAAAATTTGTGCCAAGATCCCTACCTAGATTCTGCATCAGAGCTGGGAATTTGGGCATTTTTGCAGGACTTTCAGATACATTTAAATGAAGATTCAGATTTGAGTCTGGACATATAATCTTCTGTTACTACTACCATATCAATTTTTGGTGTTCCCACACTTTCTGATGATCATTTCCTAGTTTCAGAGTTTCAGAGTTCGCAGCCCATTAAGATAAATGATGTTGCTGAGATTTGTGTCCTATTGTTTTAGTCTGCCTGCTAGTGCAGGAAGACATGATTGTTGCAGTTGATATTCAGCTCACATTCTCAGGCTTTTTCTTGCACCACAAAGGCCTTGCTAGAGCTGCTTTTGTGCATGGTGGAAGGTGAGCACCTGGAACATATTTTGCAGCAAGGGATAAACTGCAGAGTCACCAAATCATGTAGCTTACAGGACCCTGCCTGTAGCAACACATCTGTCACTGTGAGTTCACATGGATACTTAAGTACCCATGTGGATGTAATGAATGCAAATAAATTAACTGCACATAATTATATGCTTACTAACAGAGAGGGAAGCAAGTTAAAATTTCATTTGTCATGCTGAACCGTATATATTTGCAATCCAAAGGAGCAAGGCTGGGTTTTTTTTGGTTCTCCTAGCAAGTGGGCAAATTTATTTTTTTTTTTTGTAAATCATATCATCATTTGCCCTATAATGAGTCAGACATCTTTGTGCATGGGCAGGTACATTTTCAGAATATTTTTACTCATTGACAATTTACGTTGTGAATAACGGATGCCAAATAAACTTAATGTCATCAGTTACAGGGTTATCTGCAGCTGGCTGGGGATTTTGTTTCCGTTATATACTGTCACTACAGAAACACAGATAACAAAATGCACGGGAAAATAATGATTCAGTAGTCTGTTACAAACAGTACTTTCCCTCAGTTGAATGCAAAGGCTGTGAATCCCTGTGCCTGAGAGCGCAATTGGAAGCATTAATTATGAGCATGGGGCAGAAGGCTTCATCTTCATTTGAAATTTGCCTCGGGGTAACAGGGTGGTATCAAACCCTTCTCCCTGGCTTCTGGGCATCTTTAATTACCTGCCTCCAAGTTTCTAACCACCGGGGCTCCCTCTCTGTTACCATGACAACGTCCCTGCTGCCAGCATCCTGAACCTTTCTGTCTACGCTCCGGTCACTCTGAAACCCATCCAAGTAGTTTAAGCAATATGGGAAGAATACAGACGTGTAGGAAGGCGAACGCAGAAAGGGCGTTATTTTCTCCTTTCCCCTCATGGCTCCTGGGAGGCAGGTGGCCGCGGGGAATCCGGCAGTGTCGATGGGGACTGCTGGTGTACGAAAATCTGAATGGTTGGCTTGGTTGTCTTCCTGGATGACAAAACCTTCTCTCCGTGACTTGTTAAATCCGTCAGGTTTCTAGTGAAGTGTTGCATGGGGAGACAGTGAAAAAAAAAAGGCAGTGGAAGGTGGGGGAGAGAGTGAAGAGGAGGCGGGGGAAGCGCCTGCCTGGCTGTTGCCAGCTGAGACCCGCCTGAAGCACCTGGGGCTCTCCGCTCCCTGCTGCTGCTGCGGCTCTTGCGTGTGCCTGGGGCCAAGGATGCGGTGCGAGGAGAGCGTCCAGGGCTGCAGTCCCAAGGGGGTGTTCAGGACCCCTTGTGCAATCTGCTGGCCCTGAGCGGTTCCTCCCAACTGGACTGGATTTGGATCTCTCCTGCCCCTAGGACTGTGCTGTTAAGACCGGTGGGCCATAATGCATCAGCAGCACGGCAAACAGTATGGAAGATCGCTCTCTGCCGCTGCCTGTTGTTGCACATGAATGCGCTGGCCCTTTGCTTTTTTGCCAGTCTGACTGCCTCAACCAGCCGCAACACACATTGGGTTTCTCAGTTCTTGATGGATTAATGAAATTCCTCGAATCCAGCTTCCTGTGCATGTAATCGCAGTCACACTGCAAAATTTGCACTGTGGTTTTATGGACCCCTTAGAAACAGATGTGGTAGGAGTAAGAATCATCTGTTGTTGCTCCTGTTACAACCGCCCCAAAATAAGAACTGTTCTCAAGTGTCATCTTGCACCCTGTCACCCAAAGTTTTGCTGTCTGCCATTTTTTTTGCCAGTGGGGGAATGACGTACGTCTACGTACCAGTAATGGACTTGGCACAGGTTATCATTTCTTGGTAGAGTACGCTAGAAAGTAAACCAACAGATTTATGGACATTTGCCTGACTATTGAAGGGCATGATAAATCTTACAGAAGATGACT
This sequence comes from Astur gentilis, assembly GCF_929443795.1. Lineage (NCBI taxonomy): Eukaryota > Metazoa > Chordata > Aves > Accipitriformes > Accipitridae > Astur > Astur gentilis. Next base: position 22,731,567 of record NC_064881.1, on the reverse strand, counting down.
TTAGGAAGAAGGGGGGAGTAAACAGGCTATTGACCCATTGGCAGTCATGCTTATTACTCTCTGCAGTAAGGATTCTCTGTGTCTTCCAGCTAGAGATGAAGGCCGTCGGGGCTGAGGGAAAGTTTGCAGACTAATGCAAAGAAAGATTTAGTTATGTGGAAGTACACATGTAGAACCTAATATTTACTGTCTTATTTTTTGGCATGTTTTGTATCTTGAGGTGCAGGAAAAATACTTTGTTTTGAAGAAGCTGTTTTGGAGTTAATTTTGTTGCTTTCGGTCGTTAAGTTCCTTAGGCTTCCAAACTTAATTTCTTTGATTAAATTAGAGGGAAGATTAGGGGCAGAACCACAAAGATTTGGTTTTGAAGGGATAATGCTGCATGGCTTTGCCAGGCTGAAAGTAGGGAGACAAGAAGTCTTTTACCTGACAGCTGTAGGGAAAGGGCAAAAAAATCACCTGTCGTATAGCTGCATCTATAGTGTTCAAAGTATGTAAAGGAACAAAGAACTGACTCCCCCCCCAAAATATGTAAAGGAACAAAGAACTGACTCCCCCCAAAAAATACAATTTCGGTAAGAATCATCTCATACACAGTGGATACGTCATGAAAATTCTGAGGTTCCCATCTGATTATGGCTCTAGCGGGTTTCCCCTTAGGGATTCCAGGTCTGTCATTTGCAAATTTGTTCCTCTGTTAATCTCTCTACCTCCTGGCAGCAAATTAGACAGACAGACACACACACTCACAAAACCAAACATACATCTTTTTTAGGCAAATCAGAGAAAAGTCCTCAGAGAAAAATCTGCCACTTCCCATTTAGTTTTATAGTTATGTACATTATACTATTATAAACAATAAAAAGCATGTAATTAATAACTTCTGCATACTCGTGGTTTTTTAATATGTAATGGTGGCACTTTAATCCTTGCCTGAGTTTCTTGCATCCAGCCATGCAGTTACTATTTATTTAATTCAGTGTTTTAGGAAACACTGTGTGAAGAAGAACAAAGAGCAGCTGAGGAAGGGATTGTTGTTGAGCTGTCAGGGTCATTAACAGGGTCACTAGAACAAAAGGCTGAGACGACTTCTACAAATGCATGGGGACCTGTGGTTGGTGGGAAGGACTGAAGCTCTGGCTCTGTATGCCCCTGGACTCTATGTCTCCTTACTAAATTTGGATCCTGGCCTAAGTTTTGCAAAATCCTCTTGTGGGAGCTGAAGAAATAACCTGCTCTGAAAACTTAATATAAGTATTTAAAAAATAAATAAAGGCTGTAGCTACTCTTCCAAACCTATATTTAGGTACCTGAACAAGTGACCTGATTTCTGAAGCACTGAAGTCAAACACTGAATTATGTTTTTTGCTGACATCTGTGGGAGTTATGTGTAAGAACTTCAGAAAATCAGGTCATTCATTTTGCAATTCTGAATTTGGAGCAGGAGTCTGATTCTGTGCTCTTAATTTCTGAAATCTGAGTGGGCTTGTAGTCTATGCTCAGATTGACTTGGTTTGGAGATTGGATCCAAGTTTAAAAAATAGCTTGTGGAAAGCTGAACCCCCGGCCCCAGCAACACTACCTTTGCTATCTTTTTAAGGGAAAGAGACCTTAGAAGTGTAATTTAAGTGTTGTGATGATAGGAGGCTAGGTTACATGTCAGTTAAGGGAAAGAAACTCAGGACACCTCACAGTCAGATCCTTTCTCTGCCTAGCCAAGGTATAGGTCTTATGATTTTACATCCCCTCTCTTTGTGGGGCTTTGTCCTTTATTTCCCCATCTCCAGTGTTACTTCACACAGGGCAAAAGCAGAGAGGAGATCTTGTATGCTAGTGAAGCCCTGTGTGATGTTAACTTACTTCAGGCAACATGAAACCCACGCCAATATCAGCATCCTGGCTGTGCTCTGACACTGTCCCACCAGGGACAAATCCCGCTCTGATGGATTGCTGGCCCACTGGTCTGCAGCCATCGTGCTGTAGCTCAGGACTGGGACTTCGATCATGAATCTGCCTTGAGCCTCCTGCCTGCCGGTCCTACCTACTGCTCCGCTTTACCTTGGACTGCCTGCTGGATCAACACTTAGATCTTCTTCGCTGCAACCTCAAGCACAGAACATGAGGGCAGCAGGTCCATGTCCTGATCACACTAGTGGTAGGTATCATCTCTGATGTGTATGACCAGTGGGTATTTCTTCAGAAGGGATGTGACATATAGGAGTGTAAGGAAGGAAGACAGAGAGTAAGGTTACTGTAAAAAAAAAATTGATGCTTTTCCTTGTTTTTAATTTAGTACTTTTACACCACTTTTGTTTGAGTGAGAAGGCTGTTGTCGTGGTTTAACCCCAGCCAGCAACTAAGCACCACGCAGCCGCTCACTCACTCCCCCCCCATCCAGTGGGATGGGGGAGAAAATCGGGAAAAAGAAGTAAAACTCCTGGGTTGAGATAAGAACGGTTTAATAGAACAGAAAATACAAAACTAATAATGATAATGATAACACTAATAAAATGACAACAGTAGTAATAAAAGGATTGGAATGTACAAATGATGCGCAGGGCAATTGCTCACCACCCGCCGACCAACACCCCGCCAGTCCCCGAGCGGCGATTCCCCCTGCCCCCACTTCCCAGTTCCTATACTGGATGGGACGTCCCACGGTATGGAATACACCGTTGGCCAGTTTGGGTCAGGTGCCCTGGCTGTGTCCTGTGCCAACTTCTTGTGCCCCTCCAGCTTTCTCGCTGGCTGGGCATGAGAAGCTGAAAAGTCCTTGACTAAAGTCTAAACACTACTGAGCAACAACTGAAAACATCAGTGTGTTATCAACATTCTTCGCATACTGAACTCAAAACATAGCACCGTACCAGCTACTAGGAAGACAGTTAACTCTATCCCAGCTGAAACTAGGACAGCTGTGAAGAGCTATTTGGAACGGAAAGAGTTACTGCAGCTTAGCAAGTCAGCTCTCTGTTTATGTGCAACTGTTAAGGCAAATGTAATGGTGGTTTAAAACTAATGAATTTTACTTAGCAAGTACTATGCTCAAGGTTCAATTACCAAGGTTCATCCCATGAACTAAGACAACAATTTAGTCCATCCTTCTCCTTATTATTCAATATCAATACATTCTCTGCCTGCTCATCTGTTGTTGATACATGACCAGTTAAGCCAAGACATTTCCCTACCTAACGACATGAGTTGCAAGAGCTTGTACTAACAGAGAGCAGGAATTCAGATGTTGTAACAACTTATAACCTCTGTGGATTAATCTGGCCAGGGAACGTTAACAGACATCCACTGGAAGGCTGAGTGTGCATTCAGGAATAGGTTGCTGTCTTTCCTATCTTCATCAGTTAATATGAACTTGACAATATTTATCAAACTTATTAACTTTCTCACCTCTTTTATTATCTTATTTATTTGGGTTGTAAGTGCTTTGGCCCATGGAAAGTCTCTTGTCTTCAATTAATGCTGTTTGCACTGGCCTCAGCTGCATCTTTAGATAACTGTATGACATTATAAACTGATGGGATGATTCCTGTTCCACATAAGTAGCTATGTAAAACTGTACGTGCTGCTGTACAGAAAGTGGCTACAGCCTGGTCATGTTCTGATAAAGAGTGCACCTGGACTTCAGCTGGGACTTAGTTATCACCCTGCTTTAGAGATTTAAAGGAATTTAATCAGGGCATGAGGAACTTTATCCTAGAAACCCCCCAAAATCCTTCTGCTTGGAGCCCATTGAGACCTCTCCAGTTATTTCAAGGGTGCATGGTAGTCTGTCAGTGAATTCAGTACGAGCTAGTCACTGCTCTTTGACTTCAAAGAAATACCTGAAACAGCTGAAATGTGAGAATGCCAGGTAAAAATCTGCTTTGAGATCTTCCTCATTTATCAAACAAGTATCTTCACTATGGTAAGTGCTGTAACTCTTTATCATTTGAGTTTGTTGCCACCTCTAGTACACATTTTAGTAGTGGTATTACCTTTGTATGTCATCCTCATTCTCTCCATAGCACACTGCTAGGCATGTGAAAACACACTACTTCACTTCTAGGGATGGTGCACTGGTCAAATACTGTGCACGTATGTATTGAATAGAAAAATCAAAATAATCAAAATAGACAGTATTAACATCTCCAGTACTTTAACTATGCCCTTGTTAAAGCTGACAAACCTGGGCAGGACATATTGCAACCTGCAGTCTGATCACATTTGGAGAACTGATGCTTGTGTTTTTCTTCTGACTCTCCCCTCATCCCATGGGAGGGGAGCAGCTGATGCGAATACTTGGAACCCTGGATCCAATGTATTTATTCATGAGAGGCTGTTCTTCTGGTTGCCCATCCTTTCCAAGATGGTGATTGTATCATTCACTTTGCATACTGAAACACAGTGCTCTTGTAAAAAGGTGCATATTATTTAAGTATTTAATATAATAGATGCTCTAGCTAGCATGTTACGTGAGCTAGAATTTACTTGTGGTTGATATGTATGAAAATGATCTCTATAAACACAAAAAAAAGGAAGAAAAGGTTTTGTCTTATCTAGTAAACTAGACAGAGTATGTTCTTTAGGGTATGATACCTGAGGGCAAGTACCATAGCAGAATTGATACGTACATGACTAATATTTCAGGAAATTGTTAGGAAAATCTATCTTGACAGTCTCACTTCTGTCTTCTTTTATATATATTTTTTCCACTAGTTAACAGATAACCCTTTGTCATTTGTGTATCTGTCTCCTGTGAGCAACTGTAGTTAACTAAGTCCTTCTTTGAAAAGGAGGATGAATTTTCTATCTATTTTTCTTACCTTAAGATCAGCCAAAAAGCTCCTCTTCTGGCATTAAGGAACCTATGCTTTCATGAATTGTAATCGTTAAGTTTCTCTTATTTTTAAGTACACTTCTTCCTCCCACCCCTTTTTTTACTATCAGATGCAATGAAGAAAATAGATAGTCCTGGAAAAAGGTCAGTCCTGTCACTCTTACATACTTACCAATTCCTTGAAATTAAAGGTGTCTTTGTGCTTGGCTTAAAAATAGGAATGTAATTTCATTCCAGCGTGGATTGATTACATTTTTTCATAATTATTTTCCCTTGTAAATGACATGCAGTTTTATGGCTTATGGACAAGGGTGTTAAAAACCTGTTATATCAAAGTTGTGTTTTAGTGGATTAGTTTGCTTTCAACAAAGAAAATATTTTTGTGGGGAAGTTCTGAGTTTTCCCAAATAATTTTAGCACATATAATTTGAAAACAACAACAAAACCCATTAATATTTCCAATACTAGAAGTGTCATTTTTCTTTCTCCTAGGCAATGTTAAATTGGTTGTTTGACAGCCCTGTTATCCTCTGTAGCTTGGGTTCCCAAGTTGACTTGTCCCTTACTGCAATTCAGTGTTTTGGGTTTTTTTTCTTCAATAATACATTATAGATGCTCAATAAGAAGAAAAATATTTTTGCATCTAAGAGATGTTGTCCAGTTGTGGAATCAGTCTTAAAAAGAAAAGTAGGAAAATTTAGTTCCATAAGTTTTATAATCAAGAGATTCTGTGTCAACCTTTCTGCATGATCTTTTCAGTTTTCAGTGCAGAATTTATGTGTTTTGTTTAAGGATAAAATGTTTTGGTTTTGAATTTTTTGCAAAGTTGCTGAGTTCTCTGGGATATCCATGGAAGAACATATTCTGTCTATCTATCTGTCATGTAATTTCTACTTGGAGCCAATAGGTGAAAAAAGCAGAACTACAGTTTTACATCATAATCATCAGCAAGAAAAATACAAAACATAGTTCAAAGGTCCCAGTGAAGGACAGGAAATCAAAGTATCAAGGTTGTTTCAATTTCTGTTTTCAATCTGGCAAAACTGGGTATATCATATTTGAGACATATATCTTTCACCATTACATATACATGCACAAATATAGACTAATGTAAATATATATATCTATGTATGCAAACACACATGTATGTGTACGATGGATGTGCCTGAGTATTCAATGGTTTAATATGGAAAAAAATTTACTTCTGGGATAATGGAAGTGATTCACTTAAAGCTTAAGCTTAAAGTCATTGACTCAATTTTTTCATGCTTATGTTTCATTATCCTTATAAGTTCTGGATGAAGAAAAGATAGAGAGAGTCTGTATTTTTCTGCAGTGAATCACCTTTTGCTGTATTGTGGACTGTTCATTGCTGGAATTTTGATTTTAAAAGTATACAGTATGAGAGGACCTCCTAAATATCCACATTCTCCTGTCTGCTCTCTGCATAATTCAGCACTCTCCATATTGGAACTTTCACACATAATTCTTGGTAAATTTACACTACACGCTTATGACACCAAGTGATTTTTTACTGTGTAATTTAATCAGCAAAAAAAGGGAAGATTGAAATTCAGCAACTGCAATGTCCAAGGACCCTCCTCTCCACCTGCTCAAGAATGGACATACTTTTGTAGGTTTTCTTTGGATCCATTTTGAAACTATTTTTCTTGTGACTTGAACTGGAATTTGGGGATGAAATTACACACATTTTATTTTTTGTCCAAAGCTCTGAAGAAAACAAAATATTTTTGTTAATATGACTGAATAAAAATTGAGGGAAGATTACATGTCTTGAGAAACTTGGCTAAGTGGAAAAGATAGTGTTTGAAACAAAGTAAAAGACATTTTTTAGTTACTTCTAAATGCAAGATTTTTTTAATAGCTGTGGTTGAGTTATTTCAACTCTTCCTTGAAAACCAAGTTCAGACATGGATAAATTCCTGACAGAAATAGAAAACTTGGGCTAAACTAAAAATGAAACTGTATAAAATACTTTAGTTCACGACTTAAATTACCAAGAGGTGCACCCAAAGGTTGACTGTTTGCAAATTTTTGCTTTCGCTTGATTTGAGACTGAAATGTTTGTATAATTTTACTTGCACTATTGTTTTAACCTGGACAATGCAATCTCTATGTCAACTGTGTTCCCACAGACAGGAGGATGAGAGCTTAAATATTTTTAACATTATTATAATTATTTGCAAAAAAGGCTTCATCAAATGCCTCAATCACTCACAAATTCATACTGAATTCAGATAATAATGTCGACAAAAGAAAGAAGAAAAAAAACTTTTTTAATTTTAACGTACTTCATGTTTAGCAAAAAGGGGTATTTTTTAAAAGGTTAAACAGATTTAAATATAAGTGCAATGAAACTTTTAATTTGTATTCCAGCAAAATTTTCCAGTCTGCCCATCCTTAAACTTAAAAAAATATTCTCAAGTAAAAGGAAACTTTTCATTCCGAGGAACACAAACACTTTTTTCCCCCTAGATTCTCAGTGAGACAAACCCAATTTTTTTCCCACAGACTTAGATATTAACTGTAGCACTAAAATGATGGAAATGGAATTTATTAATGTAGATGAATGTGTAGTTACTTATTAATGTAGATGAGTTCGTAGTTAAAATGAATATTTCGGATAATTTTTTTTAAAATATTATTTAAAACATTCCATCGGTGGAATCAAAATAAAAATGTGTTCTTTTTAGCAAAACATGTTTGTCAAGAAATATAAGTGAACTTTATTCTGAGCAGTGAAGGTAGAAGGATGTTTCTAACCTTTTCTAACCTTTGCATCTTCTTACGCTGCTTCTCCTCCTGGGCCCGCCAGCACAAACGAGGACCCAGGCTGGAGCATGGCTCTGCACTCCAGGTGCAGTGCTCCCACCACGCTGCTGCTTCCGCGGAGTGTCGTGGCAGACAACTGTGGCTTCTGCACAGCTGCTCTTAGTTGGGTTTCCTTCATTTCTAGTGGCTGTCTGGTTTCTTTCTGGCTCCGAGAGGGTTCTCTCTGCAGAAGGAGCTATAGCATCTTTGTGGAAAAGGTTAACTTTCTTTTGTGCTAAGTCCTTTCTGATCTTTTCTCAGGCATGCAGCTGAGTGGACATTAAATCTCATTCTCTTGATGTGGCAAGTTCCGTTATTTGCAGGAGTAAGGCCATTTGGTCACAGTCGTCATTCATACCTGACCAGTCACAAATTTCTCTGACCTGGGAACAGAAAAGATTATTTTCAATTACTTGAGTTAAAGACTTTCCACACCTGGTTATAGACTTATTAATGATTTGTTATTTCTCAGTCATCTTTTGGGGACTAATGTTGCTCTTTGATGTTTGCTTTAATCTTCCAGTAAAAACAATCACTCTGAAATCTCATAAACCAAACCCCAGAACAGCTAGTATGACATTTGCTCTTCTTAGATAAGGACAGCACGAGTGCAGGTGGTTTTATTTATATTTGTATAATTGAAAACTTCTAAGAGAGCATTAAACTGCCATGTTTCATTTGTTTCAGTTAAAATCACAAAACAAGGATATTTATCCAAAATTTAAAATACCTTACTCCTTGTGGAACATTGGGTCGTAGCTGTGTTCTGTGTTGCTTAATCAGACTGGATCCAAAGATTGAAAAAAATATCTTCTCTTTAAGAACTGGAAGGGGCTCCACCTTATTCTGGTTTTAGCACACTTCCCATTTTCATTCTGGGCTAGTTAATTCAGTAAATAAGCACATAGTTCAAGTTACAGTTTCAAGAAAAATGTTTGTAATATTTCTTCGAGCTCAGGCTTAGAACCCTGAAAAATCCTATCTTGGATCTTGGAATAGAGAGACAGATTGCCAAATTGCCAAATAAAATTGAATTCGGATCCTTAATTGTCATCCATTCTTAATCCAAATATCTGTCTTTCCTCCACTGTCAATAGTGGATTTCCAACATACAAATCTGTTTTTAGATGTCTTGTTACTTTCTCTTTGTTTTGCTGAGTTTCACTGGGATTTCTGAAACATAAACCAAGGATCAATAGTGGAAGTGGAGCCACATTGGAATATAATATTTGTAAGAATGCAAATTTTGCTATAGTGTAACCAGAACTTTTATGAAAAAGGGCTATCACTGGGATGAAAGTTAAAATTTATGAGCACAGGAGACATCAAAGTCAACAGAAAAGTGAGGGAGGTGATAAGAAGCAGGAAACCCCAAAAGAACCTTAAATGTGCACCTAGAAATTGCAAAGGAGGTAGATTCTGTGCTGTGCTCCATTCCAGCTATATCTACAGCTGTTTTAACAGTCAGGGTGGAGAAGTGTTCACTTTGCCCTATGTTTGCCTGCTCAGAACTTCTCAAACTGTTTGGTTTTTTTGTTTGTTTGTTTGTTTGTTTTTATAACATCTTTTAGCACTTGATTAATATGAAAATGTTTTCTTCTAACTGTGAGGTCTTACTAGGACACTGTTTCCTCTTTCAGAGCTATGCATGAAATAGTTGTTATTTCTCTAAATATGATACATGTGTTTCTTCTCTCTTGGTTTTGATGATTCAGGAGCAAGCATGGGTGAAACTAGGTAAAAGACGCATGAACTTCACAAGAAAGCAAAACTTTGAGTTTGGGGAATAAAACTTTTTTTTGTTTGAACAGATATTTGACTACTTTTAAAATCTCAGTGAACTTACACATGTAAATAATGCTGAGGTTTTGCACACATGTATACAATTAGTTAAAGGCTGTGATGGGTTAACCCTGGCTGAACACCAGGTGCCCACCAAAGCCGTTCTATCACTCCCCCATCCTCAGCTGGATAGGGGAGAGAAAATATAACAAAAGGCTCGCGGGTCGAGATAAGGACAGGAGAGATCATTCACTATTACCGTCACGGGCAAAACAGACTCAATTTATTACAAATCAACCAGAGCATGGTAATGAGAAGTAAAATGAAATCTCAGAACACCTTCCCACCACCCCTCCGTTCTTCCCGGGCACAACTACCCTCCCGGATTTCACCACCAAGCCCCCCCAGCGGCACAGGGGGACAGGGATGGGGTTTATGGTCATCACACGTTATTTTCTGCCGCTTCACCTCCTCAGGACGAGGGCTGATCACACTCTTCCCCTGCTCCAGCGTGGGGTCCCACCCACGGGAGACAGTCCTCCACGAACTCCTCCAACGTGGGCCATTCCCACGGGCTGCAGTTCTTCACGAACTGCTCCAGCATGGGTCCATTCCACGGTGTGCAGTCCTTCAGGAGCACACTGCTCCAGCGCGGGTCCCCCACGGGGTCACAAGTCCTGCCAGAAAGCCTGCTCCATGGGCTCCTCTCTCCACAGATCCGCAGGTCCTGCCAGGAGCCTGCTCCAGCGCGGGGTTCCCACGGGGTCACAGCCTCCTTCGGGAACCCACCTGCTCCGGCGTGGGGTCCTCCACGGGCTACAGGTGGAGATCTGCTCCACCGTGGACCTCCCTGGACTGCAGGGGGACAGCCTGCCTCACCAGGGTCTTCACCACGGGCTGCAGGGGAATCTTCGCTCCGGCGCCTGGAGCATCTCCTCCCCCTCCTTCTTCACTGACCTTGGTGTCCGCAGGCTTGTTTCTCTTACATATTCTCACTCCTCACTCCGGCGGCAGTTTCTCTCCGTCCCAACTTTTTTCCTTCTTAAAAATGTTATCACAGAGGCGTTACCACTATCACTGATTGGCTTGGCCTTGGCCGGCGGCGGGTCCGTCTTAGAGCCAGCTAGTATGGGCTCGCTCTCTCTCGAACACAGGGGAAGCTTCCAGCAGCTTCTTACAGAAGCCACCCCTGTAAACCCCCCCCCCGCTACCAAAACCTTGCCAAACAAAACCTGCTTATCCAGGAAAGTTTTCCTACAGCTGGGAATGCTTCAGGGCAATGTAAGCTGAGTAACTGCAGAGTGATGGGGACTATTTCCAGAAGTATGGTGTCCTAGAGGTTATCACGCAACTGAGCAGATGAAGTGAGCTTTCAGGAAGGTCTGTAATATAGTACACTTAAGGACATCTCTAGAATGCTAAATCATCACCCTTTCATTTCACAGGAAGCAGTTGAAAAAGAAGAATACCTTCTTTTTCCATCTGATGGGGAGACAGGTAGTCTTTTTTCACCATTTCTGTTTTACCAAAGGCAAATGCATTAATTCCTGTTGAATGCAGGACGCTGGCAGTAGTGTTGCAACACTGCAATACAAGAAGAAGGAGGCTTGTTCACAGGAGGAAGAAGCCTTCCTTACAGGGCTCTGTGCTGTGTGTACTTTCAGCTATTTGAAAATCAGATGCCTAGTCTAAGCAGATGCAAAAAGAGGCCAGGATGGATCACTATCTGGAGATAGCCACTTCTTTTCATTGACTACAGGGACAGTCAAAATGACTGGCTAAGATGCAATGCCTTTCAAATGGTTAAAATTAAGGGAGGTGAATCCCAGTCAAATGCTACTGTTTATGTACAAATGTACAAGGATGGTGGTTTTTTTCATCACCTGCACCAAGCCTTTTTTTGTTTGTTTCATTGGTTGTTGGGGTTTTTCATTGGGGTTTTGTGGGGTTTTCTTTGCGTGTGTGCCAAGCACAGCTGAATGCAAGGAAATGGAAGGAACTAATGTTCCATAAAGAACCTGGCAGGAAATAATGTTGAGGAGATCTGTAATGCATACTTTGATATTAATGAAGGATGGAGGAGAATGCTGCTCACCAGACTTCTTGATTTACTGCTGATGTTTGGTCATTGCTGAAGGCTAAGAAGCAAAATCTGGGATTTCCGTTAAAACAGTCGGTGCTCCAGGTTGCTAGCAAGAGGTAAAGAACAGAATAAAAGGAGCAAATTACAGCAAAACATGCCTCAATGTGTGGATACAAAATGTATTACAACAGGCCAATGATGAGTATATGCCCCATGTGGGGAATCAGACGTGCCAAGGGATATGATGGATTAAGTCTCTAGTGATCTATTGAGAAGGTCAAGGTCTGGAGAATATTACACCACCTATGTAATTCTGAGAGATGAAAAGGTGAAAGAACATGAAAGCAAATGCTTTTATGGGATGAAAAAATCCCTAACAATTAAGCAAAGTACTTGTATTTGTGAGTATAATTTATTTTTCCATTTATCTATAACTGATTGCTATGTTAATAGTGTAAGTAGTTCTTACTATGTGTAATAGTGATTCTTTGACAAAGTGCAGATATTAATGGAGTAATATGCCCCTTTATCTTGTGAATTCTTCGGAAATTATGAACTTGAATCAAAATCTGAAATTAAGGCAATGATCGATTACTTTCCTGTGATTATCTGATGATTATTTTATTGATCTCTAACCTAATCAAATAGAAACTTGAAATTTGAAATTTTTTTAGCATTTTCCATACATTTTTATCATACTTCTTATCCTGGGTACATTCTCTATCACACACATGACTCTGAATTTGAGAACAAATAATCAAACTTGCCAAGTTCTAGTGGAAGTGCCTCATGCATCGTAGTGGGGAGGATCAGCTGGGACACTGTGGCCACTGTAAGGAGTGATCTGGGCAGGGGTGTTGCCTTTCCCTGCCGTCCATCATGCTGCTGCAAAATTAATTCCACCGGGCTGTCACTTTGCTCCCTCCCATCCCCTCATCCTCCCACTGCGGGCTTTTCTTTTTGTATCACATCAAATGTGAAACTCTTGACTTCACCTTGAAGGCCCTTCAAAGCTGCACCTTCCCTACAGATCATCTATAATTCACAGAAAGTGTCATCTCTCAGCCCTGATAGGTCACTGATGCCAGCTTCGACATTCACTTGTTAACATTTCAAACAAGCACTTTCATGTCTTCTCTCATGCTGCCTCCGAGGAGCTTGCTGCACACCTTGGTGAAGCTGCCTCATTACCCTCCACCAGACACCGCTGAAAACTCTCCCTGGCCAGGGTGCCTGTGACAGTCTCCAGATGATGAGGCTGCTGCCAGGCTGAGCCCGCTGTTAGCTGTACTGCCCACCCTGTGTCTCATCGCTCCCATCGCCTCCTTAGCTGGTTGTCTCTTCTCTCATGTTGTCAGGGTTTTGTCCTTTTTTTGACCCCAGACTTGTACAGAGCCAAACAAAATGGGGTCCTTGTCTGTGACTCCTAAGCACGGTCGTAATAGTAGCTTGTAAGCATAGAAATTTGATTAGTACTCATGAGATTAGTTATTTAAGACGTTATGGTAGAAAGCCTTGTTTCAGTACAGAATTTGTCAGACACACACTTTGTTCAGTATGATGTAATTCTGTCCCACTGACTTCAAATAGAGAGAATGTATATTTATTTTTAAGTGTGTGGTTAAGTATGTGGCTGATTCAGGCTGTTAAACAAGCTGTAATTTTGGTGTGATCAGCCACATTGTCTTTGCGCTGGCATATGCGGCTCCCTCACTGCCACCCTTGCTCTTTGAGCTGCATGCAGACACTTCACAGGGAATGCCATGGGCACAGTGGCAATTAACCATACAAGCATGAAAAAAACAGAGAAAGCTCTGTTCTAGGGCTGGTGCTTGGCAAGAAGGTCGTGTCTTCAGTTCAGGGTTAATTACAGATAACCTCTGGTTTTGCATAGCTGCATCCATACACACGCAGATAGAATTAAAAAGAAGTGGAAAGTGATGTATGGAAATCAAAGGAAGGCTGAAGGCCTGGAGAATGAAAATTATCTAGCACCTCTAAATATGGTCAGGCAGCCCATCATGTTATGGAACAAGAACACATTTGTCTTCTGACAGAGCAGCGTGACCTCTGTGATTTACTCTGTGTACTGAATGCTGGAACAGACTCTGGAATAGGAGTTCTGTATAGGTGGGCTAGGGCAAAGGAGAGCATTATTAGCTTTGAATTTGTGAAATAAAATACTTTGGGAGAAATATAGCAGCACTTGGTGTATTTTGCAGAGATGTAAATAGGCAATAATGGCACCCTATAAATTTCTGTCTTATTTATGGAAGGCCCAACTGATTGTATTTTGGATTTTGTTGCTGTTCGGGGTGGTACTTATGCACTCTGCTCATGTGAGGTTCCTATTTTGGATGCTGTAAAGTATCAATACAGTAAATAAAGCAGCAAAGATAATGTAAAGAAATCAAAATGAACCGTGTGGGATGAATGCATTCTCCAGAAATACTTAAATCTGGGCTGGACTGAAATCTTGTGCATCTCCTGGCACAGGTGTAGAAAGCCAGGATATCATCTGAGCTTGTGTGATTAATTAGTCTGGATCTACTAGTGACTGTTTGCATATCTATCAGGTTTGCTCTTTTGGCCAAGTGAAATACAGTTCCACACCGGGTCCAGGCCCCTGCTGCTCCCTCCTGCCTTGTTGACTGCTCTGCCCTTCTCCAGGCAATATTCAGCCCCAGGGCAGCAGCTGGTCACCTCCTGTGTGCTCACTGCCATGGGGTACAGTGCTGTGACAGCACTGCAAAGATCCCATCTCTTCCAGGTATTTTTTTAACCCCCTGGTTTTTTAACAAATGCACAGCCTTTCTGCCCTGGTCAGAAAGCCCTCAAGAATATAAGAGAAAATTCTCTGTCTTTTATAAAGTAATTCATAAACCAAGAACATTAATTTCTACACATTTCTATACTAACTGCTTCAGAACACTACTTATTTATTTAGACTTTTAAAATAAAGTTTGGAAGGAGTTGTGAGAAGTGTAGATTTGTTTGTGTCATAATATCATCAAACATTTTTTAAGATCATGTTGAAGAAATACTGTATTACTAACTGTAAGTGGGAGGTAATCAGGGATTACCTTTAAATGAAGGGTAAACAAGATTATTTCTGATTCCCCAGTTATTTTGTGATTATCTTCCTAGATAAAAGGTACCTAAAATTTTTAAGTGGTAAATGGTTGTAAAAATGTAAAAGAGTGAAAAACATAAAGCTTAATGGGATACCTCAGTTACTGACTGTGACAAATTTTCTAGTAAATTAAGAAATCAAAAGACTTTAAGTTGCCTGAGTCCAATTTTTATCCAATAGAAGGGCTGGTGAGTGTAAATTCCTACTCAGGAAACCAAGGCATTTTGTTGTGTTGTTCACATTTTTGTAAGTCACCTGCAGCAATTCTCAGGAGAATCTTCTGTGTGGGAATGGCTGGAGGAATGCATTCAGAGGTCATTCCACACCTGGAGGTGTGGTGTTAGTAGACACAAATGAAATTCTAGCTGTGAAAATACAAAGCCAATCCTCACAGGCCACCATGTGGCCAAGAAAGATCCACCATTTGTTATCCACAGGGTCAAAAGATGTCCAGACCCTGAGGGCACTACCAGGCCCTAGTGGCCCTGCCCAGCCTCCCCCCAGCCCTGCCTATGGGCCTAGGAGCCCCATTTCAGCCCACGTCTGGGCACCAAGTCTTTGCCCAAGCTATATTTTAGGTTAACTTGTGCCTAGTCCTTGTTCCCTGGATGGATGTTGGACCTGTGTGGTAGCCCTGTGTCTATCTCCATCTCCTGCAGCTCCTTGTGGGAGTCCCTGGATGGATCCTCATCCTGATTCATCACTTTGCCTTGTCTGGGACTGTTAACAAAACCTCTCCCTACCACTATGACCATAGTCCTGTGCAGATCCTGTGCAACTCTACTAGGAAAGGCATGGTCCTGCCAGTTGCAAACCAACAGTGCACTGTGTATGCTTTACTAGCATGTCTCTTCTGAGCTTGGCGAACCTTCTCCTGTGTGAGTCATCCCCTTGGCAGCAGTGATTGCGTGCATATGTTCTTCTGGAGAATAAACAAACATTTCATGCTCTGACCCCAAAAGCTGTGTTTTAATGAGCTATTGAAAAGCCAAGGTTTCCTGCTGCAATACATGGTATCCCATATAGCACTGCAATGGGACAGCTGTTTGTAAATTTTAGGGGCATAGTCCCAAATGCTGCCTTAACATTAGGAGACTTTTCTTCCTAAGAAGTCAAAGGAGAGAGAAAGAGGAAGATGCTAGATGGCTAAAGCAAGTTTCTGCTCTTTAATGCTCTCTGGAGGAGCTTCCCTCTTGACAGTGTTTACCGGACCCCAGGAGACAAGGTCCCTGAACTAAAGTTTTCCTTTACAAATTCTGCCCTTAGTTGTATCTTTAACACACCATGTAAGACCTGGGGTTGAATGTTTCAGTCCCGTGTTTTGAATTCCAGTACAGTAACGGCAGACTTTTCAGTTAGCTCCACAAACCAGAGTTTGTGCCTGTAAGCAGAATCACACAATCACAGAATGGTTGAGGTTGGAAGAGACCCCTGGAGGTCATCTGATCCAAGCCCCCTGCTCAAGCAGGGACACCCAGAGCAGGCTGCCCAGGACCATGTCCAGATGGCTTTTGAATATCTCTAAGGAGGGACACTCCACAACCTCTCTGGGCAACCAATACCAGTGCTTAGTCACCCTCAGAGTAAAAAAGTTTTTCCTGATGTTCAGATGGCACCTCCTGTGTGTCAGTGTGTGCCCATTGCCCTGAGTCCTGTCACTGGGCACCACTGAGAACAGCCTGGCTCTGTCCTCTTTGCACCCTCCCTTCAGGTACTTATAGACATTAATAAAATCACCTATGAGCCTTCTCCTCTCCAGGCTGAACAGTCCCAGTTCTCTCAGCCTTTCCTCATAGGAGAGATGCTCTGGTCACTTAACAATCTTTGCAGCCCTTTGCTGGACTCTCCCCAGGATGTTCCTGTCTCTCTTGTACTGAGGAACCCAGAAGCAGCAGTTATCCACAATCTCTATAACATAAAAAAATGTTCCTACAGAGATGTTGACTTCAGACGTAGCATAGGCAGGCTGATTCAACAGAAATGCTCATAATGATTACAGCACAGCCAGAGTCTTGACCATTTTCAGCTTATATGGGGCAAAGAAATTTGTTTTGTGTACCAGAGTTTCTCTGGCTGAGTTAAGATGTTAAAGCAAATAATGGTGGTTGACATGGTCAAAAGCACCCTGGAGTTGTTTCAGAACTTTAGGATCATTTGAAAAAATTCACTATTTGAGTCTCAGAATGCACCTTTGCTAGAAAGTCATGAGACATTTCAGACACACCAGCACCTACCATGGAGAAACTTTCCTGATGTGTCACTATGATATCACTTTCATGTGTGCCAAACTGAGCAGCCAAAATCCACTTATAAATGTGTTGGAGCACATAAGTAGCCATATACTTTCACACAGTAATAGACTTATGTCCACAGTGCAAGGTTTATAGAGACAATTTAGTGATGATCTTTACCATAGCTAAAATTAGAATTTAGTTTTAAATTTGTTAAAAAATCTCTTTAGGAAGAGGAGAAAGAAAAAGAAGATTGATAAGAATATCCAGAAGAAAATGCACAGAATAGATAAGTATTCACCAATACATTTCATTCAGTAATCTTCTGTACATGTGGAAGATACCAGAAAAACTGCAAGAACCTCACAGACTTTAAAAAAAACCACAACAAAACAAAACAAAGTAGAAAATATGATTGCATTGTTGTCTGGGGATTTCAATTTAATCTTCTGGTAATATTACATATTGAGGAAAACACAGGAATTTGTCCATAGAAAATGTGCTCATGGCTTCTTCAGACCACGTGTGCAGTACTGCTGGGAGTCACAGAAGAGTGACAGCTCCGCTGACCACAAGCCACATTCAGGAGCCACAGAGTGCTGCAACACTGAGTGTTGTTGTCTGTTAACGTTTCACAAAAAAAGTCATGATATAATGTATTGAATCAAGCTGTATCTTACATAAATAGATTTGTTTCATTTTTGCATAGTAATTGCTTCTTGTGTCACTTTCCCTTGAAAGTCAGCAAAATTATGTTTTGACAAAACTAACAGCCTTAGTTAGATGGCCAAGAACCATCACTGCTCATGGTGGTGTCTATCCATCTTTCATCTCTTTTGGTAAAGAGATAAAGCAATATGAAAGGAGATAAAACAGTTTATGAATTAAAAAAAAATAGAGAAATCCAGCTGATGTTTTATATGAAGAATGGAAGCAAACCAAGTTACTAATTTGGCTTAATGTGTCTCACTTGGTCATCTCAATTAACAGTACATTGAAGAAAAAAATCTGCTGAATGCGTACAGTAAGTAGTGAGCACAAAGGGCTACTTCAAATGCCAGATATTATGAACTTTCCACATATTTGTAGGAAGTAAAGTGCTTTCATGGCAATTATGCAATGTATTCCTCACATTACTTTTTAAATCAAAATTAATATTGAAATGTATATATTTTTACTGGTACATACAAGTATAATGCAAAATTTAGAAAAATAAAATGAAACAGCACTTCAAAACAAAAAGAAAGTATCTTGCAGTCAGAAAATATCAAGGTTATTCTAAGATAGCTGAACAATTCTTTCCTCTATGATTTTATTTCAAAATGAAACTTCAGTAAAACCCCTGTGACAGAAAGATGTACATCAGTGGGATGCAACTAAGTTCATTACCTTTTCCTCTTATCATGCGGAGGTCCATTCAAATGACTGAGGCTGTATTATGTCTCAAAGAGCTGCGCTCCTGATTGTGCTGCAATATGCTTACTGTTTTATTCCGGGCCATTAGTGTATGCTTATTCATGTAGACTCATTCATATATCCATTTATGCATATACTTGCAAAGTGTACTTCAGATGAACCTGTGTGAAAATTAGAGATCAGAGTTCATGGCTATGTTCATTTTACGGTGGTAATTTATTTAATCATTGTTGAAACTGTTTCTGCACATGGTGAAAAAATATTTGCAATCTTTGTGGTGAATGTTACGAGAACAAGTAAATGACTGAGAAACAGAGAAGTTAGAGGTTACACAGTTATTCATTATGTTTTCATTCTGAACTGTTTTATACTGTCTGTGGATAAGTGCTATCCTGGAGATAAATCTAGGTTAGTTAAAAAGCAGAAGAACAAACACAATAATACGCTCAGTTTCCTTGTCTTAATTAGTGGAAAAATACTTTATGTCAGATCCCATACAATGTGATGATACACTGATCTGATCTCATCTCTATCTACAGACTGAAGTAGAACAGAATGTGCAGTGCCTTAGGCGCAAAATGGTAGATAGGTTCCAAGATGGCTTTACAAACAAACAAAAAAATTACTGAAAAATTGTTCTAATCAAAAAAGATAGTTATAACTTATGACTAGGCATCAAGTAATATCTATGTAGAGATGGTCTACTTTTTTAGTAAAGCAACTAGATAGCAAGCCTATTTTTCAGCTCTTCTTACTTTACATCTCAGATTTTGTCCCTGAAGCCAGTGTAATTTGAATGGACTAAACTATAATTTTAGTAGCAATTGCCTTTTAAAAGGAATTGATTCATCCTTCCTCTTGCCCTCAAGTTGACTTCCAGTGTAGCCGCTCTGAAATGCCATAATTTATTGAAGCTGCCAATGTGGTCCATTAAACTGGTCTGCACCACACAATTTGCTAATGACACTGAGCCTTGTTGGCTGTTTTTAACGATTATCTCAAATAGTGTTTGATAGTCTTCTCACATTGATCACAGTGTTGTCTCCTTTGTTCTTCTGGCAGCAGCTGTGTTTGTCCTCTCTGGGATGCTTTACTCCAGTGCATGTTATTGATGGACGATGATCCTCCTTTTCTGGAGTAGGAATGGAGAATAAATGACCTCTGCTGCTCACTTTTTCAGCCATAATCACATTATGCAGGTCTACATTCATGACATAGATTCTCCATAAGATAGGTTGCAAAAAATTTTACATAGAAGAACTTCAAATCAGCTCTTGAAATGAGGATCCATACTTAGGACACTGGGTGAGACTCTGGGTGACTGGAAGAGACGATAGTTGAAGTTGTGGGGACATGGGTAGGGGAAGGCATTTTTATTGGTCTAGACAGGAGGAAGCCTCAGGAAGTAGTTTGTGTCAATACTTTGATGTCATTTGGACCCATCACTGAAAAAACTAATGTGGTTTAAAACTTAAAAGTTGTTTGCATCCTCTTTCTTCCTGGTGTTTACGTTGAAGTGGTTTACTGCAAATACCATGGCTGAAACTGTTTAACTTCATGGTAGGCCTCACGGTCTTTCTTATGCATTTTGAGCATTATGTATTCAGTTTGAAGTTTTCCACTGCTTTTTTTGTTTCCTGGTGTTTTGGGTTTGTGTGGCAGGGTTTTGGTAGTGGGGGAGGCTCCTGTGAGAAGCTGCTAGAAGCTTCCCTGGCTCCAAGTCAGACCCACCTCTTGCCAAGGCCGACCCAGTGAGTGACAGTGGTAACGCCTCTGGGAGAACAGATTTAAGAAGGTGAAACCTGTAGCGGAGAGGGGAGTGGGATATGAGAGGATCCCCTCTGCAGACCCCGAGGTCGGTGAGGAAGGAGGGGAGGAGGTGCGCCGCAGGAGGGGATGCCCCTGCAGCCCTGGTGAGACGGCAGGATGTCTCCCCCAGCCCACAGAGGGGAGCGAGGGAGCAGAGGCCCACCTGCAGCCCCAGGGAGAGAGGAGCCCACCCCGGAGCAGGGGGATGCCCCCCAAGATGGCCGTGACTCTGTGGGAAAGTCCACACTGGAGCAGCCTGTGACTGAAGATCTGCGGCCTGCGGAAAGGACCCATGCCAGAGAAGTTCGTGAAGGACTGTCTCCCGCGGGAGGGATCCCACGGCAGAGCAGGGGACGAGTGAGGAGTCCTCCTCCCCCTGAGGAGGAAGGAGCAGCAGAGACAAGGGGTGATGAACTGACCCCAACCCCCATTCCCCGTCCCCCTGCACCGCCGGGGGGAGGAGGGAGAGACAACCAGGAGTGGGGTTGAGCCGGGAAGGAGGGAGGGGTGGGGGGAAGGTGTCGTCAGGTTTGGTTTTTACTTCCTAATACCCTTGTTTTGTTTTGATTGGTAGTAAATTAGATTGATTTTGCTTCTTCCCCAAGTTGAGCCTGCCTTTTGCCCATGACCATAAGTGGGGAGTGATCCCCCCCAGACCTTCTCTCGACCCACGAGCCTTTCTTTCTATTTTCTCCTCATCCCACCATGGCCAGGGTGGGGGGGAGTGAGCGAGCGGCTGCGTGGTGTTTTGTTGCCAGCTGGGCTTGAACCATGACACTTGGTGGGTGAGAGGAAGCCAAATTTGTTCCATCATTCACAGAAAGAGAGGAATATGCTTGTTTCCCACAGATTTGTGTCCGGCATCGTCATTGCCTGACATTAACAGCCAATCCAGAGACTGGGGGAGCGGATCCTTTCACTGACAGCAAGGGAAGACCTAGGTGGATGGATCGAGCACCCCTGTATCCCTGTGTCCATGCCTGTCCTAGGCCTGACAGCATTGGGAGCTGCTCACCACTTCATAACACCTTCCTTTTATCTGCCCTCAATACAGAGAATATATATAATTTGAGGCAGGAACTACTGAAATGTATAATCTTTTTATGAAACTGAGAATGAAAACAGGTTTAAGTGAAATAATAGTATAGGATATGAAATCCTTCTTCGAAAGATAAATATTTAAAGGTGTATACTTTTTTTTTAAACAAATCATCCTGTCAAGTTTTGCATGTGATGAAGCGAGAACACATCATTTTCAGTACCTAACAGAGTGTCCACTGTTCATTACCATCAATAGTCATGTGACTTCTTTTTAGTGGACCCTAGTGATATGTGTTAGACCTACATGGACTGAACCACCACCATGATGGGCCCATGTGCTGTTTAAATTTTTCTCCTTTCAGAGAGGATAGCATCTTTCCCATTGTTGAAGCATCTAGCAACAGTAATTCTCATCTTCTCTGAGAACCATCATCTGTATGATATGCTAATGATACCCAGAAACGCTGTATTTTGAAGTATTTAAAGGCAGGTCTTGAGATTTACTGCTATTCTAAGAAATGTTTTATTCAGAGTGCATCCGCATAATTCATTATACTGTTTTGTCCTCTTGAGACAAATCTACTGCTGACTACACAGTTCATGAATGAGATATTTCACAAGTCAGTGGGTTAACTGACTGGTAAAAAAAAGTCAAAAAGAAGCACCGTCCCCAACTCCATATAAGAGAAGCATATGAAAATACTGGAAATTATCTATGTTTTATGTTATATCATGCTTTTGTCAGGAAAAAAAAAGGTCCAAGAGAAATATGCATGAACAATCCTAATGGGACATGATTCAGAAATAAACGATTTACTCCATCAGTTTGCAAATACAACTGACATCAGTATTCACATGATTTTAAAAATAATACTGCATGTTTGTTTCCAGATACTTCCTTTTAAAGTGTAAGGTCACATACTTCTGAAATGAAGTGAAAAAATAATTATGTTGGAATTAGACAATTTTATGAATGTGTTGCTGTTTAAGCATGAAATACAAAAAGCAAGTTGAATTTAATTCCCTAAATTTGAAAAATGGTTATCCAGCCACTGGGGAGTTCTACTTATGTTTTTGGAAGTTAAACAGAACTATTCTCAGATTCATGATGACTGTGAGTATATGCTGCAGTTTCATAACACACTGCTAGAGAAAGTCTGTCAAATATCTCTAAAACACTATACAGAAATAAATCCTTCCTTTATTTTTAGTAATGACACCATTTAAATATTTGAATATGGAAATGAACTTTCTAAACCTCTTGAAGACCCTAAAGATTTGTGATGGAAATAGAAATCAGTATTGTGCAATGGGCTGAAGACTGAGAAGAAGTGGGAAATGACAGAAGGTCTACTAAGAAGAAGTGACTTCCATTGTTCACCAAATATACTCTCTGAAGCAAAGACCTGAATTCTGTTGGCTGAGAAAATGAAGGTTTAATAAAAGATGGCATAGAATATCCTATCAACAGTAAAGGACATTAAAAAAAAAAAAAAGAACAGGAAAACAGGAAAATGGAAAGAAATTTTTTACCTTTGTGTGTGTATATATATATATATATACACGTATGTACATACTCCCCTCCATTTTTGCCTAAGCATGTAAGCATTCGTGTGTTTGTATGTGTATATATGTAGGCTGATGCACAGAAACAAGGCATTGTCTCCTCCTTTTGAGAAGAGAAGCATGGTCTGAAATACTGAGTCAAAAAGGCAGTAATACCAACTTTAAAGAACCTGGAACTGAGTAAGGAAGAAAAACTATGGTATGTTGCAGTGACATGTTGTTCCAGGGGGCAAAACACAAGAAGCTCTTCAGGAGAAATAGCAACTTGAAATTATCTCCTTTTACCCGGCCATTTATTTTCACAAACTTTTAGGAACTTAATAGTCTTGGAGGCTTCTGTCCTTTCATATTTCATTAAAATTGCCTATTACATAAAAATGTCTATAGAAGGAACTACCTCTTTAGGAAACCAGGCTGAAAAATGGATTTAAGGTGTCTCATTTGTGCACTTGTATGGAATAATGAAAGAAAATTGTTTTTAAGAAAAATTAGCAATGTTGAGGAGAATGCCTTATACATATCCTGAAGTGGAATCTGATGGTGCCTGAACAATCAAGACCGTTTTCTAAAATATTTTGAAGTTATTTTATCTTTGAGATTTATAGAAAATAATGAAAACTGTGTCAGCGAGGACTTACAACCCAAACCAGCTGTGCAAGTGAAAGGGCCTTGTAACCTAGTGAGCCATCTCCAGTAGTGTCTGTATGGTTAAGGAAAGAAGTCCAGGACATCAAGAGCCTTTCTCTAGTATGCTCACCTAGCTTCTCATTCCAGCTTTAGCAAGGAGATAATGTGGTAGAGGACCTTACAAAGGGTGTGCTGTCTCTCTCCTGTGCAACAAACATATATAGTAAAAGCATGAGAACAAATGAGAAAAAGGAGAAACCGGATGCAAATGATTCATCTCTGTCCATAGCTTCCTCCATACCTAGGAGGTGAGAGAAAACTTGGAAGAGCTCATCAAACTGTTCATCTTGCTTTAGCAAGCTCTAGAGTTGGTGAAAGCACTTGAAAATGTTGTTTTGAAAATAATCCATGAACTTGTATGAAAATTTCTCACTTCACTGGAGCACATCCTTTCCTCACTGCCAGAACCCTTTTCAGGAAGTCTGCAAAGGAGGAGGCCAGAGAGGAGTGACAGTAGGCTTTCTTTGACAAGCAATATCTTGATGAAATTAGAAAAGTAAAATATGCTTCACAGATATCAAAGTCAACACCACTCTGGCCCCTATATCAACTTGTGAAGGTCCTTCATCACAGGGAGAAGAAAGAAAATGAAACATAGCTAAATCCCCCAAGAAGTTCAATTGCTTCAACTATGACAGTCCTAGTCCCAGACCTCCATGCTCTTTGAAATATAGAGCAAGAGAAATCATCCATCTTGTTTCATAACAAAAAACAATGGGCAAAATAAATGAAACAAATGCATTGATGTGAAAGCAGACTTCCAAATTTGAGGACTGTTTCTTTTCTGAGAAACCTCTTGCAGTCCAAGAATTTTCTATCTCTTTTCATGAGTTCTACCTTTCAAACAGAGATGATTCAAGTGTCTACTCAACTTTTAGGAGTGGGTTGGTCTGTATTTTTAAGTAGTCGGATTGTAAGGCAATCTTCTTATCTGATTGTTAAGTTACTCAAGAAGAGCTCTAACAATTTACATTTTTTTCAGATTTTAAAGGTTCAAATAATGTGCTTGATATTGTCTTCGGGAATTTACTCAAAATAAGAAGCTGTTAATTAGTAGAAGCATGCAATTTTTATTTTTTTTTTATTATTGGAGAAATGTGTCTACATTCTGCTGTTTTTAAAAACTAAATTAATATCCAAATAGGCAATATCTACATCATTCAGTATACTGCCTTGTTAAGTGTCAAAAATAAACGTTATGACAGATCCATAGTGCAAACTCTGGGCAGTAGTGAAGACTCAGATTTATCTACAGTAGAAACAGATGTGTATAAATAATGTACCATGTAGAAAAACAGACAAGAAGAATTGAGCAGCATGATTAAAAAATTGTATTATGGTCTCCGGACATTTGTTTTAATATCGGTCATTTACTTGCCATCTCGATCCTCCAAAACAGAGCAAATTTCAAACTCTGCCCAGTGAGAATAAACCAAAGAATGCTTTAATGCACACAAATTGTAAGAGACTTCAAAGGAATAAACAAGACACAAATGTTAACAAATGAGTATATATTTTTACAATCTCCAGTCCATGTATCTATCCAAGTTGGCTTTGTTATTGACCCTGGAAATGACTCTCTTTGCATATGTGTAGTAGAGATTTGACAGTACATTACTGCTATACATCCCAAGTCTTACAAGTATCCCAACTGATCCAACTTCATTTTTCATGCTCCAGGTCAGGCAAGTCAGCACTTGCTCCCTGGTCTGCTGCAGACTACTCTAGGATCGGGTGTAAGAACAGGAAATAATATCATGTTCTGTATTTTGAGTGCTTGACTTGTTGCTGGGCCCCAAAAGCACAGAGAAAGAATATTTGGGGGGGGGGGGGGGGGGAAGACACACCTTACCTTGGTTAGTCTAGCTGGAGAAAGCTATAGGCTTTGAGGACACTACAGTGGGTTGTCGGAAGGAAATATGAAGGAAATGGGTGGATGGTGGGAAAACATAATACTGAGTCTTATGAGGAGATCAATCCCCTAGAAACATCTGATGGCAGTTTTCTATGCTGATTTTTGGTGTAGTTATTGTGACAAAAACTAAGTTAGTAATTCACTAAGTAACTCTATCGAAGTTTAGTTCACAGACTTCTCAGCCCTGAAATCTTTACTTTTACCATGAGGAGCAGAAACGTGAGTGATAAAGTAATCTTCACTAAAACGCAGAGGAATAGCCCCTGTGCTGGGTGTCATGGCTTTGTGCAGACTTTTGCCCTTAGAAAGAGGTACATAGTGGTTGAACTGGAATCAGAAATGAGTCCCATGTTTCCTACTCTTTTCTTTGTATTGAAACTGAATCCACTATTTCTTGAACTTTTCTTCTGATATGGATAATTATTGACAGAATCACTGAAATGTTATAGAAAATTTTCATTTGACAAAACATTGTATGGTACTTCCTTGCAGAGATTAGTCTTATTTAAGGAACACTGTAATGTGTAATATGTGTTGTGGCCTTATCCATTGCCACAGGCTTTGAGGTGCTCCAGCATGACATCATGCACAGCTGCCGATGCTTCAAGGTGTACCTGCTGCAGCATGGACTTATCCACAGCCACAGCTGTACCTTCTTCAGCATGGATTTATCCTTGGGCCACAATCCCTTCAGAGGTATACCTGCTGCAGCACAGATATAAACATGGCCACAGACTCTTCGGTATGTACCTGCTCTGGTGTGGACTTATCCACAACCACAGACGCTTCGGGGTGTCCTGCTCCCACGTGGACTCACCCACAGGTCACAGTCACTTCAACTCGAGATTACACTGGAGTTCCAGCCTGTCCAGCACAGCAGCAGAGACACAGCAGTGATGCCTGGCCATCTGCCAGCCCAGGCGCACAGCCATTGCTGTTATCAAAATGTTCCCAGGCACAGCAGAGAAAGATGATAAGCAGGATAACAGCACAGCAAGCAGGGAAAGCAAAAAGCAGCTCCTAACGATCACTAGACTCTAATATACAGTACGGCAAGCAAGCCCCATGGCAAGCACAGGAGCCTGCCAATTAATAGCTAAACAGCAATAACAGCTATAAACACAACCTAGCACATTCTAATAAAATCTGTCGTTATCTCAAACACTTTGAGCCCCATGTTGGGCACCAGAAAGGACTGTCATGGTTAAAGCCCAGCTAGGAACTAAGGCCCACACAGCTGCTCGCTCACCTCACCCCTGGTGGGATAGGGGAGAGAATCAGAAGAGCAAAAGTGCAAAAACTAGTGAGTTGAGGTAAAGATGATTTAATAGGTAAAGCAAAAGCTGTACACACAAGCAAAGCAAAACAAGGAATTCACTCACCACTTTGCATTGGCAGGCAGGTGTTCAGCCATCTCCAGGAAAGCAGGGCTCCATCACCCAGAACAGTGACTTGGGAAGAAAAACGCCATCAGTCCGAATGTCCCCCCTTCCTCTTTCTCCCCCCAGGTTTATATGCCAGGCATGATGTCCTATGGTCTGGCATATCCCTGTGGTCAGTTGGGGTCAGCTGTCCCAGCTGTGTCCCCTCCCAACTCCTTGTGCCCCCTCAGCCTCCTCGCTGGTGGGGTGGGGTGAGGAGCAGAAAAGGCCTTGGCTCTGTGTAAGGGCTGCTCAGCAGTAACGAAAACATCCCTGTGTTATCAACACTGTTTTCAACACAAATCCAAAACATAGCCCCATACTAGCTACTGTGAAGAAAATTAACTCTATCCCAGCCCAAACCAGCATATATGACATTCAAGGAATATTTACATTTCCAGTATCTGCCATTTGGTTTTTTTGGTTGTAAAGTAAAATTCACTGAAAACACCCTCTTTCAGCTAAGATTCTATTAGAAAAGGTTTCTCAGGTCCAGGATGGAGCTTCAGATCTCAGTAAGAACAACAGTGTCAACCC
The DNA here is from genome assembly GCF_929443795.1 of Astur gentilis. Taxonomy (NCBI): domain Eukaryota; kingdom Metazoa; phylum Chordata; class Aves; order Accipitriformes; family Accipitridae; genus Astur; species Astur gentilis. The sequence goes on along the minus strand of NC_064881.1, from coordinate 22,704,283 downwards.
ATCTTCAGAAGATGAAGAGTCTGGTCAATGCGGTTCACTCAGCATGCCAAAGATTAGGACTCAAGTTTCTGTTTTAAAGAGTCTACCACATCCTGGAGGATGCCCCCATCCCTGGAGTACTGTGTGGTTTGTCTTGCTCACATTCAAAACAAAATAAAAGAATTTAAAACCCCCAAACAAACAACAAAGTAAAGCTGCAAATGGCATTAAATTAGTTTGATCATGATAGAAAAACCACATGGCTGAGGTTTCTAAGGCCATGCCTATGCCAGTATATCAAAATGGCACAGAAGTGACTGCACCCCTACCATCAAACAGTGCAAAACTGGGTGGCCATGTCCACAGTTTTAACTGGAAATGGACCCTAACCCATACCAGTTCCTGAGTTCTGGATGGGAGAGTGCCGTGTGACCCCTGCTAGGGTTTGTTTTAGCATTTTTAAAAATTCAGATGATTTTGTTTCCTTGCTTGGGGATGTTGCTTATTATTGCTAAATTCCCAAGGAGAAGTATAGCCTAAAAATATCTCTGTACAAGGAAACTGTTAATCTCCTGAATTTATCAGAGACTCAGGAAAAAATGGTGTGATTAGTTTAAAAAGTTTCTGGGCAGCTTTTCAAACTGTGTTCAGTTTATTTCTTTCAGTTTTGAGGTGAGACATGAAATGCAACTGAACTAGGGAAGCTGTCTGAATGTTTTAAATAATTTTTAATATTTACTGAGATAGTAATGTATTTTGCTTCACTGGCCTTTTTGTGTATAGCTTGTATTAAAATCTGAGGATCAAGTCGCTGTGATTGTCTAACACTAATGCTCATAGAAAATATGAACAATATAGAGGAAAAGTGTCTTAATTCATACTTGTAGTAGTGCTCATGTAGAAACCAACCAAGAAACAGAAAAAAATGCTGTCATTTTTTATCACTTACAATTAAATAATAACATTCAGATAAGCAGTCATCTTTCTGTATAGTCCAACCCATTTCTCACAGAGCAGTTACGGTCTACTGTATTCAGAAGAGCTAGTAAGGAATTTCTTATTATGATCTTGTCATGAGCTGTTGGGAGAAAGTGGAGTACTTGTGTTTGTCTCTTTTGTGCCCGCAGAAAGCCTTGTGGAGGGAGTTCAGAGCTGCTACTTAAGATATTTCCATCTTGGACTGTATGTTATAACCTCTTTCTTAAAGGACGATCATTGATTTTTCCTTTCTATATAGCAAAAGATCCTGGCAACGTAGTTTTCCCTGGGTTGCTACCTACTGACCTTCATTATAAACCATGGAGCATGTCTCAGTTCAAAGTCCTCCACTGACTCAGACTGGCTTTTGACCAGGCTTAAAGACGCAAAATGGAAGTGCAGTGGAAAAAAGAAACCCCTTCATAATCTTCTTGTCGCTATTCCATGAGAGAAAGGAGAGAATAAATTATTCGTTGTGAATCACTCAACCTGCCCTGGTAGGCAGCCTTTCATAGTGTAATAGCTTTAAATGAACTGCTCCCCTTCTCTCCTCCCCAAAATGCCACCGGTTCTTAATGCATAGTGACAACTCAGTTAACATGATAGGCAAATGACCTAAATGCTAGATATGGTCCACTGAAGAAAGCACATTTTTTTATACTTGTGAATATTTTATAGATATTCTTTCTTTTCCACAATCAAAAGGAAAAGATCGTCCAAAGTATTTTTTTGTGCGTTAAAAGGAAAAAAAAAAAAAAATCAGAGCGAGAACATGCGCATTGTAAAGCAGTTTAGTACTGAGGGTATTCTCTTAGAATATAACACTACCTACCTCTAAGCAGGTAGAGTGCAAAGATCACTAGGCTATTAGCTATTCCACAGTGAAGTTCTCTCTTTCTCTTTCTTTGCAATATAAATTCTAGCATAAAAATCCTGGAATGATGAAAATCATAGAAAAAAACCCCTTGTTTCCGTAAACACTTTTGATTTCAATCAGTTGGCATTTTCAGATGGCAAGCTATTTTGTGGGAAAATGTCAGAAGAGCTTTTGATCCCAGGCTTGGAAGTCAGTACTGTTCCTGTACCTAAAATATGCATTTTGCATACTGAATTTGGTTGGTTTGCAAGCTGTCCTCTTCCTTCCTCTTTCTTCCCCCTCCCCACCCTTCTATCTGATATGTCTACCGCCTTCTTTATTGCCATGCTTTAAATATGAATGATCATATTCTTGCATGCCAGGACTTAAGTTTGCCATTATATCATGCAAACACGGCTTCCACATAACTCACAGCATGCTTAACTCCCCTCTCCATTCCTTATAGACAAAACTAAGGGAAGTTTTCCACTGACCTTAAGAGTTTGTGAAAACAGACCTGGATTTTACAGGTCTGAACAGGTTAGTGCAGGGATATTACACTAGCTGAATGTAAATACCATCAATGAGCTTCACAGTTTTCATCCATCATAAGTGATTTGTCAGGCATTAATTCTTTCTTTCTTTGCAGTCACATCTTTTATCCTCTGAAACTCTCCTGGGTAAACTCACCTTGGCCTGCGAGGCAAAACCTTTTGCCATTGAGAAACGTCTTCACTTTTTGTTTTGCAGACTTTTTCTTCCCCTCCATTTTTGCAGATGTCTTTTTTCCTAAAAGGGCATTTTCTGAGGCTTGGTAGAATCATACAAAAGCAAATAGCTGACAATTAGCTATACGGAAGGGTGTTCTGGATGGCACACTCAATGGACACCTCAGAGAAGAGGTCCTGCCTTCTGCTACAGGCTTCCCACATAGCCCTAAGCAAGTAATTTAACTGCTCTGTTCATCAGGGAGATGTGATTCTACTTCCACTTCTAGCTTGTCAAGACTATGAGGACTCTAGGGTGGTTGCTACATTTACATCCATTCCCTAATATGAATATGTTCCCCCTAGTTTGGTCTGTACCCCGATACTAATTACAATGACAAAGATCATGCAGAAAAGAGGGAGTTTGAAAATAATTTCTTCTGATGCTTGATCTCCATAATCTGTCACCAGGCTCTGGTGTGTAGATTACAATTTCAAGCAAACTCTGTTTTAACAGTTCTGTACTCTCAAATTTTATTATCAATTTGTGATTGAAAACACTATCACAGTGCTGCAGCTCATGACAATTTTCATTCTGTATTGCTGCTTCAGTGAAATAACACAGGTTTGCTTTACTTAAGATCTTCCAAATTGGCAATCTACAGGGAATTTACAGAAAAACGCAAGTGCCTCTCGCTGAGGCAGCCAACTGGGAGACAGTGACGTTTGGCACATTAGCACAGCAGTGTGCAAAATGAATTTCAGGTTTCTCCCCATTGATTTCCCATCTGAAGCCACTAATCCATCCCTGGCTACAGCTGCTATACCATCACAGGACAGTGCAGTTATAAGCTCTCGAGTAGAACTTGACTCTCTTTCCTCAACATAGATCCTGTTCTCTCAGAGCTGACATCCTTGAATCAGATGCCACCTGCCTTCTCCTGTTTGACAGACTGCCTGGTCTTAATAACGAGTATCTAAAAGTTTCATCAGGTGTGTGGTGGGTTGACCCTGGCTGGATGCCAGGTGCCCACCAAAGCCGTTCTATCACTCCCCCTCCTCAGCTGGACAGGGGGGAGAAATTATAACAAAGGGCTCGTGGGTCAAGATAAGGACAGTTTAATAAAGTGAAAGCAAAGGTCATGCATGAAAGCAAAGGAAAACAAATGACGTTATTCTCTATTTCCCATCAGCAGGAGATGTTTGGCCATTTCCTGGGAAGCAGGGCTTCAGTACGCGTAGTGGTTGCTCTGGAAGACAAAAATGCCCCCCTGCCGTCTCCCTTTACTTAGCTTTTATATCTGAGCTGATGTCATATGGTATGGAATATCTGTTTGGTTAGTTTAGGTCAGCTGTCCTGTTTATGTCCCCTCCCAAGAGCTTGCCCAGCCCCAGCCTGCCATTGAGGGGGGGAGAAAATGTTGGAGAGACAGCCTTGATGCTGTGGGAGCACTGCTCAGCAGTAGCCAAAACACTGGTGTGTTATCAACACCTTTCTAGCTACTGATGCAGAGCACAGTGCTATGAGGGCTGCTGTGGGGAGAATTAACTCCATCTCCGCCAGACCCAATACAAAGAAAGTGCCATGTGAATAATTTATTGAGTATAGTCTTACCCTTGAAAACTGCCAGTATTCAGTGTGTTACAGCACCGATCTGACCATTTGAGATTCATCGGGGCTGACCCCGGGCACCCTTACACTCCTTCAATATCATGTGAGCTTTGAATTGTGCTTTTTCAGAGCTTTTACAAATCCAAAGCAACTCTATTTATGTACATAGATGTTTCTGCGACAGTTGTTTTCCCTCTTATTTTTGGCCTTGAGAAAATGGTTCTTCCCCCATTGAAGTCTTTTTCTTCCTTTTGTTTTGCAGAACACCATGTCTTATAGATGGTCTGTGGAGTGCTTTTAAAACACCCTGTGCTGAACAAAATGTGTTTACGTGCAGTTTTAGTTATTCGGCCATTTGGAAGGCCAGAAGTATACATATATCAGTGTTAGCAAAATCTTGTTATTTTGAGGCTGTGCACTAAAAAGAGTGGAAAAGTCAGGAAGGCAACCTTTTATAAAGATGTGAGTTATGACATTGCTTTTCTTATAGTTTATTCTTTACTTTACATTTCCGAAATTAAAGTAGGGGGTGTACTTTTCCTCTCAGCTAGCACTTGGTGAGCATCGTGGTAGAGCTCCCCTGCTTGATGCTCCTCAGGCAGCAGGCACCAATGTTTTAAGGCTGGGGTAGCCTGAGACAAGCCCTGTCGACGTTTCTGGCTTTAGCTGTCTCCATGGGTGCCCCCTGTGAGGCTGCAGCATTACCTAGCATCTCTTTGGAGAGCTAGCATTTTTCAGTCCAACCAAAAAGCCTTCCAGGAGCTGGATTTCTCTGTAGGACACTAATTAAAAAAAAAGCAGTAGGAAAATCAGTTTGGGGGTCTTTAGGTTTCTTAACACTAGTTCCTATATTTTTTTGGAGCACATGTTGGCAATGAAACATAAGCATGCCAGGCTCAGCAGATCCAAGTTAGAGGATGCATCTCACTGCCTCTGTCTTCCCTGTTTGGTACTGGCTGTCCCTGGTTTGCCAATGAATGCAGTGGCTGCCCTTGCTCCTCTACTATGCTCCTTTGCAGGCAGCAGCATTTGGGGTGAAGTCTGTGCTCTGAGTGTCTTCACATCCCAGCCCAGCACCACTGCCTCTCCCTCACCACCAGATGCCTCTGGGCCAACCTTCCCCATCACTGCAGCCACCCGCCAGGCTGAAATCCTCCTGAGGAGGCCCCTGAACCCCCTGGGAAATCAGGTTGGCTCCTGAGGGCAGGAGGCACATGAAAAATTGTGGAGATGCCTCCTTCCCTTTGTACCTCCCACCTATCTCAAAACTTCTTGGAGTTTCTGTAGCCCCACAACAGCTATCTGAGCCCTCTCAGGCTAGTCCTCTGTCAAAAGTATCTTGTGAAACTTTGCTGACCCTTCTCAGGGATCATACCTGGGGCCCAGTTATGCCACTCCTGCAGAATTTCTTTTTTGGTATTGCAGATAAAAATTATTTTGCCCTCACCCTTGAGATGGCAACATATGGTTTTGCCCTGAGAAGCTCCAAGTAAGCTCTGTGCCATCATATAACCTGTGTTGGCATCCCTATATTTCCTAGGGTCTTAAACATGCCCATGCCTAGAGCTCTACTCTGGTGGGTATTCTGCCTGATAGAGCTTTACTTTGAGTCCACTTTTACTCCTTCAGGACGTATGACAAAGCCATTTGCAAACCTTCTAAAAGCAATATTCCTTAGCTATTATGAGAAAAATACAGATCTAAATTGACCACAGAACATGTCTACACAAACAATAAACTCTTTGTAAAGATTTTTTTTTTATCCCACTTGAACGATTTTGGGCTTGTGATCAAAATCTTGAAGAAACCCTTGTTCTCTTCTGTCTCTTCTTTCCCATACATGTTTTCCTTTCTAGAACATGAATCCCCTTTTCACTAGCAGAACTATAGCTGTTATTCTGTAATTATTCATATTTCATGAATAACTCTCATGATAAATGAAGATTTCTGAGAAAATGTCTAATAACCATTCATTTCAGGGTCTATGGTATCCATCCATCCTGGAGGACTGGCATGAAGGATACCCATTACCACAGTATTGGATAGCCTTTCATTTTATAAATGTGTTAGGGTTGAAGGAATGAATTCTCAATGTGGACTAGAACAGAAATAAGATTTCAAAGAGATCCATTTAAAAATTGTTATTATGGCAGTGTATTTCCATGGAAGTATTACAATAGTCTCATTAGGTTAAGCTTTGTTTTCTCTGTCATTGCTTCCGCTTCAGCCTCAAAAGGTTATCCTTTTCATTTTGCCATTCTGTTCTTAGCAGCTGCTATTGGTTAACAAATACTTTTATCCATTATGTAACCTCTTTGCAGATCTTATTTTATTTCTCTGTGAGGGAGAAGAGTGATAGAAATTGAGTGTGAAGAAAGGCAGAGAGCATGTGGGAGCTGGCTTGTGCTTGCAAGGACAACTAAGTCTAACAGCATCATCAGATTATTGAATAAAGCACTATAGGTTTAGGGAACTGAAATGCATCCTCATCATGTGTCAGAAGTATGGTTGGCTGCTCTGTTTTAATAAAAAAACTATCCTCAAGATAGAACTTCAAATTTGCCATCAAAGCTTATCATGACTTATTTTAGCCTGTGTTGATTTCTGCCACCTTAGGAGTAGGCTCAATAAGGACTCTATAAAGTGTAGACATCAGTGTCTGAACTACCCTGCAACTCTTAAGGCATGTTAATTCCCAAATTAAGCCATCTTTAGCAGGCTGCTCAATGGAGCAGTGATTTCAACAGTGAGCGATCTACATTAAGATCTGGCCAGAAATAGGTTTTGGTTTTGAGTAGAAGTGTGTCCAATGAATACAATCACCTCAAATGTGTTTAAAATGAGTACATTTGTACACAGTTAAAATGCTTTGCATCAGTTGCAGTACACTTAACACTTCTGGATTTTATACTTCACAATTATTGAGTCCAGATTTACTCCAAGGCTTGGATCTTGCAGAACAGGCTTAGTAAATAGCAGATATCCATGAGAAGACGATGATATTAACACCCACTGTGCACTTCTATAGGACACACCTGGCTAATGGGATAATAGTCCATATGATAAAGATGTTAGACAAGATAATGTACCATCTGCATTCAGCTCTATTGAATTTTTTTTTTTTCATTCTTTTCTTATTGTTGTTTGCCTTCCATAGGCTATGGAGTCAATTCAGCAAAATTAATCAACCTGTCCTAAGATAGAATAGCACAGCTCTCTGTTGAGTATAAAAATTGTGCCTTGTTGGAAGGGATGCAGGGGAAGTGCAAAGACTGCAGCATGCTGTTGAGCATCAGTGAATATTTGACAAGGTTTATTTGGCTAATCCTCCCTTTCCGTAAAACACTTTGGGAGTGGAAGGGCCAAGGGCAAACTTTATGCCAACATTGTCCTTCAAGTCTAAGCTAGAAATAGCCCACAAAGGGTTCCTGGAATTGAATTTTTGGTTTCAAGAGATCCCCAAAAGAAATTCAGCAACCCAAAATAATCAGTCTGTACCACTCCCCAGTTATGGGTGGATCTGTTTTGTTTCGTTCCTATTTAAATATTTCTTTAATGTATTCAGAATTCTTCTATAATTTTAAGATGCATACACCTGCACTGGAGCTGCAAAGGGATGCACGGTCAAAGACAATCTTCTGCTCTAGACGTGATTTTTAAGAGAAACATAGTGACTTTCTTTTCCCTTTGCAATGTGGAAGACCAGTCCAGAGTCAGGGGTGTTACCTTCTGCTTTGGGAATAATGCTTCAGTTTGTTCTTGGGTGATTGTCATATAAGCTCTATTATTCTATAACAAGATTTTGGCAAGTAGTCCCAATATGATTTTCTGAAATACGTGTACTAATGTGGATTTGACTGGAAAAATGGGGTCTGATCTCTACAATGTGGGAAGAAATGCTCAGAAAATAGGAAGAATGGTGTGGCAAACATAATTATCAGAGAAAACGTAACTGAGATTAGAGTCATTCTTGCATCAGCTGTTTTCTATCTGTTAAATGGTGATTTGTGATGGTATGGGAAATGCTCCTCGGACAATAGAATTGTTTTTCATAGAGTGAACTAAAAACATTCACTCAAACAGTTATTTTTCAATTGTTTTGCTACAAAGTAAATTGGAATTAAAAGCATTTAATTCTTTCATTCTCACCTTAGGAGAAATTTTTACTGTTATGCCTGAGTACACGGTCAGTTGGCTAGCCAAGGACAAATGGATGCAGCAGATTCCGGATTGCTCCAGTGTTGTGCAGAAACTACAGTTGGTCATTTCTCAGACTGCAGTTGATGAAGCCTTTCTATCTACTCGGTGCCTCTCTGTGAGGTATTTAAGGGTTTTACACCAGAAATGGGAAAAAGCCTGGAAGGCGAGATCATGGTCAGTTCTCAGTTGCATGGTTAGCTCTCACTTCTGCTTCACAGACAGACCAAACTTTTCATGTGCAATAGGCTGAGAAGAGAATGGGATTCAATAGCAGAGTGGTTAAAGCAACATCACAGTTAGGGGTCCTCCAGATCCTCCCAGGTGACTTTCCAACCTCTGCACTATGCGCTCTTGCTTTCTTTTTGGCTCAATGGACAGCAAACCCCATTCCTCAGGTATGAAGCCAAACAACAGAAATAGGCACAGGATGGGAGAGGAAACCAGTATTTCTGCATCCCATGAGAGCACTCTAAAGAAAGAGCTACTAGAGAAGCCAGCATGCAGCCACAGCCATGCTTCCTTTGGTACTCTCTTCTGAAAATACCTATGGACTAGGGCGTGAGGAAAAACTACGTGGGAAAATGTCTGCTTTGTGGATCTAGAGGAATTTAGTAGGTTCCTCACTACACTGATTGCAGTCAAGGCACCCTTCTTCAGCACCTCTGGGACTTGGCTCACAAAACAATTGCTGCAGATGTTATATCTCCAGAGAAGCAAATAAGAGGGAGTTGGAGTACATAAAACCTTGTAAAACAGTGCCTAAAGAAAAAGATAGGAGGTATTTAACATCATGATGTGATCACCACAGCCTGCAGTGTTTCAGTATTTTTTGGTGTTTTCAATGCCCATCCCAGGTATAAATAACCCCATAGACTTGTGCTCCCTCGGATCCAGAGAAGTAGCATGTTTGTCTGGCAGCCACCTAGGGTAGACTGCTGACAAGGTAGGCAGCTTCCCTGCTAAGCTTGTAAACAGTATCTTGTCCTTCTCCGGGGTTTGAGACTTTAGTAGGCTCTTTCTACTGCAGGTCATAAGTCCAGCACCCTCTTTCAAAGGTAGTACCCCATAACTTTCCTTTAAGGACTGTTGTCATGGTGCTGCTGTTTTCCTCTTTCCCTACATTTTCATGTCCCTCCTTAGCCTGAGCAGGTTCAGATTACATCCTCCGTCTTTCTGGAGAGTGCTCTGTGCATCAGACTGAAGGCTATGCCTGCCCAGCTGTAAATGGAATAAGGCAGAAAGAGGGGAAGAGAGAATTTACAATTTTAGGCAAGACAGACTGAATAAGAGATGGAAATGAATGAGATATATTGGACTTCGGAATCTGCTGGACTCTCTCAAGGTGGAGAATGAAAGCTACATTTTTTGCATTACTATGAAGATGAACAAGATATTGTTTCCTCTAATCCATTATGCTTACAGCACTTGAAAATTGCTGAGTTCTTATTCCCTTCTGTGAATAACTTCATGGAATACCTTCACAGAATATAACATCATGTTATGAAATCACCTGTAAAAAATGGTGCTAGATGTTCTAAAGATCAGTTGGAGTGATGAAGCTCTTAATGACATACAATTCAAGCTATATGAATTTGGGAGACTTTAATGTCTCTGTGGTTTTCTTCAGAATCATTGTTATCAAAACCAGAGAAATAGTTTTTTGTTTGTTAGTTTGCCATAGCTAACTCGTCATTTACAAAGTGGTCATACTTACAATACTTATCTGGGTTTTGGGGATGTTAAGCTGGTTTTGGTAGGCTTGCTTTTTTTTTTTTTTTTGAGCTTTTTGTTTTAATCAGAAAAGAATATGATTTTCTTCTGGTACAGCAACTGAAATTCTGACATGGAAGTCTTTAACATATGTATATGTATATGTATATGCAGAGTGCTAATGATGCTGTTGATAACTAATGTGTTTTCTCTTAATTCAGGCCTGTTTGAATTAACATTTAGTATTTGAAGGAAAATGTGACAAAAATTAGGAGAATAGGTGTGAACAGCATCTTTTTACCAAATACCATTTTTCACTTTCAATTGGTTACTACCTGTAAGAGGTATCCGAAAAAATTTCACGTGTTTTCAGAATACTGCATATGACCCTATTACAAAGAAGCTAGAGGTGATGACTTATTTATTCCTTAAAATATGTCCTGTGGAGGAGTGGCTGGATGAGTGTGTCTGTGACAGATGCAGTCCAGATCATTTGCTAGTGAGTAAAACCCAAAGGAGTGAAAGCTTGTGCTTTGGTCAGGGGAACAACCAAAGGTGATTCAGACAAAACTGGCTGAGAAAAAGATGCACACTAGGTTTCCTTTCTCTTTTTTCCTTCTTTTTCTCAGTTCCTTTTCTCACTTTTCTCCACATTGCCTTAATACTTGCTTCGCCCTTGTTCTGGACTGAGATGTCTCAGATAGCATAAAATTTATTCTCAAATACAGACAATTGCAGCAGATGTTGGGTAGGTCTGTGATGTTTGGGGGATTTGGATACAAAGCAGGGCAAACCCTTATCTAGGCATAACTAAGTCACTAAAATGCTTGGGAAGATCATTTCCATAGACAAGGCAATGGCAGGAGGGGAGCTGGTCCTTAATCTGAAACAATTCAGGGTTCCTTAAGGCAAACCAGGACTGGTCTGAAAAATGTGGTCACTGGGCTCAGATTACATTAAAATATAGTCTTTCTAGGGGAAAAAAAGAAGAAAGGAAAAGAAGAGAAAGGAAAGGAAAGGAAAGGAAAGGAAAGGAAAGGAAAGGAAAGGAAAGGAAAGGAAAGGAAAGGAAAGGAAAGGAAAGGAAAGGAAAGGAAAGGAAAGGAAAGGGAGAAAAGGAAAAGAAGAGAAGAGAAGAGAGAAAACAAAAGAAGAGAAGAGAAGAGAAGAGAAGAGAAGAGAAGAGAAGAGAAGAGAAGAGAAGAGAAGAGAAGAGAAGAGAAGAGAAAAGGAAAGGAAAGGAAAGGAAAGGAAAGGAAAGGAAAGGAAAGGAAAGGAAAGGAAAGGAAAGGAAAGGAAAGGAAAGGAAAGGAAAGGAAAGGAAAGGAAAGGAAAGGAAAAAGATCTGTAGCAGCTGGGTAACTAGGACAAAGGTTTATGACCGCACTAAAAAAAAATGTTTACTAGGTTCTGTTACTGGCCTCTAAGAAGAGAAAACACATTTGAAGCCATATTTGTACAGATAAAAGAGGCTTGTAAAAAAGTTAGAATACACTGATCAAGGGGAATTTTAATTACTCCTACACTGCCAGAAATCTGAACTTCAGAACTGAACTGAATCCTAGGGAAAGAAACAAGTTTGGAAAAAGAGACTGCTTACCCGTGAGTGCTTAAGAACAAGTGAGCATACTGCAAGTCAGAGACAAGATGGGTCTGCTCAGCAGGGAATAGCATAAAAATATTTTATGAAGTACACTTCAAGGGAAAGGAGCTCAGATGAAATGACTAGCATCTATGATTGTTTCATAGTAATAATTAAGAGATTTATAGTCAAAGCATGTGTGTGGTTAGAGTCCAGGATTACATCAATTTTTCCTTTCCTCCTTTTTTGATTTAATTTTGGAGAAGGTTCTAGAAGTCTGTTTTCAATTCTGTTTATCCTCTGCCTAGGGAAGACTGAATTTTGCTGCTTTAAACTCTGTTTGGTGACTGATGTTCTGAGCCATTTTAAGATGATATCCATCCAATATGAGAGCCTGCTTTTGTCATGCTATATACAGCTAGGCAGTGATCCATTAAGACATCTATTTCCCAGACACTTGATAAGAGTTCCACAGTACTGAATGTGTCCAACCCCAGGTAAAGAAACAGAAAGACAGATGATGCCAGGAAAATAAAAGATCTAAAGAAAAAAGGAAGACACAGCTGACCACATAACTTATCACTTGACCTGAAAAAGGAAAGTCAAAAGGTGTGAGGCAGCAGGTACCCCTTATATACTTTGGTTTTGCAAAATCCAGTTATTCTTGTAGAACTCTTAATCATTAGAATAGATATGCCAGATTTTCTTGTGCTTTTCAATCAGTCTTCTAAAGATATCTCTTTAGAAGAAATACAGTGGCAAAATTGTGAAGAAAGACAGTGTCTATAACTTTTCGGGAAATAGAGTTCTGCAATTATTTATTGTCTGTATTGTTAAAGGTAATGTTTAATCCTAACTTAAATAAGAGTTAATATTTCAAAACCACTTTTAAAAGTAATTGCAGATGCATGGATGTGTCTCTTTTACATTATTTCAAACATTTCAGACAAGAACCTTTTCCTGGCCATGGCACAATGTAACCCACTTGTCTTCCTAGCCTCCCTGTTCTCTGCTGCAGTTCAGGTGAACAAGGTGAAAGCCACATGGGGGACACAAGCAGATCCAAGTCTCCACTCAGTTATACATGTGCAAGGAGCTGCAGATTTCTGACCCTGAAATTCACCACACGGGGGCTGGTACTGGGCTTTTGCAATCCCATTTGCAGGATCTAAATTTCCAATGTGTGGTGGGTGGTGCAGCCCCTCCCAGGCCACATTGTGATGTCAGGACCAGCCAACATTGTGGTTTTGCACAATGAGTTGGAACAGCTCGATACTTTCTTATACTGGCTATGGTACAGTGAGTCAGGACAATTAGGCACCCCCTAAGTGCACCTGGAGCTCCTGTCACATGGATGCGTACCCGAGACTCCTGCTGCTTAGATCATGACTCAATACTGTGGTACCTGACAATAATTATGGCCAGAATGAGGTCATAATGACCAAAGTCAACCATCTTGTGAACCTATAAACAGCAGTCCCAAGTGATGCCCTTTGAACTCTCCCGGACTGCAGTGGCCTGCAACCAGCATCTCCCTCTGAGTGGGATGCCTCCCAGAGCTTGCAAATTCTCGAGTTTGCGAAAATTGGAGGCCTATCACCGAAAGCTGACAACGGGATCTGGGCTGATACCCTTCACTCCTTGAAGCTCAACCCTTTGCCCGTTGAGAAATGCTGAGACATTCAATGACAATATTTCACTGAACTCAAGGGGAATTTTTTGACAGGTATACCTCTGTTTATATATATATATATCTTTGTATCTGTGTGCGTGCATGTATGAATTAACCTAGACATATTGAATTAGTTTGTAAATGTTAAATTAATCAGTGATTAAGTGTTACTAAATCTTGTCATTTACCTCAAACTGTAAATGAACCTCAGACTGCTGCTACACACATAATCCCTTAGAAATAAACCATTGACCAAGTCTGGGACTAGGAGTAGATCCAGCCACACCTAAGCTCCAACAGGGATTTAGAAAGCACGGAGGTGTTCTCTAAACCTTGTGACTCAATGGGAGGGTCTTCCCTACCTTTCTGCATCCCCGATACTTGTACAAATCATGATAAATCAAATCTAACTCAATCTTTCTTTTTATGTTTAACCCTCACATTTTGGTGTTTTCAGTCTCTGTATGAATCATTCTAGTTTGATTTTGACTTGATTTTCCTTTGTATACTTCATAAGTAATAGAGTGAACACTGCCATCAAATGTTGTGAAGTCGTGCTTTTATAAATTCCTGTTAAACCATTTTTGCCAATACCTTTGATGGTGAATTTTTTAAGCAAGCCAAACCGCTCATATGTGACACAATTCAGTGTTAGCATGCCACAAAATTTTTACTTCCATAAATTTGCTTTTACCTTAAGTAGTTTTGTAAGAAACAGGTAAAAGGTCTTTCCTATTCAGAGCCACACTAATTCCACAGCTTCAGCATTGGAGCCTTTGTTCAAAAAAGGCTCTTGAGAAAAATTGTATCCATAATTCCCAGCCTCCATCAGCAAAGGCCTTCAAAGAAAAAAAGAAAAATCTTACAGTAACAGAGGTCCAGGATACTATCTTAGTATAACCAGCCTCCTGTTAACAAAACTGGCTTAAGTGGCAAAATTAGATCTTTAGAATTCTGGAGCATAAGAAACCTCAAACTGTGATAAACAAGAATTAGCAAGAAATGTCTTCACAGATTGAACAAGATCACATCCTGGGCAGATAGAAAGTGTACCAGACAGAAATACACTGGTTTTAGGACACTCCAATACTAAGGGAGTCATAGGCCATTCCCCAATGCTCTTTGTATCCCTCCCTTTGTGATTTCCCTTTAACCAACTTCAAGCTTAGGACAAACCCCTTTTACCATTAAAATCAATGGAAGTTTTATCAGGAGAGCTAATCTTGCCTTCAGGCTTTCATTTGATTTCTTTCTTTCTTTTTTTCTCCCTTATGTTTTGTCTCAAAGCACACAGTGCCAGTGCAACATCAGTCCATGCATTCAAAAGTATTCATTATATAGTCTGGTGGTATAGTTTTTAGAATTTAGAAACTATGAACATGAAGTTACTGTAGAAGTAAGCCAAAAAGAGAAAGGATCTATTGTGTGAAAATGTTTTCTACAGTAATTGCATTTTTATTTCTATTGCATCTCTAATCCGAGGATCTCAGGATACTTCTACTTCTGATAAACAAAGTGGAGTCATGACTATTGCTCTCTGACACATGGCAAATGTATTTTCATAATCAGATTCTACCAGGTATTGATAAGTCTTGAATTTGAACACAGGAAAGTAATCAAGGTGTGGAAAATATTCTATTTACTTACAGCAAGAGCCATTGTTTGGAAAGATACAAAAAAGATATAGGGGTGAAATAGCACAGAACTAAAGGCCTGTGAGTCCCAAAGAATGTGTTGAGCTTGGGTATGATCGATTGAGAGATCAATATGCCAAAGCTGCTCGTATGGAAGTTAGATTTAGATGTGGAATAAAATAAGGCATGGATCTGACTATTCTACTCACTGACCAACATGAATAAACACCCCAGTCCTGAGGATGTCGGTCTCAAGGATGTATTTTCACGTCTTTATTTATCATATGCAGTATTCTTTCCCCTTTGTGTTTCTCTCATACCATCAAAGGATGGTATAAGTGGATATCACTCACAGAACAGAATTTAAGAATAGAAGTAGCTCTTCCCTTTGCAAAGATTTTTTTGACAAGTTAAGGACTTTAATAGAAGTTGTCTCTGGAAAAAAATCTCTTTGTAGCTTTTGATCAATTTTTGTCTGCATAACTACACAATTCCAATCTCAAAATGCTGAAGGTTTTTCCTTGCTTCTAACCTTTTTTTGGTGAATTTTCTACATTTTTTCCATGGTAGCAGTGGTCCTAGATCTCTGTATTCAAAGCCTTCAGTGTTGTTTCACTGGCTGATGAGAAACGACATGGTTGCACTAACCTCTTTAATTCTTTGGTCCTATTTATTCCCCAAAAAGTAACACCAAAGCAAACAACTCTTCAGACTGGTTTTTTGGTGGCTATATGGTAGATTCAGGATTCATTAATTTTCTTTGTAATACTGGGCAAGGTTCTCTTCTTCCTGAAGAGCACCGAAGGAGATTAAAAATAATTATAAATTAAATACTTCATAAAATTATGAAGTATTGCAGTCACTCACATAGTGACCTGGATCATTCTTAAGGTATACCACAGATTTGCTGGGATTTTTATGGTTTTCTTTTTTTCAGTGAGAGCAATTCAGAATTGGTAATTTGTTGAGGGGCCTTGGGAAATTCATCTTTCTAATCCGTAAACTAGGCTAATATTGATCATCTTTCTCAGGAAGGGTTTTTTTTTCCAAAGACTTTAAAACATTTTTTCAGGCATGGCTGTAGAACATGGCTATATGTTAAACATTTCTTGTTTAACACAGAGGTTAAAAACATCTTAGTGGGATGCTGTTTATATTTAAAATGTTCCAGTCAGTAGGAATGTCCCTGGAGTGAACACTCTAGCGTAATTAGTCCAGGCTTGCTGTACTCCAGAAATACAGGCATGGCACTACAGTTGGTGTTATGCTGTCAGGAGAAGCAGTCTTCATAAAACAGCATGGAGATTTGGTGTCTGGAGTATAGAGATAGAAACAATTATTTTATCTTAACCAAATGATAACCCAAGTGTGTGATTTTCTACCAGAATGACAAAAGGAAGTCAAAAGATGAGACAAAGTACACCGAAAAGGTAAGAACTGTAAGTGAATGTGGAGGGCTAGGATATTAGAGGTATGAGAGGATGTATGATGTTGCAACACAAAAGAAATGAAGGATATGACTTCTGAAAAAAATCAGAAGTAACTCTTAATAAATAGACCAGTGAAGAGATAACAGTAGCTTGATCAATTTAGCAGAAATGTCTGTAGATATTTGAGTAGCAGGAACATCAAAAAGAGGGGAAAATATTAACAAAGAGAAAGGTGAAATTAAAATATTTTCTCCATGGTTACAGTAACATTAATTGGGCCATGGTCAGTAAAGAGGAAGGGATCATGAGTGTGCTTTACAACAGAGTACAAAAGGAAGAAGTACGTTTATTTGGCTTGATTGTGAACTACCCATTTATTGATACCTTGAGCCCTAGAGGGACTTTTTACGGTCCTAAGTGAGGCCCCCAATCTATCTACATAGAGCAAAAGGGACTTGAAAATGTGATCTACAGAGAATAACAGGCTGGCGTGGAAGTTGCCTAAACTGTTCAATAGGAAACACTAAGGACAAAAGACGGTCTTAAATCCTTGCATGTGGTGATATTCTGGGCACCTGACACTACAGAAAATTCAGAAATTTGAATCTGTGCTAAGGGTAAGCATGCAAGATCTTTTAAAATAGATTCTCAAATAATTGTAATTCAATATTTTTAAGGATCTAGTCCACAAATAGAAAATAGAAGCAACTTTGGAAGTTCTTGACTTAGCAGGGCTAATGACTCAAAGAATCATTCTCACTGCTGGGTACTGGTCAGATCTGCTTCTGACCCTGTACCGTGCTCCCATATTATCATAGGAGGGTGCAGACTATTATTTTATCCAGACCTAGAGAAATATGAAAAGTCAGTGCATCTTGAAAAACTAGGCAGAGGTTTGCATCTAAATATACCAAATATGTAGAGAGATAACACATTTATTTGAAGCAGGACTTCCACAAATGCAAATGGTATGAAATTGCATAGCTAGTTACTCAATTTTATAGAGCTGTAAGCTGTGGAAAAATGTAACAGAAAAGTTAATGGAAGCATTTAATAAAGGACAATGAGGAGGCACCATAAATCTAAGCAGGAACGGACATTAGAGAAATGTATGCAGCAGCTCATTCAGTACAGGAAGGATTCCTTAACTGCAGGACATTTAGCATAATGCTACTATGCATAAAATGGCTCAAACACATTCTAACAAATCACCAGCAAGTTTATTTTAACTTTCATTGCAAGACAGTTTTGAAAACTTTGGTAGGATTTGCAAGGATTCTGGGAGCCTAAAGTAGATGTTCTAGATGCACCTGTATCAGGATGGCAAGTGTCTGATTGCCCTTTGTAAAGTAAAAACCAGCAGTGGGAAAAGCTCATCTGTGATCTCTAGCTAATCATGAAGTGCTCCCTTGTATTTCCTTCACACATGAAGGATGTCTTTATTACTCTTGTTGCCTCCTCCATGCAGACATGTATTCTGCCTTCCTTGAAGAGAAGAAGAGGGAGGTGGCAGAGGGACATCTAACCCCAGTCATGCAGAAATCAAGCCCATGTGCTTTCCTAGATGAAGCTTCACTGACAGCTTTGAAAACTGATGATGGAAGCATAACCTTCTTAATGACAACCATTTACAATGTCAGGATACCTGTGCTATGAGGACGGAGAGCTTGGTTGCCGAAAAAACAAGGTCAGACAGTGTGCTGCTAGTCCTTTTGCCCATGGACTTCCATAACAAAGCTTTTAAGACCAGAACTTGGTTGCAAGATAGGGCATTTTCCTGTGTTTCCCCTTAGGTCACAAACACTTGCCCAGAAGATAGTTTGTACATGGGACCATTTCACCTGGAAGTATCTTTGCTTGAAGCTGAGGCCTTGCCTGTTGCTTCAGAAAGTTTTGGAGGAGATTATAGGGTCTTTATAACAAAATGTCCCTGCAGTAAGCTATTCTATTACCTGAGGGCCTAATTAGATTTTTCTTTATTCATCCTTGAAATGAGTAGCACTCCCTTTGACATATGCTGGTCTCACACCTGACTAGAAATTGAACTTGAACTTCTGAGTGTGATCCACAAATAATAATTGTATACATCAAGAATGAAGGAAATGTTTGTTACAAAAATCCACAGTATCTGCAATTTCATCCCTCCCCGTGTCTTTGTATGTACACACATATTCATGGACACACACATACACACACACTGAAAGAGGAGAGACCTCTTAAGTAACTTTCTGTAGTCATCTACCGCATGTTTCTGAGGTCTAACAATTGCCTAGGAAGGTATCTATAGAAGGTATCAACATGGTGCGTTACATAGCTGTTAAACAAAAGAAATACATCTAGGTAAATAGTAGTATAGGTCTGCTATAAGAGAACAGTATGTGCTGATGGAAAACCCTTCCTTTCAGATTTTAAAAATGGGTTATTTGTCACTATAAGATATAGCACTGATAATATTGGAAAGTCCATGTACACAAGTCGCTTTTCCTGTATGAAGTTGAATTGACTTCAGAGAAAATCAAAGAAAATAGGTCTGGACTGACCTCAAGAGGTCACTGGGTATATCCCTTGCCCCAAACCAGAAGAACCACACCTTAAATAGATTCTGCCTAACCTGCTCTCGAAAATTGCCAGTTGTAGAGGTTCTGTAACCTGTATGGACAATCTGCTCCAATGCTTAGTAACCCCTATGAGTAGGAAGTTTTTCTCAACATTTACAATAAGTTTCGCTTGCTATCGGGCAAGCCCATCGCTTTTTCTTTCCCCACTGCATACGAAAAAGAAGTTATGCCTTCCCTTTTTGCTGCTCTTTTTATATCTTCTCTCAGTTCTGCCATCTAAACCCAAACACAGTCATTTAAATCTTTCAGCTCAGACGACCATTTTGTTTGGGAAATGGCGAGTATGGCCTTCTTCACTGTCTTCCTCTGGATTTCCTTCAAATGGCCCATCAGGGTGGCCTTGGGCTTTTCATGACGGACTCCATTGTCTGCTCATGGCCCAACAGAATCGGCACTGAGCTCAGAGTAGATCAGCTCACCAAATCCAGGTCTTCTCCACATAGGTCCTGATTTTTATAGAAGTGGGTGTTTAGAACTATTCATCATCCTTTATGATAATGTCCTATGCATGTCAGATCATCCTGCTAACCCTTGGGGTGGGGGAGGGGGGAGAAGAGAAATCAGGTCAAATTAGGATGAGGCCTTTGTTTAAGCAGACATATAAAGAACAATTTGGAGGCATAGTAAATGCTTGTGGTAGCAAGTAGGTTTAAATTCAAAGTTATCACTGAAAAAGTGATCCTCCACCTTGTTTCTTCACACCACTGTAGTATTTTATGGCTAGAAGAAAGTATGTTATAAGGTACATCAAAGGATTTATTTTAAACTATAATGAAACATACAAAATAAATTATCCTATGAAGGTTAATTAATCACACTCAACATTTTTTGTTTAATCATGGTATCATTAGAGATTTCTTCTCAGTCAGCTAGATATTAATGATTGTTGCAAATATTTGATGACCTTTAGTAATCTGGGTTAGAGGTACAGATGTGAATAAGCAATTAATTGTTAAATAATATTTTTCAAATTGAAAACTATTTATCTAATATGCAAGAAACATCTTGTAATTTCAACATCAATGTACACTTTAGCATTGTTAGGTGACTTTTTTTTTTTTGCTAGTGGTTATCATATCCTTAAAGATGATATAGGATGTCTGAATACCTATGGCCAATGTTACAGCACAGTAAGAATGGAAACAATGACTGATATTGCTGAAGGACATTTGATCCTGAACACATGTAATTATGCCAAGGTACAACATAGGTTCAAAGGTTCAAAGCTTATCTGTTTGCTTATGTTACTCTTCAGAAGAAGAAATTAAATGATGGATGATGGAAGTATCAGTGAACTGGAAACTTGTTTGTTGATATTATGTCAAACATTTATTTTGTAATGAAGGAACTGGATTTTCTAGCTATCTAAAATGGTACACCACCATCAAATCTTACCTGACAACAAGGAATTTGTCCCTGTGTTTTTAAACTGGGCACATTCTAAAACTGCTAGCTTTTGATTCAGAATATCCCAACTAAGATAGGGTAGTCAGTTCTTTTGAAGTCTTCCAACTGAAAGAGTTTATTTCTTTTCACTGCTCAAGATGAACTCATATTGTGTCATCATTCTTGGTTCAGCACTACAGTTTCAGACAAACTACACATCTACAATGTTAAGCTTTCCTCTTCGGGAAAAAAAATCAGATTTTTAAAGATGAAATATGCAGTGCACTTTTATTCTGGTCATAAAATTAAATGCCAGTATTTTTTTTCTCTTTTCCCTATATTATAAGGAGTGATATGTTCATTTTCTTGCCAAAAGAAGCATTATGTGCAGTAGACTAATCTGTTTTTAAAAATTACATACTTATCACCATTCTGCTTTAGAAGCTGTATGAACATTAAAGCTTTTATTATTTCTATTAGCAGAACACAGATAATGCGTTTCAGAAAAACTATTAGCCACCAAGTTTGGCTGACAGTTATACAGGTGATTGTAACTGTGTTGTGTATGTAAGAAGCAAATTCAGCTCTTCACAACAGGTATCTTTGACAATGGAGAAAACCATGTGACCACCCCACATATTTTCTACAGTGATGTAGGAAAATTGTACATAAGTGAAATAATTTCTGATTTTACATAAGTCACCAGGCATATTTGCAAGTGTATGTTATTTAGTGATCCAAACGAAACACACTGGAATGAGCCAGCATTTTTTATGAGTCAATCTTTTAATAAGGCATCAAAAAAACAAAGCAGCTTTTCATAGTTCTTCAAATTACTTCATAATCCTTTGGGGAAAAAATGATGCTGTGAATCTATTCCGAATATAAACATCCTCCTCATAATCAAGCTGTCTTGGCACATGTAGACAGAAGACACTTTGGAAATAAACACACAAGTTGGGAGAAAGATTGGAAGGAGCAAACTGAGTTATGATGTCCAGTTGCTGGTTATCTGAGATGACCATATTATATGCCTTTCCATAATACTTCCCATAAATTGTTCGAAACCTTGATCTTAAAATCACTATTTGTTCCCATCCACTATTTCTACGTGGAAAAGTACTTCAGTACTTCCCTTCTATCATGCATAGAAATTTTTCTCTAGCTGCCAGTCTAAATGCAATGCACACACGTTATTGATATTCACAGAAATGGCCCCATTAAGACAATTGCTTTTGGCTCCTAAATGATCCTGGCCACACTGTGTGTGTCTGGCTGAGCTGGCAGCAGTGTCATGACTTCATGAACAAAGTATCTTTCCACGCTGCAAAGGCCAGAAAAGGGTTGACAGTCTATTTGTTTGTTTGCCTGTCTCATACTATTTGTTTGTCTGACATCTGTGTGCATCTACAGAACTGTCAAGGTTCATGGAGGACAGATGTGTATGTATTTCCCATTTTTATTGTGGACCAGTCCCTGCCATAAGCTGCCTCTGAGACAAACTAGCTCTGAGCCAACAACCCTACTGCATGCTATTGCTTTAATGGCATGATTTAGCCCTCAAATATTTATTAAAAGAGAAATTTAAGAGTTTAAACAGTAACCGATATAATATATCAATAACTAAATTCAGCAACAAACTTTATGTTGCTGTAAGAGTTTTAACTTGTGGATTACCTGAATTTACCTTCAAAGTTTCATTGTTCTATCTGTTTGTCTAGCAATTGTCTTTTACCTTGTGAATAGCAGTGAAATGAACATTTTGGGGTATTGAAAGAGGTCTTTGTGTGTATTTTTGTGGTATATCTGCGTGTCTTTTTTTGACCCCAAATGGCTGCTCAGTTCTTTTTGTAGTGTTTATGTATTGCTCTTTGCTATTAGCATTTGAAGATTTTTCAGCATTAACTTTTAAATGGAATCATAGGTCATTTACCTTAGAATGCAACCTGATAAGTAATCAATTGTAGCATCACTTTATTGATGGTGTTTTGAAAGTCTTCCAGAAAAACTCTTTGCCTTGTTCTGTAGTTCACTCTGATTGGATTGATTTATGCTAAAGATTTTTCCTTGGATTCCACAAAAGCTGCATTTTAGTGGTTGGCATCTTACTCTCCTCCATTGGCAGTATAATAAAAAAAGGATAATGTTGCTTATGAAAATACTACAGCCATTAGCACAATTTAATTATTCAGATAAGTACAATGGAGCCATTAATAAGACACAGTAATGACGTCAAACACCACCCACAAAATGGGAATGTTCAGTTATATTCCCATGCAGATTTAACAGACTGAAGCCTTGTTTGTGATAAGAAAGAAAAATATTGAACACAACAACAGCTTAATTGCGAAGCCAAAGTGATTTCAAATTAAGACAGTCAATCTAATTTGTGAAACAGGGCAACACAGTAAAATATTTTATTCTTCTTGAATTATTTTCTAAGAAACTTCTATTAATCCCAGAGCAGAAAAATTTCCAGAGGCAAGACAGACCTTGATTAGCCTCAGGTTAAGGTTTCCTGCTTTTGAGGATGAATACCAATGAACTCTCAAAAAAAGAATTAAAATAATCAAAATGCCAAAGCAAAAGTATGCAGGATAGCTGCAAATCATTCATTAGGATAACAGTACTATTGTATTTAAAAACCTGGAGACACCTTTGGGGAGATGAACCTGTGTCAGATGTGAAAAGAAGCAAAACTGTTAAATATTTTCAAGTATTTAATGAAACCTCTCATCTGAAACAGGCTTGCTAAATTATTTATTGAAAATCTAATTAGTAAGTGTAGCTCTTAGAGCTTAGATTTACTCTTTCTGAAGTGACCCATATATATCTCATACAACAGGATATCAGAAGAATTCCAAAGATTGCAGAAATTGCTAGGAGGTATTAAAGTAGCAATTTCATCTGTCCATGTAATAACAACTGCATAATTTTTCTCTCATTTACATTATGGGGAAAGCAATAAATTTTGTATGTTAAGAGACCAAAAAAATCTAATTTCTCCTGTTCCATGAAAGCTCAGGCTTTTGCAATTCATGAGGGACAAAATGCCTCCAAGAAACCAATACTAGACATGATTTCATCCTCTATTTACCAACATTTTGACATCAAGTAATGTTTTTCTGATTATAATTTGTTGGCAGAAGTTTTTCACTTTCTGAATTCATGCACACAAATATGGCAATGTATAGCTTTTACTGGTGATGGACTCAGTCTTCTAAAAGGTACTGTGGTGTATGCAATGCCAGTAAGGGGGAAAGTAAAACCATTATTAGTCATTATACCTGGAACCATCTGGTTTTGCTTGGTAGAGGATTAGAACTGGGATTAAAGAAGATTATTTTCCTCATGAAAACTGGACTTGATATGTTGCCTTTTCCATTCTCTTTTCTTACTTCCTGGGAAAAAATGGTTTTATGCATATGTGCGTGTACATATGTGTTTGTGTGTGAGAAGGAGAGAAAGGGAGGAAAAAAGTATAAAAACTACTAATTAGTTGGAAGAAAGTTACTTGTCAGAAGTGAGTTCTGGGAAAGAATCTGAAAAAGCTGAAAAAGTTAAAAGAGCTTAAGTGGTCAACCAGAGGTTTTTTTCTATATTCCAGTGGATGCATCATTTAAGGCATTAATTACCAGTGAGAGAATGAGACAATAGGAAGAGAATAATGACTGATCATGATTAAAACACTGAGTCACAGTCAAGCATCATTAACACTGGCAGGTTACTCATTCAAGAAAATATTGAATTTCCAAGATATCTAGAGAGGCAGTGACATTATTTACAAAAGACTTTTTTTTTTTTTTTTCCATTAGAAGTTCACATATTATGATATAACGTCTTCCCTTAGTAAACTCCACATGTTTCACAGTGATTTTTCTTTGAAAAAAGAAATACGTAATGAAGAAAATAAAACCCTCAAACAATCTGAACTGGATTTTCCCCACAGCTAGAGGAAGTGCTTTCACCAGACCAGATTAAAATATTGTAAAGAAAGATTCAGCAGTTTAAATATGTAAATAGTTACATCTCTCAAAGACTATAAACCCAAGAGTTTTGAAACATAAACTCCATTGGAGCTGTGAGGGGAGATCCAGGTTGGGGTCTCAGGTCTCCGTGGTCCCTCAGGGAGACCCGGGGTCCTGGGTAGAACACACTGCAGCATTTTGAAATTGGGCAGCATCTGCAAGAGGTCATTTCAGAGGGAAGGTAGCTGGGAATAAGAACAGGGAATGGCCTATGTCCCTTGTCTTCACAGCCTGTGTAATACAGGTCTCCTTAGGTATTAGCATCTCATAATCCCCAGCATTACTAAATGGGGGGTGGGATACCTAATGCAGGGTGATTGGAAAAGGAAAATAGTTCCCAGTCCTCCAGCACCTTACCCCTTTTTGTGCTTGCACGCAGCTATTCACAGCCTGTCCTCCCACCTCTCAGGAAAGAAGCAGAGATGTCCATCTTTTTGGAGCCCACCCCTGAGCATGGCTGGATTGAGAAGGGTATGGTGCACATGCTACTGCGATACAGAAATACGGACAGAAAAAGACAGACAGCTCCTGCAGCACTTAGGGGAAATATAACTGTGTCAGAATCTAGAAATAGACTTTAGATGGAAATATATATATACTTTTAAAGGCCAGATTGGAAAAGATCAACAGAGTAAAGATGTATTCTCCACATGCTAATGCCAATGGGCTGTGCTACAGACCAGCATTTGCTTTTATTTCCCTGTTGTTAGCTATTGCAGGTGTTCTCTTATGCCTGCATTTTCATATCCTGCCTTTAATACCATTTATCTGGTTTTATCTCATTTTTTTTTTTATATTAATCCCAGGAAATGCATTAACTGCCCTGCTGGTTTAATATTTCCTCTTATCTTCAGGAAGATAGTTTTCAATATTTTGTGCAAAGATTAAAACATTCAGTCAAAGTGCTTGCCTTTCTCATATTTATTAAAGGACAATATTTATCTCGCCTGTACAGTGCTAGCAGTTTTTCTTAGAAATACATCTTCCATTTGGGAAATCTTAACCTCTAATGCAATAAATGCACCACAGCCACCACAAAACATAAGCAAGACAGACAGATGCCAAGTGAGGGAAAACTGTAAGAAGCCAGGTATTGTTTTTATCTTATGGGGACAGACTGTGGTTATTAACAGCTTCTAAATCCCACTAAAAGCTCTTTATGCCCAGTTAGTTACAGTACAGGTCTCTTTCCATTCTCTCCAGAAATGTAGTAAACCAGATAGGAAGGGATTCATTCTTCCATGTGCTGGGGAAATGTAAGCAAGAAAGCGAGAGGGCTGATGGTTATTAGCAAAAGTATTGCCATTTAAGAATTCAAGAGGCTCTCTGAGGAGCTGAACCTGTGTCAAATGTGAAAGGAAAGGGTTTCATGAAATAATTTCATCCCTATAATGAAATCGCTGACATGAAATCTCCCAGTTACTGAATTATTTAGAAGAGGGAAAAGTAGTAAGTAAATTTGTCTCTCAGAGTCTGCTTTTGCCTCTCCTAAAATAATTGCTTCTGTATTTTCTGCTTGCATATTTTTCTCTGGAGGCTTCTTATACCCACAAATTTCAGGTGGACTTCCACCCAGTATAGGCTTTTAACAGTTTCTTTTATGAAGTAAATCATACAGTAGGAAATAGTGAAGATAGCTAACATTAAACTTGGGATGCAATGTCCAGTAGCAGCAACCACAGAATTTTTTGGACATGTATGTTTTATGTGAAGGAGACCTGTAAGGAGTTCTCATATTGACCAGTGTGGGTGTCTCAGCCAAAGTCCTCCCCCCCCTCTTTGAACTCACACAGGCCAAGTGGAACTTGCTAAAGGTCTTTCAAACAAGAGGTAAAGTCCAAGTCCTGACTAGAGTGGACTGAAATGTCAGAGTACAGTTCACGCTCTTAAATGTCTGTTTGTTTTTTGAATGCTTCTTTCACTTAGTCAGATTTTATCTGAGTGTGGTTTGCAAGTTTAATTTCTTTGTGGAGATTTGGTTATAGCTCAGGCACAGCCTGCAGAAGGAATTTTCTCTGGGTTTGGGAACTGACCTCACTGCAGGCTCACATGTTTAAGTTCAGCTGCTTTCCAGAATTTACCTAGTTTGATCAGGACAATGGCAAAACATCTGTTACTGCAAGAGTCCTTTTACTCTTAAGGTAAAACTAAGGTTAACAATCACTTCTGATAATACATTTTTGCAAACAGATACTGATTGGGCATTTTCCTTTTGTTTGTGTTCAAACATCAGTGTTTATGACTCATTCGATTCTTCGCAATTTTCCTTCATGCCATTATGCTAACACATTTCTTCAGTGAGCTACTGCAGACAAATCTTTTCTAATATGGTCTTCCATCTCCTGTGCAACGTTAAAACTTTACACCTTCTCCTCTCAAACTCTCAACTTTTTCAATTCAAGCCCTAATTACTCATTTCAGCTGTCTGCTGGTTGGTACTCTGTAAAGTGAGATTGCACATCTAACTCATACAGTGTCATTTCTTTTCCCTAGTGGTTATCCACAGAATTTTCAATGAAACTACAACAAATAATGACCAATAAATGCTTCTGGAAATATAATGAAAATACAGCTATTTAAATGGGACTGAGTATTGACAGAAGATGAAAGTTAACTCTTGGCAGAATTCTGGCAGCCAGGGGGATTTTGCCTGGTATGAAGCCAGGTATTCAAAAGGAAACAATACACAGTCAAGGAAGATTGTAAAACATCAATGAACAAGCAGTTGTCATTTCCGATAAGTTAGATATCATAGCCGTATTAATTATAACAGTTAAAATTATTCATAATATGCATGTAATAACAAATTCCTTTGGTGTCATTTTTTTTCAAAGAAATAAACTTATTTTACAATGCTGTTCAGTTCAGTAAAGCAGACTAAATAATATACCCCTAGACTAACCAGAACATGTAGGATTAAAAATGGACTGCACATTTTCACTTTCTCAAATTACTCCTCTCTGAATAATTTGAAAGCAGTGTTGTCAGTTTTGGTCTTTGGATGTGTTTTATGTCTAAGACCTTGAGTTACTTATTAGTTTCAGAGGGAAATCCCAAACCAACAGATGCTTAGTTTAGTATGAAAAACCTTAAGGTTACTTGCTTTAAATGAGATACCATAAGATTACTGTAAATTTTTTATAAACAATACTGAGGGAATAACCAGCAATAGCATCTACCTTGTATCAGTCTGTTTTGCTCGTCTTTAGTATGCCCATTTTTTTCCTTCATCAATGTGTGTTAGTGATAAAAGCTGTTCCATATGATTACAGTGTGGGATGATCTTGTAGAAATGTTATGAAATAAGTAGGCTTCATCTGTCAGTGACAGTGGAGACCCATAAAGCCCATTTTATTTCTGAGACAGTAAGGACACTGGTTAACAATGCTAGAATCCATGATCAAACTTTTTATTCCATAGGATACTTATAAAGCCATGCTGTTAGTTTTATTCAGAGATGAAAATTTCATGGCTTAAACTATCTGACAAGTTGCTGGTTAAATTGCTACCTTAGAGCTGATACTGCAAAGACTTATGCATGTACTCAGGTTTAAGTGCAAGCATGGCTATGCTGGTTTCAAAAGGAGTATTATCAGGATTAGAGATGCATGTTTAGTGTGATGAAAAGGCCAAGGGGATTTTAATTCCCCCTTTGAAGCATCTTTCCACACCTGTTTCTTTAGATAAAGCTAGTGTTGATGAGAAAGAAAAAAAAAAAAAAAAAGTGTTTTTTTTTTTTATTATATGTATTCTCTTTAAACCAAAGAAAGAATGGTGTACAAAGAAGCATCCTGAAGAGGAGGCCACAGTGGAGTAAAAGGTTCACCATGAGATATGAGTAAGCTGAAAACAGTTCTATTGCTCAGCAGAAGGACTGATACGGAAAGTGAGATAGGCAGAGATTATAAAAAGGTAGCATTCTTTTCAATTAGCCTAGCCTGTAAATAAACTGCAGAAGTGCCTGTTGGAATTAGGACCAAAAATATGTCCAGTCTTTGGTTTAAAGGTTCAGTGATGGTTCTGCAATAGACTTTCAATCAGAAGTTAGGATTAAAAAAAAATATCTTTTCTTTAAATGGAGGTTTGTAAATTCAGAAAAATATTTTAGAATGGGACTGGATGTGGTGACCCAGATTGTCCTTCCAAGTCCTGTTTGGTTATGCAGCTACTGTTTTAAACAAATACTTACCCTCCCTCCAAATATTTCTTCTTTGTTCTGTTGAATTAAAGATAATTACCTAAGCACATGTCTTTAATTCACATGTCTTAGATGAGGGCTAGGCCATATATTAACTCTGAAAAGTCCTTAATAATTTAATGAAACTAAAAGGTTTTTGCGGAACTGGGACAATCAGGAAGCATTTCATCCTCAGGAGCATTGAAAATGATAATTTATGGAAAGGTTAAACTGCTACAGTTTTTCTCCTGTTATTTAGCTATTGTGTTGTGAAGATGAGAGAGAGTATTTACTGTTTCTTAACATCAGTGTGCAGCCTCACATCACCACTTGGCTTTCTTACAATATATCTGAGGTGGTGAAGATTGTTCAAGTAGGCCAGTCAATGCTTTGTGATTTACCATCTCTTTTACATCTAAGTGATATGCTGGGGTAATATAGCATAACAGCTGCCTCACACCCTGGTTTAATCATTATTTGATGATGCATGAAGTGATATTAACAAAAATTCAATATCTGCCTGCTTTCTCAGAGCACACTAAGTGGCTGGTGATTTTTAGCTCCTAGCTGAAATCCAGCAGGACACAAGTTCTTCTACTTTCCTTTTTCCCCTATGAACTAGATGTTTTTCAGATTCCCTGGTCTAAGAACTCTGTGGTTTGGGACATTGACATTGCCAGCTGCACATCTGATGTTAAGAAACAGTAAATACTGTTTCTTAACATCAGATGTGACTGGAAATGTCAATGTCCAATGATGTGACTGTCTAAAATGTAGACCTGTCTTAGTGTCTGAACTAGTGACCTAAGATTAATTTTTAATGAGTGAAAAGAAATATGCACTTGTAAAACAAGATTCGTCTCAGGCTAGAGCAGCTAAGATGAAACATGCCCTCAAACTACCTATATACCTATTTCATAGTGTTAATTACAAGGAGAACCTCTGGCAATGAGGTCAGAGGTAGAAATCTACAGTTTAGATATCTAAAGTGAGGTCAGTCTAAACCACACGTAACGTGTTTCTGGGGAGCTTAATACGTAGGTTGCCTCTCAGTTCCATCAGAATGACATCCCTAGATGTGGCTTCCAACTGGGTGCACAATCTTATTTCCAAGAGCTCTTGCTTTTTTCTTACCACCAAATGACATCAAACCTCATCTTATTCAAGGGACAGAACTTTTCTTCTGATTCTGGGACTTCTGTGAACACTTTGCAGTTTGTCTTTTTCAGATTTTTAGCTGTTCTTTTCTTACAGCTCAGAGTAGAGAGAGCTTCTACACACTGAGAACTAACAGCTGATAGACTGGAGGAAATTACAATTTCTGCTCCCATGTGTGTAACTGTGGCCCGCAAGGGCTTCCAAGAGATCACCGTCCCTCACCAGGAACTTCTGGAGCACCACCCACTTGTTTAAAAACTGTCTTCTGTTTGAGGCTGTGTCACGGTTCAACGATAGGCTAAGGTGCCTCTTTTTACTCATCATTGCACTTCACTTGAGTGTTTAGGGAAAGCCCTACCAAACTGTACAGACCAATGACGGTTCAGAAATTCTTCTTTCTGCTGCTTTCTGGCATGCTACCCTTTGCTTTTTGTGCTTGGACTTGCACAATTGACTGGGACGCCCCTGCAAACTGTGATCCAAACCTCCTCATGAGAGGCTTGGATAACTCTCTTGAAAACCACTGCTGACTTTGCTGCAGTGTCATTGCTCCCAAGAGGGTGGTAGTTAAAGTCTGCCATATGTTCCCATATCTCAGTCTAGATAAGCTTGGCTGCCCAGGACTTCTGTACAGCAGCAGTACTTTTGAAACCATCTTTCATATACTTGCTCACAGCAATTACATGGGGTTTTGGGGCACAAGTAGTACACTCATCACAAATGAAGAGGAAATCCTTTCTGTTTAGAGCCTCAAGTAAAAGTGAAGAATATAAGAAAAATGTTTCTCTAAGGACTGAAGTCCTCCTGGTGAAACCCTGCTTGTACTGATCATTAAAATGTATAAGAAGGTATCACATAGTCTTTGGTTGACATTATTCTGAAGCCTTTTCCATGATAATTGTAAAACGATTTGGAAAATTTCTTCGTCTATAGTCCCCACATTGTAAACCATTGTCACAGTCATCCCTAGCTGACACCCACAGTGTTATGCTAGGCAAGTTCATATATATCCATTAGCTGCATAGAGGACATATGGACAGAAGGCTTGTTATTTACCAAATTTTTGTGATTACTAAATCAGCAGGATTTAACAGAGAAAGAAAAACTGCTGAAACAAATCATAAGTGGTGCAATATTACATGTAACATTTTCTTGTACTTTATGTGTGAAACACACACACTGTCATTCTGGAGTTTGTTAGTGGATGATACCAAATTTGAATTTTTACAATAATTTAACAGGTTGTCTTATATATATATATCAACACCACAGAGCTGGGATGGCTGCTTAGTTGCTGTCTTCTCCTGGCATACTAACATCTCTAAAAGTAAACAGACTATATCCATGGTTTTACTGTTCATTATAGCCTAAACTAAACAATAATCACTCAGTGAGATTCAGAGGTTTAAAATCAGTGTTGTTATTCTCTTCAGTATTAATGCATTGCATCAGGCTCCACGACTGCTTGTATCAAATTTACATTTGTATGTTTATACCATAGCTCAGTAGTTAATACAGTTTCAGTCTATGATGCAGGACATCATTACTCAATGTTATTCTCTGATGTTTCACTGCTATTCCTCTGTACAACACACACAATATATGCTATAGCATTTCTAGAGGTAACGTAGTTTTATAGTTCCGTAAGCATTGTATTCTAGCCTAATACTTCTCCTTCAATTATTTTACTTTTCTGATATATTGTCTTTTGAACTTAGATTTCCAAGTCTTAATGACCTTTTTGTTGTAGTTATTCTGGTTTGAAAGGCTCTGCTATATTTAATGCAAGTGAAGAAAAATAATGGACATTCCTCTAATTGGAAAAAATATTATACCATTATTGAATAAACTCTTACAACGTCTTGCCAGAACACTGATGCAGGGGTCATTTGGATGACTAATGTTGTCTCTCAAAGATGCTGAGAGATTCAAGGGGTACATTTGATTCCAGAAAGGGTCTGCACCAAAGACCCCTCACCCAATTAGGAGAGCTGCATTGTTTCTGGTAAGAGGCAGCAATGTAAGTGGGGAATAAAAAGTAAGAACTTTACACTCTTGAAGAAAATAGAAAAAAAATAGAGATTTAGATACACCTGCCTTGTCAGTTCAACACAAAAGGGCAGGAGAACTGGAAACCTTCAAATGACAGTTTCTATTGACCAAAGCAATAGCATAATCTCATTAAAAGGAGTGGCATGGGAAGATGCAAAGCTGCCCAAGGGCTTCTAACTGTTCTGGTACTATTTGTTCACCCTTTATTTAACACCACCATTAGAAAGCCTAATGGACTGTTTATATCACACTATTAGACATATGGCAAGATCTTTAGTAATTGGAGTGTGATATATAGTAATGGGCTATTGTTTGCTCGGTGCTACCTACAATGAGGCCAGTGCTGAATACTTATTTATGGCATGTTCCAGATATAAAGGCACAGGAAATGGGGCTGCCAGAGATAAATGTTAGGGTAGGAACAGGCTTTCCTGAGGCCCTAGAAGCTGAAACATTAGCTGCTTGTTCATCTGGACTTTTTACACAGCACGGTGAGTTATTTGATAATATCAGCTTGAGGCTATGCTTAGATCATGTTCAGAAAACTGTCTGGAAGGCTATGCCAGACAGCAGTGCTATTAAATACATATTACAAATGCTCCAACAAATTAGGTAATTAATTACAATTAATTTCTATAGGAAAGGCCATTTGATATTACTATTCTTCTTATGGTAGATTAGGTTTGATGATATTGTATTATGATATTCTTTCAGAGCCATTAAGACCTACTACTGACTTTGGAGAAAACATACTTAAAAGCAGGGGTTTTTTTATCATGTTTCAAATACATTTCTGAAGTGGTAAAGACATCAGCAATTTTAAATTTGCTTTTGCTTCTTCTGGAAAATAAATAGCAAATTTGCATGACTGAAAGTAAATCAATAAAAT
Organism: Astur gentilis; assembly: GCF_929443795.1. Taxonomy (NCBI): domain Eukaryota; kingdom Metazoa; phylum Chordata; class Aves; order Accipitriformes; family Accipitridae; genus Astur; species Astur gentilis. Next base: position 22,671,615 of record NC_064881.1, on the reverse strand, counting down.
TCTTGGAGGGGAATTTGAAAAGAAGAAGAAAGCACTCTCCCCACTCCACAATCCCCATTTTTATCAGGCTAGCGTTTGTGCATCTCTTGAGAATGAACACATTACAGATTTAACTGGCCATTTATTTTTGCTGTAGCAATGTAATGCTAACCAAAAAAATAAGGTCATCTAACCACCACAGCTAGCTATAATTATAAATTCTCCAACAGTAGTTAATATTTGTTTTCTGGCTTTTGTAATGAATTCAAATAATGATGTCTACATAGGAGAACAAAATCCCATAAGAGCTTGATTGTGTTCTTGATACCTGTCTCGGTGCTGGGGAGCTATGGGACTGTGTCTCTGCAGGAGAAGATCTGGGGCTGTTTCTTCTGCAGAGTAGAAAAGCAGTTCCTCTGGGTTGCCAGCATTGCTGGCTGGCGAGTTAGAAACCAGACCCTGACAGAGGAACAGCCCCTACTTTTTCTTCTTAAATAAGTTGATGACATTTCCTATCTGCTGAGAAACAAAGCAAAAGACTGTAGAATTTTGGTCATGTAATCTTCAAATTATTCTTAATACAACAAGGCAATACCTGTGCAGATCAATAGGTTGCCTTTGGATGCCATACTTTAGTGAGGGATACAACTTGGAGAATCTGATTCTTGTTTCAGAGCAATTTAATCTCAGTTCCCGCTGTAAGTTTTCAGCTGATAGACATTTAAGTCATAAATAATTAAAAGGTCATGTCTGACTACAAATTCCTGAAGTGTGGCATCTATAGGGATTTTGCTTAGGAATAAAGGGCAGCAAAGCAATGAAAATGATTCTCCTGAAAGTGAAAAATAGAGTCTTTCAGTAATCAATGGACAGGAGCAATCAATACCAAATTTAAAAAAGAAAAATCAATAGTACTCAAAACACATGGCTCCCCTTTTGCACAGGTTACCCTACTATAATGCTTTCTCATCCTGTGGCTTAGAAAATTCCAGTGTGTCCACATATAAATTATCTTCTATCAACAGGGTCCAATTCCTTTCTTCAGTCATATTATTAGGAGATTGTGGATATGGATTGTGAAAAAGATGGGAAAAAACACACACCATTGTCTCCATTTCTACTACAAATTATAAAGGAGGCCTCTTCAGTTTTTGGGGTTTTTTTTGTAGCAGTTATTCCATCCCTTCAAAATAGTATAGTACAAATGTTCTGCTGCTTAATACTTTTTTACTGAAATAGTGTCACAGTGGCATCAAAATACAAATTACTTATCAATGATATTGAAAGTAGTATAATGGAATGAAACATGTTAAATTGCTGGACAAAAAAGTAGCAGTGATAAAGTATAATTGGAGAAGGATCTCATAATGACAAATTACTGAGCAATAAAATATGATGAAAAGTATGATAATTCATAAAGAAGACAACTAGTCCCTACTGTATATAGGAAAAGAGAGAAATTGAAAGTAGAAATCAAAATAACCTGATTATTTCTCCTAAATCTTGACTTGTGTACAGGAATGTTTGCAGTGACTCTGTGTAACTGAGAGTTTCAGTAAGAACGTAGTCACATTTGCAACACAGTCCAATGGTCCTGAGCAAATGGAAATAACTCTGCAGGTTTTATGATCTTTCTTTGCTACAGTTCATCACCACAGTGAAAATTTCACTGTGGATCTAATTAACATGAACTGAGACTAATAAGATGGCTTAAAAAACAATTGCAATTGTGATATATCTTCCCCTCCATAAAGACATCATTGTGTGCATTTTTGCCTTTATAAACCATTCTAAAGCACTTACTGTTCTTGACAACTGAAGGGGCAGAAGGTGGACAATTTCTTGCACAGCTCATTACAACCACAATCACAAAAAACGAATCCAGATACCCACTACAGAGAGTGGTAGAATCAATCCATCCTAAGGTTAAACTAAAATCCAAACCAATTCAGTAAAGATTCACGCATAGGACAATTTGTTTTTATCAGCATGGTTGTCTTCCCAGTGAAACATCTGGTAAAGCATATGTTGCATCAAGGTAAAAAACTTCTCAACCTTCTAGATAAACTGTTCTTAGAAATATAGTGCTTATCAGGGTAAAATGCATCAATTATTTGTAAAAGTGTACAGTTGTCATAAGGAACCTCCAGGAGAGATTTAGAAATTCATTTCCAATCTCCGAAATGAAACCAGGAACTGAAAATGCTCATAAGTATTTTCAAAAGAAGGCATCTATTCAGAAAAGTGTCATTTGATAAGTAGAATAAGTAATGGACCTAAACATTTTGATACACACTTTGCAGCATATATCTAAAGAGCAGAAGTACAGAAAAGAATGGCGAGGTTCAAGGAAGTGCATGAAACTGCGGTATTAAAATGTGAGAAGCCTTTTCAAGGATTTGTATTTGATTAATGTGAAAAACTTCCTCAAAAGCCCTGTGCAGATACCTGCTAGGCCACCCTTACTGTAAACATTCATCTACCTGCTGATTCATTAGTATTTTTATTCTGCCCATTCCTCTTCTGGCGTTTAACCATGCTATATTTCAATTTGCAATTGTTAAAGGCAGCTATTAATAATGGATTCCTTCTTTCCTCTGCCTTTATTCTGTCTCACCTTTTAAGGTGTCATTTCTCTAAGAGTCTGGCTTTTACTGCATGTTCAACACTTTGGATTCCTTTTTGGTTTTGGGTGCTTTCTTCAGTGTGTGATAACTTTAGAGCAGATAGTTATATGCTTGTCAGTACAAGGCAGCCTACCTACCTGTGATATTGCCCTCTCTTAATGACCAAGCTCCTCTCATGCCTTGCATTTGGCCGGGGCATGTCTGACAACAGAAACAAGTGCGTCTGTTTCGCAGTTCACAACTACATGATAACCCTATGCTCTCATCGTGTAGCAATTTAGCTGTTCCTTCTTGAAACTGAGGGAAGAAATTTTCTAGCTGCACCAAATTTTTGTTGAGTGGTAGTCCAAATGTGAGAGTGATGATGTGGTTTTGGGGATAGAATGCTCCTGATTCTTCTTCAGGCGTTGTGTTGCCTCTTCTCTTAGAGAAGCTGAGATTTTGTGCCAGAAGTCACAAGAAGTTTTGGAGATAGTTCTGGACCAAATGGAAGGAGCGAATTGTACTTATGCAGGAAATAACAAACCCAACAACAGAATGGGGTAATGTACGCCTGGAAGTATGACTGATATTAATGACAGCACCTAATCAGACCACAGCTAGAACCTACCTGAAGTCATGTTTCCATGCTGGCCACTGAAGATGTCCTCCTGCCACTTCTTCTGTAGCAAGTACACTGGTCCAAAGATTAGTATGGAGACATAACTTTCAGTGTCTTCTGTGGGCTACTACTTTGTATGTCCTCCTCATTACCTGCCTTAGGCTTCCTTAGCCACTATTCAGTAAGTAATGACAGATTTACAAGAGTTAACAGGCTGTGACTGTAATGTTCCCTCAGTGATGGCTGTAGTTGCCAACATTCTTCATGCTTTTCCTGCAATCAGGGTGTTGTACTCTTTCCATAACTGCACCTTACTATTATTATTCCCATCTTTGCCACCCCAAAATAGGACAACTGCAATGGACTTTACACAGACTCAATTACTGACGCACCTGGAAACGGTCCAGATTATACTCTTATGAGAAGGAAGATTCCAGAGACACTTGATTACAAGTTCTTGTAAATGGGTAAGTAAAAGAAAATTGAAGAGCATGTATTCTAGGTACTGAATATTTATAACTGTATTAGACTGCAGTAGTGCATTCCCTCTAAAACATATAAGCCTATCATTAATGATTAAAGAAGTAATCCCTGTTTTCATTAAAAAGAGGCACATTTCCACTCTTCATTTTTCAAAGAAATGTTTGAAAATGTGAATCAAGCATAACAAATGGGATGTCACTTGCCTGAGTCCACAGAGACTGAAATAATAGCCCTGACATGGACAACAAGCCCCAGGCAGCTCAGTACAACATTAACTCCAAGACACACTTTTCAAGGAAATACGAGGGGAACTGTGTGCGAGTTCAGCAATGCAGAGTGCAGTGGGCCCTCCTCTTCCACACACCCAGGGCAATTCACTTGCTAAAGCTTCTGGGGCCTCTCTGTTGCCATCCCTACCTCTGTGGGATGAAATGCAACAGTTGTTGAGAAGAGATGGATGGCTTGCTGCCACAGTTGTCGAGAAAGCTGTCCCAGGGGGCTGTTCTTCTTCATCTGAGTGGCAGAGAGGGTTATGGCCTAGAGTTACAAGAACAAATATATACTTTTATCTCCAAACTATGTCAGAGTGCAGTACGTGTCTTTGTGGCTCTAAACAGAAAATTCTACCACACCCTAAGGCAGGAGAAGAAAGTCCAAAAGGCAAAGGAATCTGCATGACAAAACTGTTGCATTTACTGTTGATCAGGAGAATTGAGAAATACAGAAAAGCAACTATTTCGTAACGTGCCAGAGCTTACTAAGATACTTCTAAAGACAGTGTGCAAGGATTGCACCAAACCACATGGATAATAAATATATTCATTTCTATGGTTGCCTAAGCTCCAAATTCTTGTCTGAGCAGGGAGCACAAACTTCAAGCCTAGAACCTGGGATGGGAAATCACTAGAAGATAAAAAAAAATCTTTGACCAGTCTTAGATACATGAATTAGGACACCATATTTTTTTTTTCATTGCTTTAATTATAATCTGTTTACAATTATTATTTGTTTACATGTATGTGAACAATAGATTATTACTACCACTGTATTAAAAAATAGATAGAAGTATTATGGAAGACATACTCTGAAATAAGTGAATCACCCTGATATTTCAAAGCATCATAAACCCTAGGATTTAGATGAAAGAAAGGCAAGTTTAAAATTGTGTCCTATAGATCAAGAATGGTAGCAAGCACAGAATACTCTAAGAAATAGAATTGTGCAAAATAATAGATTTTTTTTTTTTTTTTTTTTTCTGCATCTGAAAAGTCTGAGTCCTATGTGCAGTGATTTTATGAGTGGAATTGGATGGGATAAGTAGTGGCCCGAAGATGATGTCGTCTGCAGCCAGGGCAAATTGGCAATGATGTCACAAGAGTAATATCTGCAATGAGTAGAACAGAACAGATTTTGTAGCAAAGAACAATGTGATCTATAGGTTTCATGGTGCTGACAACCTTGGACTAGACAGCAGGTTAGGTGCACATCGAAACTGGAATTCTTAACATGGAATTCTCTAGATCGAAGCACGTCGGTAGGAAAATGCTCACTTTCTGAGTCTAACTTGACCTGGGAGTAGTCTTAGGTGAGTAGTCCTCTCTCCTCTCTTTCTCTACATATAGTTGCTCACATTTTCCAGTATCCCAGGGGTTGCTGACTGTTTGGTAAGTGAGAAAGAAAATGTTTAGAAAGCTTCAAATTTAGTTTTTCAGGTTCAGAGATAATATACTCAGTAAAGGTCTGAATAAGTCTTTTATTTATTCTAGAAAAGGTTCCTCTCAGAGACTGAATTTGACTGTTTCTGCCATTGACATCCAGCATATTTATTGGTCCTCCTTCTGATCCCCAATTTATTTGTGCACATGAATTCTACACATAATGCATGTTAATGTGAGAATTATGCATAAAGTCTGTCCACAATTTACGTGATATCCTCCAACTGGGAGTAAAGCCTATTTATTCCCAATTGGATTGTAACAATGAAAGCGAGTCAAATAAACCACTCTGCAAAAAGTGGTGGTGACAAGTATGACATAGCAGACATATTTGCATGTTTATAGGGATCTTTTCTTCTTGCTTAAGAAGGTTTGAAATTTCTGGTTGCATGTACTCAGGACTGTATGAAATCTGCAGCATACTTCAGAGGCCAACAAGTTAGACCATAGCAACCACAAAACCAAATACCTCTCTCTGCCAAAGAAAGATGGAGACATACCACTAGATGTACAGTGTCCTGATGATGTTGTGCAGAATGCACCAGTGACAGTATGATGGGATTACATCTAGTGCTTGAGATGCAAGAGGAAAAGAGATTTGCCAGGAGAGGTTACACAGCTTATTTGACAAGAAAACCGAATGTTATCAACTAATTAATACTAATGCTCATTTATGAGCATACTGATAGGGTGTTTGACAGTAACTTTTGCTGAAATGCTGTAGAACAGGCTGCAGGAGAAGCTGTGAGAAAGATCTGAGTGAAATGGTGGGAATTCCAAGGAGATTGACTGATTGATTTTACATGCAATAAACTGTGCTGCTCCAGCTTGTAAAAAAAGAGAAAGTTGAACCCAGGGTGGATGCAAGGAATAAAATGCAATGGCCTGAGAAGTCTGCAACAAATTCCAAGAGTTGAGAGAGGAGAAAGGATGTACACAGGTTGGTCCCAGCTAAATGGATAAGTTCATATTTCTGCTAGTATTTTTGTAAGGAATACTCGGCATTTTTATACATTATTTATTTGCATCTGACAGAAAACGTCAAAAAGTTAGTTTTAAATGCTATGCTTAGAGTCAATACATTATTCAGTCTGGGTGTATTATATGTGTGGGTTGTATTTTCATTTTGGTTTTAATCTGCTTTTATCATCACTGGAGCTCCCAGTATTCACATACTTCTTCCTGGAAAAGCAAAACAGGCGTTTCCTTTTCTTTAGTATTTGGTTACCCCTATTTCTATGCTAAACCAGAGCAAAAGAAGACAGTTGTCTTAACCTCTTTAATGTGATTTTAAGTCATTGGAGCATACAGTTTTCTTCTGGGTAAGCCTTCTTCCTTGCTCAGCCATTTCACCTGTCGCCCTATAACAGCTTTTCCCAGTCTTCTGAAATCAGAGTCCGCTTCATGATAAAAAGGCCTGTGCACTTTAAAATGCAATTAAAATTCTCAAATATAGATCTAACATGCAGCCTAAATTGCATTTTTAAGAGAAATGTCACACTTCCATATTAAGCAAGGACCTGTTCTGAGTTTTATTTTGGGATTTGAAATGAATCCTTTTCAAGTTCAGCATAATATTACTGAATAATGGCCTTTTAAGTGTTTGTTATTGTACTTTCACCTAGCCATAGGCTCTTTAGATCTTGGTTACTCCTTAGTAAGTTTTGAATTTCCCAGTAGGTTTCTTGGTCTTAGCTCCTTGAATGGAAAAAAGGGGAAGGAAGATAAGGAATGGCACCTTCATTATAAACCTTCACTTCATTCTGAGAGTCCCTGTAAATCAATAATATAATAATACTTAATTTACACTGTTTGTAATAATTGCTCTCTTTCTGTAACTTCTCAATAAATATAATTAACATTTGCCATGGTAAGTCATGAAAAGCTCTCTGCATTAAATATGTTTATCAAAGGAGAGATGCAGAAGGAAAGGTGGTGCCTTTATGAAAGTAACACCCAATTAATAGCAAAAAATCAAAACTGTACAATTTTGCAGCTTTATTTCAATTGCATCATGCATGCAACAGGAAGAAGGTCATGTTGAATAAGCAAGAACACAGGAAAGGCCAGAAGTTGGGACCATCCCTTAAGACACTTTCAGTGAGCAATGGAAAGAATTCTTATTCATGGGGGAGAGGTGAAATCGGGCACATGGGAAGAGTGACCACAGTGACACATTGAGATGTTTCTTCCTGCGCTGGATTCAAAGGCCTCATGAATTTAATTCTGGCATATTGCACAGAGCAGGGGAGAAAAACTCTTTCATAAGTGTAGATCTGGTTTTCTTCTTAGCCTCAGAAATCTTCTGTCTTAGAGTGCATTATTTCATGCACTTCAGAAGACAATCAAAACAATTCCATGAAACAAAACTTCAGAAAGTCTCTCATTTATCATTTTGAAACGTGACAATAAATTTTAAGCAAAGTTATTCAAGTGGCTCTCTGTTTCCTGGTGGTGGGGGTCTTAAATATTAATGGCTATGCTGCACTTTTTGATTGATATTTAATCAGCAGAGGACATTTTCTTGGAGCCGTAAGTTAGTCATCTGTGCTTTTGGCTATCATGAGTCATATTTTCATAGCAATTCAATGGTAAGCTTTTTCTTTGAGGAATATGAATGCTATTCAAGCTTTTGCTTTTTCACTGTCTCTGCGGGGCTGTCTCGGGTATCCTGATGGCATCTGTTGTATTTACATTTTATTCAAGTAGAGGCAAACAAGTATCTTACTAGGGAATAATTCAGGGTCTATATGGAAAATCTCATGAAATTCATTGCATTTGCTTTTCCTGTCCTCTCCATGCACTAGAATTCTTGAGAGAACAGTTATAATGTCACAAATCTGCTGATTTAATTTGAGATCAGACAGCCAGCTTGTCATGTAAGTGTTGTACAACTGCCAACCAGACAGGAAAAAAATGGTTCTTAATTTGCTAGGAAATAATCTTGTAGTAAGTCAGCTTTATATTTGCTTTATGAGGAAGCCTGCATAGTAATCTATCATCTCTTTGCAGTTAACTGCTGTTTACTGTACTATGAAATTTGGACCTTGATCCAGTTTCAACTACAGATTCACTCAAACTTTGCAGGATGTTGCTTGGCCCACTGCTAAAATTGAGGGTCAATTGAAATTAATACTGTGCATGCCCTGCACACTACAAGGCAGCAATATTTTTATTTAGTGGTGTTATTTTCTAACTAACATGGCAGGTATATAGCATTCATAAGGGTTTTTTTCTGGCATGGAAAGTCATGAGAAATGTGACAAGGGTGAATTCAGGCCCTCACTTAGGTATTAGTTTCTGTTAACTTGCCCACAGAGGTCCAGTAAGGTGAAACGCCTGTTGCAGAGGTCACGCTCCTACCAAAGCACAATTAATGGGACTGGGAAATTGTATCAAAGTGAACATATGCAAACTTGAATGTGCAGAAACCTTAAGGAGTGAAAGAAATCAATCTTATTTCTATATAATGTCTTCTTGCTGTTATTGGCAGACTCTGGTTTCAGCTCTTCTTAATAAATGCAGCGCCTTCAACAGCTGAACTGCAAAACTGCATATCAAGTCCTTGAGGAGGTTTGTCTATCTTCAGTGATAAAATTCAGTTTTCATTATTCACCTATCTACTGAAATTACACACTTTTTTATCTTCTTTCCATGCAATAGTTAAATGCCTTCACATTATAAATATGAGTTGTAGAAGAAGAGTCTTTTGATAACTCCAAAGTGTTTTTCACTTGTGTATGAGTCAAGTAGATCTGGCCCACACTGGCCACAGCAAATTGTAGCATTCTGTATTACACAAGGGCCATGCTGCAAGAAAACACAAGAATTTTTGATAATCCAGAATATTTAGGCCCTATCTCCAGTTGAAACAGATCTATGCCTTCACAGATCAGTAAAGTTCAAAGTAGTTAAAGTTGGCTTGAGTTATCCATGCTGACTTCCACACTCTAAAAGCCCAAGTAATTGTTTTTGTATTTTGCAGGATAGAAGATACTGGATTCACCACATTACATCAGATAGGAGAGTGGTAATACAGCCTCATATCTCCATCTACTCAATGTACAGGCTAGAAAAGTCACCACTGCTTTTCCACACATTTCTCTGGCAGGGTCTTGGGATCCAAAATAGTCAGTGGTATTTTTGCATGCATTACGCAAACTGATTTTACTCTTACAAATACTTCTATCTTGCATTCATTTTACTGTCAACCTGGGTGTCTGTCCTATGTAACCCCTGTGTTTTTCAGGGTACTCTTGATTTCAGTTCAATAAGTGGGTTAGACAGAGGTCTGAGTTTCTCAAGCCTTTGTAGTAGCTCTAGCTCTAACTCTTCTCTAAGTAAAGCTACAAACAAACCATGCCATGTGAGTTCATTGCTGTACTGTGGGGATGTTTTCAGGTTTTCCCATGCCATAAACACAGATCTGTGTAGTGTCCAGTGACTGGGAGATAAGACAACCTTTCCAAACTCCTCATCTGCCATCTTAACTTTGAAAAACACAGTAACTCAGTAGGAGGAACTGCCAATAGGGAAACATTCATTAGGTCGTATCACAGCTAAGCGTACTCTGTAACTCCTTGATAGGTGTTTTGTCCTTTCAAAGCAGTGGAAAATGTCTTATGCTCTGCTTTTTTTCTTCATTTGATTTACTCCTTCTGTGCATTTGATACTCTTTCCCTTGCTTTCTCCGCTACCTGCAGAGGTGGCTTAGAGCTTCCCACCAGACTGGCCGAAAGGGAGGTGTGCTGCCTCACGGATCGGGATAGAGGTAGGAGCAGGCTCCCTGCTAAAGGAAGGGGAGGTATTTCTCCCACCTTGTCTCCATCCCTACACTTGTCACAGCTATAGGGCTTATATTCAACCTGATCTACAAACATGTGCTAGGTCATATTTCACAGTTCACTTTTTGCAGCCGAGGGAACTGCCAAGTCTTTGTTGTCAGAGGACTCAAGATGGACAGCCCGCCTCCCCAGGGACCCCTACCAACCAGCCAGCTATCCCCTGCCTGGGGACTACTTCTTTTTGCTTTTCAGTACCTGATTTTAATGTTATGTCAAAAAGCTTTTTAAGGTATTTTTGCTTCCTATGAAAGGTATCTTCTAAATTATTATTTCCTCCCCAAAACCTTCACTTTCCACATTGCAAGTTTCACAGCAAAGCCCCTATTTACCAAGAGCTTCTGTCTGCCCTATTTCCAGGCTCCAAGCATTAAATCCCACTTTGCATCTTGCCTTTACAAGAGCCAGGACTCCACCCCTTATCTCCTGCTCTGCACGCATTCCCTAGCTGCCTGTCTTGCCTCTCACTTTGCATATCCTACCCCATCATTTGGTCTCTCCAGGAGTGGTTGGATATGAGGAGAAGCTGGCAGCAGCAGACCTGCCTCCTCTTGGTGTAGCCTGCAGAGCACTCTGGTTCTGCTCCTCACATTTGCTGCATTCCCCAGGGAGGGTTTGGAGCCTTTAGCATGCTTTAATAACACACCTGGTCTTTAGTGTTCAGAAATGAGCACTGTGCAGCATCTGCAAGGGATTTTAAGATTGAATTGCTTTTAAAAACCTCTAATGGATAATTTGCTAGATAGTATAACACACTGTGCCCCCAAAGCAAGAGAAAAATCACCCTTTGGAATCTAGTTTTGTTTAAAAAAAATATTCTGAAGGTAAGCTCTGACTGGTTTCCATGGCTACCATCTACTGTACATCAGTATTTGCTGTGACCAGCATTCTAAATGGCCTAGGGTGATTCCTCAGTACACAGATTCTCACCTGTGACATATTGTGTGTCACATTATAGAAGTGGTTTCAGCTACTGACTCTGACGTTGAGATTTGCTGCTATAAAATATTGAATAAATTAAATTCCCGCAAAATATTATACTTGGAATGCTGTGCAGTCAGCTGAGCACCAAAGTTAGAAAATGCCACAGTAAAAAATGCGTATTCCCATCTGCCTTTCTTTTCAGTGTAGGTAATATAGTATATAGTTTTCTAATGACAGAACTAACAGCTATGATATGTGCTCAGAAAACGGTGCTGTAATAAAGTTTTCTTACAAAGTTGGGTATGCATATTTTCTCATGTTTTAATTAAAATGCAGACACTCTGATCATAATGGTTGAATCAATCTCTAGTGATCATTTCCCATAAAGTTCTGTCAAGCATAACATCTTCTAAAGACTGCTGTCAGTATCTAGATATTACATTTTGTCATAACACAGCTCTTCCCTTGGTGAGGCATGAATTGCTTTATTTCTTAGAGTCTGAATTATTAGAACCCTTGAACTTTATTAATTTTTTTTTCCATTGGCAATTGTTTTGAAATGAAAAAGCGAAGTGAGGGAGGGAGTCGTTAAGGTTTTCTAGTCCCCTGGTGAAAGACGCAGTCCAGCATGTTAGTCAACAGGCTTCCTTGTCCTCAGTTAAACGCTGGCTGAATAGTCGGTACACCTAATCAGTCCCGGTACAACCCTCTGGAGCAATGACATGAATTCAAGTTCGCATTTTTGCACATGTTCACAATTGTGCCTCTTTACAACTAGAAAAAGTAGATCTTTTTCCCCCAGCCTTACTATCTGTCCAGTTTTAAGGAGGTCTCTAGTGTACCTCTGGTATTTTACTGTGCTCACACAAGCAGAAAGAAGAGTCTTCTCAATGCTCACGGCTTTTTCTAAGTATCTGATCATTATGAATCCACTGGCGCTTCATTACAACAGGACCAAGTATAATAAATTTGCTCAGTATTCATAGAGGTGTCTGAGGCAAGTGCTGGGGAGTTATTTGGTATTGGGTGAGCATTAATAAGAAAATTATTTAGATGAAATATTGCACAGTAATGAACTCTATATTAGGCAAATCAGGTGTTAATATTAACAACATGCTTTTTTAATATTAATATCTGCAATAACCTGCCTCATTTCTTTTTCAGCCATGAAGATATTTCCCATCATGAAAACATCACATTTACATCTCTTTGACCTTTCTATGTCAATTAGTTTTCCCTCTTTTTCTCTTACGAAGTTGTATACGACGCTTCCAGTTTGTCAGAAAATGGGCATCAATGTAATCTTAAATGGCTTGCAGAAGGTTTTACTAGTGACTGTTTGGACACACAGGGCATTCTTAGAAGATGTTTGTCTTCAGTCTTTAATATCGCAATACTATTAGGTTCCCTGTGCCCGTAGTCATGGGTTGAATAAAGGAATACCTTTAAATAGTTCCCTCTTTTCTATCGCATGCTAAATTCCTCGCTCCTGAAGTGTATTTGTGATGTGCAACACCCAAGTCGTTCCATACACAAAAGAACTAATAAGAATATGTTAAACCTATCTAGCGGGCAAATGATAAAATCAGTAATTACATTAATGACACTTAAGGGATGGTAATTCTGAATATTTAAAATCAGAGGTCTCTGCAAATGAGTAAAATGGGATAAAAGGTGAGTAGAGATTTAAATCATGACCAGCATCATGTTTTCGCTGCCAGTGCTGACTCCTGAGGGCCCCAAGCAGAGGCTAAGGCATGTGTGTCCTGTTCCTTCTACCCACATGCTTCTTAACTTGAACTTCTACCCAGCATCACCGCTGCAGGGGCTGTATTACTTGTGATCCTCTGTCTGGCTAGTACACTACAGTGTAAAAAAACTTTGGAGGTAAAAGGGAACAAAAAAAGGTTAGTTACCTCGTCAAGGGAAACCACGTGTGAGAGGCTGGATTGCTGTCACTGCCTTCTCCCACTAAAGGCATACAGAAAAAATCTTCATGAAAAAGAAACCCAGTCTTCCTGAGAAAGATTTAACATAGTTAAACTCATTGAGAGGAAATAAGTTGAAGTTTTGTTAAAAATCACAGGGATCACTTGAGGGCTACAAGCTGTCAGATGTAATGACTATGAGTGAACATGTTTGCCCAGAGCCTGTAAAACCTTGGTAGAAGATTTTGCTCTTATTTACTGTACGGTTCCAGACAGTTGCAATTCATCCAGGCCAGCATTTTTGACAGGCAGCCAGATACCTTCACACTTCCACTCTGAGAGGCTTCAGAGCTGAATGCTAAGCAGTGAGCATCATCACTTTGCAATGCATTTGACACTAACATCCCCAGTGAAACCATGCAGCTTTGAATAAGAATAAAGTAGTAGACAGGGATGTGGAGAACAGCTCAGTTAATTGCTTTGATCAAGAAAGAATCTATTTACTTACAGGGACAGTTGCAAAGTCTGACACAGTAGTGGAGGTGGGAAATTGCCTTTATTTTATTACAGGCACACCGACAGTGCGTGACCCTAGCAGGGTGGCACGTACCTGTGACTGAAGTTTTTGTAGCAGTCAGAGCTAAATGTGACCTAGACTTGTTTGCCAAGATGGATTTATCAACCTCCACAAGCAGTTGTGGGTCTTCTCAAATCTACTGGTGAGTAAAAGTCCACAGACTATACTGTTTCCATTTGCTTAATTGATTGTGTCTGGGAACAGAGTTCACAGCTACTGAAAGTGATCTTATTTGGTGTTAACTTCTCTATCCTATGTGCAGTGGTGCCTACATTGACACATCGGAGACAAGTCTGCCATTCCTTGGTCCAGAGTCTTAGATGAAAATCTAGTAAATTCTAAAGTTATTTTTTTGCTATGGCTTTTCTACAAGTAAATGATACTACTTAGATAGCTGTCAGATAACTTGCATGTTCTTCTCAGAAGACAGATATAAAAAGTGCTAGGAATCTTACAGCCACTTGTAGAAAATGCAGTAACTTTGCTCACTTATACCCACTTTAAGTTAAACAAGAAAGACAAAATTCTCAGCAATGAAAGTGACACATGTCCCACTGAAAGACTTTCAACCTTGTACTTGTTTCTCAGATACTTCTAACAACCATTTTTATAACATTTGTCTAAATAAGCCACTAGACAAATTAAAAAAAGCAAACACAACAGTGAGTAAACAGTTTTTAGCTGTCAGAGGGGATTCATGGGAATTTATGTTACTTATGGGATAAGTAAAACAAATGCACGCACGTGTGTGTGTATATACATGCGCGTATATATATATATAAAAAACATTTATGCATAAATCAGCGGCTTTTAGGGGAAGCAGAATTTTTAATATCTCTGTTATTAATTACACGAGATAGCATGTAGAGAGCTGAAGACATTGCAGCTAATAGCAGGCTCCCCATTGAGTTCACCGGACTTCAGATCTGGCCCCAAACTATTGCACTGCTGTCCTTTTCCCTAAAGGTTTTGTGAGCAGTTACTCAGGCAGGACGTTTGTCCAACGCATTTCAAGAAGAAACAGATAACAAATGTTACGCAAGGCTAAACAGAAGCAATCACTATTTTAGTAGTGTTATCAAGACAGAATGTGAGGTTGTTAATGCATCCAACTAGGTTTTATCGTGGCTGATGATAATAATTTACTTTCAATAGACTTAATGGCCTGAGGTATTATGCTATTACCATGTCAGTGCTGTATTAGGAAAGAATGCTAGTTTGAGTGCTAGCAGCTGTTTAGTTAGAAGAGTTTCTTTGAAGACCATTATGTCGTATGCTATAGAAAATGATATAACATTGTTATTTATAAGGGCATAAGAAAAAAGAACTTCAGTACTGTGTTAACAGCCATTGTCCTAATTCATGGTCTCTAATGTAGTAACACTGAGTATTGGAGTGAGTGGGAGAAATTAGCTTTGAAATGGGGGAGAATGAGAATTTATTTTAGGTGAGGAAGAAAGGCTGTAGGAAGACTGAAGGCAGATCATGTAGAACTTGCTGACATTTTTCACAAAGCACAAGTTTGAATATTTTTATTTTAATTTTTAAACAAATTGACTCTTGTTTTTAATAATTTTGTATTTCGATCAGAGAAATTTAGTTAACTATAGGATACACAGCATCACTTAGGTTAAAGATACAGAGTTTTGTTTATAAGCTGTACCCAATTGTGCGCACCCACATGATGTCAATAACAAAGAATTTTTATATGTTCTGAAGCGGTGTGAGCTGGTGGCTGCCTTGCAGGGAACCATTGCATCTCTTACAAGCCTGACTTTCTGCCTTACTGTCCAGTGGGGGATGTTGTCAGTGTGGGCTTCCTAATAGACAGGACTGGATACAGAGCCAGATGTGGCCTTCCCAATAATTAGGAAGACAGCAAAACAGCACAAAGGAACATTTCCTATCATGTGACTAGACTATGTGCCACACAGGATAATGCTAATAGAGAGCTACTGTCCCTATAGCTCTTCCGATAAATTTGTTCCTGCTCACAGAGGTACCTTCTCCTTATGCTACATTCACTTCCCTTGGGTCACTGTGGGATCTGTCATGCAGGTCCGTATCAGGCATCTGGTGTCTGATTAAAGTGATTATTTCAATTTCTAAGGCTACTGCTAGACATTTTCTGCCAGCACTGAGTACTTATAAGAAAGATCCCAAGAGGTTAGTCATCTCACATACATTTTAAATTGGTGATTTTTATACAGAACTAAAATCAACAGGAGTTTATTTAAGTCTATAGTTTTTATTCACTTCTAATAGCAACTTTTAAAATTCAAATGGAGAATTTTCCATACTTAAACTGGAAAACTATCAGCTCTTCAGCTTCTGCTCGCTACTGTAGGAGAGGTGTTATGGAAAGGCTTAATATTGTCTCATTTTGGTTTCGTATCATCTCACAACCCTTCTAATCTGTGAGGCTTCATGGCATCACCTGTCTATAAATTCATATTCCCCGGGAATCTGTTGGGACAGGACTCAGGTGCTCTATCTCCTTCAATTATATCGTTTGATACGGCGTGTTTGTGCACTGCCCGCAACAGCTGAGGTATCTGCGTGGCCCTCCCTTCCCCAGGGAGGACTGACGGACGTCCTGAGGATGGTGCCTCCAGGCCGCACGTGGGCCAGGCGTGTCGGAACAAAGCTACAGGTCAGCTGGCGCGGATGCTGGCCGGAGCGGTGGGGGCTGCAGCACCGCCTGAGGAGGCCCATTGCGGAACCTTCTTAAAAAGCTTGACGTTAAAAACCTCCCATTGTATACGCACAGAGATGAACCTCCAAATTAGCCAGCTAAAGATATATGACCTTCAATCCCCATCCCCCCGGGTAAGGGTAGTGGGCATTTCCCGCCGCTGCTGGGCTATACAAACACTTTCTGTGTAATAGCATTCTCTGTATGTATACGCTACATTTTTATACGTATGCCTTAATTTTTTTAGCCTATACAAAAATATTCAAAAGGTTCTTTCTACCTTTCAACCTGATTTTGATGATTTTCAGTTAAACCTGTAACATGATGTATTTTAAGTGTAAATTATCTTGAAATAATAAGAGAATTAAAGTGAATGAGGGAAAATAGACTTTAATTATTTTTGTGTGCATGTTAAACCTCCTACGGTTGCATTTAGCTCAGAGAAAATAAGCTATCTGCCTCCAATGTGAAGTAATTTATTTGCCCTACTAGAGTGATCGAGATATTCCCAAAGGTAAGTTACTGCTCTGGAAAAAGAAAACAGCATTAGACATTTAAAGCTTCAATGGTTAAAACGTTTACTTCATAAATATTAAAGCCAAGCCAAAGCTTCTAACTCTCCCACTCCTGTAAAGGATGGTGTTCAATCACAGTGAAGCAGAGAGGGTGTCAGTGAAGATGCTGGAAAGGATCGATACAGTTCCCTAGCAACAGGGCTACGTGCCTGGGGTTCCTGCATCCGCAGGGACCCTCCTGACCCACTAAATCAAGGCAGCAGCTTTGCCTCTGCTGCCATTGTGCTAACTTGGAGCCAATATTTCCACCGCTCTTCTTTCTCAGATCAACCCAGAGATAAGAGAAACAAGAAGCGGTGGAGTGGGAGGAAGCTAATTGTATTGCTTCTTTAAAAAGACGAGCATGTTGTCTGTCAGGATAATCCTTTAAAGAAAGGTAGCTTTACGAAGGGAAAGAAACCTCAAATGCGCTGATACAATTATTGCTTTCTAATATCAAGTGTTGGACCTAATGTTTTATTATAGAGCAATTGCAGTCCATAGCCATGGAGTATAGCGTCTGAGCAGAGGTTATATTAACTGCGCTCACAGGGCTGCATAATTGTTATGGTCTGATGGAAAATGCAGACAGTGAAAAGCGTACATAGCCCCTCTGTTTTGCCCCTCTCCTAACCTTGATGAACTTTCTAATTTAATTGTGGGTGGTAGCTGCAAAATAATTTAGTTTCCTGTAATGAAACAGCATTTTTAGGATTATTCCATTCTACATGAGAAAGCACTGACTCGCTATGCATTGGGTTTTTTCCTCCCTGTGTGTTCAGAGCCAATACAGGTTCCAAATAAACTATCTGGTTTGGTTTCAAATTTGATTACCTAACCAAAAAAAGACAACAGGAGAGGAGAAGCAGAGAGCTAAAAGTCAATTAAGATTAAATTCAGAGGCTTCCTGAAACCATTATTTTCATCCAAAAGTTGTAGAATGAAACAGAAAACGTATGTTTTGTATCAGGATAAGGAGCGTATTTTACTACTGTTATCATAGATGTGCTAATCTTGATGCCTCTGACAAATTTAATGTGATTGCAATGTTTTTCTTCAAATGTAGTATCATGAGTATATTGCATGTGTATTTTCACTCTTTCTTGTTGTCTCTCTCCTCTTTAAAGAAAAAACTTTCTTTCAGTGGTGTGTTAGATATTTGAATGGTCTGTCAACCTCAGCATGAAATGGCTAGGCCCACCAGTGACGGAGATGATATTGAATAGCGAAAAGAGCCAATTTCAGCAGCAAGGCTCCTTGCTACTAAACTGATTTTTGAAAATACCATGAGCTGTTTGTAAGTTGAGACTTACTCTTGTCCTGACCTTAGATTATTCTTTATTACAAAGTATGCTGAAAATGCAAGAAGACACTGGAATTATTGATTCCTTTGAGTGGTTATGAAGATCATCTTACAGAAACTGGTTTGAGCTGCTTTCACAAGATAGTTGTACATAAAAACATTCATATAGCTTAGAAGTTCTTAAAAATCTGGGGGAAAATGCACTATCTGCTGTAGATAGACCAAATATTCAGACTACTCCCTACCTCAAAATAGTTAATATTTACACAGGTCTCTTGTTTCTCCTACACTGAAGTAATTTCAGTGCAGTATATTAAAAGCAAAAAGACTGAAGGTTGTAGAGGCATTGTTGATGCTTTTTTCTTCATTATCCCCATGCAAATTGAATTGTACAAGTGCAACTAAGAGTCGAATTGAGTGCTCAGTTACAGAGGAAGACAAATTTTTCATCTTCTGAAGCCTATGGCCATAGACCATTAATTTTAGAAGGAAGTCTTGGGACAGCACCCCTGTTGAGAGGCTAAACGAGGGTAACAGCAGTTGAAATAAAGACCAAAATCCAATGAACCCTGAATTTAATTTATTTTTAAATTAATATTATAATAGTCTGGGCTAGCTGCACTACACCATCTTTAATTTTTTTTTAAACTAGTAGTCAATATCCAAGCTCATTAGTTACTATGCCATCTGAGTAGTTTAGAGTGTATATACTTCATACATCACTTCACTGTGTTAGCAGGCAACCCCTCCTATTGTGAGATGAAGGCCAAAGCAGTGTCTCTTGTTAACCTTCCCATTTCTATGCTGCACTGCAGGACAGGGCAGGGTTGCATTACTGTGAATCCCTGGATGAGCATTATGCCACAGCAGTTCCTCTCCGTTATCCAAGGAACGGCTGTTTACATTTTGGATCTTGCCTATGGGAAGATTTTTGACACAAGAGTTGCATGGTCATAAAGGCTGACTGCTGCTGATATAAAGAAGTCCCCTAAAGCTCTGACTTGTCTCTAGCCTGTGCAATGACTTCTACAATGAGTCCTAAATATATCCTAAAGGACACTAGAATTTTCCTAGGCCTTAGGAAAACTTTGGCTTTAGCCAACTCTATACCTTAGCAAAGGGGCATGCTAGAAGCAATGGATTTTATTAGAGCTCACCTGTTCCTCACCAATATAATCACCTCAAAGAAGTTCTGCCAGCTAATTTAGACAAAAGCAGGCCTGGCATCGTTATAACCTATAGTGAGGGGAAAATGGCTGTCCTTCCACCTTCTACCAGACTGGAGAAACAATGAGAGAGAAAAATCACTTTTTCCTCCATTGCAGTCTTGTTCCAGGTAGGCTTAGCTGGACACCTGTACCTGACTCTGGATGTGGGCTCCTTATCAAAGTCTGTGCTCGACACACAGCCAGCAGCTATGACCCAAAATGGAAAGGAAGGCCATTTCTTATATAACTTTATCTGAAAATATTAATACTTTGGGATAGGGAAAGCCTTTTTTTTTTTTTTTTTTGACAGCCAAACATCTTGACAGATCCACTGTGAAAGATGAAAAAACTTCCCATGCCTCCAAAGAGCTACAAGAGTAATTGAACAATTTGGGCTCACTGAGGTGTGGAGGGCACAGCTAGGGAGTGCTGGCACAATTCTTCAGGGCTTGACAGCTCCTCAGTAAGAGTCTATTTTTTAGTAAGCTGCTCATTAATCAGGATTCTCTGTAACACTTGGGATAGCCCCAGGACCTTAACTGATTATCTTTTCTCAGTAGAAAGCTAGACAGTCTAGCAAAATACAACCCTGGTGCACACACCAGGCCACCCCCCAGCATTGGGTTGTGTTTTATGGGGTGTGAGGCACTTCCTGGGTGCCATACGCAGTTGAACTAAATGTTTGTTTGAGGATAGTGAACAGTCAATAGCCAATAAAGCATTATGGACTGCCTATTTAGACAAAATAACATCTAAAACCTGGCCCATAAAAGTAATTCAGTTCCAAAGAGTCAGTGGGAAGAGGGAGATGAGGCACCTTTCTACGGCAACTCAGTGCCCTCTCAAGCTCAGTGTAAGATGCCTACATCTGATCAGCATCCCATGGCTGCTGATGGGGACTGAACAGTAGGTTCCTCTGTCAAACAGCATCTCCTGGGTGCCCCCCAGGAGTGGGTGGCCTCAGCTTTGCACCCCTGCAGCAGCCCCAGATCCCTCTGCCAGCTGAGCAGCCCAGGCCCTGGGCAATGCTGAACTGTCCATCCTTTTTACCCTTCCTTTAGGCTACTGCACTCAAAAGAACAGAAGATTTATGAGAACATACAGGGGGTGGGGAAAAAGACCAGAGCTCAGTAACTCACCGATGGCATTCCCTGTGGTGGTTGTATTTTACACAATAACTTCTCATACAGCATGCATAAGCAGTCCCTCCTGAAGGTACTAATCCTCCAAACCCTCAGGGGACCATCTTTATGCAGTGTGCTGTAAAGTCTTTGAGAGATACGAATGCAATTGTAAAACAAGTGCTTCCAAAACCTTGGACGTATCCAAGAGTACAGGCAACAGTTCTGTCTGTACATTTGCTAGACCCCGTAAATCCTGATTATCTGGTCAAGCTATCATTTATCTTTTTCTATCAACAATTTATGTGCTTAGGAAATAAAATGTAATGAGAGATGTAAGCTTGATTACACTGAAAATCTTGGGGTCCTATGTTAAAAATGAAGCACTGCTATTATTTTCAGGTGTCAGCATGCCAAACTTTTGTATCATCAGATCATCATGACACATATTTTTCACTGAAGGCCTATGTTGTACTGCTTCTGAAATTATGCTGGTTATGTAAAAACTCGAGGCACTGATATTTGTAAATATAGGATTGAACTTACTTGTTCAAAACTTGAATAACTATTTTTCTTGATATGAGTAAATTCTCATGATGTCTTGGGTTAGAGATGCAAACATCCTGTAATTCATACATAACTAATACCAAGTGTCACTAATAACTAGTGGGAAAGGTCTGTTACATTTTCCTTTTCTGGAGTTTGGCTGTTGGATCAACAGAACCTACATTTTCCCACTCCACTTCTATGAAAAATTCTAGAGCAGTAGCATGCAAATTCTCCACTCACATCTCTGTTTCTTCCCTTGACAGGAAAATGAAAAGTAAGTTCCCTGACTTGAAGGCCTTGCTTGCCTCAGGTTAGGATTCCTGGGAAGCACAATGTAATTTCCACTCCATTAAGATGTTGTTTGGATTTGTGCAGCTTCATGAAGCTTCAATGAATTCTGTAGGGAGTCAAAGTCAGTGATGTGTCTCATGTCTGCTACTCTTCACAACCAAACAAACACCTACTGCATAAAGATATATCATTATGGGATCAGATGGTACTAGTGCAAATTAATGTACAATGACAAAAAACTACCAGGGAAGTATAGATGATAATAGGTGCACTTAACAAAGGAAAACTTTAAGGGAATGTGCAGAAAAAAGATTTTAAATGTTTATAGAAAATTTCTTTCAAGCTCATCTTGGTCGGGGGGCAAAGTATTTTCCTCCAGTTTTGCACATAACTGTTTCATATGTTCCGCTTGTGTAATTTGTTGTTGCATAGACCTTCTCAGCTTGCTGAATAGTTAGTAACCAAAGCAGGGCTTTCCTCATATTCTGCTTGGTAACAACTACTGTATTTTCAGGTATTTCACAACCTCCTATATGATAAGGCCGTCAACATTTTCCTTAATGAGGGAAACCTTATAGATCTTCACATCTATGCAATTCTAAGTCTTCTTCCAGGACATATGTTCTAGTCTTTTATATTAAATATATTCCATTTTAATACAGAACAAAATTTTTCAGTGTTCAGAGGCCTCCTGCAAGGACTGCATCACGAGTCCTCATCTCGTATAACATCTCACCACTTAGTTTAAAAAAATCCCTTTTAACTGCCTGGCCAGGTAAACTATTAAAAGGTTTCAATACAATGTGACCACAGATAAAGTTACACCTCCAACCCAGTTACGCTTAATTTTACTTAATATTTTCTAATTTACTGCAGTGATATGAAATTCTTTTTATTTCTACCAGTGATCTTTCACTGAAAGATTTTGTATAATGTCACAAATATTTACAGCTTTCATTTAAAGACTGCATGTAAAGAGCTGCTTTTCCTCTTCTGCAGCTTTGATTATCCATGAAATATTAGGTTAGATCAACTTTCTCAATCTTAAACTGGATAGCCTTACTTTTGCTGGCTTACTTTTTTTTTTCCTCCCCTTGGTGGCTGGGTGAGAGAAATATAGTTTATTCTTTCCATTGGCAAGTGGCTAGTAATATCAATATGAATGATATTAACAGTCTAAATGGTTTTAGTAACTGTATTGTTGTTAATAAAAATCCATGCTCCTGAAAAACCTAGCTCATTGCTTTAGCAATGATGGCTGGAATAATGGAAATTTAAAGTAGTTGCTGTGATTCAGAAGATATTTGGTTTGGTTTGTTAAGTAACACAACCACATGATATGTTAATTTGCTACATTGGGGTGGAATGTGTTTAGACAGATTATGAGAGTAATTTGACTCTGGGGCATGAGGTATGTTTCATCAAGATATTTGTTGGTGTTGCTGATTTGTCACCAAAGGTTTTATAAGATACTCTAAAGTGACTATGTCCATAAAGATGGTGTAAATGGGGAACTGAGGTAATTCCAAATGTATTGTAGCCCAACTCAGTGGAATAAGGTATCTATCTCAAATATACCAGTGAATACATGTAAGCAAACAAATAAATTGAAATTTTGAGGCTATGAAAAAGACTGTCCAAGGGCCTTTCACTATGCACAGGATAGCAAACTGCTGGTAATGTTTTGCTTTAGAAGCATACTCTTTGGTTCTAATAATAATAATAACTTTACTTTCTAAGTTTCTGTTGAAATGTGTACTTTCTATATCACAATGTGGTGGTGAGAAATTCACCAGCAAAAGTGGCAAAAATTAAGTAGGCACTGTTAAGATCTCAGTTCAGTTTGAGAGTCGGCAGTATCTTCTTCTCTATGGCCAAATACTGCGGCTCCAGGATTCTCAGGTAGATTTAACCCAGTTGCTTGCATAATGCGTTAATTTATTATTATCATATGGATTACGTATAGAAAGTTGTAAAACAGCAATTGTTTTCAGAGGTACCACATAGAACAATGTAGGAGACTATAAAGTGTTACTAATCACTATGATAATAAGAGACTTCTAATGCAACCCCCTACATATGACCTGAATTTACAATGCATGAGCTCAAAAAAGGATTAATATCCTGCTGATTTGCTGTAATTCTACCATCCTCTAGAAGAAGCAGTAATGATAAGAAAGAAAAAGTGTTAAAGGACACTGCTTATTTCATATGAGATCCAGTATTACATGTTAAGAAGTACAGTATTTGGCATTTCAAACGAAGAAGTGTAAATGAAAATACAGATTTGGCCCAGTGCTTTTCATGGTCAGGTTAAAAACAATCTTCCCCTTTCATTATCTAACAGAATTATTTCACAGCTTTGCTCTAGAAGTGATAATTCAGACCTTTTGGAATTGGTCACCAGTCAGTAAATTAGGTGGTTGGAATAATGTTGAAACTTTATGACTCTTGGCCTTATTAAACTAAAGAAAAAAATGCCTTTTCATTCTTCTTTTACGCTCTGAGGGCAGACAATGTTACTGTTATGTCCTATGACTATCATCCTATATTTATCTGTGCTCTTAAATCTGTGCCATAAATCCAATTTGTATGTATGGATTCACACAACGTCAGACTTCAGCGGGACTGTAAACAGTGTCAAAGAGAAAAGAATGCAGCCTTATATTTTAAGAATTCTTGATCTATTATAAGTAGATCTTCTATTTAAAAAGCAAGATGATTTTTTTTTTAATCCTATCTATTTTGCAATCAGTCAACATGCATTCCTCATTCAGTTGCACAGACTACTCTGACCTAGAGATTTGTTATTTCAATTGCAGTAACTTCTAGAGGCATTAACTGAGCTGAGGTAATTCTAGATACTGGACACACTTATTTTAAGACATGTGTCCCAGCATTCTTAAACACCTGGACTAAGATCTTAACCAGCCTAGTTACTCTTTGCCTCAGTACTCCTTGCTGCAGGGTTACATCACAGGCTAAGAAATACAAAGGAAAGGGTTATTTTTATTATTATTTTCTCTATTTTGCAGAGCACTTCCTGGGTTTGCCCAAGCCTTGAGGAAGTCTGTGCCAGAACCAAACTTTTTGATCAAGCAGAGTAATTTCCATAGCATTCTTTATGGCTTTTGATGGAAATAACCATTGATTGCCTGTAAAAAAAAAATAAGGTGGGCAAATGTGAAAAGTAATTTTAATAAAATGGGTTTTTTCTGACTATGGCAATGTGTAAATTTGTTTTCATGTGTGACTTACCAGTGATGGAAGCCAAACACCTGGATTTTCCACTAATTTAAACTACAAGTGAGACAAAAAGGGCAAGTCAGCATGTACAACACTGAACCTTGACTTTCCCGGTATTTATTTTTAAGTGACCTAAATCACAGTGAATAGCAAATTCTTTCTCATAGAATAGTTCGGTAAGGTTTTAGCAAAGTTCTCACCTAGATTCTTTCACTAGGGTAAAGCAACACACATTTCACGCTTTGGTATATCATAAAATGCAAATTCCCTGGAAACTCACAGTAGCAGTCAAATGTTTTATCATCTACACTACCGTCAGTCCAAAAAGACACCTTGTCCTGCACATGCAGTCTTGCAATATTAAAAATAGAGAGGAAAAAACCAACAAGAACCAATAGAAATGTGGTTTCCCTATCATGGGTCTCTTTGAGCTCTTTCCTGCTTCTTCTTTGGTGACTTTGCCCTATCAGCTATCTAAATTTCACGTTTCCTTTGTACAGGGTACAATAAAAAGATGTAAACTTAAGCATGTATTTCTATCCTTACTAAAGGTGTTAACTAAAAGGTAGACACTATCAGTAAATGTCACAAAACGTCTTTACTTAAAAGCTATTACCCAGGAACAAGCAATTAAATGCTATTTAGAACTGGTTGAATACTCATCATTTTTGTCTTCATCATACTGAGGCTCATAGCTATTTCCATCCTAGGTTTTCAGAGAAATGACTGCAGAAATAGGGATAACAAGATACTTTTCTGCCTTATTTTAAAAGTGTTACTAGGATTAATTGCCGTGAGTGCAATGCCATCTGTCAGTGTCCCACAACAACATATCATGAAAGCATCCAATTAGCAAATTCAGGATGCAGTTTAATTAATCAAATGTAAAGCTTCAGATTTAAGACCTCTTATTTCTCTATTCACTTCAATAACCCCTTATTTCATTTAATACAGTGTCATCTCTTTGTTCTGCCCTTTGCATTACCTCACCTTCAGTTTGCATCTCAAAGTTGCAATTAGAAAACAGTATTTTTCCACAGTTTTATGCACTTTGTCTATCATATATACCAAGAGCTAATTTAGAACTATGCTAAGTAGTCTTTTTATTTAAGTAGGACCTAACTAAAAAGATTGATTATATTTTTGACCTTCACATTTCAAAGATCAAAATATTTCTGGCTGTTGCAGCCTAGGCTTTATTCAGTTACAGGTTCAAACGGCAACAAATTGCATTAAGCACAGCAATAACCTTCATTTGTTATCTTTATTCCTCTAAAGAAACAGTCTGGGAGGCTCTGTGTGTTTGCCTGTGTACATTTGTGATTCACTGAAAGTCCATAACATTGTGTTGGAAGAGCGTATTGTGGAAATTGTTTTTAAAGCTTGGATTATATATTATTTTGCAGTAGGAGATTTTTTTTCCATAAAATTTGATAAAAAACTTCATTGATAAATAAATTTTGCTCCTATAAAACTGCCGTGATGTGACAGAGTATTTCCAAAGCATGTATTATTCCTGGTGGTGATGGCAGAATTTTTAAACATGTTCAACTATTTGATCCTGTAAGAATGAATTTATAGCTTCTCCTTTTGTTCAAATGGTCAGTATTAGATACTAATTCTATCTCATAATTTCATCCTGCTGCTGTCAAAATGATCACAGTAGAAAATATTTCTTTCTGAGGATGACATACAAGTGTAGAAATAGCACTTTTATGTCTAAAATATTTGTTTTGAATGGACTGGTGCTGGTTCATTGCGAGATAATAAATGGTAATTACAGTACTGAGGAAGATGTCTGCCCCCCCAAAGCAGGAAGGTGTATTTTCAGATGTTATGGGGACAGCCTTACATTTTGATTGCTGTTTACATTGAATACTGGTCTGCTTCTTCATCCTTTGTTTAAAGATAAGTCCAGAAATATATTTTTTAAAAAATACAGATCGAGAAATACAGTGATTAAAATGACCTCTTGATACTTGCAGCCTTCATTCATCACTCATCATCTATCATTCCTAAACATTATGTGGCTGTATTAGCACCCAGAATAGGTGTTGTTTCCACTGCATCGTGGAATTAGGGCTATTGAGACAAAAGTCTTTCTGAAGGTCCTTTGCCCCCTTCTTAATCTATGCCAATTGCTGGGTCAGTATTCTGGGGAAAAAATAATGATCAAAACCACATTTAAAATGATGCTGAAATGGTTCTCATTCATAACTCTGAATGCTGCTACCCTGAGATCAGTGACTGGAAACCCTAAATCTCATTTTGACGCCCTCTCACATATACATGTTCTTTGATCCTTTCAGTTACAGTGTTTGTGAGTAGTAATAAAATAAAGGCTATTTCATACACCAGTGTGTTTAAGATACAAGACAAAAATGATGAATGACTGGGGGGAGAGCTAACTTAAAGTCAGCCCTGTAATCAATATTACCGATCAGGTTGGTAAAAAAAATATGGATGTTTAAGAAATACAACTCGTTGTTAAGAAAGACTTAATTGTAGTTCTGTTTCTTCCCTAGATGTTTTAGAGCACGTTTTTCAGAAGAGAGTGATACCTTCTGTATCTTGCCATGCCACCCAGCTCCTGCATAAAATGATCACTGAGTTTCAGCTCTTGACCCTCAGCAGTGTTCCCTCTGTGCTGAAACATTCAAATCAGATTTTCGAAGATAGTTCCTTAACCTTTGAATGCAAATTCCTTATTTTTCCTGTGTTATTGAAAGACTTCTTCCATTAGCTGGCAGGAGGATGGCAGCATCAGGCCTAGAAAATGCCCAGCTATTGACCAACACGTGAAAAAAGGAATACAATCTATCCTTGCAAACACAGAAATGAGTAAGCTTGTGTATTGCTTTTCCTCTTTAGCATTTTCTCACAAGTTTTTAAATAATTATAAGCTGTTAGTGCACACTAATATAGGCTGGTATTCACACTTGCATCACTGATCTTTCCCCTCCTCCCTCTTCACCATTAAGAAGGGTCTGTGCTCAGGCTTTCTCAGAAGATTTTGTATTCACTCATCACTGCACAAATGCAGTTATGGAGTTCTCTGATATTTCTTGTAAGACTATAGAAATGTTAAAGGTCTTATTTCAAATGGAAAAGGAAATTTACCAAAAAAGATAAGCCATCCAAGCAAAGCAAAGACTTTAATTTACAAAGGAATGTAGTCATGTCAATTAGTTGCCTGACAGGGACATTCAGGTGGAGCTGTGATCCTAAAATCACTCCCTCAGTTGCTGTCTGGTCCCATAGGACCTGTCTCGCTGAGGGCTGTGGAGAAGCGCTTGTGCTCTGTCAACGTGGCATTACTGATGTTTGTGTATCAAATCACCACTGCTCCACAGACACCCCTGGAACACCCTCACCCGCACAAGACACCCCCAGGGAGGACGCTTTGGGGGTAGGAAGATATGTTCTGTCTTTCCCCGTGGCTGGGAGGGATGTGGGAGACATGACCTGAGGTCTGCCACCCTGACACCATTCACAAGCTATCATCCCACCCAGTGCCTTCTGGAAATTCAGTCTGATATATCTCAACTGGAGGAGTTCAGCAGATGGGTTTTGGGTGGGGTCCATCATGGGTACTCTACCCAGCCCCTGTAGGATTTTCAGCTCTGAAGACCTGGTGTCACAGAACATCCGAGGGGAAGGCATCTGAGTGGCAACATCGATAAATCAGGGAACTTCTCCCTCCACGTTCCTCTTTGTGCTTGAAAAGGTCAAGTCACTCTCATGTGAGGAGGACAGAGGGTAAGTAAAGCAAACACAAGTCCTCATAGTGCTTGCTCTCACGGAAGGACAAACAGCTCACATGGTCTCCTTCTGCCCATCCAGTAATGTTCACATTCACACGGTCTTCACCAGCCTAGATAAGTGAGAGTTGTACAGAGCCAGGCACAGACCTGCCTCAGCACGTCCAGCATGGAACAGGCGTTCCTCCTCCACAGCTGAGAGGCAGGACACTCCACCATACTTCTTCAAGGACATATGCTTGCACTGCACTACAGGGCAGAACATACAGGGCAAACGCCCAGTTGCCTGTACTTAAATGTAGTCACGAAACAGATGCCTAAACCCAGCAGTGTTGGACCGCTAAGATTTAAAAGCCTGTACAAAGTCAGTTAAAGATCAGCAGATCTAGTGTCTTGTGTTTGTCAGGGAATCCCATTCCCAGTAGAACCCTTTTCCCAATATTCCTAATATTTTGCACTTACTTACAGACCAAGACTGACACTACTTAGCTTCCGAGAGCTGATAAAACAGTGTAAAGCATATGTGTTTGGGTGTAGAGTTGAATTTTATCTGGCTGAGATGAGAGATAAGCATAAAATGGTATGGCATCCGGCTTTTCCAAAGAACCATGTGACTCCTCTGCCAAAAAACTCAGAAGAGGGTTTGTTGGCAACACTCATGATGGTTTTCACTTTGCATTTGTATACCAAATATAAGTCTAGATACTTCATAGAGAAATTCGACAGAGAGATGCTGGTGATTTGATTGCCCTTTGCTAATGGTAAAAACCAGAACAGACAAGTCTTTAGAAGAAAAAAAAGGTGACCCAGAAAACCTAATGACAGTAGAAGAGAGGAAAAAACCCCATAAATTTAATGAAAAGGCTTACGAGGAAGTGGATGACATTAAAACATAGCTGTGACAGTTGGTCATAGCTTTCTTTTCTGTAACATGACACTATGCTTCACTGATCATACAGAGGTCAACACAGGCTTTTGAGGGTAAAACAAAATTTATGAAAATTTTCCTTATATCTGCTATTGTGTACCTATGAAGAAGAGACAAATCACTAAGTTGTTGAGTATCACTAGCAGATAACCAGGATCATCTTTGAAGCAATGATGATTAAATAACAGAATTTTAATATTTCCTATTTTAACTATTTTTTTTTGCAACCTCTTCATTCTTATACAAGATTCAGAAAATTACAGTGCTCAGTGTTTGTCAACCGCTTGCAATGCCCAGTTTTTATGTCAGCTTTATAAGCTCTGCACTGAAGAATGAGGAGATACATATATCTGTACTGTCGATGCAAGGGTAAATTTGTCATAATGTTTGTTAAAACTGAATTCTCCTGCTCTGTTGATGGGCAGGAGTCTGCAGACTGATTTTCCTGACTGATTGGAGGATCAGGTTTGTTTGGGTGACATGACTGCTGGAGAGAGAATGTGAAGTTTGGTTTGGGTGCAGCCTTCTGAAGGTCATTTGCTTATTCCGTGCAAAAAGATGATATTTTTGCAATTCACCAAAGTTCAGAGGTGGTGGCAGACTTTGCTTGGTTATCTGGTCTGTGATGGACATTTAGTAAGTTCCAGAATGAAAGGCAGAATTGAAAGCTTATCAGAAAACAAGCAGAAAAAAACCATAACGCTTGTCCTTTTCTGTATACTACATGCATTCAATGTTATAGACACTGGTTCATTTTGAATGAATAACACAAGACCTCAGGGAAGGGGTCTCTTTGACTAGCAAGCTGAATGTGAATTTGAAATAGAAATATGGCTGGTGATCAGCAGGGAGAAGGAGGACCTCCCTCTGGTTAAAGGAATAGAAAAAGATTGCAGAGAGATGATAGCCTCAGTGATGCACTTTATTCCTTATTTTATTTCCTTGTTCCAATTACCTCCCTGTTACCAATTGCCAGAGAAACAATCTGACTTATAGTTGAATAAAACTGGTACAGCTAATGATTGTGATATCAACATTTCTTATTATAACATGGATGGACATGGATTTGGTTCCAATCAAAGGTGTACTAATGTAAATACCAAATATGAACTAAATTAATATCTTTTATATTGAAGCCTATGTATCTCACCCATATGAAATCAGAAAACAAAATCTGCTTTTATATTGTGAAATCTTACTAGGTGTTGATTTTTTTTCCATACTTAGCTAAGAAGACAAACAGAAAATTGGAAATGTCTGTGGATGTGTCCATACTAACAGGGTGCTTCTATGACTGTAATCAATGCTTACTCCACAGTTCTTCAAATACTGCATAAACAGAGAGGTCAGAATGACGATACTATATTGTTCGTGGACTCTATAGACTTATCCCTCTAGGCTGTAGCTTTTTTACAAAAGCATTTCTGCTGCCAGCAGCTTGAGAGAACGTGTATTTGTCTCATGTTTTCCATAGCCAGCTATTGGGATTATGGATTCACCATGTCATAACAGCGTTGGTTTCAGCTCGGATCAGGAAGGAGCACATTTATGCTCAAGCCATTCTGAAGTGAATTTATTGACTTGGTGCACCATAGTCAACATCAGAACAGCTTTTTTTCTCTTTTTTTTCTCTTCTCCCCTGTGATGTGTGCATTGTGCACCCTTCAGCCTTATTTAGTTATTTTTGTTCTTTCTCTGGGTTTCCTTCCCCTGCCTTTTTCCTTTTTTCCATGCATAACTGAGACATCACTGTGCTTTAGTTCTCTTCGCATTCAGAATCAGTTAGCCATGGCACAAAACCCTAAAGACTAAGAGCAGAGAAACACAATTATGGTAGGACAATATCCGGCTTTGGACAGGCTTCAGAACAAACTCTGATATTTAATGAATCAATATATAGTTACCATGGCAACCCTCAGTGATCATGTTTGACCTTGCAGTTATGGAATCCTTCCTCCAAGAAACAAACAAGAGTGTTTGCTGCATGAATCTTTGTACCCCTGATCAAAACCTGAACACAAGTCCTGAAGAGCCTAGCAGCATCTGTGGTGTGATTAGTGTAAGAAAAAATAAGGCACTAAATTGTAGCTCCATGTTTGGAATATTTCTTTGAGGTCATGCGTACGGAGGCAAATTGAAATTTTAAGTACTTTGGAATCAGATTCTGCCTGTATAGAATGAGTTGCATGAAAAAAACCAAACCAACAAACCAACAAACAACCAGAAAAACCCCCCAAAACAACAGAAGACATTGTCTTTCTGTCTCTGTGAGTCTGCTGTGTTTTATTATAATATCTTGAATCATGGCTTTTGGAGGAGGGATTAGCAATTGTAATGAGTATGCATCATGGCCAATCTGGGGCTATATATCTTGTGTCGGCAAGAAGCTGAGCTGTTGTCAACTATTTTATTCCTAGCTTGCAACAGTTAAGAATACACTGTAACATGTGCTAAAAACAAACAATAATGAACAAGAGCTTGTGGGGGTAACAGTGCTACCTCCATTGATGCTCAGAGGTTAAGGGGAACATAAAAGTGTAAGCTGCTCAAACAGCATAATGACTCTTGCCTTGTTATTTTGTGATATTCGCCATATGCAGGCAGCAGAGTTCCTTCTTGTTTTCATAATGCCTCTCTTGACATATAGCTACTTATTATTTTCTGACTGATTGTTAATTTTTACAAACTTTCTTTTTTTGAATTACTGACACATGGCATATTATGGC
The DNA here is from genome assembly GCF_929443795.1 of Astur gentilis. Taxonomy (NCBI): domain Eukaryota; kingdom Metazoa; phylum Chordata; class Aves; order Accipitriformes; family Accipitridae; genus Astur; species Astur gentilis. Next base: position 22,639,558 of record NC_064881.1, on the reverse strand, counting down.
TGCATTCTCTTGCAATTGTGCTGTTTGAACACATAAAAAAATAAAAGCTTGTGTTATGCCTAGGGACACTTTAAAACATCATCTAATAAAAATCTTTAATATGCAGTTCTTGCTTTTTGGGGAGGTTTATGTACAGCAGCTTTGTGTTCTGTTCCCTGGTGAGTTTTGGGATGGAACTATATCTGACCTCAATATCAAGCAGTTTAAATTCTTTGGTCTTTTTATTCTTTCCAGTGTGAGTTTTGTTTTGTTATGAAAGGATTTTACAATACAGAAAACTGGGACAGACAGCTGGAATCACTGCCTCTCAGCTGAGAAGAAAAGTTCATGCTACAAAAATGCCAGTTTGCAGGGTGAGAACAGGTACATGCCACAGCAGAAGTGAGGATGGATTTTCAAATGACAGGAGCTAGGAGTTGATGGAACCTGTGTAAGTTAATACATGTGCATCTCTCTCTGTGCTCACTTTTTTTAGATTTACCTTTTGACTGGCCTTAATCTAATTAATTTTACATTCTCTGCTTTTGGAAATTTTTCCCATATAATGTGATTGCTCTTCAGGCTAAGGAAACCATGAATTTACAGGAAAATATTTTATTTCAAATTAAATTTAAGTTTCCAAATTATTTAGGTATTTTTGAACATTTTACTTAGTGTTTGTTCCATTAGGAGTAGGGTGCTGACTGCTGTGCATTAAATAGCCCTAAGGCAGTAAGATCTATAGACTCTCTGTTGTCATCTGCATCTCCTTTCTGAAAAAGAAAACTTCATCTGAAAATTTTGTAGATGTAAGAAAAATCTTCATGATCTGTTTCAATCCTCTTGTGTGCACTCATTCTATCAAATTTTCTACTGGTTTCACACCAGCTGCATTTCTTCAGAGTCACTTCACGTTTCGATAACAGCATACTCTTAATGCTAGCCCATGTGTGATTTACTTTGTGTATCACTGGAAAAAAAGCAAAAACTAGTGATGAGTGGTACAGTAAAAACCTTTTTCTCTAACAAATAAAATTAATCATACCAGAGAAATCATTTGTAAAAATTATGTGTCATTGTAGAAAGAAAATCTGGCTATTATATGCAAGGTTTTTATGTATAAGTAGAGCATAAAACTGAATTTTGTGCTTCTTTCATGGTTTTCTTCTGCCAGCAGTTCAGCTTAGGTCTTGACACTTTCCACCAACTTATAGTATTAAATAGTGTGCTGATACTCGTTTATATTATATTGTAATGTTTTATTTTCAAGTTGTTACCTTTTTTAATTAAAATAATGTACGTGATATGTCTACAGTTGCAGTATTTGACCTTCCAAATGACTGTGCTCTTTCAAAAAATGAGTCCAGTTGGCAAGAAGAACATGCCTGCAAATCAAGACCCATGTTTTATGTCAGACTGCTCAGCTCTGTGAGGATCTAGCAAAGCTGGACCAGGATGAGGACAGGCTGGTAAGCTCCTGTCAGTATGGAGGGTCCTAATGTTAGTGCATCACTCTGATGTCAGATAGGTTTGAGGTGCCCAGGCACAGGAGGACTACCAAAAAAGTGCAGAGTAAATCAGAAAAATATGGCAAACATTTTTCTTATTGCGTATTTTTAACACACCCCCAGAAAAAAAAAAATAAGATGCACAGAAGGCAGCATGAACTTGCACTGTTCTATAAAAATCTCTGACAGGATCTCGCATCTTTCTTTCAGTTCATATGAGCACACAAAACTGCTTTTATTGAAGTGCTGGGAGGCCTTTACCATACCTCCTCTGCTCTACCCAGCAAGGCTTGCTGCGAAGAAACTGATGTGCAGAACTATTCACCAAGAGCTGCTATCAGTGCTGTCAGAAAGAAACTTGCTCTTTCCTTTCTTCTGTGGTACATCTGGAAGGAAATGGTACCTAAGAAAGATATATATTCCAGTATACTAGGCAATCTTTTGCAGGAAGAAGGGTCTGTCTTTGCCACGATCATGTTCCACAGCCCACCGACCAAACCTGGTAATCTTGGTAGTCAGCAGGAATTAATGATAGGAGGAAAATCCGAGACATATCGGTTGGACTCGATGATCTTAAAGGTCTTTTCCATCCTAAACGATTCTATGATTCTGTGATTCTATAACACTTGTGAACACTGAAAAATATCCAGCAAAAAGAATGCAAAGATGCTCAGCTTAGCTCAGTTTTGATACAGCGAACATAGGGCTTTATTATTTTCAGAGCACCTCAAAACCCTCTCCTGCTGCACTGCTCTTTGCCGCTTCCGATGTTTCCAACCACACGTGGTGTTAAACTGAACTGACTATGTCTGGGAGAAGATAGAGGAAAGTGGCAAGCTGAAGACCTCTACTGTCAATCCATTCAGTTTTTATATATGATGCTGCAGAGAATGTTCTCAACATTGCTTTGCCAGAAATATGATTTCTGAGAGTGGGAGATTATGGTTTCTTGGGGTCATAGTTGTGCAAGTTCAGAGAAACTAATCTCTTTTGTGGCCACAGGAAAGCTTGTTATCCACAGCAAGGTGTCTGACTTGAATATTGGTTAGCTATTTTGTGATGGGAAACTCTTCTATTGTAATCCAGTCTGAGGTAGACAAACAAGCAAAAATAGGAATCATATATACATATAATCTACTCTCTTGCAAAGATGCAAACTCTTGAAAGAACAAATGCATCTTAGTGTTTCTTCGAAACACTTCAATGAGAATACAACTCACTGGATTAGGTAGTATTTCACTATTATGAAACATAACAATGTCTTATCAATAGCGGTTATGACAGTTTACATCATATTAACGTACAGAACTGCACGGGCTGTGATGCCATCAGATTACTCAAAGAAAGTAGAAAGAGGCATTGACACTGTAAGGAAAGACATTGTCAAACTGGAGTAAATCCAGTAGGAGGGAGATGGTTAGAAACCTGGAGAAGATGACATGTAAGGAGAGGCTGAAGGAGCTGGGCTTGTCCACCCTGAAGAAAAAAGATGCAGGAGGCATCTAATCACTAATCGTTCAGCTCCCTAATGACTGGTGACAGAGAAGGCAGAGTCAGACTCCTCTCGGAGGTGTCTGTGAACATACAAGAGGCTTCTGATGCAAGCTGTGGCAAGGGAAACTCTGACTAGAGAGAAGGAAATATTCTTAATGGCGGTGGTGGTTTTTGAGGGCTGAGCAGGGGAACTCTAGAGGTCCCTTCCAACTGAAACTGTTCTAGGATATAAGTTTTTTCTCATGTAAATAGAGTAAGTCCCTTCTGTTTTAGTGCTAGAAAGGTTCTTGGAACACTGCTTCTTGGTATAAAGCAGTATATCTGTGTAAACTTCCACTCGATAAACCATTAATACTTGGTTTTCATTCATTCTTCTTTGATATCAGAATTACCAAATCACCCCTCAGTACATGTTCCCTGTCAACTGAAACTGCTGCTGCTTTGAGATAGATTAGAAACATTTAAGGCCTCCGTTGCTCGGGCTTTCAACCTCTGTGCTACTGAGCAGAGTCATTTAGCACGTTAAGGGCCTACTCTGTTGTAATCATTCATAATCTTCCTTCTCTTGCTCCTTGTCTGTATGTTTTTATTCTCTAAAATACAATTAGGAGGTTGCTTGACAACAGAGAAGGCTGTTTGGGGCAGGTTAGTGAGTGAGGGAATGATGGGGCCGTGGGAAGGCTGACATAAGTGACATAGGAAAAAGAAGCATGAAGCAGCTTGAGAAAAAGATGCAGAGAAGCATGAACAAGACCTAGGTAGGAAACGCCTGTCAAAACAGTAAGAGCTGAAGATGGAGGCAACATCTTTCATAAGAACTGGAAGGAGCCTTGAAGCCTGTTTAGCTTGCAGGAGATGGATGGAGCAAGCACGTGATGGTTAGGAAAGTTGGAAGCTAAGGAAGACATATTCCTTCTAAGCCGTAAAACTAAAAAGACCATTTTTCAACACCACTTTCTTTCACATGACTCTCATATTACACTAGTATGAGATGAGGTTTCTCAGCTCTCAGGTCCATAAGAATGGCACAAGTAGCGCTGAGTGGTTTTGTATCCTACACTAGAAATACATTTTCTGCCTCTGTTACAAAATCTCCCCATAAGCCCAGCCATGGCCATGTGGTTACGGAGGTCACGCAGGCTGTCAGGTCTTCCCTGCAAACCCACTGCTCGTGGGGATGGAGAGGCAGGCTGTCCCAGCCACCAGCAGTGGTCGCACTCTCCCATCCCCTGCGGGGAACTGAACTCTCCAGGGCTTTTCTTTCTTCTGTCTCTCTTCCTTCCCCCTACCCCTCTTGCTTCCTCCACTCTTCTCCTTCCCCTTCCCAGAGCAGAATAGTCAGTGCCCCTCATACTTGGGGCAGGGGGGGAGGTTTACCTTCATTGCACAAATTGAAATTTAGAACTGACTCTACTCTTGCTTTTCCCTGGTGGATTTTGTTCCTTCTGATAGTTTTAACTCAGCCAAATTTGTAGACTGTCTTTTCTTAATTTTATTAATTTTAACTGGCAACCTACAACTTAATGATGTGTACAGGGCTAGGAGAAATATTTCAGACAAGCAGTTATGTTGGCCAAAATCGCACAGCTTTGAGCTGAATCTATGTTAAATTTGGCTATTAGTTTTACAAAAGCCCACAAACAAAAGATATAAAAATTCTCGCTCAGGAGCAACCCTGAGAGCTGAAGAATAAGTTTGAAAAAATGTCCAGGAATTTGTCTGTCTTTGTAAATATTTCCCGTATCAGTCAGGTTTTGTGCCCAGTTATAAGCAGAAAAGCCAGAGCTGGAAGCCATTCAGATCACAGACCGCTGGCCCTAGACAGTTTCTCCTCTGCCTCCACGATGTTGGTTACTTGGAAGGGTGGTGTTTACATTCCCACCTTCCCAGCTGAGGCCAGAGCCTCCCAGGCTCCAATGTGGTGACCAGGGAATCCCCAAGAAAAGCAAGAAACCGCCTTCACCTGATTGTTTTTCTTCTATCTGAGCAAATCATTTATATCAGGTTAAAAGGGAATGCTACTTTAAAATGCTATTTTAAAAGAATAAATCCTGTCTTGGGAAAAATATCAAACAGCATCAGAACATATTGTATTTGAAAAAAGTGCAATAATTTGCATTAGCCAGCTGAAGCCTATTATTATATAGAGCCAAAAAGGAACCAAAAATATTCCCTCAGGTTTCTCATTTATTTTTATTGCATTCAGCAGCTAATTCTAATTATTTTTATTGGACATATGAAATCCAGACCTGTGTACTTCAAGGAGAAGAACAGGCAAAACAATGAAATCCAAAATGCTGCATTTCTTTCAGTTTCCTTCCAAGCCTCTGGTCTTAAGATTTCATGTGCAGAGAAGGCAGAGGAAGCCATTTGCAGAGCATGACAAGGTTGCTACTTCTTAGGTAGGATCAATGCTACGCATTCTTGAGTGCCATCTACTGGCATTTTATTAACTATTTACCTACACAGAAAGTGCTCCTGTATCTTCTGGTGCTAATCAGACAGAGACAGAGTATTAGAGCATTAGACTTTGTGCTCCCAGGTACCTCCCAGTATGATGGTTCCTGTTTCAAGATCTAGTGCAAGGAACTGAATCTTAAAATATATTCTCTTGACATAGACTGATAGAAAAAAAAAAGACCAACAATTTAAAACATAAGCCAAGAAATTACATGTTTTAATGTTATACTTAAATGCAAGCCCGTTATCAGGAAATAAAATGTACTCACTACCTATGTATTTGCCTCCTGTCACTGGGAAAAAGAAATTTTCTTTAAACCAAAGCTGAATGGTTTGGGGTTTTTTTCAAATGAAATACCGAATTTATTTTGGTTCTATGTGCAATGTTTCAGTTTATTCTCATTTCTGAGTTATTAAATAATTTTCATCTTTTTAAAAGGAAAATTTAGATTAATTTTTTTTAAGACCAAACAGTCATTTTAAAATGAGAAAATAATTTAGTATCCAACAATATTTAAATTAATATTTTTGGCATTTTCAAAATGAAACATTTAAATTTTATTTATTTGATATGAAACATCCTTAAATGTTCCAAAATCCAAACTTTTTTTTTTTTCCCTAGGTAGGTGAAAGGCATGTGATGTTCATCAGAGAATTTTGGCCCAGCTGTAGATCCCTTACTCTATTTAGGTTTGTATGGGGGGGGGGGGGGGGGGGGGGGCAATTTAGCATAACTTTGTGGTTTTGAAACAAAATTTGTGCATTCTTCTCCAAACTGAACAGATGAAGTTCATTGAATCTAATAAGAGCTTGAATCATTGCTGCCACATTAGTTTTAGCACAATTTGTCTAACAGGTGATAAAATTGTAATTGGGGAAATTTTTCAGCTCTAAGAATCCAATTTTTCACATCTGTGCTCCCAGCTTACAACCACTGCTGAGGAGATGAAGCTACATTTTATTACAAAGCTAGACCTGACAGAATAATACTCATTTAGTTTGCAAAGTATTTGCAGACAAAAAATCCCAGCCAAATTTTAATCACCTCCATTGCAGGATGCCACTAAACATGTCACTTCAGAGGCCAGAGATGATGTCTGAAAGTGTAATGTTACAAACTGAGCACAAAGCATTTGTATAATAGTTTCTGGTCCTAGGCTATGGTGAAAATGGGCATGTTGAACTAAAGCTGAATGAACTCTTTCTAACTTTTCTAGTCTAATTGAGTGGGTTGGTGAGAGAGAAGGGAATAGAAGGTCTATTGTAACCTTTTTTCCCTCTGTTTTCCTGCTACGACTGTCTGACAGTGAATCCCCAGGATATATAAAGCCTTCAGGTTCACAGGAGAATAACAAGACCTGGTTCTTATTGTTACGGGGCCGCAGGAGAGAATGAAATACTCTAAAAAAATGTATCTCTGTTTCCTTACTGGGGGGATAGTAACTGATGTCTTAAAAATAAATTAAAAAGGTGTAATATCACAAGCTTTTGAAATCAAAGTTATGCACAGCATAATCAATAGCAAGCCTCCACTTGTTGCCCTACTAATAATTCTTTTTTGGCAAGTCTTTAGCTGGTAACCCGAAGAGGGGATTAAAAGAGCAGAAGCTACATGCTCTGTTTTTCTCAAGGCTTATTTCCTCCAAGCCTCTCTGCTCTCCAGTCACCCTGTAGGACTTGCAGCTTCACCTGTCAGGCCTATGCAAACAAGCCCTGATAACAAGAAAACTCTCCTCTATCCCTTTTTTATGAAGGAAATGGTTTTCTGTATCTGCTGCTTAATCCCAAGCCCTGGCAAAGCAAGGCAGAATGCTCTCCAGCTTTCCAAATCCCAGTGGTCTGCCCAACATAGTGTTTTCTTGGATTCTTTGAAGCTGTTTGTCTAAAGATGTTATTTCGTTTGTCATTGTTTAATTTTATGATGACTCCTCTTGACAATCTTTTTTTATTTCATTCCATAAATTTTCCCATCATTAGAAATTGCATAAAACAACCCCTAAATCATTTGGTTTAGAACATTTATTTGAGATGGAAATAATATTTTAGTTACTCCTAATCTGCTGTACAGCTGGAAAGTTCTGTCCCTGGGCAGTTCTGTTCTCTGCGATAGCTTGTTACTTGTGCTTCCTTGTACAGATTTTGAGATTCATGTGTTTTATAGCTATCCCCACACTGCTTATTTTGGTTTCCCTTCTTATAAACTGTCATGTGTTTCAGCATTGCTGCTGTTAATCTTGTTGTTTGGCAGTCTCACACTGAAAACAGTTAAGCTGTTTTGCAGGAGCAGCATTTTCCTGCAATAGCTTTAAATATATATCCATGTTCAGTGAGCGTTTAATGAATTTTTGTCTTTCGAAGCACTGCAATCCTGGTTTTATAATAAGTTGCATTTTGCTGATTGAGGAGGATTTGTTCTGTAGCAGCGCACCTTGAGGGAAGCAGACATCTAGTGACTGACATTTCAGGCAGCACTCTTCAAAGGCAGCTATGTTATACTTTTAAGAGTAGCTGACAGTTTGCATGATTCTTTCATCACACATGACAGTTGTTTTTCTGTCCATTAAACTGCTCTGTTATGGGTCCTATGACCTTTACAAGTTAGCTTTACTGTTAGTATAAGTGGGAAGAAGACCCAAGCATTGAATGCCCACTTGAGAGCCAGCCCCTGATGTCCTGCACCTCTGCTCGCCAGCATGTTGATTGCATAGTGATTAATCTTGAAGGCTGCTTGAACCCGTGAACATTGCAATCCAACACATTTGCTGCCTTACAGTACTAATGTGGGAAGAAAACCCAATGTGCCATACGTCATGCTGGGTTATCCTCCTGATCAAATCCACAGTGAGGCTTGTCATGTCTCCTTTTTTGTAGTCGACTTCATAAGCGCCCTATTAAGCCTCTGCAGTGGTAGTCATGTAGTAATTTATAGTGTTTCCAGCCAAGGCCTAACCAATTTCTTTCCTACCAAGTCAGACTGGTCTTATCAGTAACATAAATATTGTTAAGAAGACCATTCTAGGAGAAAGCTACCTTCTGCAGCTCAAAAGTAAGCTATATTTCTCCATACCAGTGCCAGTGTTCCACCACTAAGAAGCCTGCAAGTGTCCATGATTTATTTGGACAGAAGATTTAATTTAATCAGACATATTCTTAACTTGCTTCTCACGACCCAGAGAGATGTCAGCAAATAGCAAAAGCTTCCGAAATTCTCTGAAATACCCAGGTAACCTCACAAATGTAAGATGACAATGTTCATGTTAGAGGGTTTTGCTGATTTCTTGAGTTTTACTTTTTCTATTGAGCCATTAGGTAAAGCAAAGAGGCTTGGGGGCAGATATGTTCCAGTCTGTTTACTGTGCTTAGCAAGTGGATTAATTTCCTCCTACTGAAATTGCAAATTCAGGACAATCAATCTTTCTACATCTTGGAACATTAAACATTGCTGTTCATTTTCAGCTCCCTTTCTGTGTGTGACTCAAATGTTTTCTTGAAATGTAGCTGATTTCCTGCGGCTTTCATTGTGGCATAAGGCACTACCAGATTGCAGAGGGTGCTACAGGGTGGTCATCTCAAGGCAGCTTTCCAGATGGAGAGAGACAACGATCTGGAGAGGTGGCTGATGTCTTTATTGCTTAGCTAAACATTCACCTGCCCTCAGCAGTTGGTAAGGTACAACTGACTGTGGGAGTTACAAGACTAAAGCAAATAATTTACCCTTAAAACCAGTAAAAAAACAATTTGAGAATTTTTTCACTACCCCAGTTATGGAATTCAGAAAACCTAAATAGAAAACTATTCTCGGGAAAAGCAGTGAGAAGTGCCCGCAACATCAAAGTATAAGACTGTATTTTAACATAAGATATGTACATTTCTGTTCCGTGCCACTTCTCCCCCAAAAAACAGTAGAACTGGAACATCAAATATTAATAATATGTAGAGAATTAAGTGCAGTCAATCAAAGGAGTATAAAAACTGCAACAAGAAAAAAAAGCTAATAATTTTAAATAATGGATTGATTCAAATAAAGCTTAATCTGCTCATAGATATTCTGTGAGAAGAATATGCCTAAACTGTCCATTTTAATTATTCATTATAGATTACATGTCTACTGTTAGTTCCCTGTGAAAAAGTATTATGGTATGTCATATGACTAACCTAAGCGGTCAATGAAATTTTAGATGCTCTAGGGTTTCCTGCCTCCAGCTGCTGGTGTAGAAGCACACAGGTCCCTCATAGGTGCCATATCTGCCAGCCCCGTATGGATGTCTCAGACACCCTGGAGCACATCAAGGGATGTTAGATGCCTTTGTTCAGATCTCTGAAGAAAATGTCAGATATCCTATTAGGCCTCTAGTCATCTACCCTGCAGGACACAAGTATCCCTAAATCTTGTGCCACATCCACCATACGGATGTCCTGGAGAGCTGCATGGTGTAACAGATGCTACAAGTCACCTCGATGGAGCACCCTAGGCCCCTCATCAGCTCAGTGGAGCACAAGGAAGCATTCAACTGGTCAGCCAGGCTCTTAGAGGAAGACCAACCTCTGAGCTCCAGATAGATTGACTTAGATTTTTAATTTATTTTTTTTTACATTGACTGTAGATTTTTCTAGTGTTTCCATGTTACAAGTGAACATAGAATACAGTAGCAATGGGCAGAAGTATGCTGTGAACTTAAAAAGTCATTCTAAGTTATCCAAACCTTTACATTCGAGAATGTGATTTTTTTAGTGTTATTTCAACTTAAATATTATGCCATCTAGATCACATTAGTTCTGTCAATCTGGTGTTGTGGTTTTTTACTACAGCCTCAAAAGCCCATTTTAAAGATGTTCTTTTTAAAAAGATAAAGTCACAAAGCAGATAGTAGAAGGGATATTGGGAATGGCATAGGGGGGCAGTGATTACTATGTAAAAATCCATACTTGTGCAGTTTTATCAAAGCAATACCTGGATATGATAGCTGATGAAATATTCTTTTCACATTGTAAATGTTGTCGCTGTTGCTCATTTTTAGAGTAAGCACTATCCTTTCTGCTTGATGGTATTCAAGATGGGCAAGACTTAGTGGTGCTCTGCAATTTCTATTTCTGAGTTAGTAGTGAAGGAGGTCAAAGCAGGGAGTATGAATGTTGCTGTTATTTCACAACTGAGTGTATTCCTTTATTCTTTGATTACCCAAAATAATGCCTCTGTGATCATAGAACATGCTACATGTTTGTAATGTTGCTACAGTTACGACATGCAGAGCTTAAATAAACAAGTTAGAAACTATATGTACTATGGTAGTGCAAGGAGCTGAAATTACAGGTTTGGACAAGCTGGACAATAGATGTTTAATTGTAATAGCAAGACAGGAATATTAAAAGCACAGTTTGTAACACGTAGTTGATTTCAGAATGTTCCAGAATGTTACCTTCAATTTTTGTTAGGATTTTTTTTTCAGTGCTCAGAAGTTACCACTGCAATTTATACTTGAAAACTAGGCTTCTTTAATGCCTCTAGAAATTCAGAGATGCCTGTTAAATATTGTGTTTATGGAGAACTTCTTTACAGCACAGAAAGATTCACAAATATTGCAAGTTTAAGAATCTATCAGAAATCAGTTGTTGCAAAACTTCACTAAACATAAGGTTCAAATATCAGCCATATGCACTTCACTCCATGTATACATGGCCAAATACCCAGAGGTTCCTCAGAAAAAGAAGTAATCTTTTTCATTCTATTTATCAAAGACAGCAGCTCTAAGATAGGAACACTGAATGGCTGTTGTCAATGAGTGACAGTGGAAGGATGTCAAGTTGCAGGGATGACTTTAAAATGTTTTTTAAACGTAAAGAAGGTCAGATTGCTGCTACAGTTGCCTAACTAACTAGAATGGAATTCCTCATGACACAAAGTCCACGATGCATAATAAATTTACTATATGCAAGACTGTTTCAAATATTATACTGCTCATATCTGGTATAACATACTTTGTTAAAAATCCATTAATACAACCACAGTAGAGTTTGGGAGACTCTCAGCAGATGGAAATAAGGTAGCAAGAATATGAGTCCTTCCAGATTTGATTCATTACTGCATTACAGTAAAATTACCATTACCACTGAAGGGCAAAATCTTTTTTTTATAATAAAACATTGAAACTTACTTTTTATTTTGACTATTTGACCAGCTGAGCTTGTATTGTAAATTGAGGTCTTTTTTTTGCTGTTTTTTGATGGTGTTTATATCCTAAAAGTACTTCTATTTCTCAAGTCTCAAAGAATTATTCTGGAGCTGTGATAATAAGTATCAGTATTTGTAATTAGTGTCACTTAATTTAGCCATTAGAGCCTTATCATGTAGCAGCACAAAGATACTGGTTTAATATCTCCTTAAGACTATCATAATTTCTATCACATTATGTACTTGCCTGCTGTTCAAATAATGGACTCTCTTTTCTCCTTTGTCTTCCCTACCCGGAGGGTAGCTCCACCAGCGCTAGTGGAATTTTAGGTTAAGTTTTTTTGTATTCAGCCCTCATTTACACCATAAGAGGGTGAAGAAATCTGAAGGGGAATTAGAAAATACACCTTTATTGGCATGGGAGTGCAATTCACTGGTCCTTGTGCTCTTAGATCACCCAGTTGCCACTGAATACTTCATCTGTGCATCTCAGAAACTAATACTCATAATAGAGCACAGCTGGCTGTGTAAAATGCTGGCACAAATGCAAACGGGTATAAACTAGCCATGAATAAATGTGTGGATGTTACAGGAAGATTTCAAACACACAGATCAACAGGGAATTGCCACCCACCAGACTGTAATATGACATTTACTTTAACAGAGGGCTGGACTCAGGAGATTATTTCAAACTTTTTTTTTCCTAAGCAAAAGATTGAATACGAAAAAAAAAAGAAAAAAAGTAGCCGTTCCAAGAACAAATATAGTTTACAGAAGGCCCTAGAGCTTTGTGCAGGGGTTAAATGAGAACAAGTCTCTTGATAATTTCTCTTTAAAAAGGAGGAAAAAGTATTTCTAGTAGTATCATATCAGGACAGATCTAGCAATATTAGTATCAGATTAAAAGCAGAGTTTTCAAGGCTTTTGAAAATTGCTAGTTTTCTAGTATGTATTTATATCTTATTTAATTATGCAGAGAACAAACCAAACTGAAGGAGATCTTGAGCAAGAACTGAACTTTTACAAAGGCAATGAATTTGATGTTGCTACAAGGATTTTCATTTGATTGTTCATTTTAGTTTTTTGCATGGTTCAGAAATCTGTTCAGCTAAATCCTTTTTATCCTAGTCCTAGCTTACCAAAACTTATCTCAGCGCATTCTCTCTTAAGATTTAAATATTTGCTGGTTCAATTTTCTGTCCTGAAATATCTCTCCTAATGGAGTCTTGCAGTTCCAGGCATCAATCAGCCACTCAGCTCTCACTTCATGCAGGCAGAGCTGTGCTTATGGGTGACCAAAGCACAATCACCAGCTGCTTTCAAATGACTACAAGAAGAAAAAATCATGTAATGACAGCAGGAGGAGCCAATATCTGGGAAAAGTGATAACTTCCAAACTTCACTTACCCCATGTATAAAATTGCCAGCATGGTAGTGCATTTTTTTAAACCTTAACCTGACTACCACACTGCCCTCTACTTTGATTATAAATTCTTCAGGATGTGTTTGCAGGATAAAAATACTGTCCTCCGACAAAGCTTCCTTTCTGAGAATGGTTAATACCTGAGGAATCCGAATGCTTAAGAGTCAATGTACTAATTAATGCGAACCCAGACCTGGCACCAGAAAGAGCGGGTTAGGCTATCTGTGGAGAACATAAGCTTGATGGTGTGCACTGCCTCCTGGATTCCCAAGCGGCAGGTTCAGGGACCTGGCCAGTGTACCACAAAACTCCCTTCCAGACCATGAACCCATTTGCTTTGCATGAAAGGGCCACGTTCAGGTGTTGTATTGAATTAAAATCAGGATAAAACCATGACACACCTTGGGACCTTTGCTGGCAAAATGAATCCATGCTCCGCAGTGGAAAAAAAAGAAAGTGTTTAAGAAACACAAGTAATACAAGAGTTGGACTGCATTTTTAATATGCAATATTTTCTGGAGTTATATAGCCAGAAATAAACAGGTCATACAAGCTATAAATTGTAGATTACATGGATTTCAGTAGGCTTGGGAAAGATGGATGTGGTTGTATTGTACCAAAGAAGCTTCTGATAGTGTAATTCTTCATCAAAGAAAGAGAACAGCTTTGAATCCAGCCTGATTCAATGCAAAAATGCAATAAGAAATTGGGGAGTACAGCAAGAGCCAAGGGAATAAACATCAACCATAAGCTCAGTGCATAGTGGATCTTTTAAGAAGGATGAATGTGTACCTTTATTATGAATGAGAATAAGGTATGAACTTATTCATAGTGGTGAAGAACAGTGGCTATTAGAGATGATAGATGAGTGCATAAGCATCATCAGGAAATATCAAAAAACTACCAAAAACCCCTAAGAAGCAACCAAGTAAACCTGGCTTGAGTCAGGTATAACTTAACTCAGCTTAAGTATACCTAAAAGTAACAAATAGCCATTCCTCATTAAAAGCGTGATGATTCTAATAACCTTCACAAGGGCCCAGTGCATCCTCCACAGTATCCAACAACTGCCTGCCTGGGTTAAGTGGATAGCTGGTCCTGCAGTGATCAAGGGAAATGGAACCGTTTCCAATGTTTTCTCGTGATCTCCAAAGCTTCTAGCATTCAATAAGGTCTTGAAGTACATACCTGAAACCCCAGGTTGAAACTCCCTGGTGTCACAGCTTCCCAAAATAATTCAGTAATAAACTGTTTACAAAGAGCTAGTTTTAAAATTTTGCTGTGCTTATCTTTATTTTTCACATGCTTTTGAGTTTTAAGAATTCTTCTTTAAAAAAACAGCCACGAAATAAATCTGTCATGACTGAATTCAGAAACCGCAAATTAAATAAATTAATTTGCACCCTTCCCAGTCTGGCAGTGGGACTATTTTCCTTAAGGGACTTCTCAGTGCTTATATATTCCACTTGTGATTTCTTTGGAGAATAACTCCTATAAAGTTTTTTCTCTTTCCATATGCAGTTATCATGAGGAGTTGGACTGGATCTAAGTCCAAATAATTTACAGAATCAGTATAGTTTCAGCAAAAATAGAAGACCGCATGTATGACTTTCTGTTCCTGTCCTTTGGCAATATTTTGAATAAAATTGTCTGAAAGGATTGGCTATGGACTTTTGCCATAGTTAACATGAAAGAAAATTAAAAAGTTATGACACAATTATGTAAAAACAATAAAACTATAAAAACTTTATTGCTTGTAGCTTTGAACATAAAATGATATGCACTCAGTCTGGTTCACTGTGTAACAGTGAGAATTCAAGGCATTCTGTGGATGTATTTACATAAGTATTTCAGGTCCAATTTGTGCATTTTTAAGCAAATTGGTTTACAGCACACAGCAGTTTTTGAGAGCAAAAGCTGTATTCCTTTGGGGAGAAATTAATTCAAAAGATGTACCACAGGTGCCTAATTCACTCCAGATGCTAATTTAGTCCCTCTCAAATAAAGCCCCTGAAACATGTTTTAAGTGGATATATGCAGTAACTAAATTTTTCCCATTACATGTCTGCTTCTGTTGTCCTGAACTAATGACTAATGTAGCCACAGCCAAAGCAGGTGCCATTTACTTTGGTAACTTAAAAGGAAATGTTGGCCTTCAATAGCTGAAAAGCAGATTATTTCTGAGGTTAGTTTTAGGTTTTTAACTTGACACACCCTTGTCATACTTCTCTCTTTCTGGATTGGCAAGTTTTGGTTATTCATTAAAGAGATGTGCAGTAGTGCAGCCTGGCAGATAGGCAACGGAGGGAACACCTTGGGCAGCAGCGGGTGTAGCCCGTGGATTACTATCTGCTGGTGGGGTTGGGCCTGCTCACAGAGAGTAGATTTCTACAACCTTGGGAACTCCCTCTTCAAGGAACAAGGAAGGACTACTAGGGACCGATGGGATGCATCTGACAAAGCAGTGCAGAAGCATTCTTACTAGAAGGCTTGCTATACTTATGCTAGTTTCCATAAGGAATTTGTCTCCTTGCCTTTTTAGGGGGAGAAATAGGGGATGAGTCTGCCTAGCACATCGTGACAGGACAGGTTTCTATACTCTCCCAAAAGATGTGAGCAAAAAGGGGCCTCATCTCAGGTACCTATAGATTAATGCATGCTGACTAGGAAAAAGACCGGGGCGGGGGGGCGGGGGGGGGCTGTTAAAAAATCCTGTGCAAACATGAAAGTATGGGATAATTGGGATTATGAAGATGTGGTAGATATCTCACAACTGGATGCCTGAACTGGATAAGTACAGGCATTTAGGAAAGATAGACTGGGAAGATCAGAGCTGGGGGATTGCACTCTACACATAGGAGTAACTCCCGTGCACTGACCTGTTAAAAACTTACAGGTCAAGATCAGAGCAGTAGCCAACAAAGGGATGCTGTAGCTAGCATCTGCTACAGATTGCACAAGTAACAAGGGGAGAAGGTGGACTAACCTTTAATAACTAGAAGAATCCTCCCAGCTGAAAGCTCTAGTTATCATGTGGGACTTTAATCACTCCAGTATCTGCTGGGAGGGCAACAAAGTAGAGCATAAGTGATGATTTTTTGGTGCAGGTGTGAGGCAGGCTGACCAGGAAGGATGTTCTGCTGAACTTCCTACTCATTAACAAAGAAAAACTCATTCTCCAACTAGTGACAGTCATTGGGAGCTATGACTGCAGTGACCACAAGTTGAGTTTAAGCACTTGAGGGAAATCAAGAAGACAGGCAGAAAAGACACTAGATTTCAGGAGGGCAGTCCTGGCTACTCCAGGGCCTTGGTAGGCAGGATCCCTTAAGAGGCTATCCAAAAGGGCAAAGGAGGCAAGAGAGACATTTCCAAGGACAATCTCCGCAAGGCATAAGAACAGTCTGACCTAATGGACAAGCAAACAGGCAGTCATAGCAGGAGGCCAACTTGACTTAACAGATTACTTCTGAGCTCAAAAGCTGAAAGAAAGCTTATGGAAATGGGATAGGCGACCAAGGATGAATATGAAAAAATTATCTGGGCATGGATGGGATGGAGGCCCTAGGGACAAACACCAGAAAAGGCTGAGGTGCTAGTGTGTCCTTTGCCCGAATCCTTGTTGGCATAGTCCCCCCTTAGGTTGCCCATGTCTCCATGACAAGCAGCAGTTTGGGAAGAGAAGTACTATCCACAGCAGAGGACAATCAAGTTGGTGACCACTTAGACAAACTGGACACACACAAGTCCATTGGATCAGATGGTATTCAAGGGTGCTGAGGCAACTGATGATAACTTAGCAAAGCTGTGGTCTGTTAGTCTTAGAAAAAGTGTGAGGACCTTGGGAGGTTTCCAATAAGTGGGGAAAAAAAGCAAATGTCATTCTCATCTTCAAAAATAGCAATGAGAATCTGGGAAAATACAGACTGGTCGCCCTCACCTCTGTCCCTGGAAAGACTATGGAGCATGTTTGCATGTCCTCAGACACATAAATAAAGACAAAGGTGAACCAGCACATTCACTGAGGGCAAATCATGACTGGTCAACCTGACTGACTTCTGTCATGGCTGGCTCACAAGAGGGGAGAGGAGTGGGTTTTGTGTACCTCAAAAATGGCAGGGTTTTAAGCAAAAACACTCCTACTGAGAGCCAAAGTGAGGCAAAATGGCCTAAATGGATAGTCTGTAAGGTGTGCGGAAGATGTAGGTGGACTGGTGGGCTTATAGAGCCATGGCCGAAGTCAGTCAGTTCCAAGTGGCCATCTTCAGGTGTCAGTATCTTCAGGCCCAATCCTGTTCAATATCTTCATCATCTACCCTGCACACTTATCAAGTTTATAGATGAGACAAAACTGGGGTGGTATGAGAAAATTGTTGGTATTGACACACTTGAAGGGGAAGGCTGCCATTCACAGGAACCTTAACAGGAGTGTCCTGAAGTCCAGTAAAGACAAAGACAAAGTCCTGCATGGCTAACAAACAGCCTCAGATGCCTAGGGACAGTGCTGCAAGTCCTGATAGGCCACAAGTTGAAAACATCTCAGTGTGCCCCTTTGGCAGCAATGGCTACCTGCCCATTTGCATAGCAAAAGCATAACTGAGAGCTTAAGGGTCATGTTTATTTCCCTCTGCTGAGCACTGGAGAGGCCCCACCTGAAATACTGTGTCCACGTTTGGGGTCCCCCAGGCAGACAACAAGACAAGGTCAACAAGCTGGAAGGAGTCCAGTAAAAGGCCAGGAGGATGGCCAGAGTTTGGAGAGCAACTAGTGCAAGGAGAGGCTGAAGGAACAGAGATTGTTCAGCCAGGAGAAGAGAAATCTTCCTCTTCCTCTACTCCACCATCTAAAGGGGACTGTAGAGAAGATGGACCTCTTTCCAGATATGTGCAGGGAATCAAGAAAAAGCAACAGCTGCACATTGGAGCAAGGGATACTCCAGAGGGCATATGCTGTGCTGTGGGAGCACCAGAGAAATTGCCCAGAGAGGTTTTGGAACCTCCATCTTTGGAAACTTTCAAAATTTGACTTGATGAAGCCCTGTGCAACCTGAGCCAACTTTGAAGTTGTCCCTGCTATGATTGGGGGGGTTGGAGTGGATGATCTCCAGAGGTCCCTTCCAACATACATTTCTTATGGTTCTGTGCATCTGCTGAATCGGTCTGGTCCTGTTTTCTAGCTGATTGCCCTAATATTTTGAAAGTGTGTTTTTTTGACTGCAGAAGGTCAGAAAATAATTTATAATTTATGATTTATAATCACTTATAATTTTTTTTAAGATATTGGATTATTATGGTGTGAAGTAGGAATGTTTTTGTATATGTAGAACTTAATGTGGACCACAAAACAGCTTCATCCCACATCTTCAAAATTTCTGTAACATACTATGCATCTATAGCAATCCACATGATCATTCTGAAAAAAAGGTTATCCTTGAAGAACATGAACCATGCCGTAAATATTTGGGTTTTCTAAGCCTTTTTTTGGTCAAGTCAGAGTTTTTATGCTTGATGAAAAACTTAGAAATTAATTTCCTGTATAGATAGGAAAATCACCACTACTGTCACTCTCTGCTGTCCTAAATCTATACCTTCTTATTTGTATAAGGAAATGGCTTAGTAAATCGGTATTGTGCTGAAGCTGGAGACATTCTTGTTTATCAAGAGTTTTTCCGAGAACTGGCTACTCTGTACCCAAAAAGCTGTACCACATGAGTCTTAGCTTCTGACTTTTGCCTTGAGATACATTTGTCTTGGCTTTAAAGTACTGTGCAATCTCTACTTGTATTAAATTTCTACCACAGCATACATTTCTGGGGTTTTTAGGTAAATCATTTAAATATTCTGCTTCAGAGGTCTGAGAAACATTTTTGCTTTCAAAGTTCAGGCAGCCTATTGTGTCCCTGAGAAATTATTTTTTGTTAGAACAAAAAGGAAGAAGAATTGCATCTTCCTTCACATTACTAATGCATCGAAAGCTTGTACAGTTTTATACGCATCACTGGTCACTTTTTCTACAGTCTCAGCAGCTCGTCTTGTGAAACAGTCACGTGTTTTTTTCTGCCCATGTTTCATTTTATTACTGTTTGGCAAAGGATGTTGTAATTGTGTAGTGCCAGTTTAAAGTGTGATTTTATAATTATAGTGTAGCCTTTTACCCTCTGTCGCAAGCGTTTATGCAAAACCACCTCAGCAGATACTTCTGAGAGCTGATGAGTAGATAGATGTAGTTCCAGGACAGCACTGGGAATAGGGCTGACCACGGTTAACCACCATCCTGTTGGATGCAATGATGCTACTGCCTTTGTAAAGTGCCATGTATACCCAAATAAGTGTGTAGCAATTTGCAACAAATTGGAGAAGATATTTATGGAAAGTAAATGGTAGATGCAGTAACAAAATATTCAGACTTCAGGTGTGATTCCACAGCCAGTTTGGGGACATACATACAATTGATGGGGTGAAGAGAATAACTGATGGGGTTATCCATCTTGCTTTCAGATGCTGAGATAGGATATTTGCCAGGAATTCCTTGGCTCTGTGGCAAGCTGCCAATAATCTTCAATATCCTGCTAGCAGCTCTTTTCCATCTCCTGTCAACGGATGCCCTAGGTAACTCTGTACTAACTCAAGATTAACCTTGGGAAAAGTTCTTGTTAAAAGAAGCCCAAGCACGTAAAGCTTGTCAGGAAAGCAGGTGGGGGGAAAACAGGGAGGAGTTGAGTAGCAGAGGTCAAAGTTGAGTAACGGCTGCTGGATGGAGGATGCTCACTAATCAATCCCTGCACCAGGAGCCTATGTTGCAATTGCTTGGATTTCAACAGCAGCCACTGAGAGAAAGTGTGTTGGCAGCATCACTGGAAGCATTCACCTGGAGAAAGGCCTTACAATGCTCACTGCACAAGGAAACCTGGGAGAAAGTGTACAGCCTTAGAGGGAAACGTGCTTTTTCACAAGAGATAGATGCCACTTCTTATTATAGCTAGGACATTTCTTCTCTTTGTAGCACTGAAAATTTACACAGTGATTTACTCCTTATCCCTGTAAGTTGCTTTTTATGTTTACAGACAGTTCTCCTTTCCATTAAATTTAAATTTTGTTGTCAGAAAAATTACCCTTAATAGTAATTAAATACTAAACGGAGTGGAATAAAACAACTTGCAGACTTCCCAGCTGAGATTTTATCCATTTTATATTTCAAGCAATAAGAAGAACCAGCACAGTTTGCTAAATCATTCTTTTCGCTTGATCAATAGCCTATGTACAAAACTTTTGAACAGACAGAAAATTCTTTGATTATAATTCTTCAATACTGTTAATCTCCCAATTTAAAATCCACCTTTGCGCAAATGTCTTATCCCCTTAAGCACTATTTATCACAATAAAAATTAAATATAAGATTGGCTTACAACAGGCCCATAAATTGAACTGCCTGCTAGATACTTTATATCCCATCGCTTGTGAACCTGTTCACAATCCTGCCTATAATTACTAAAATGCATCACTTGAAACTTTTGCTGAATTTGTGTGTTTAAAATATTGTTTGATGCACATATAACTCTGCGAATAAGTTCAACTGCATCTTAACTTGAGAGAATCCATAATAAATTGTTTCTATTTATTTCAAACAAAATCAGAATGTCTTCTGCATCCCTAACATCTGATACAAATACCCATGGATCAGTAATATGAAAAACTGGAATTTCCACCACTCATTTCTGCCAGTCTTATATATTTTGAGTGCTATCTCATGTCTCCATTATACAGTTTCTCTGAAAATAACATGAGGGTAATAGGCTTTTAAAAACCTTGGACTGAAATGAAATGTTCTGGTTGATATATTTGTACTGTCATTTTAGCTTGGGTTTGAGCTCACCCTTGAAACTGAACTCTCTAAATATTCCTCATTCAGATTTCAACCCTGCAGCCACTCAACTGGCGTGCTATGTGGGGAAAGGTAAATGGACGATGGGTACTGGCTCTGACCTCAGCCCTGTCCCCACAGGCACTGTGGATGCAAGCAGTTCAGGCCATGATGAATCATGAGGATGGAGCAGATCCTTTTGGAAACTATACTAAGGCACATGGAAAATAAGGAGGTGATTGGTGACAGACAACATGTCTTCACTAAGGGCAAATTGTGCCTGACAAATTTGGTGGCCTTTTAGGACAGGGTTACAGCGTTGGTGGATGAGGGAAAAGCAACAGACGTCATCTACCTGGAATTGTGTAAGGCATTTGAGTCTGTCCCACGCAAAATCCTTGTCTCTAAATTGAAGAGATATGGATTTGATGGATTGACCACTCGCTGGGTAAGGAATTGGCTGGATGGTCACACTCAAAGACTTGCAGTCAATGGCTCGATGTCCAAGTGAAAAGCAGTGACGAGTGGTGTTCCTCAGGGGTTGGTACTGGGACTGGGGCTGTTTAGCATCTTTATCGGCAACAAGGTGTCCCGATCCAATATTGGGGAGGTTTGTTAAATGATCCCGAGAACGAGATTAAGACACAAACAAGGTCAGATGCTGTACAACCTTACAACTTTTATTTCTTACAATAACCAATAACTGCAATAGAACAGAGGGAGGAAGGAGAAAAAGAGGCAGACCTAAGCAAGAGAATGGAAGAGAGATAGCAAGACTATTTACCACCACCACGAAGCCAGCAATGTCCCACTGAGTCGGTTTTGATGCTGGTGATGGAGGGTCGGGTTCCTCTGCTGCCAGTCAGGTGTCTCTCCTTCAGAGCCAGGTGTCATAGTCCTTCCGATGTTTTCCAGGTTCAGGGCTTCCGTCAGTGGGAGGGGAATATGCAGTTATCTTATTGTCCCAGTGCCCAATATTTGTCGGGAAAGTCCACCCATTTCCACAGAACTCATTACCCTATCGGGTAAGCACAGCTTGGCAGGTGCAGGTGTGGTGGTTTCTTCGGGAACGTCTTTGTGCGTACTCCCCTACAACAGCAGGACATTGAGGCAGCATCACCGTGAGTCAGCAGCTCAGCACAGTCCCTCACACATGGACAGTGGGATTGAGTGCTCCCTAAGCAAGTTTGCCAATGACACCAAGCTGTGTGGTGTGGCTGACATGCTGGAGGGAAGGGATGTCATCCAGGGGGGACCCTGATAGTCTTGAGAAGTGGGCCCATGTGAACCTCACGAAGTTCAACAAGGCCAAGTGCAAGGTCCTGCACCTGGGTCGGGGCAATCCCAAGCACAAATACAGGCTGGGCAATGAGTGGATTGAGAGCAGCCCTGCAGAGAAGGACTTGGGGGTGTTGGTTGATGAGAAGCTCAACATGACCCAGCAGTGTGCGCTTGCAGCCCAGAAAGGCAACCGTATCCTGGGCTGCATCAAAAGAAGCATGACCAGCAGGTTGAGGGAGGTGATTCTCTCCCTCTACTCTACTCTTGTGAGATCCCTCCTGCAGTATTGTGTTCAGCTCTGAGGCCCCCAACACAAGAAAGACATGGACCTGTTGGAGCAAGTCCAGAGGAGGGCCACAAAGATGATCAGAGGGCTGGAGCACCTCCCCTATGAAGACAGGCTGAGAGAGTTGGGGTTGTTCAGCCTGGAGAAAAGAAGGCTGCAGGAAGACCTTATAGCAGCTTTCCCGTACCTAAAGAGGGCCTACAAGAGAGCTGGAGAGGGACATTTTACAAGGGAGTGTAGTGATAGGGCAAGGGGTAATGGCGTTAAACGGAAGAGGATAGATTTAGATTAGAAGTAAAGAAGTTCTTCACTGTGAGTGTGGTGAGGCACTGGAACAAGTTGCCTAGGGAAGCTGTGGATGCCCCCTCTCTGGAAAGTGTTCAAGGCCAGGTTGGATGGGGCTTTGAGCAACCTGGTCTAGTGGAAGGTGTCCCTGCCCATGGCAGAGGGGTTGGAACTAAGTGATCTTTAAGGTGTCTTCCAACCCAAACCATTCTATTATTCTATGTATAGGAACCCACACTCACACATCTAAAAAAAGCCATATGAAATAAACCCATTGAGACCTGTTGTTGTCAGTGGGCCTTACTGGGTGACAGTGATCCCATGCCCCTCATTGTAATGATCTTTTCCCCAGTGATTGCTAAATTACCTGGTTTTATGTGAAATATATATCATAATGATAAATGTCAGCCCACAGACATCCAGGAACACTGCATTAATATGAACATTTATTGTGATTTTACTAATTTACAGAGGAAAATACTACAGAATTTAAAATTGTGGGGAAGGGTGCCTAGGTGTCATTTTCCATTATGGAGACTAACCCATACGTTGTCATTTTTTGTAATGAACCATCTGGACCATGGTTTTCCAGCTTTCCAAAGAAGCTATGGAGAATACAGTCTAACCTGTAAAGCTAGTTAGACCCCCCCAAGATACACAGTCCCAAGCTCTTCTTTTTGTGTGAATCCCACAGTTTTCCTATCCAGCAATATAAGTACATTTATGCCAAAAAGCCATTATGAGTCTGAGAGTCACTGAAATTCAATGACATCTGGAAATTTGATTGTGGTATGATCTAGTGGATGAAGCTCAGAGCCAGGAGCTTACAACTCCTCACTGCTCATCCCATTTTGCTGCAGACATATTGCCTGTCATTAGGCAAGCCATTTAAGTGCCATGCCCTGGTTTGCCATGCTGCACTAATGGGAGCAATAAATACCATGGAACCCCACTAATTAGAGCACTGCGCAGTCCCACTGCTAGTCAGGCTGGTGAAAGTTTGCTGTACTACAGCTAGTAGCAAATACATATTCTTTAGCTATGCTACACATTTTTCCAATCAAAATTAGTTTCTTGATGTAAGATGAAAAACAAAATAAGCCATCATTTTCAAGTGCTTCTAATAAATACATCTCTTAGGATAACCACTGCAGATAACACAGAAGTTAATGTTGAGAGAAATCAATTATTTATGTTAGTTGATATCCAGAATGGTAAGGTTTCTCTGTGTCTGTACTGCTGTGTATTTTGAAGTTGAGCAAGTTAATACATTCTGCAAAGCACAATTGCATATAATTTTCTATCCAGCAGCTTGCCTAATAGTTTTATGCAAATACCACAATTAGGAGTAGGCCCAGTGAACATGAACGCTTCTAATTACTTTCATATTGTCATGTGATTTAAACCTGAATCTTCTGTTTAGTATTAAAGCATTTTTCAAATTATAGCACAGCCTGTTCAGCTGTTTTAGCAGCTTTAATACAGTTTACAAAGGAAACAGAAATGATAAAGGTGTCATATGCTGGATATTTGCAACCTAGTTGTAAATGTAGTAATGTAAGGCTGTAGTTAGGAGATACATTCCCCACCCTCCTCCTCAGCATTACTTTTTCTCTAACAAGGTCAATGTCCTGCAGATCCAAGACTGCTGCTACTGCTTACAGTCATATCACCTTTACCCTTTGTTTTTCCATCCATCACATCAGGCTTTTTGTCTTCTTGTACTTAGCTTATTAGATTTATAGAGCAGGGACCATCGCTTGCAATTTGCATTCTGTAAATCCAGTGAAGGCTGATATATTGTATATTCATAAGTCACATTCACCACTTAAATGCCATTTATATGTTGCTTCTAACTGTTTATATGTCATAAATTTCCATCTTGGTTTAGTAATGCCATTAATCAGAGCACAGTAATCTAGATTAAATCACAGTTAAGGAGAGGGTTCTTATGTCCTAATGTTAAAATTTCCTGTTTGAATACAAAACCTCTCCTGATTTTTGTGTGCAAGAAGGGGCAAACCCATTTCTGTTTTGCAGCCAGAAGGGCTTCTTAGCATTGAGGCTGGGGCGTTAAGGAGCCCCTGCGTGTGTGAGCACAGTGGGGCAGCAAGGGACAAAGGCAGATTGCTCTGGCCCCTTGCTCCTGCTGGGAAGATGCAAGGCTGTACTGGCCAGGCATGGCTGCACCATCCTGCTGCACGGTGCTGGCAATGCTTCTGCTCCACTGCTTTCTGAAGGGCTGTGCGAGGGGACCCTCGGGTGATGTTTTTTATCACCACAGACGTATTTTGGAGGGGGAAGCAGGCAGGGAAGAGATGCTAGGCCTTAAGTCTCAGATATCACTTGTGAATAATGTATCTAAACAAGAAGGCAAAAATTATGTTTCTCTCCAAAGCAAGGACAACAGTAATTTCTAGAGTGTCAGAGTGCTATTAGCACATAAAATCTGTTTGCCAGCCTTCCCAAAATGTTAGTACTCTCACCACAATTCCCAGTGGTTAATGGCTGCATGATGAAATTACACAATTTGGCAATGGGCTAGCAGCACATTAGGAGAAGGAGAGGGGCTTTCAGCCATCTCAGAAGAACAGATTCCATTTGAGCCTGTTTGTAGCTTCTTAAGACAGTACTGTGCCATCTCAGTGCACTAGGACCCGTGCATGGCCACAGGATCAGTGTCTCCAGCTCCATCATTCTGGTACCTCCCATAACCACCACCATGGAGAGCAGGGTGTCCCACTCACCACTCACCATCTCTTTTACAAAGAGCTCAGCTAGAAAGAGGATTGCAGGATCAGGTTAGTTTAAAGCTGATGTCGAGATTTCTTAGTTAAATATGTTCCATGGCTTCTGCTGGCTGTTCCACCCGTGCCACAGCCTCATCTCCAGCATTGCCTCTTATCCCCCACCCCACTGCAGCACACACACGTGCCATAAAGATAAGCAGTCTGAAATCAGCATTCCTGTGAAATTCAAAGCAAACACAAACAGAATCTCTGGGGCCAAATTCATAACTTAAACCAGTTATGTACAGTCCTGCTGAATTAATGGCATCCGAGTCTCTTCATGCAAAAAATCTAATTTTAAAGAAATACAAGACATTAATAATTCAAGATAGTGTGCTTTTATTATGTTAATACTTTAGTTTACATGTTTTTATAAGTTTGTACTGTCATCATTTCTCATATTCATGGCTTAAGACATTGATTGTGTATAATATGGCTAATAGTCACAGTGTAGATACAGAAATGTACTGGTTAAGAACTAATAAGAAAGTGACAAAATGACTGTGAGGGCTATGTGGGCAATATTTTGAGATGGCTTAATTTTCACACATTGATATTTTCTATGTAGAATATAAACATTCCTTAATTTACATTAAGGTTTTAAAGCAGAGATTTGGCTATGAGGACTATCTATCATGAAAAGACATGTAGCTACATAAAAATCAATTTACAGAGATTTTGCACTGTACCAGCTTTCAGTTGGTGAAATTTTCAAAAACTCTGAACTCTGGTCAAGTTAAATTGTGATTGCAATAAAAGCAGAGTTAAATTCATGAAAATACTACACAGCAATTGCATTCCGTAGGTCCTAAATATGCTCTACAATCATGCTAGGATATATTTTGTTCTTTCACAGTTTATAAGGAGACTTATATCATCTTCAGGCTGTAGTACACATCGCTAACAAAACAATATATACAGAGGTTTGGCCACTGCTTACTCATTGCTTTCACTAATACAATAAAACAGACGGGTATGAACCAAAAAAGTGCTGGGGAACATTTCCAGAGAAAGGTTTCCATTGTCTGCTTGGTGCAGGCATGAGGATGGTCCCTGGCACAGATTTGTCCCAAGCTGGCCAGCAGTTCTTAACAGTCCCAAGCACAGCTCAGGAAATAAAACCAGTCACTCCCAATAGGGAATCTGCATATCGCCCCCCCTTTTCAAACAGTCCTACAGTATACATGTAGGCTTTTCCTTGACAGTTGGCCTCCAAGCCAGGCAATGGCATGATTCCATACTAACATAGATGGAGCCATATTGTTCATAACAAAACACAGGGGAAAAAATGATCTCTTAAACAGAAGTTTCAGCGTAATTTCCTGTGCTGTCAGCTCTAATTTTATGGTAAGCACCTTGATGTTTGATATTCTACTTAAAAACTCAATTTCTGGAAATGAATTATTTCAATACTAGCTTCCTTTTGAAAAGCATCTCAACAGTTCTTTTTTATCTTTATTGTTAATTTTATTTTTTGTTTTATTATATTAGGAGGGGTTACAGCTCATACTGCAACATGAATTAATTCTAGCATCACTTTTTTGAAGAAAGCCAGTACCATGGTGGAGCTGAGTAAGATCACTTAACACATTGGCTATGCACTGCACTGTTAACCTAGGAAAGTGGTTTTCTGTCACAGGGATCAACTTGTTCTTTAGCTCCACTTTTTCCCAAATGTCTCCAGCCTAAAGCCACTGGAAACCTCCAGAAAAGCTCTTGTTAGATCACAGACACAGAGGAAGGGACGGAAAAGAAAACCAAAGACCTGTCTAGCCTTTGAAAGAACTTCCATCTATTCGAAAAGCCAAATCCCAATCTGTGATTTCTTCTGGGTTCTTAAAAAGAAATCTCACTTGAATTCAGTTCTTGACCTTAAGGGAACTGTGACTTTACAGCAAAAGTTGCTAATGAGTTTTGATGTTCTGACTGATAAACATCAGTATACATGGACAGTCAGCTGGTGTCTACTGACACCCATTAACTCAAAACTATTCCCAGAACTCTCCCATGAAGTACTGTAGGGTAAAAACTCAAAAGTGAAAAGTGAGCTTGCAGTAAAAAGCATCATGTTTCTTATGGAGACGTACGAATAAGCTTCAAATTGATATATTTTGAATGTTGATGCTTTATGATATGAGAAGTGTGTGAAAATAAGATTACTGTTTTAATTATATCTTTTATTGGCTTTTCCCAAAATTATACGAGCAATAAAGATGAATGTTGCAAAGAATCAATTTTAGGCCCGTGTTTTATGCTGACCCTTCCTGACATCTGAGCTTCTGCAACATTGGAAGCTGACATTATTAGTTGTTCAGCTCTATCAAACTGGAAATTTCACCTTATTAAAATGCAGTTGCCATGGAAACACTGTAGTTCTGTGATTTTTGCTTGCAGGCAGTATAGAAAAAAAATCTTAGTACCAATATACAAGTCAATGCATGTCATTTTAAAATACCTTCTTGGTGCTCTGATGCTTTTAAAATGAAAAAATACCAATAGGAAATGTAAGCTGTAGCACTTTATCTTAACGTACTGGAAGAGTGAAAGACACTTTTCAACAATAGTCTTAGGTATATGCCATAGAGAAATAATACCTAGACAGAGACTGCTTCTGAAATTGCAATTTTTTTATTAAAGCTAACACTTCTATAGGCCCCGTCCCTGTCTCTTTTTAATGCATGCTTACTTATTTCATCTGAATATTTTTATTTTAATAGCTTTGTCCTTGGGGTTTGAAGGCCCCTCTTCTTTCTTGAGAACTCTGAAAAACTTACCTTTCAAATGTGTATCATGCTATTATCCTTTATGACAAGGGAAAGTGGCTTTCACAGTCGATGATACTGAAACACAAAGCTGATAAGCCATGTGCCTAGGATGTACAAGAAGCCCTGAGTAGAGCAGGCAATCAAACTGCATGCGACACTGCAGACTAACCTTCATTCACCTCACCACGTTAACATTATTGGTTTTATTGGCTTTTTTGACATAGGTTTATTTTCTTATTCTCCCTTAGTTATTCAGCTTATCATATTCTTTACTTTAGTAACATGCACAAAATGGAAGAAGAATCGGGCAGAGTCATCACTGCCACCAGTGCTCCCATTCCCCTCCTTCATGCACCCGTGCCCCCCCGGCTCAGCAAGTCTGCCTGTAGGACACAGGGCAGCGGGTGAGCCTGGAGGGTAGGGGGTTCAGAACTGAGGGCCCACACCAGCGACTCAGCAGTCTGCTCTGCACTTAGGTATGTACAGCAGGACATAATTTTTTAAGTTCTGATTGTCAGCAGCCCAAGGTAACAAACAAATTAGAAACAGCTATGATGGGGCCCAGTGGAAGGGAAGGAATGCAGCAGAGAGAATACTGGATATGTGAAGGTTTTGTGCAGTAAAACCAGCTTATGGGCCATCTAAGCAACAGCAGGACTTCAGAAGAAGGGACATTCAGGCTACAGAAAATGATTGGAAAGGACTGATTGAGTGACATGGCTAAGAAATTGAAACTCTTAACTCTTTTGTGTGATTGGGCAGGAATGTGACTAAACAGATTTCCGCTCTGCAGATATTTTTACTCTACCATTTTGCTGGCCAGCCAGTATTTCAGAAAGCCTGACAAGGACACTGTGTTATATTATGTACAGTAGGAAAATTACTTATGGGACATATGGGTTCGCCCATTTTTGAGAGTATCTATCTGAATCTTATAGGTAGACAGAGCACCAATAATATATTACTGTCATAAACCACTTTTGGCCTGAATGGGCAGTAAGACTTGCTGCATTTACTATCTAACCAGTTTTATCTGCTGCTTGTTATGCAGGACTATAGGAACTTGATTTATCTGCCTCTGCAAAATAGAGAAGAAGATTGATATGAATACTTCATTATTCAATATTTGTATCAAAGTCATTTTTATCTCAGGTACTATGCTATTCTGAAAGGTAAGATATTCCAACTAATTATTTGTCCAAGAAGACCATACAGGGCAACCATGATCGATTCTTTCTACGCAAGTAGTTTAAGGTCCAAAAACCTAAAACAATTTTCTGGCATTGAATAAAACAAAATATAACAAAACATAACACAGTGATTGAAGCAAAATGGGAGAAATTACTTACAAGGGGAACATGTAATGGGGGTAGATGTCAGTCCCTGAATCCTCAGGGTTGCGTGGCATAATGAGCAAAGGCAAATGAAGGCTCCACTCCAGGAGAAGTGGCCTGTCTGTAGCTGGGTTATGCCAGGCTGGCTAGCCTTCAGCTGCCCCTTCATATATATAGCCTCCACCAGCACTTTTGTTCCCTTACATCCTGTGTGGAGATGTACAGCAGGCCCACGTTTATTTGCG
This sequence comes from Astur gentilis, assembly GCF_929443795.1. NCBI lineage: Eukaryota > Metazoa > Chordata > Aves > Accipitriformes > Accipitridae > Astur > Astur gentilis. The sequence goes on along the minus strand of NC_064881.1, from coordinate 22,609,680 downwards.
AATGAGGCATAAGTTTCCATTTGTTATTAGAAGTCATTAGCTTTAAAGACTACCAGATATAAACCAGTCTGTAAGCCATTATCTTGCTTATCCTTTTATCCATTTTGGGAAAGTTTCACAGTTTTGTTATATAAATTGCTTAATGTTCCTTGAACACTGTATACACTTCAATAATAACTTCACAAGGCCTTATTTTCTGTTATAAAGCCACAGTGGGTCCACAATCACCCTCCAGCTAAATTGCCATGCTCCAATGTGGAGGGCCCACTTCAGGTTAACAAATGAGATCATGTGTATGATGGCATTTAATAATAAGTCTTGATTTTTGTTAGTGAATTGAAATGTGTTTCTCACCAGAAAGTCTAACCTTTCTACGGAAGCAATCTATTTTAACAGTTCAGCTAGTTTTGCAGTTGACATATAGAAGCAAGCTGCTTAAAGACTTTCTTTCAGCTATTTATAGTCATATTCAATCACAGCCTGTACTTGATTTTCATACATTGTTCCAGTTCACCTCCGGCATTTACAAAGTTTCAGCAGGCTAGATTAGGACATTAGTGGCAACTATGCATTTATTGCTCACAAAAATTCTGGTGAAGATGCTCACAGCAAAGTGGGATCCACCTAATCTGCTTGGCTGCTAAGGACTTGCAGAGCCAAAGGAGAAAAAAAAAAAACAATTAGTAAAAGGTTTTCAGTAACCAGGCTACAAGTCAGTACTGAAAACCAAAACTTTTCGGTTATTTTCAGACTGGCACCATAACTCAAACTGCTGTAGCAATCATATTTGGCATTTTAATAAGGACAAGTGAGTTCTAGAGCCTGTAGTACCTCAATTGTGTCATTCTCAAGGCTTTGTTGCTTGGAGGTCTATATGGCCTTTAATGTGTTTGCACTACCCCCATTAAGACAATTACTTGTTATTAGCAGGAGTTTTGTAGATGCAGTGAAGCAAATACAGACCCATTAAAATGTATGAGTGTGTTACCTCCTAATAACACACACTGGGGCTTACTACTTCTCGTCTACATTCAGCTAAATAATTGCTGAAACATATACAACAGATGCAGGAAAATATTCTTAGCTACAGACATAAGGAATTAATTTTATGAAATGCTTCTTTTTTCATTTTAGCGTTTTCAGCTTGACTCCAGCTTGACGATTCTTGCTGCTTTTAAATTCATTCTAGTTATTTTCATAATGTTTTACTTTGCCAAATAAACAGCCTCCCAGATATTTATTTCAATTTTTTAATGTTAAATAAAACTGACCTCTTTTCCACAAGAATTCTGTGCTTTATCCATTTCCTTTTTCATAGTATCCATTCTTCTCCAGGCTGTTGAAATGCTGTCTTGCAGAAAGGCAGGCTTTTGCATCTTAATTAACTACCCTAACGTCTGGACTCTGGATTAAAAATGGAGTTCCTTGTTCTTCTTCACCTATGGCCTGAAAAAATCATCAACAGGGCTTCAGGGGAAGAATCAGAGCTGTGACCCCTAGATTCAAGTTGCTGCTGTTTCAGCCTGGGCATGATACACATCCAGATGCAATACTTAAAAAACTCTACTTCCCTTGGTATTGTCTGTCAACTATATTGTTTATTGGCCCCATAGGCTGGTTTCTATGGATGCTACATTATTCTCCCATGTATTGCATATAGAGCATAGATGCTGCTTAGTTATGAATTCTAGGGAGAGGGGTGCTCATCTTAGGCACTATCACTCTAGTTTAGTGGTATGTAGGTTTCCTTTGCAGGCGTTAGGCACTACAGTGGTGCTCACGTCAGCTCAAAAGTCCTACATACACTTTCTCTTTTTAGAGCTTAATCCTTGAGTTAGGCTACCCCAGGAAGATTTCTGGGTTTGTTTAGTATTCAAATGTTCATTTGCTAATGCTCACTCCTGTGCTGGTTTTGGCTGGGATAGAGTTAATTTTCTTCACAGTAGCTAGTATGGGGCTGTGTTTTGGATTTGTGCTGGGAACAGTGTTGATAACTGTCGTGGTTTAACCCCAGCCAGCAACGAAGCAGAACACAGCCGCTCACTCATTCTCCCCCATCCAGTGGGATGGGGAGAGAATTGAGAGAAGAACTGAAACTCGTGGGTTGAGATAAGAATGGTGTAATAGAACAGAAAAGAAGAAACTAATAATGATAATGATAACACTAATAAAATGACAACAGCAGTAATAATAAAAGGGTTGGAATGTACAAATGATGCGCAGGGCAATTGCTCACCACCCGCCGACCAACACCCCGCCAGTCCCCGAGCGGCGATTCCCTGCCCCCACGTCCCAGTTCCTATACTAGATGGGACGTCCCACGGTATGGAATACACCGTTGGCCAGTTGGGTCAGGTGCCCTGGCTCTGTCCTGTGCCAACTTCTTGTGCCCCTCCAGCTTTCTCGCTGGCTGGGCATGAGAAGCTGAAAAATCCTTGACTTTAGACTAAACACTACTGAGCAACAACTGAAAACATCAGTGTGTTATCAACATTCTTCGCATACTGAACTCAAAAGATAGCACCGTACCAGCTACTAGGAAGACAGTTAACTCTATCCCAGCTGAAACCAGGACAGTAACACAGGGATGTTTTTGTTACTGCTGAGCAGTGCTTACACAGAGCCAAGGCCTCTTCTGCTCCTCACCCCACCCCACCAGCGAGGAGGCTGAGGGGGCACAAGGAGTTGGGGGGGGACACAGCTGGGACAGCTGACCCCAATGGACCACAGGGATATGACAGACCATAGGACGTCATGCTCGGCATATACAGCTGGGGGAAAGAAGAAGGAAGGGGGGGATGTTCAGAGTGATGGCGTTTTTCTTCCCAAGTCACCGTTATGTGTGATGGAGCCCTGCTTTCCTGGAGATGGCTGAACACCTGCCTGCCTGTGGGAAGTGGTGAATGAATTCCTTGTTTTGCTTTGCTTGCGTCCGCAGCTTTTGCTTTACCTGTTAAACTGTCTTTATCCTAGCCCACGAGTTTTCTCACTTGTACCCTTCTTGTTCTCTCCCCCATCCCACTGTGAGGGAGGTAAGTGAGCAACTGCGTGGTGCTTAGTTGCCATCTGGGGTTAAACCACGACAACTCCTAATTTAATGCCTTGATAAATGGGTTAGAGTTGCCTTCCCTGGTCCAGTAAATATGGATTCATGTATTCATACAAATGGAGAAGACCTAATAGCAAAGCTAATTTATCACTGTGTGCTAAGAAACCTTGCTGGGAAATGAGAGACTATGATTCGAGGTCCTTTTCCCCTTTCCTCAGGAGACTGGATCTACAGGTAAGATCAGTGGCGGTCCTGGTCTGATGATTCTATCATGAGCCAAGTGTGGCCAAGCACTCCAAGTACCTCAACAGTGTCATGGCCTCATGCGGTTACACATGTGCTCAACAGCCAAAACATTGTAATATTAAGGGGCAGCGGAAGGGGGACTAGCCGTGTTTCAGAGGGATATAACTGTAACACATAGCCGCCTGCCTTTTGCATGTTTGCTTTCTCAGTGACTATAGTATCACCCTTTTCTTATTTGCTTCTTTATATTGGCAATTTCAAAGTAGTGCGAATAAGAGTTCACTCCTTTTCTTTAACACATAAGTCCATCCCCATATAGTTCTGATTTCTAACTTTCCTTTTGCTGGGATTCAGATACAGGACTCTGGAGCACTCGTACAGACACTTTTTTTGTTACGGCTTTACTGGTCATCTGTGCACTGAACCTTGCACCTGTGCTAATGTCCTCTATCTCTCTGTACATTTCGTCCCTTTTCTCATATGCATTATTGCCAGTGCATACCTTCCTTTCTTATTGCTTGCCCGGAACATATCCAACCACTGCAGGTGCTCAGTTACCTCAAGCAGGTCACAGCTTCTTCACTTTCTGTATTGTTTGCTAGTTACACCTAATCTCTTTGGCACTTTCTTTTGCCCTGATATTTCATGGAACAGTTTATATACTGTAAATTGCCTCCTGCCTCCCTTCCCATTACGTTACCATCTGTTATGCATTATCCTCAAATGTTATTTGCAGACCAACAAACTTCCACTAAAAAATACGGGCTATTTCCTTTCGTTTTCTTCTTCACTCTGGATTTGGCTCTGTGTAAAGCATGTGTGCAGCTGTTCAATGTTTGCTCAGAGGTTTACCTGCTACCTCAAGACTTTATCTGCCATCTCTTTTACCTCTCAGTTTCTTGATTTTTCATTCTCCTTTTTCTTTCTAGGATGAAAGAGTGAGGAATAAGTGTGCCCACAGTCTCTCTGCAAGGATCTGCATCCCCATCCAACTGCTGCTGTTGCCATCGAGTCAGGTATCAGAGCAGGCATCCTTTCAGCTTGTGCTATGAACTCACTTACCCACTCAGATACTTTGGTGAAAGGCGACAAGCTGCCAGGTGAAATATATTTCTGTGTTTTAGCATTTTATTCAACAGAACATTTTCTTCCCTTGCCAATGTGACTTTTTATTTGATCCTGAATTGTAGTAAATAGTGACATTTCAGGCATCTGTCCTGAAGCTTTTCATTTTGCCACTTCTAACTGAATGCTACAAAAATCCACATAGCTGTGGCTTTCCTCCTGATGAGGGAGTCGGATGTGGCTGTCTGTCCAACATTGTCCAGCAGTGTTTCTGCAGCCAGCCAGACCACAGAAAGGACCAGCACTGCCATCCTCCCTGATTGTTATTATTCCTTTTAGTATTAAATGGAAGATCACTATTTCAGTCCTGCAAAATCCTGTTTACAATTGGTAAAACTGTACTTCCAGAATCTGTTCAGAAGCTTATTCCTTAGGGCAGGCTATTTTCTGTGAGTTATTTGTATCTCTGCATTGCAGATGGTATGCAATTTGTTCACTGATCTCACTAACAAGAACAGTGTTCTTCCCCTCTTTTAATCTATGTGTGGCTTGTTCCTCCTGGCTTTTTATCAGTGGTCTGTACCTCAAAGGTTTCCTCACCTGTCACCTCACCTTCATACTTTTCCGTTACATGTTTTATGCCTGCTCAAACATCAGATGCAATCACCCTTTGGTATGAGCATCTTTTGCTAGCCAAAAAGTGGAAACAACTTCCTCCCAGAGCTGATGTTTCAGACCTACACTGCTAGTGGAGTTCAAGGGCTCTACATCAGGTAGGCTGGGCTTCTCCTTTCTGTGGGCTGAAGGCAGATTTGGGGCCACCTGTGAGAATTTCAGGTTGTCCCTTTTCTTCAGGGATTAGGACACTGCCAAACCGGTCCTTCTAAAATAATTATTGAAAGAAAGCTTTTGACATCTGGAGATTTATTTCCCTTTAGGCCTCTTCCCTTATGTTCTGAGCACAGGGAATACATTTATTTTACATTTACAATGTGCCCCTGCTATGGTCTGTTGCTATATTAGGATTATGTCAGAAACCTATTTCTTGTCTTCCTGAAGATAAATATGCTACAAAAATTGTATACAAAACCAATGGTACAGGTGGCAAAGGCTACATGCTAAAAGGAAGTAAAACCTTCACAGTTTTTACTTCTTTCTAGGTATTTCCAGAGACAAATATTGTTGACAACATTCTAAAAATTTTAGCTGCCCTTAAAACTTTATACTATGAAGTGTGCTATCTTAGAATAATGACAATAGAATACAGAATAAAATAAATCATATGAAAGAGAATAACATTGGAAAACCTTTTGTTTCATCTTATTTCAGTATTTTTGGAACATATCTGACACTAAAATGAAGTTAAAAAATCTCACAAGATAGGAGATGGCACAGCAGTGAATTGACACTATTTTATAATGCGTGGTTGACATAATAAACAGAACTGGAAGTATGATCTCAGCAGGTGAGATTTCAAGGATAGATCCCAAGCACTGCAAGCTGACATTCTGGATGCCTCCTGCATTACAGTTTGGACAAATTATAATCCTCATAGATATCAAAACAATCCCTTCTCTACCCTTTAATTAAATATTTAATGGATTTTATAGGAATGACCCCCTCCCAACATTCATGATGGCATTAGAGAAACAAAGAGGCTCTAATACAGTTTCTGTGCCTAGTGAAGTTGGTGGCAGGATTCCAGTGTTTTCTGGACACGTTGAAATGGAGTATAAGCATAGCAGCTTTCAGCAGATCTCTTTAAATCCAGCACTTTAATATTGTGAAACTTCTGGTTCTAGGTCACACCACAGAACTTAGAGCAGAATTAAAACTAGACTTCATTGACTTTCTGTTACCCCATTTTGGCATGTTCTGCAGTATGTGGGTTGCCTCAGGTCACAGGGATTGCGTGAACCCACACTTCAAGGTGGCTGGTAGAATGCTGTATTGGCCAGAGACACCATGGAAATCTGCTCTCTGGTTCCCTACGTCTCTGACTGGAGTCAGTCCTTCAACATGTGTATGCAATGCACAGCCTAATATCATTTTTCATGCAACACGAACAGCACAGAATATTACTGAAATTGCAGCCCATATGTCTAAGGGAGCTGACCAGTGAATAGTGGTGTTACTGGGTATTTATGTCTTCACTCCAAAGAAAAGAAATCTTTCTGTAACTGCAACAGCACTCTACAAGACAAAATGCCAGGCTCTGTTTACTTTGTGCTTAGAGGAGGAGTCGTGTATGAAAGCTGGGTATTGACTGGCTTTCTCTTTCACTGTTATGTGAATCTATTCTGGCTTGATTAATTTTTTTTTGTTGTTTTTCCCAATTACCTTTCTATATAAAAAAAAGATACGTTCAAAGCAAAGTTATTTCCCATAGATAAGAAAAAATTTCGAAGCAACCTGCCTGAATTGACCCTGCTTTGAGCAGAGGGTTTGGACTTGGGGGGACCTCCAGAGGTGCCAACCTCAACTATTCTGTGATTCTGTGCTTCAGTTCTCTAGCTAAAAAACATCCAAAGCATTGGGAGAAAGTCTTACTGCCAATCAAAATGAAGATAATTTTAAAATATTCCATAAATCAACAAAAGCAAAGAAAAAAATTTTGCACTATTAAGGCATTGCATTCTGACTGGATTTCAGCCACTTCATATAGCTTTACCGTACTCAGCTTAAATTTCTAAAGAAAAAGTAAATCCAGAGAAGGAAAGAGAAATTTGTTCTTTAAAAGATGTCCATATAGGTCAATTTCAAAACATGTTTCTTTTTCTTCTTTTTTTTTTTTTTTTTTCTTTTTCAGTCGAGTAAATAGATTTCACTGAAAAAGAACCTATTTTTGTATTGGAAAACATGTTTTTAAAGAATCCCCAACAAACAAAGGGCCCTTAATCTTGACTGCTTTTAAGCTGCAAGCATGTTCACATGAATGTTTTCTTAAGCTATGCTGAACTTCATGTCACCTCCAGTCTGACCTGAGGCAGGTGAAGGCAGGGTGCCAGAATGGTTCATATTAAGGTCATTTCACTTTACTTATGACGGCTGTAAACCTGTGAAATAGAACAAAATAACTGGATTGTTTCTGTAGGACTACTGCCTCTAGAGAAAGGTATGCCCGGGAGACAGGAGATCAAGCATTTTTGCTTCTATGAACTGGGGTGCTGGACTACCGTAGGTGAGCTCCAAACCAGATCAGTAAATTACAAATCAACTGTATTGTCTGTCATCATGAAAAATGACTAAATGAACTGCACTGTTTAGGCTCTTCCCTCATGCCTTTTTCAAGAAGCTTGTGAGTCAGCGCAATGTTTCACTAAAGGATACTGGTTCCCAGTCCAGATAAAGATTTAACAGCACTGTCCATAGTCACATACTCCTTCCTTCATTCCTGGCATCAGTCACTTGCTCAAGACTAAGCAGTGATGAGCAACAAACTTCTACTTCAGTAACATCTTGTTAGTACTAATAGTTTCAACAGCATATTTTTCCAGGTGTCCCCAGCACTCACTGATACAAAAATTATCTGCTTCAATCTGATAGCCTTTCCTGCTCTCTCAGCCCTTTCCCAGCAGTGAGGACCTGGCAAGGCTGGAGGTGGGCTACATGCCCTTTCCTCTTTTCTGCAGCCAATGGTACTTCTGCTTGCTCTCCTCTTCAACGTGCTGGAGGAGGACATAGCTGCTTGAAAGGTGGGGGTAAGCAAGACTCTACACATGCAAAAGAGAAAACGGTGTGGCACTGGCCAGGTGCTGTCAGCGCATTGCTGAAGCACTTCATGGCACAGCCTCCACCGTGGAGCCAGGTGGCATCACCAAGCGCAGGTCCTGAGACCTGGTGGGAGAGGCACTAGGCATAGCAGGAAAAAAAGGAGCAACTGAGATCCTCATGAGCAGCTTTACAAAATTTCTCTAACCCCATACAGCGGGGTAGACTCAGCTGATCAGTGGCAAGCGTGCTATTTGCAGTACTGTGAAAAGCTCAGTGACAGGCAGGCTGCTCTTGCAAAGAGCCAGGCATGAGAACAGCAGGGTTATAGTCCGAGTTCACTGAATGAGGTTCAGCTCTTCCCAGCTGAAAGGCAGCAACACTCTACTTAATATGAGTTGCAGCACATGAAGCATGACTGCGGATTGTCATTGTTTTGAAGGTTTAACTATATTTTATTTCACAAATAAATAGCTCTTCAGAAGCGTCAGGACAAGATACATGTTTGGGTTCAGCATTTCTGAGTCAGAAGCTCTGTAGGTACTCCTTGGAGCAGCCCACAGGCAGAACAAGTACCTTCCACCTCCTCCCTGACCACACAACAAGTAACCAGCTGGTTTCATTGATTAAATCTTATTTTCTGTTTTCCTCAACACCTTGGGGCTTTTTTAGTATTAAAAAGAGTCTCTGCACCCTCATGAACCATAGGTCCATGACTGTAGTCTGTAACACCTGCAGATGAAGATCAAGGCTCACAGATCTGCCTCCTGCAGCAACCCCCTTAACCCAAAGATGTTGCCAGGACGTGGTGCCAGGACTGACTGACACCTGTCTGAGATGTGCTTACAAACTCTGACTTTACAGTACATGTTATCACAGAGTTTTTTAGGAAGCGCAAGGCTCCAGCTACCTTTTTCCAAGGCAGATGGGATAGCTGACAATGCAAGAACTGTCTTTTTTCTGGATCGTATATCCACATTACTGGAGATGAGGTTTGCTATTCACAACACCATTCTGCTTGCCTAACATTTTGTATGCAGGCAATGCAAACAGGCTGTCTATTTTGTCCTCCAAGACACGGTCAGGATCATTGTAAATGCAGGTATTACAATCTTTTACTTCCACAGAAGTCAGGCATAATTAGGAGACCTTCAGGTCAAAAAGGGAACATTAGGCATGCTAATGTGTCTGCGAGTATTTCAGCAGAGGAATAAAGTACTGCCTGTTCACTGTGTGATGCAAACACATCTTTGGCAACCTGGGGAAGTTCTGAAGATGGAACTTGGCTTCCCTGTCGACGCTGTGATGCCAGTCTCCTGAGGCAACTCTCTCCTGGGGGTATCTGCTGCTCCGCTGTGTCCCACATAACACAGACCCATGACAATAGACAGGCTTTTTAATATACAGCAAAGGAAAGATTCATTTGCTGGTGACACAGCAGAGGTTCAGGCAGGACTATGCGTGTGGATTAAGAAAAAGAGTAAGAGGCAAGACAAAAGCATAAGGTGCAGTTGAGGCTGCAGTGACAAGCCCTATGGTGTTGTGGGGCACCCCATCCTCCATTCGGTCCTCAGGGCACCCCTTGGCCAGGCTTCATGGGTTAGCCCATGATCCCTGCTTCTTCCTGGACAATCTTCACACTCCTCCGAGGTCCCATACAAATTATGACTTCGACCTTAAGCTGATTCTGCTGGTGTTCACATCCCCTAGATGTGACCTTCTGCTTCACAGCTTAAAAAGAAGCCTTGCCTTAAAAAGAAGCTATTGTATTTTGGTTTCTTATGATCTGTGTTCAGAAGCCCACTGCGTATTTATAAATCTTTGGATGTCCAAAGTTTTCCACACATTATCAGCTATAAGAAGTATTTGGCACACCTGTCTTTTACTAGGCCACTGCCCCATTCCTAAATTTTCACACACAGAGACCACACAGGTGCCCTGAAGGCTTTCTGAAAACAGATGTCAGACGTGCCCATGTCTCTGCAGGCAGGCTGCCTTCTCTTGCCCATCTTTCATCCTTTCTGAGGATGTCCAGTCTCACACAAACACTGGGAGGATCTGAGCTGCAAGGAGGGAGCCTAAATTTTACTGGGTTGTGCAGCTGCGAGCAAAAGAAACCTGTTGCCAGTTTACCTGGGCTGTACACTTCCCAGATGGTGTACAATTATTGTTATAGCCCATTTCTCTTCAAAAGACAGAAATGCATCAATAAACACATCTATTAAATAGGATTGTTCAGAGGAAGACGACTTGAAAAACATTGTTCATTTATATGAGATGCTTGAAGGCAACCCATGAGAAAACTCTGAGAAAAATGTGATTATGGTGTTTTACAGCATGTAGTGTGATAAACTTCAGAATTTAAGGAAACCAAAGAGCAGTGCTTAAAAGTTGTAAACAACGTTGTCCAGAAACCAAAAGTTTGGAAAAGGGTTGGTTTTAGACTATCTGGTTTTACACACAGCTCGCAACTGAGCTGCTTTGATGCAAATTTATGTTATCTTTGTCAACACAATGTGGTCACAGTCTGAACACATTTACCAAGCATTTGATTCAGCTGTAGAAGTGAATTTCTGAAAGCACAGTTGCAGTGCAAGTGGATGCAACATCAGTGACTTCAAAGGACGTCTGCCTTCCTGTAATAGAGGATTATAGATCGCCCTAGTAGGTCTCATTTCTGTTTATATGAGACCTCTTTACCCTACTCCAGTGTAGACATTCGTCTGATCACCCCGTGGGACTCGGCACAGGGTCCACCATACCCTGGGGCACAGAGCACTGACACCAATATGAGGATGCTGCAAATGGCGTTTATTCAACTGCGTCACGCCCTTACATACTGTCTGTCGGTCATCCCGCCTCCTTTAACCCTTCTCTTTCCGTACATCGCGAGATCTTCCGAGCGCCAATCCCTACACTCCAGCAATATATAGGGATTTTAATTAGAAATGAGCTACTTTTGCATCCATTTTTGGGCCCATTCACAATCTTTTGTTGGATAAAACAGATGAAACCCAGATATGTTGCACATAAAACCCAGTCCACCTTTTAATCTCTATCTGTATCTTTTGCCAAAGCCAATTCTGTGGGTTACTTTCTGATGTTTGAGGGGCTGTAGGGGTAGAAAGGGAGCACAAGCAGATATTTTGAATGCTCTCCTTGCCACAGCTATTGAAACTTCAGTGTTAGGGCTCAATGACTCAGGTGCCGATTTCTGCAGGCCAGGGCCTCACAGAATTTCATCAGAAATTGCAAATGAAATGCAATGGAAACACAGCAAATGGATTTTGGTTTGCTGTTGAAAGCAGAAAGGACAGATATGTCACTCATTCGAGGCAAATGGGTGTAGAATGAGCCATACAAAAGCAAAGCCCCTCATAAACCAACACCAGATTAGACCTTACATCTAAATGCATCAATTTTATTTGCACAATAGCAAGTGTGCTTGGAAAAGGCACAGCGTTTGTAAGGATGTGCTCACACCTACCTCCCATAGACCATTCTCTACCATGAAAATGACAGTATTGCAAAGTTTTCCAGAAACTGAAAACTACAATGGTGGCCTGGCTGGGGGATGGCTCACTGTTGGTCTGAGTACTACAACGCAGGATTCATCTCTGTTTGCTGAAGGCAGTTGAGCAACTGAAGAATTTGTACCACTATCAGGATCACTGTTTTACAGGGAAAATCTAGCTCTCCAGAACTCTCTGCTGGAAGAAAATTGTTTATATCTCTTTTCAAATGTGACCTTAAGATTTTATTTATTTTTTTTTTTAGTTTACATCTAAATCTCTTTCTCTGAAGCATTTAAGATACCATGAGTGAAAGGCACTTTAGAACATATAAATGACTGTAATACATTATATTTTATGTCTGGTTTACAGCTTTTTCAATTCAAATGAAAACAAAATCCAATCCCCCTGGCTCACTGTCAACAGCTAGCATTATATAAGGTCACTTTGTCCTTATACAGAACACTCTGTAGTTTATGGTGGTGGTTTTGGTTTTTTTTGTATTGTAACTGTGTAGAATAGGTCCCCAAAACCTGGCAGCGCTGTATCAAAAATAGGAAGGGGACAAATAAGGTCTGTCTGTACAGGATCTATAGGGCTTAGTGGCTTTCCACTGCTCCCAGCTTGGAAATTCCCTTCCATATTCCAGGCCACCATGTTGTGATATGCCCTAACCTGAAAAACATTTGGAAAAATCCTCCTCTGCCTTTCCATCTCCCACTTTGGACTTCAGCGTAATGAGAAGATAACAGCTGCGCGGCAGCTCTAGTTACCTACAGCAAAGGTGAGGGAGAAGTTAGTTTCCCTTATGCTTGAACTCACCGTTGTAAAAGATGTATAAACTGATTTTGTTCAGGTTCTTTCAGTGGAAAATGGTATCTTAATAGATGCTAACATCTTTCATTATACACCCGCTACTCTTTCCCTAGTAGACTAGGGAAAGTCTAGTCCCATGTAGACTAAATGAGTGTTTGGCTGCAAACTTTCTGACGCATTATTTCTCCTTTCTCTTCCAGCATTTTGAGCCAAATCAGCATCAGTATAATTGAGAGTGTTGCCTCAGGTGATTTTCCTAACTTCTTCCTCCTTTGGCGCAAAGCTGGAAGTCACATTTCATAGAAAAACAGAAAATGATTAGCCCGTTCCGTCTGCAGTGTTAGCTAGTGATTTCCTAGTGTGTTCTGGTTCATGACTGAGGTGCCCCTAGGGACCATGAAGGAGTTACAAGAAATAACCATACAAAGGACGTTAAACTGTACCAAAGCTCCAGGGGAAAAGAGGAGTTGATTTGTCCTCTATTTTATGACTATTTTTAGTAAGTTTCTACATTAGCATGAAGACATGGTAGAAATAACTATGGCAATCTCTTAGGGCATTGTAGTTTTGCCTTTCTAAGAATAGCCTAGTGATTGGTGCATGTTTGCCCTTTACTGCTGTCAACTGAATAAGCTATCTATCTGCAGAGACTGACAGGTGGAGTGGATAGTGGATATCAGGACTATTTAGCTCAAGCAATGGAAATATATTATTAATTAGAGTGGGTAGATATTAACAGGTTAAATGATGACTGTCTCAGTAACTGGCATAAAGAGAGTAAATGTCTCAATAAATAAGTTCCTGAAAATAAAATAAAATAAAATAAATCATTTAATGTATTAAAAGGAGCAATCCAATCAGGGCTTATTGATCCACTGTAGAAAGAAACATATCACTAATTTTTAAACAAAGTGACACTGGGTTTTGAAAATATTGATATGAACTAGTCTTTTTGCTGTAGGAAAGCATTGAACTTTAGTCTTGCTTCATATTTATTTGAATAAAGCTTCACGTTTATTTGAATTGAATGTAATTTTGCTGTGAACTAGCAAAGTAATCTGCAAGACAAGTTTTGGGACTAATATTTGAGAGAAGGAGAATTGAGCGCTGCTGCGGGGAGAATCAAAGATTCACCAAATCTTCAGAAAAAGGTAAACCTGGAGTGAAGGGATTCAAACAGCCACCTCCGAGACAAACAAGAGCTGATATTTATGCTGCTTTGGAGGCACTTTCCAGATTTAATAATTCTGCTTGATGCAAAATGGGGATTGCAAATCTCACCAAGGATTATACAAGGATGTGACCATGCATGGAAAAAGGGCTCAGGAAACAAGATATGAAAGGCACACAGAGCAAGAAGACAATCAGTAGCAAGCTGTGCTGCACCCTGGTGAAAAGTACTTCTCTGTAGCAGGTTTGTTCGGAGCAGTCAAGTTTCCCCATAGCCCCTCTGCTTAAATCCTATTATGCCAAAATTATTACTGTGATCCTATGCAGCATTTGCGATCATGTTACAGACATCTCATCAGTCCACAGTGAAAAATGGATAGGACTCCAGTGTTATCAGGTTAGGCCAAGCAGTGGATCAGTTCCATAGGGTTTTAGGTTACCTCGTTTTTCTTCTCCATTGCCTCTGACATATAAGTTGGGTTTTTTGGCAAACATATATGCTACTTAAAAGAACAGAGAAGGCATCCAGTGTAAAATGTGTCAGAAATATCTCTCTTTTGCAAAGAAACCAACTTTCTCTCTGGTTCTGTGTCACTTGGTATTTTTACTTGGCTTCCAGGAACAGAAAAGGGTTCTCCTTGCTTTCCAGAAGCTCAGTGTGGCACCTGATCTCAGTGTGAGCGTTACTCTTGTACCAGGAGAGCATAGCAAGGAAGGGAGGTCATGCAGATGTTACAGGAGAATACTGTCACCTTCAGCAAAAGCGGGCTTTAATTGTTCAGTTGGCCTTATGAAAGTTTTTATTTATGTTATATCCAAGGATGAGGGAACAGGTTCAGACAAAATAAGTAATAATTCATGGGGTGATGTCTCAGGATCACAGATAACAGTATATCTCCTCTGGATCTGGCAGTCATCCAGGTATTGTTTGAGAAAATCTGGCTTGTCCAGGTTATGCAGGATATAAAATTATATTGGAGAACTGCCTTCACGTAACCATGATTCTCATCAAATCTCTTACTGTAGTTTATAAAATTTATATTTATAGGCAAATAAGTATGGCACAGGCAAGTATCAATTTTTATTTAAAAAAGAGAGCAATTTCCTAGTAAAATTCACAAATAAATTGGCATTTTACTCTCCAGTGTGTTTGATTTTCTAGACCAGAGTGTTAAAAATTCCACCACAGAGAAGGCATTTGTAGTATTGGAACTGTTAAGAAACGATCTTATACATATCCCCACTGTCCCCTTATTCTGGAAAAGTAAAATGTCATTGCTTTAGGAGTCAGTATTTTCTCTCACTCCCCTGCTGAAGTAAAAAAAGACTGGCAAATTTGAGTACAGTTAGAGTGCTATGACAGCTATTACAGCTGTTTGCTTCAAGAACAGGACAAAGGGTTCTCAAAGACTCAAAGGCATACAAAACCTCCAGTAGAACAGTTTGCCCATATGCCTTCATATATATCTAAGTTTATTTCCATCTGTGCAATGAAGAGCAAAGAAATTGAGCAAGTGCATACTTTAGAGTTTGCCTGAAATACACAGAACTTATAAGAAGCAGGTATTTAAATGTTTTGCTCAGTTCAGGTTAGAGCTGACCAACCCCAGAGAAAGCACAAGACTGTGGATTTTATTACAATCACTTTAATGTAAGCTAAATCACTTGGGTTTGATGTTTTTAATCAGTGGTTTTACATGAAATCAATAGAAAAAATAGATTTGTGGCCTAAACAAGAAAACACTAACAGAACTATCACCTATGACCTCCTTTTTTATTGTCTCAGAAGATGAGCAAGAGCCGTGCTATGTAAAGCTATCTTTCTTTTTTATTACATGCTCTAGTGGCACAGCAACAGAAAGGTTACAGTCCAAGTTTCTGAAGCCAAAAATATAACTGTATTTCAGCCTATTCTAGAAATAGTGTTCTTTTAACTAATGTCGTTTTGGGGCAGTCACATTTTTATATTTTATTTTAAGAGTTTGGACCAATGTGATTTACAGTAGTAAATCATGAAAAATATCTTCCAAATCCCTGTCCTCACACATCATTTGAGATTAAGTTTCCTGAATTTCTGTCACAGTATTTTAATGATCTGTTATCACTGGCCTTCCATTTCCAGAGCCAACAGCAGAAGTAAAAGTTAAGAACTGTAATATAAATAAATGCTAAAACAAGATTACCCAAGCCTTAAAAGCTGATGCTGTATGCTAAATTTTAAATTACTCTCTCAAATCCACAGCACAATTTGAATCCTACCTGCTTTTTACTGTATTGAATTCTTTGATCATGAGAAAGTCTGGTCAGTGTTTTATATTCTTCAGTTAAGTGTGATGGAATACAAGAAAGAATGCTTTCCTAAAGGACAAAAATTAGAGTTACGCAGTATACAACTTCCTAAAAAAATGTGCAACCATCATACTCTAATAATCTTCCTGGTTTTGTCACCTTGTATATGTAGAAGATAGCAAGCATGGAGCCAATCACTTGGCTCAGCAATTGAGTCAATTATATAGATTTTGACTTAGCAGAGGTAGAATTCTGTGGTGGGTTGACCCTGGCTGGACACCAGGTGCCCACCAAAGCTGTTCTATCACTCCCCTCCTCAGCTGGAGAGGGGAGAGAAAATATAACAAAGGGCTCGTGGGTCGAGATAAGGACAGCAGAGATCACTCACCGATTACCGTCATGGGCAAAACAGACTCAGCTTGGGGAAAATTAACTCAATTTATTACAAATCAACCAGAGCAAGGTAATGAGAAATAAAACCAAATCTCAGAACACCTTCCCTCCACCCCTCCCTTCTTCCCAGGCACAACTTCACTCCCGGATTCTCTACCAACCCCCATCAGCAGTACAGGGGGACGGGGAATGAGGTTTACGGTCAGTTCATCGCACGTTATTTTCTGCCTCTTCATCCTCCTCATGGGCAGGACTCCTCACACTCTTCCCCTGCTCCAGCATGGTGTCCCTCCCACGGGAGACAGTCCTCCACAAACTTCTCCAAGGTGGGTCCTTCCCATGGGCTGCAGTTCTTCATGAACTGCTCCAGCGTGCGTCCCCCGTGGGGTCACAAGTCCTGCCAGAAAACCTGCTCCGTGGGCTCCTCTCTCCACAGATCCGCAGGTCCTGCCAGGAGCCTGCTCCAGCGTGGGCTTCCCACAGGGTCACAGCCTCCTTCGGGCACCCACCTGCTCCGGCGTGGGGTCCTCCCTGGGCTGCAGGTGGAGATCTGCTCCACCGTGGACCTCCCTGGGCTGCAGGGGGACAGCCTGCCTCACCAGGGTCTTCCCCACGGGCTGCAGGGGAATCTCTGCTCCGGCGCCTGGAGCATCTCCTCCCCCTCCTTCTTCACTGACCTGGGGGTCTGCAGGGCTGTTTCTCTTACATGTTCTCACTCGTCTCTCCAGCTGCCATTTCTGTCTCTCCCAACTTTTTTCCCTTCTTAAAAATGTTATCACAGAGGCGTTACCACTACCGCTGGTTGGCTCGGCCTTGGCTGGCGGCGGGTCCATCTTAGAGCCGGCTGGTGTGGGCTCTCTCGAACACAGGGGAAGCTTCCAGCAGCTTCTCACAGAAGTCACCCCTGTAACCCCCCCGCTAGCAAAACCTTGCCGCACAAAGCCAATACATTCCACCCCTCGCCTCTGTGCATCACATTTTTAAGAAGGGAAAAAAGTTGGGAGAGACGGAAATGGCATCCAAAGATTTATAAATATGCAGTGGGCTTCTGAACACAGAGTCATAAGAAACCAAAATACAATGACGGAAATTATCTCCAGCCGTGATCAAATATATCTGTTTCTACCTGACATGAATATCCAGGTAATTTGCTTAATTTTTAGCTATATTCCTTCACAAAAGAAATTGTAATCGACTTTTTGAATCAGCTTTATTTTGCAGGTAGTCCTGGAAAGAGGAAGCATGTGATTTTACAAGTTCAGTAAAATCATGGGCCAAAAAATACACATTTTTACTCATAAATTCTTAATGAAATCCACAGCTTTCCAGTTACTCCATAGTAACCCTGTTCTGGCTTGCATTTCTTTCCTTTCCAGGACAACTGTAATGTGCTCCACCCACCAACTCTCCTTCTTTGCCCATTGGCACAGGGGAGAAGAAATAGGAATCTGTTGAATCTGTATAACTGAAGCCAAACAATTCACATTTCCCCGTCAACTGGAAATCCAGATGTTTTCATGTTCACAGCCATGAGGACATCATCCAGAGACACCCCTTTACAGAGCTGCCAGCCCCAAGAGCAGTAGGGCTTCTGCCCTGGAGAAGGAAACCACAGAAAGTTCCCCCAGGGCATACCATAGCTTCAGCAAAATTCTGCTCACTACAAGATGTTTTCACTGAATTATTCTCTGCTGAATGAATAAGCTTTCTCCAAAAAATCATTTTTATCACAACTTGCACAACAACTGTAAGTGGAGTGCCTAGATCCTTGTACTATGAAGAACCACATGATTAAGACCAGAAGGTTAAGGTATTTTAAACTTTAAATCCCAGGCTTTTGAAGCTACGTTTTAATTTATCTCTCTTGTGCTATCCCTACAGTGCAGAAGTTATCTAACAATGCACTCACTTTTATATGTTTTTATGCTGATAATGACATTTACTTTGACCTGTAGAAAGGTACCATCTCTCTTAATTCCATTTTAACCTTTGAGCTGTCTAGGAAATTCTTTCTCTTTCTATTAAAATTTTGTAATAATAATAAAATTATTAAGAAATCTAAGGACAATGTTGCCACATTATTTTTATTTTATTTTTGAATTGCACAGTTCATAATCACTTAGTAGTAGTTAAGTGCAACCAGAGCAGGCTAGCAAACAGTACCACAGTTCACCAAGCAGCTAGATCATGCATCACTTTTATCTTTTGCAACAAGGATTGCCCTGTATACATTCCCTTTCTTTGCCTTCCTGTTACACACTTACTATTGCCCACAGGTATATTTGTTTAAACATGCATGTAAATTATACCTGCACAACTGGAAAATACCTATCTAGGGGGAATAGTCACTTTTGCTGCTGTTTTCAAAGCAGCTACTTGACAGCAAAAGCTCACAGCCCTTGAGGTTATGACCTGTCTAGTGTGAAGGTGCTGGATGGCAGCAGCGACCGACTTTGACGAGGGAAGCTTCTGGCTTCATTTGCATCAAGTGCATTGCGGGGGAGAAGCTACTTTTAGACACAGACAGAAACCTCACAGAATTTAGTTGGACTTTGGCCAAAGATGATGTTTGTTCTCCCGCAGAATATTTATTAGTGTCCTTCAGTGCTTTAAAATCCTTCCAAAGCAGCCGGCCCATAAGGCAAGGCAGTTGCCCAGGGGCAAACCACGTTTTCATTGCACTGCCCACAAACAAGCATTTGCAT
The DNA here is from genome assembly GCF_929443795.1 of Astur gentilis. Lineage (NCBI taxonomy): Eukaryota > Metazoa > Chordata > Aves > Accipitriformes > Accipitridae > Astur > Astur gentilis. The sequence goes on along the minus strand of NC_064881.1, from coordinate 22,590,724 downwards.
TGACTTCAGATGAGTCAGCTTGTACCAGAAAGAAGTACAACCATCTTTGCAGGTCAGTACTCACAGCTATTAAAGTTAACATTGGCTCCCCTTTTTTTTTCTTTTCTCTATGACAGCCTCATTGATGGAATATATATCTTATTTTAAATACAGTCTGTGTTCATTGACGCAACTCTTTTCACATGTTATTTCAGCTAATTGAGACTTGACTATATATGTGTTCCTTGAATACCTAAATACATTCTGTCACCTAGGGTTACATTTCTCGTATGTTCAATTGCTAATTAAAGCTAGAAACCAAGATTGCTGCTTGTTCATTTTCTTTAAGCTTTAGAAATAAGAAGCAGAAATCAAGCATTTTTTCTCAGGAACTGTTTCCTGGATAGGAACAGACTAGATAAACCAAAAATGTATTTGATATAAATAATAGTTCAAAGTAGCCAACACTAACCACCTATTCCTTTTTTGCTATATATCTCAGCAAGAAATATTTATGATAATCATGCCCCATTTTTATTCATATTAACATTGAAGACAGCTTATAAATATCTTGATTTCTCAGGATTTTAACTGTAGCAGCTACATAAGCACTGTAAGTTTTGTTGGTAGTAACAGCAAAAGGATTTTGGTGTTTCCACTCCCACGGATTATGCTCTAATACACCTAGAATGCAAGCAGCCACTCATGTTTTAAATTAACTCTAAAAATTGGGATAGAATAGCAACAGCAAAGTGAATCATGCTGCTATAGTGACAGATTCCTTCCTTAAGATTTCCTCTTGATTCCTTCTTCATGCTCTTTAGGAGTGCACCCCACTCACTTTATCTCCAGCTGTGATCTAAATTGTATCAATCAGAGAGGAATTATTTTTAACATAGAGATTTTGCTTTCAGAATGTGCCATGTCTCTAAAGAGTGAGAACGGGGTATTATCACAAACCTAAAAACACCTGGCAGTACATTTCTCCCCTTTCACTTTAAATGGATAACTCAGAGGTCAATTTTCAAAGGGCCTGAATGATGCAGCTCCTGAGAAAGTCAAGCCTTTGTGAAAGCAGGTCCTAAGTCTTTCAGGAGGCACATTTTGTTCTTTGCTAAACAAATATAACTTTCAGTAATACTACTTTTATTACTGATTCCAAATGGAGAATGTTTATTGACAAATCCAGTGTTTTCTCTGTAAACAAATATGACATCGCAACATCTGCTATACTGTTAGGTCACCTAGTCCTGCACCGACTTGTTTAAAACAACATACTCTTGGTTTATACAGTTATCCTTTGTTGTAATGCTGCCTTTAATAATAGCACATATATACAGAACCTCTTCTGGCTACATCTTGGCTCTCAAAGACATTCTAGGACCTTCATATTAACAATTTGCTTTGGTCGATAGCTCTGGTTGTTGTTTGAAATGGACTTTAGCTGGCAATACATGCCCTATCTTCTGGATGCTTTCAGAGTTGGGGTGTTTTTCTTAGAAATATGAGTCTTTGTCAAAGGTGGGTGTTTTTTCCAAACAACCATTCCCAACTTATATGCTTTAAAAAATAACATCTGATGTCTTTTTCTCAGACTGAAATTCTATTCATTTTCACAAATAACATGTGTTATCATTATTCTTCCTCTGACAAGCACTCTAATTCCCCTGTCATCTGTGCAGACTCTTGGATGAACATTCTGATACTTGTTTCTGTTGCACTTAGTCCGCTGCCAGCAGAAGTTTCAGGCTGAGGGGAAGAGGTTGAGCTCATTCAGGAAATCTGAACGTTTCTGGTACTGCTTTTGTAGAAGTTTATGAATAAAAATCAGGAAAGGCACTTGACAATTCCATGCAATTTGTATTTCAGCCTGGACCCACAATGGCAATTTTTCTATCCAAATCCATATGGCAGAACTCCAGTTAGAGCCTATCCCACAGAGCAAGTAGCCTAAACTTCCTCCAGACAAGCTAGATGTAGGGATAATATTCAGCGTTTGCTGTTTCTTATATTAAAAAAGCCACATAAATATTAATAAATGTTGTGATGAATATTGGTAATGGAGTAATATCAAGGGCAGAAACACCAGCTACCTATTTCTATTATGAGGAATAACGAGTGACTGCAAACAACGGAAGTCAAAGATTATAATCATAAATGAAGAATAATTTTCTCAATATCAATCTGAGAGTGAAGGAAAGATTCTCGGTTTGGACCTTGTTGGCTGCTGCTACTGCATCTTACTATTTCATCAGATTTTTGGAGGTTTTTTTCAGAAGAGAAAATTCCAGGGAAGAAAATAATGTCAAATAGCAAGGCTGGAAAGAATTAGGGTTTTAATACAGATTTGACTGAATAACTGTCAGCTGCCATTCCACTCTTGCTTTGGCTTTATTTTCAGTATATGGTTTGCCTAAGTAAAATTTTAAAAAGTAAATAAATCTTCAAGAATGTATTCTCTTTATATGCTCATTTAATGCCTGTTTCTCAGAGTCAAGCCAGAATTTTATAGCCTGGTCCAACTTTTTCTTTACTTCTACACTTCCTGAATGACAACAGTATTTCTTTCTGGAGATTTTTGAATGTCCCATTAAAAAAAATTATCAGAACAGTGGTCATTGAACATATGGCTCTCTATCTGGCTACACAAACATCTGCTCTAAGCATAAGTAGTTGGGTGGTACTGACTGCTTATTAGAAGGGCTCCCTCCTTTTTGGGAGTGGAAGTGGGTATTGTCAGGACACAGCCCATTGCAGATCTTACAGAGGCAAAGTTTCTGGACACAGGGTTACTTTTTTGCCCTATGCATGGTCAGTACTCTTCACAACAGTCTGCTGCCCAGATACTGTGAAGCGCGGTTACAGCTTAGGCTACAGAATCACATGTTCCTGCTATGCACAAATGGATTTGACCTGGACCCCATGCCAGAAGTCTGCCATGAATTTCACTTGGCAGAGCCTTCTGGCAAGCCACCCTGGTCTTTGGTATTTTTGCAAAGTAAACCATCAAGACCAGACATGACAACAGTGGTATGGAAGGTCTTTTTTGCAATATTTTTCTGTCTTCATTTTAGAAAGCAAGAAAAAAAGCCTGAATGTTTTTCAACTGGAAACTTTGTTTTCCACCTCACTGTTTAACCAGTTTAGTGTTTAACCAATTCCCACAATGATATATTACTCTCCTGTAACCATGCTCCCACATTTTTAATAACAAGGGCAAACAACTGTTGTCTGTCTCACTCCCTCCTTTTTTTGCTAGTAATATGACTGGAGAGGAAATACAGAGAAAACAAATATGAAACACAGCATAAATAAAGGATAAAGATGTCATTACAGAAGGAAATGGTGACTTATGAGTTAGTCTGACAGAAACTGTAAACACAGAGCTTGGATAGAACTTCATCCAGTTTTGGAAGGCTTAGTTCAAGTCCTTACTAGTACAGAATATTGTTAAATTTACTAATCCCTATATAATACATGTGGAAGCATTATTCCTCTCACAAAGGATAAAAGCCTTGTTTACATATTGTAGGTAATTTTCCCCTGAAAAGGCAATGCAAATACATATTCTGATAGTTTTAAAGAAGAACAGAAACAGTAGGAGAGGACATCAAATGGTTTGGATTAGGGATTGCGAAATGGAGTCTGTAAAAAAACCCTTTAGTGTCTCTAATCCTCAGAGTTTATCCATGCAGCATAATTTGACATGTACATGAAACATTTCAGATCGGCATTCAGAGCATCAGGCATTTAATGCAGCACCTTTTCTTTACTAAGAGTTAAAAGATTAAACCAAAATAGTTATTTATCATATGGGAGTATCACCCTGCATATTTTTCACTACAATCAAGTTCTAGTATAATTCTCTCACACATGTCAGCATTTAGAACTTGAAATGTAAAATGGTGAAATAATTGAAACTTTTAATAGTTCAGTCTATAAAACACATAACCTGTAAAGAAAATAAAATTAAAAACAAGATAAAACAATTTTCTTTGCTTGCTCCAATCAGTAAGAATTGAAGAGACTGGAGGACAGAATTGGGATTGCTAAATCCCAGTGTTTAGATGTCAAGTTCCAAAATAAGTTAGAATTTATAACTGTTTAAAACATGACTCATAAGATGTGAAAGACCATGCTTCCTTTTGCTCTAGTTAGATTCATTAAAGTTACATGGATCCTGCATCAACAAGAAACTACATAAGACATGCAACTTCATTTAGGTTATTAATAGTTCTACACAGATTAAAAAGAAAATGTTTTTATTTGGCTTGAACAACATCATTCTCTTCTCCTATGTAAATTAACGTAATGCTATAGTACAAGACTTTAAATGGTAACCTATGTACTCAGACCAGAAGTCACATGAGACTCCTACTTACATGATCCACATCACCTGAAGCTAATGGAATGCAGTAGAGATTTCAGTTTGCATGGAACTGAATGCAGAAGCAAGCTCTTCATATTAAATCTTTTTTGCTTTTTGTACAACAGCAGAAGATATTCCAGGCTTTTTACATATTCCCTACAAAATGTACTAAGCTAGACCATGCCACTGCTGCAAACGTGAATACAGCAGTAGAAATTCCCTCTCCTAGGATTGTGATTGTTATTGTTACTGATGATTCTTGTTCTTTGTGCAGGAATCATAATGCAGATGTAGGTTCAGCTTCACGATGCCAGCCCTGCCTTCTCACATCATTCATGGCTTTCTCTGTGACAGAGGAAGAAGGTCCCTATGAGTCCTGTTCTTCGTGGTAATTTCGTTAGAGGCAAACCCCATCTAAGCGTTTCCCATTCTTTTAACAATTTACTCTTTCATAGAGAGAATGACATAAGCATAACTGAAGAGGACTGCAAAATGAATGAGTAAAATGAAGAAAAATTACTAGCTAGAAGTAAGCAAAGATGACTTTTTTTTTTAACTGGAATAACCACTCGGAAAATGTAAACATTAAACTGGAGCCTGAGCATGGGATCCACAAAGGTTAGCACATTGTACATGGATGCTTCTTGTAGGAGATGGGGGATTTGGAGAACCTTGCTTTTCTCCAGGTTTTGAATTCAAAGCTCTGTACAGGAAGGAGACATCTTCTCCTGCTGGAGATTTGAAAGCATGGACTTCCTTATTGAGCGAATAACTTCCTCCTTTTTGTCCAAAGCTCAAAAGAAAGAAAGATGCCGGTCTTTATACCAACAGTTCAGCAAATCAAATGTTCATTCACAAGCAGAGAAATCCCCTATTTGTCAGAAGAGGGCATTAAGCTCTGGGCTAGCAGGGTGTCCTGTTCTGGACCACCCTCAGCTGCTCTTGTTAAAGCTCATCTATTTACTGCAAATTTCCACTGAGACAAAGAATGGATCATGAGTCATACATACAACTGGCTAGCTATCAGGCTGCAAAATTCTTGGCCTTCCGTATTTTTGGCTCAATATTTTTGACACATGATACTGCTGTAAAACATAAAAACTGAAGGACATAGGTTCCCATAGCTCTATAATACAGGATCCCATTACTTTCTACAATGCTTACCATTGTTATTACAATCTTTAAAAAAAAAGAAGAACCAACCAAAGTACTATTTGTCCCCAGAGTTGCCATCCAACATAAGGAAAATGATGCAACAGTCTTAAAGAGCAGAGTTCTAAGAGGACTAAGAGGAATTTTATTTGTATCTGTTGTTCAGGATTTTTCTCACAGTGCACCATATTAAAGCCTTGTATGCTGGAGATCAGACATGTCCTAGAAGATCCAGAGAAGCGTCTGGTGGCTTCTCACATGCCTTCTGTTCTCAAGGTGCTTGTGACTGTGGGGAATTGAACACGAAGATTCAGACGGCACCTTTCAGTGTTATACTGAAAATGAGAATCACCTTCGCTCAGAAAGGCAGCAAAACTACGTCTGGCAGCACTGATGGATTTTATGGTCCTTGACCAAAATTGCATCTTGCTGTTTGCATTTCTGGCTCTGCAATGAGTTTGTATTAATTGCCTGAATTTCAGTGTCATTTACATTGTAAACAACACATGAGATGCAGTTGGAAGATTATCACTCAGAATATAATAACACTCCCAAAGAAGGCAAAAAAAAAAAAAGTCACAGGCTTTAGCATTGCATTTTCACTAAGGGTACCCTGTTGGTTTTAATGATCTTTATAACCTCAGCATTAAAGAGAACACTGCCATAAGACTTATGTCAAATGATATAAAATATCCTTATGCTTAAAAAGTAGATTTGAGGAAGCTAAAAGAAACAGATTTTGGGTTTAATTCACTTCACTTTCCAGTGCAACAGAAATCTAAAGAACAGCAAATATCTATAATAAATGACAGTGGAAGTAGGAATTATTGGCATTGATTATGGAATGCAAAGTAAATAGCATTCTACTGCACTCTTGATTTTTTTTAGATATATCGACTGTAATTTGTATATACTACTCTTTTCCTCTGGTAGAGTTCATTTTCTGTGGGTTTTTTTTCCTGTTAAATGTGTTCTAGTTACCATTTCCATTGCAAAAGTCTATGTGTTTGTAGCCATACAAAATTACCAGTGATATATTTGGGGGGGGGGGGGGGGGGGGGGGAGAGGGAACAACAAAGAAACAAATGGTGTTTTGTCCACGCAAATAACATGCAAGATTTTGCAGAGGAGGTAACTTCTTTGTTGCCATTTGGTTTTGGCATCTTTTATAATCTTCCTCCAAGCCCTAACCTCATTTAACATCAGCAAACACCATTTCTGCCCATAAGCACTTAGTGCTATGCAGAAGATTCCCTGACATCCTCCCAGAGCAAAGCTCCTTCCACAACCCTGCTGAACTCATGCCTCCACGACAGTGGTCTCTAGCAGAGAATTTCTCGTGGTCATTCCCATATCATGTCACAGATGACATCCTCACCAGAGCATGTCTAGATAATATCCTCCTGCTACTGGAAGAGTTTGCCTCTCTGTCCATCTTTTTTTTTAATTTTGCTCTTGATGACATATTATATTAACAAATGCTTTATTTTGCATTCATCTCCAATACCCTGATTTCTAAAGAAACAAAGATATCTCCATACAAAGATATGAACCTACCACCACTGCTGCCAATACATGGTGCACTGGGATGAAAAATTAATCCCCAGTTATGACAACTACTGTGGTTAAACAACTTTTAGAGCTTGTTTAGTGACAATTAACAATCTGCCAGGTTTTGATCAAGTTCAGCTTCTGAATAGATTTAAGCTCCTCAGTCCATATATCTTTTGGATCCTGCAGCAATTTAAATTCAAGGTGAGAGGGATATGAATAACAGAAGCAATCTGAACAAATGGCTGCAGCCTACTGATCAGTTAATGTTGAAATGTTACTTCCTGATGACTATCCCCACCTGATTATCAACTAAGTGGTGAACTAAAGCCACTTGTACCTGTTTTCACCTAACATAATGTAATTACAACTGAAGGTTCCACAGATTTAGACACAGGAAGGGAGAAAAAAATAAAGGCACTGCATCCACAAATAACCAGTTTCTAAAATTCTAAGTATTGACAGCTCTTTATTGGCTGCCCTGAAATTAAAATATCATGCATCACAGGTGAGAGTCCACATGAGTTATTTTTAAGTTTTGTTCTAACTCTTCCTCTCAAAACTTCCTGTCAAACTTTTACTGTGAAGTTCTGAAGGAAAGATCCACATTCAAAAATTTATTTTTCAGCCACTTGAGAAGGTTTTTACACCCTTTCTATCCATTTTCTCAATAGGTACACTGTAGGATAATTTTAATCATGAATACTTCCTTCTGATCACTAGGAGGAGAAAAGCTTCACAGGGAAACAATTGAGGGATATAGTTTATCAGGGTTAGAAGCAAACCCTAAAAGCTCTACAAAGTTCACTTCACACTTTGTGAAAGATTTTTTTTTTTTTTGTCTTTCCTAAATCTCTCTATAAAAAAGGGAGAAGGAAACAGCAAAGTTGTGAAAGGAAAGCAGAATCTCAACCAAGTAGGTTTTTTAAATATAACTTAATTTTTCACATAGAGCAGACAATATTTAGGGAGATCAAGAAAAACGCCACTTTCACAGTAGCTTAGTCTCAAAATTCTAGGGTCTTGCATCACAAGCTTTCTAGTCCTATGTACAGGTATTCATTACATAGTACTTCTGTCTTTAATTATTATTCAGCACTGATGGAAGATTTTTATGTAAGTTTTGAGCTAATTAGTACTTTTAGAAAAGGATTAGGTTTCACTTGGCTCGAGAATACATATTGGGATTTCTTTTTTTGTATTAAAAAAAACCCCAAATGTGCAGACAGAAGCCTTTGGCATCCATAGCTTTTCAATTGCTATCAAGGAACAAGGAAATATCAAGGAAGTTGGAGAATGAATCCAAGGAAATCATGTACACTATTGCATATATATGTATCATTCTGACTTTTCTGAAGGCAAAACAGGTGAATGTGTGTACAGTAGAAAGAGAACACAGTTTAGAAATATGCAGAATAACAGGTAAGTATGAATTTCTGAAAAACAAAGCAATGTATTGCCACAGTTATTTTTGCATTTATCTGAAAACAGGAGACAAAAGAAAGAACAAAGTATACACATTTGTAAGAAACACTCTGCCATGCAAAAAGATGGGTCTACCAAGCTGACAAGTAACATAGGAGAAGAGACCTTCAGATATCCATTAAGGAACAGGTTCAACAAAGACAACAGAAAGCTGGATTAAGGGATAGTGCTTCAGGGTTCTAGAAATCCTTACTTTTGTCATCAGGTACATAAATGATTTTTAAGAGGCTGTACTTTCTAGACAAGTAAAATGCACTGATGGTCACTTATTGTGAAGTAATACATTTGTGAATCAAACTTGATAAAACCTGCAGAAACTTACATTTAAAAAGTGGCCATATACCAACTCATAAAAGATTGAGCTACTCTGAACTGTACTTCCCTGTAAAGCTAGTTAGGAAGCTTTTTGGTTTTTATTAAAGGATATTGCTTCTGAAAATATTAGAAAGCTTTCATCAAAAGAAAAATGCATTAAGTAAATTCCTATGGGTACATGGTTGTCATATATTGAAATAGTCTATCTTTATGCCAACCAGCAGAAAAACTAACTGAATCAATAAAATTACGAGGCACTGTAACCTCTTGTTCTTAAGGGCTAGTTTCAGTTTATCAGAAAGTTAGAAATGACAAAATGACATGGAGTAGGTATGTGGAAAGGTCATGACATTTCATCAGGAGGAACCTGTTGTTCTAAGGCAATGGGGCCTGTAAATACATGCCATTGTGGGAATTTCTGCTACTCCAGTAGCTGCCAGTTTAGGAAATGTTCTTAAACGCTGTTAATCCCTATTCTAGTGTTATGGTTTAACCCCAGCCAGCAACTAAAAACACCACGCAGCCACTCACTCACTTCCCCCCCCCCCCCCCCCCCCCCAGTGGGATGGGGGAAAGAATCAGGAAAAAAAAGTAAAACTCATGGGTTGAGATAAAGACAGTTTAATAAGACAGAAAGAAGATAATAATAATAATATGACAAGAATAATAATAATAATAAAATAATTGGAATATACAAAACAAGTGATGCACAATGCAATTGCTCACCACTCACTCACCGATGCCCAGTTAGTTCCCAAGCAACAATCCACCCTCCCAGGCCAACTGCCCCCAGTTTATATACTGGGCATGACATCACATGGCATGGAATACCCCTTTGGCCAATTTGGGTCAGGTGCCCTGGCTGTGTCCCCTCCCAACTCCTTGTGCCCCTCCAGCCTTCCTGCTGGCTGGGCATGAGAAGCTGAAAAATCCTTGACTTAATATAAATGCTATTTAGCAACAACTGAAAACATCAGTGTGTTATCAACATTCTTCTCATACTAAATCCAAACCACAACTCTATACCAACTACTAGAAAGAAAATTAACTCTATCCCAGCCAAAACCAGGACATCTAGTAAACCTGTTTTCATAAAAACAAGATTCTTACTGAAACATAATTTCAAAGAAATTGATCAATTTAGATTAGCAACACTAGCCCAGAAATCTTGTGTTGCTGTCAAAACTTTATTTATTTTGTTTATTTGATTCCATGTTATTTCTGGAATGCGAGTTTACATTACTACATGTGCATTTTAGTCCAGATAGAGCCTGATAACAAACAGATAAACCATTTATGAGGCTAAAAAGCCACATACCTTGTAATATAAGGTATTTTATTCTGATCCTCACAAGCTTTCATTTCTTCCTTTCACACTCTTCAGAAATTTGGGAAAGTGTAGAGTCATAAGAAGGGAAAATTTAATAGAGATCAAGTGCGCTGCAGGCAGGTTGACCAATGGCATAAAATTTTGCAAGGCAATGAAGGCCACTTGTCATGAACACCGAGGAGTGTTGCACTGTGGCATGCTCTGCTCAAGAACTCATTAAAACCCCACAAGATGGTTTTTTCCCATACTGGGGAAAAAAAAAAAGAAGAAAGGGGGAAAAAAAAAGCAAGCTCAGGTTAAAAAACAATTCTTCATCCCTGCTGATGAATAGGATTCCATAACGCTGCACCTCTGTTTTTGATTTCTGTGCTTCCATGGATCTGTAAACGTAACTATTTGGGGAAGACCTGTGGTTAGCTCTTCAAAGCAGAAGTTATGTTTCATTAGGGCTCAGGAAGAAATGCAGTCACCTTTAACAGAGAAAAAACGTGAACGTGTATACAAAAGACACATGCGCCCCATTAATTGTGCTCTTCAGGGCATCAGGAGTTCTCTGTTGTACCTAGTACCAGCAGTGGGGAAGCAGAAGGAGGTAGCATGTGGCTCTAAACTCAGCTGGGCCTTGGGAGCCACTGCCTTGCACCACAACAGGCTCTCTCAGACGGTCTTACCTGGGCAGAGTAGCGGCTCTAGTGAGTTCCCTGCGGGCACCATGGCACAATTGCTCTCATCCGGTTGAAGGTCACCATCAAGTCGGCACTGAGCGGTGCCCTAGTCCTGCTCCTGCCCGGGGTGCTGGCTCACACCAGACTCCTCCGCAACACCCATGGGAACTCAGCGGAGGCTGGATCCTCTTTTCCCCTGGAGAAGCCATCTCTGGCTCCACGAGCAGCAGCCATTCCCACTAATTTCCTACACGCATTCAGAAAACAAACTATTACCCCCCTCCCACAAATGGCAGTGTGGTGGTACTCAAAGCAAATTACCTCTAGTGTTATGAATCAGCATGTGATATGAAGGAGTTTGTGGGGGTAAAAGAATATGGACAGATCTGCCACAAAAACTCACCCGTAGGTTAAGCAGGCAGAAGAAAATAGCAGATATAAATGATAATTTTTTTAGAGGAAAATATATCATGCCACATCCAACAGCTCAAGAGAAGCGAGGCTACTGCAGCTCCATGTCCCCAGGTCCAACCAGCAGTGAGGCTGAAGAGGTATTCCCAGTAGGTGCCTGTACAAAGAGCACACGTATATACCACATATATACACAGTTGGCCCCGCAGATCACAGAGAGGCACTCAGAGCACCCACACGAACACAGACAGCACCAACAGCCTCGCCCTGCTCCCCTCTCTGGCTCACCAGGATGGAGCTCTACTAGTGAGAATATATATGTAGACATATGCAAAAGGTGGATCCCTGCAGCAACTGGCCTCATTCAGTCTGCCCAGTAGCTGGGAGAAGCTACTCACACACACGCTCTCACTCCCCGAGCTGGCCCTTACAGACCCACTCACCCCCTTGGCTCCCAAGCCCACTTCACCCACTCACTGTCTCCATCTTCGTTGGTGATCACTCGCTCACTTGTACACCCACACTCGCTGCAGTTGCTGCCCCATGAACACATGGGCCCTCCAACTCATGGTCTGGTTCCCATTGCTGCACTCAGACCCTCACACACACACAGGCACGCAGAACAGAAATGTCCAGGAAAGCATTAGAAAGGAATTTAGTAAGAAGATAGTACAGACTGCACTGATCAGGCACAGGGCACAGGCAGACAAGCAACAATATTAACTTTTTAAAATGTCAGGAAGTGTAATAGCAAGAATTCCACCTACACACTTCTGCAACTATTAGCAGTTCCAGTGATGGGCACATTAACTCATAAATTTAATGTATCTTTCCTTAAATAATTGGCCTTGCATGACTGATTTACTGAGTGAGGCCAATGCTATGGCTTAACACAGCTGCCTACAGACCAAGAATGGTAATCTCTGTCATACAACACATCACTTGCAAAAAAATGCCTACTGTTATCAGCTGAACTGGAGCACAGCTCTAATAGTTCAGAGTAGCTTTCCTGAAGGGAGAAAAACTAGTTCAGTAGAGGCAGGTGGAA